>NC_044561.1:105376944-106050428 GCF_007565055.1 Rhinopithecus roxellana | reverse complement strand
AGAAAGAAATAACGAGAAAAGAAGAAAAAAGAAAGAAAGAAAGAAAGAAAGAAAGAAAGAAAGAATACAACCCGCATACCCCCAAAAAAGCCCTAGCCATGTGTCTCTGTAAATAAACTGAAGATGCAGGGAGAAAGATGGGGAGGTATAGGGAGAGGACAGACCAAAGTGTCAGTGGCAACTACAACTTGAAGGGGAAATTTAACATTTTACTTTATGTACTCCTATTTTGCTTCCATTTTTATAATAACCACGTATTATTTGTGTGTGTGTGTGTGTGTGTGTGTGTGTGTGTGTGTGTGTGTGTTTGGTTTTTGTTTTTTTTGTTTTTTTTTCTTGAGACAGAGTCTTGCTCTGTCGCCCAGGCTGGAGTGCAGTGGTTCGATCTTGGCTCACTGCAACCTCCACCTCCTGGGTTCAGGCAATTCTCCTGCCTCAGCCTCTCGAGTAGCTGGGATCACAGGTGCGCACCACCACACTCGGCTAATTTTTGTATTTTTAGTAGAGCTGGGGTTTCACCATGTTGGCCAGGCTGGTCTCGAACTCTTGATCTCAGGTGATCCACTCACCTTGGCCTTCCAAAGTGCTGGAATTACAGGTGTGAACCACTGCACCTGGCAGCATGTATTACTTTTGAATAATAATTTTTAAAAGCCATAAAGTGCCAACTTGGTAATATCAAACTTACAATGCATTACCTATTTTCCCTTCTTTATTGTGGAGAAATATACATAACAGAAAACTGACCATCTTAAGCTTCTTTTAAGTGTATAATTCAGTGGCACTAAGTACATTTGCACCATCATGCAACCATCACCACCATCTGTCTCTAGAATCTTTTCATCATTCCAAACTGAAACTCGGTACTACACATGCATTTTAACCTAGCATTTCCATTCCTAAGGATATACGCTACAGATACACTTCCAAAGGTTGCCAAGGGACCAACACAGCATTGCGTATACAAACTAATAGCTGAAATGTAATTTAAGGGTTCATACATAGGCTGGGCATGATGGCTCACACCTGTAATCCCAGCACTTTGGGAGGCTGGGGCAGGGGGATCACCTGAGGTCAGGAGTTTGAGACCAGCCTGGCCAACATGGTGAAACCACATCTCTACTAAAAATACAAAAATTAGCTGGGTGTGATGGTGGGCACCTGTAATCCCAGCTACTTGGAAGGCTGAGGCAGGAGAATTCCTTGAACCCAGGTGGTGGAGGTTGCGGTGAACCAAGATCATGCCACTGGATTCCAGCCTGGGTGACAGAGCAAGACTCAGTCTCAAAAAAAAAAAAAAAAAAAAAAGGTTCATACATAGAGAACTGGCTACATACAAGATGAAAAATTAATTGAGGAAGGCTACCCAGATGTGAAAAAGAAGGTGCTGTTGGTAACATCTTTCTGGGGGGGCCTGGGGGAGGGGGACCCACAGAATTTAGCCTCCAGGGGAACTGTAAGCACACACTCCTCAGGGAACATCACCAAGGTATACGATCAGAAAAAAGGGCACATAAGTTATAGTATGTGCTCACTTTTGCAAACGTAAGCAAGCGCTTTATATACGTGTAAAATAAAACTAGAAGAATGCAGACTAGATCGCTAACAGTTATCTTTGGGGAAGAGAATTAGGAGTATTTTGCAAACTGCAAACTACAAGTCAAACCCTGTTGGTGGTTATTTTTAAGAATTAAACATGGCCGGGTGCGGTGGCTCAAGCCTGTAATCCCAGAACTTTGGGAGGCTAAGGGGGGTGGATCACCTGAGGCCAGAAGTTTGAGACCATCTTGGCCTACATGGTGAAACCCCATCTCTACAAAAATACAAAAATTAGCCAGGCATGGTGGTGGGCGCCTGTAATCCCAGCTACTCGGGAGGCTGAGGCACAAGAATGGCTTGAACCCAGGAGGCGGAGGTTGTAGTGAGATCACACCATTGCACTCCAGCCTGGGTGATAGAGTGAGACCCTGTCTCAAAAAAAATAAAAAAATAAAAAATAAAAGAACTAAAATTGAACAGGACAAAATAGAAAACCCTGTTTTGTAAAACTTTTGTTGCAATATATCCTGTGTGTATACATGTGCTTCTTGGGCTGCAATATGAAATGTATTTTTTACCATAGGTCATAGGAAAGAAAAAAAAAGGAAAAACATTGGATTGTTCATCTGAAGTGAGACGGAGTTTATTTGTACTATATATGCTTTTGTCCTGTCAAGGATTTTCCGTCAGGTTTTCTCAATCTTTAGAACCTGTTCAATTAAAAAACAATTTTTAAAATATAATTTAAAAATCTAAAGATTAATAGAAAAGAAAATGTCAGTGTGTTTCAACTGGGGAACAAGGAGACGGCGTTTTGTCCAGGTTTGAGTGGGAACTTACAATGAGAGCAGTGTCCCCACCACAGGGGGGCAGAGTCAAGAGTCCCTCACACGGGCCGGGTGCAGTGCCTCACGCCTGTCATCCCAGCACTTTGGGAGGCCAACGCAGGTAGATGACCTGAGGTCAGGAGTTTGAAACCAGCCTGGCCAACATGGCGAAACCCCGTCTCTACTAAAAATACAAAAAACTAGCTGGGCGTGGTGGTGGGAGCCTGTAATCCCAGCTACTTGGGAGGCTGAGGCAGGAGAATCCCTTGAACCCGGGAGGCAGAGGTTGCAGTGAGCCAAGATCTACCACTGCACTCCAGCCTGGGCAACAAGAACAAGACTATCTCAAAGAAAAAAAAAAAAAAAGTCCCTTCCACACAACCTCCAAGGACTCTTCTCTGCTCTAGTGGTGGTAGGAACCCCTTGTTCATCAGTTAAGGCAGGTGGGTCAGGGGCCAGGAAGGAGAGAGGAAGGAGGAGCAAGGGGAGAGGCAGGAGGGTGGCAGGAAGGCTGGAGGAAGACAGAGAGCAACAGAGAGAAGGGGGGGCTGGAGGGAGAGGGGAGAGAACAGCGGAGGGAGGCTGGAGGGGGCTAGAAGGAGATGGGGAGAGGGAAGGGAAGGGAGGCTGGAGGGAGATGGGTAGGAGGAGGGAGACGGGGGCTGGAGGGAGATGGGGAGGAGGAGGGAGATGGGGAGGAGGAGTTCGAGGGGGAGGAGGAGGGAGGGGGGAGGAAGAGGGAGACAGGGACTGAGTGAGATGGGAGAGAGATGGGGAGGGGGAAAGGGGCTAGAGGGAGATGCAGGGAGAGGGGCTGGAGGGAGATAGGGAGGAGGAGGGGAGAGGGGCCTGAGTGAGATGGGGAGGGAGATGGGGAAGCAGAGGGAAAAGGGGCCGACAGAGACAGGGAGAAGAGCCGGATGGGGATGGGAAGAGAGAGAAAGGGATGAGGAGAGGGTGAGGAGGAGGGGAGGGGCTGGGCTGGAGTTCTCAGGGGCAGGGCACCCACCTGAGTGGATTGTGAGCATGCAGTTTGAGGTAATGCTCCCGCCGGAAGAACTTCTTGCACACCTGGCACTTGAACCTGCCCCCACTGCCGTGGGTGGGCAGATGACGCCGCAGGTAGCGTTCACAAGGAAACACCTGGCAGAGAAGAGGGGCCTTCAGGTCTGACTCACCGGGCCCCCCCTCCCCTGGCCATCTTCTGAGCTCAAAGATCCCTTGTTTCCAGCCCCTATAGAGACACCTTCCTTTCTGGCTACCTGGGACCAGGACTCAGAATGTCAGACTCAGCCCTTAGAACTTCATGGCTCCCCACAAGCCTGGACAAAACATGCCTGCCCTGAGCTTTTGCCCAGATGTTCTTCCCACCCAGAGGGCCTTTCTCTCTTTACTGACAAACTCTTACACATCCTTCAAGACCCAACTCAGGTGTCACTGCTTCTGTCAAGCCTTCCCTAGCTCCCTGGTGCTATGCCTGGCAAAGTCAATTCTGCCTTTGAATGTCCACCCACACTTTTAAGTCAGCATTTAACCCACTGAATGACAGCCCTTTGCTTACAGGAGCTCCAAGTGGGCAGAGAGGGGATTTCATTCCCCAGCACAGAGTCTGGGTCAAATGACTGACAAGTAAAAGAATTAATGGAAAATGAGCAAATTACTAAAGAAATCAATGGAAAGGTAATTTTTTACTTTTATTTATTTTATTTTATTTTATTTGAGATGGAGTTTCGCTCTTGTTGCCCAGGCTAGAGTGCAATGGTGCGATCTCGGCTCACTGCAACCTCTACCTCCCAGGTTTAAGCGATTCTCCTGCCTCAGCCTCCCAAGTAGCTAGGATTACAGGAGCCAGCCATCACTCCCAGCTAATTTTTATTTTTAATAGAGATGAGGTTTCTCCATGTTGGTTAGGCTAGTCTCGGACTCCTGACCTCAGGTGATCCACCCACCTCAGCCTCCCAAAGTGCTGGGATTACAGGCGGCCAACACACACCCAGCTAATTTTTGTACGAAAGTAATTTTTTTAAAGCCAGAAAACACAGAAGTGAAAATCTCTTTCCAATCCAGGCAAAGGAAGGGCATGTATTCACACATTTATTCATTTTGGTGGAGGGGCACAGACCCAGCTGCCCCACTGCTTCTTAGCCCCATCATTTCCTAGCTAGGTGGCCTTTCTGCCTTGGTTTTCCCTCCTGTAAAGGGAGATAGTAGTAGTACACCTATCTCCTAGTAAATTCCGGTAAAATGCTCAGAACAGCATCTGGCGTGTGGTTCTTACTCAATTCATAGTATCTTTTACTTGGACCACAACTTCTTTTTTTTTTTTTTTTTTTTTTCTTTTTTTTTTTTTTTGAGGCAGAGTCTCGCTCTGTTGCCCGGTCTGGAGTGCAGTGGCCGGATCTCAGCTCACTGCAAGCTCCGCCTCCCGGGTTTACACTATTCTCCTGCCTCAGCCTCCCGAGTAGCTGGGACTACAGGCGCCCGCCACCTCGCCCGGCTAGTTTTTTTTTTTGTATTTTTAGTAAAGACGGGGTTTCACCGTGTTAGCCAGGATGGTCTCGATCTCCTGACCTCATGATCCGCCCATCTCGGCCTCCCAAAGTGCTGGGATTACAGGCTTGAGCCACCGCGCCCGGCTTGGACCACAACTTCTAAAGCTTAAAATTAGGCTAGATAATTAGAAACATCTAGAATGAGGCCAAAGTGAAACCAGGGCTGTCCTGGAAAATCTGCCACATATGATTGTAAGAAAATGAGTAGAGTGGGGCCGGGCGCGGTGGCTCACACCTGTAATCCCAGCACTTTGGGAGGCTGAGGCAGGTGGATCACAGGGTCAGGCGATTGAGACCATCCTGGCTAACACAGTGAAACCCCGTCTCTACTAAAAATACAAAAAATTAGCTGGGTGTGGTGGCGGGCGCCTGTAGTCCCAGCTACTCGGGGAGGCTGAGGCAGGAAAATGGCGTGAACCCGGGAGGCGGAGGCGGAGCTTGCAGTGAGATCGCACCACTGCACTCCAGCCTGGGAGACAGAGCGAGACTCCGCCTCAAAAAAAAAAAAGGAAAATGAGTAGAGTGAAGAAGCAAGTTAAACACACCAGGGAGACGTAATCAGCAAAATCCAGACTGCAGGGAACACCGCTGGACCAAATGGCCCAGTTTCTTCAACACATAAATTCAAAGGAAAGAAAATAGGGAGCAGTGGTGGGGGGCGGGGGGGCTGTAGATTAAGAGAGACTTTTCTTGTATCAATCAATTGCAATCCATGGAACTGATTCAAATAAACTTTACAAAATGATGAAGCTTTGAGACAACTAGAAATTGGAGCACTTCCTGGATGTTTGATGTTATTAGGAACAGGCTTTAGTGAGGCTTCCAGAGTCACTGGAAAGAATCCAGGCTGGGCATGGTGGCTCATACCCATAATCCCAGCACTCTGGGAGTCTGAGGTGGGAGGATCACTTGAGGCCAAGAGTTTGAGACCAGCCTGGGCAACATAGTGAGCCCCATCTCTACAAAAAATTTAGGCTGGGTGCAGTGGCTCATGCCTGTAATCCCAGCACTTTGGGAGGTCAAGGTAGACAGGTCCCTGAAGCCCAGGAGTTTGAGACCAGCCTGGGCAACATGGTGAAACCCCATCTCTACAAAAAATACAAAAATTAGCTGGGCATGGTGGCACATGCCTATAGTCCCAGCTACTCAGGAGGCTGAGCCCAGGAGGTTGAGACTGCAGTGAGCCATGATCAAACCACTGCACACTAGCCTGGTGACAGAATAAGACTCTGTCTCAAAAAAAAAAATTAAAAAGAAGAGCCAATTGTAATAAGGATAATCTTACATCAGGAAGCTGGGAGGCTGCTGCTCAGACACTAGGCCTGGGACCAGGACAGCCTGCCCTGCCTGGCTCCAGCAGCAGCCCCGACACGGCCACATCTGGAATGTGATGGATGAGATGGCCAGACAGAGACACTGTGTCATCTGTGGAGCAGCCCCTGAGCCCTGCCTGTGTGTCCTATGGTGAGAGAGGAGAAGGAAAGGGTGAGGTGTGCACCCCACCCCACCACCTCCTTGCCCCTATTATGGCGTGGGTCCCCAGAAAAGAGGACAGTGGCACCCACCTTCTGGCAGTGTGGGCAGGGGAAGTTGTGAGTGGCGGTCTGCAGGTGGTGCTCCAGGGCCTCGGGAGTGGAGTATTTGTTGACACATTTGACACACCTAAGTGGAAGGAGCAGGAGAGGTGAGGGAGGAAACATAGCAGGCATAGGAAGCAGCCCACGGCCACCCCAGGGCCAACGTTAGGAGGCAACATCCTCCAGTTAATTCATTCCAAATCCATCCATTCTTCTCAATTGCCACTGCCCGTCCTCATCTGAGCGTCATCGTCTCTTGCTCGGACTTGTGCAGCAGCCTCCTCACTGGCCACCCTCTCCCTGCCTTGCCTCCTGTAGTCCATTCTCCACAGGGCGGTCAGGGGCACCTTTAAAAATGAAACTCAGGCTGAGCACAGTGGCTCACACCTGCAATCCCAATGCTTTGGGAGACCAAGGCGAGAGGATCGTTTGAGCCTAGGAGTTCAAGATCAGCCTGGGCAACATGGCAAGACCCCTATCCCTATAAAAATTTAAAAATTAGCTAGATGTGGTGGCTTCCCAGCTACTCAAGAGGCTAGGGCAGGAGGATCACTTAAGCCCAGGGGTTTGAGGTTACAGTGAGCCATGATTATGCCACTATACTCCAGCCTGGGTAATAGAAAGAGAACCTGTCTCTATTTAAAAAAGAAGAAAAAAAAAAAAAAGGCCTGGTGTGGTGGCTCATACCTGTAATCCCAGTACTTTGGGAGGCTGAGGGAGGCGGATCACCCGAAGTCAGAAGTTTGAGACCAGCCTGGCCAACATGATGAAACCCCGTCTCTCTACTAAAAATACAAAAATTAGCCAGGCATGGTAGCATGGACCTGTAATCCCAGCTACTCAGGAGACTGAGGCAGGAGAATCACTTAAACCCAGGAGGCAGAGGTTGCAGTGAGCCTTGATCGCACCACTGCACTCCAGCCTGGGTGGCAGAGTGAGACTGTGTCTCAAAACAAAAAACAAAAAAGTAAGTCAGACTGTGCCACACCATTGCTTAACCCACCTCTCACCTTAGCCTACAAGACCCTGTGGTCTGACCCACTCCCACCTCTCAGACCTCATCCTTCTCCTCTCTCCACCTCACTCACTCTGCTCTGGCCACCCTGGCCTCCTTGACCTACCTTGAACACACCAGGCTCATTCCTACCTCAGGGCCTTGGCACTGGCTGTTCCTGTTCCCTGGAACACTCTTCCCCAAGTCTTCCCCAGGCAGTGCCTTCTCATCCTTCATGTCTCAGCTCAAATGTCACCTCCCCAAAAAGACCCTCCTGGCCACCGTCTCAAGCTGCCCCCCACCATGCACCCTCAGCCACTCCCTATTACGTCACTCAGTTTTATTTTCTTCTTACCACTTCTTACCTGGAATTATTTATTATTGGCTTACTTGGTTATTATCTGTCTCCTCCACTAGCAAGTGGTCCCTGTTCCAGGTACCACATCTTGCCCATTCACAAGCTGCTCCCAGCACCAGTGAGAACTTGTTGCGTGAAAGAGTCAGACAGACAGGGATCCAAGCCCAGAGCCTTCCCATTTCTGACCCTCTGGGCCTCCTCATTCAAAAAATGGGGTGTGAGTCCCAAACAGAGCTGCCTGTCACTCATTCTTACGACTGTCACATTGCTGGGTGCAGTGGCTCACACCTGTAATCCCAGCACTTTGGGAGGCCGAGGTGGGCGGATCACCTGAGGTCAGGAGTTCAAGAACAGCCTGGCCAATATGGTGAAACCCTATCTCTACTAAAAATACAAACATTAGCCAGGCGTGGTGGCACCTGCCTGTAACCCCAGCTAGAATAGAATGACTGTTATGTAGAGTGGAAGTGGGAGGGAGATGTTTAGATGGGGCCTGTGGGAAAAAGTGGGGCCAAGGCATGAAGGGCCGCGTAGAAATCACAAGAGCTTTGAGAAGTTGGCAGAGGAGTTAGAACTCAAGAAATGGGGTGTAGGGTAACTTGCCTCCAAGACTCTGGGAAATGGGGCAAGAGAGGCAGGGAAGCCAGGCAAAGCTTTGGCCAGCCAAGGGGCAGAGATTTCTGGCAGTGATGACTTATTCCCATTTGCACTCGAGAAATTTTCTTTGGCTCTTGCCCTTCCGATTTGTGGGTTATCTGTGAGTTCCTGTGGCTGTGTGACTCTGGAGTGAGATGCCAAGTAAAGGGAAGGAAGCACCTGCTCTGTGCCAAGCTTTGCCCTTAGTGACATGAATCCCTGCAGTCCTGGGAGGAAGGTGGTATTCTCCCCATTTTGAAGATGAAGACACTGAGGTTCAAAGAGAAGTGACCTGCCTACCAGAGTAACAACATCAGCAGAGTTTAGATTCGAACCCTAGTGTGAGATCTTGGAAGCCTCACAGCCCTGGTCTTGGAGTTTGCAGGTTGAAGGTTAAGCCCAGTGCTGATGACCCTGTGCAGTCCCCTTGTAGGGTCATAGTGCCAGTGGCTCTTTGTAGACATTGGAGCTGTTGTCCTGTTCCAAAAGTAAGGTCCAGTGAGCCAGGCCCCCATCTGGATGGCCTGAAGGTGGAATGGTATCATGGGTAATGGTAAGGGTTCTGGAGCCATTGCCCTGTGCTTAAATCCTGTCTTGACTGCAAATCCAGTAGATGACCTTGGGCAAGGTATTCAGCCACTCTGAGCCTTGGTTTTCTCCTCAGTGAAATGGGATTATTTATAAGGATCAAGTAAGACAAGGCTGAGGCTCTTAGAAGTAAGACAAGGCTGAGGCTCTTAGAAATGGTACCTGGAACATAGTAGGCACTCAATAAATGTTATTGCTGCAATTATTATTATTCGTGTTATTTAAGTAGAGGTTTGGCTGCATGCAGTAGAGACCTAAAATAACAGTGGCTCATATACCATGAGAGTTGCTTCTATCTCATAGTGACATTTGAGTGGCTGTGGTGGCTTTATCATATTTTTAGAGGTCCAAGCCCTGTCATTCTGGCTTCTGTTCCCTGTCAGCCACATTGCCTTGGCCTGCCTATGTCTACTTTCCCCAAATCTCTCAAATGAATTTTAGTTATGTCACTGTATGTTTACTATATGTTTAATATTTTCTTTTAAAAAATAAGATTTGGCCGGGTGTGGTGGCTCACTCTTGTAATCCCAGCATTTTGGGAGGCCAAGGAGGGCGGATCACTTGAGGTCAGCAGTTCGAGACCAGCCTGGCCAACATGGTGAAACCCTGTCTCTACTAAAAATAAAAAAAAAAAAAGGCCGGGCGTGGTGGCTCAAGCCTGTAATCCCAGCACTTTGGGAGGCCGAGACGGGTGGATCACGAGGTCAGGAGATAGAGACCATCCTGCGTAACACGGTGAAACCCTGTCTCTACTAAAAACTACAAAAAAAACTAGCCAGGCGAGGTGGCGGGCGCCTGTAGTCCCAGCTACTCCGGAGGCTGAGGCAGGAGAATGGCGTAAACCTGGGAGGCGGAGCTTGCAGTGAGCTGAGATCTGGCCACTGCACTCCAGCCTGGGCAACACAGCGAGACTCTGTCTCAAAAAAAAAAAATAATAATAAACAAAAAAAATTAGCCGGATGTGCTGTGACACACTCCTGTAGTCCCAGCTACTCCATAGGCTGAGGCAGGAGAATCGCTTGAACCCGGGAGGTGGAGGTTGCAGTGAGCCAAGATCGTGCCACTGCACTTGCACTCCAGCCTGGGTGACAGAGAGAAATTCCGTCTCAAAAAAGAAAAAAAAAATAAAAAGAAGATTTATTGATTTTTCCCCCAGTTGCAAAAGTCAATGTTCAATGCAAATGTTCAATGCAGAGAAAAGAATTTTGTAAAAACCCATGCAAAAACAAAAAAACAAAACTGTCACCCAGGGATTGCCACTGCACCGTTAACCTCTTGGTAGATATCCTTTGGTATATGTGTGTAATATATATGTGTGTAATATATACATTTACAGATATGGATACGGATATAAATATCACAGACTATATTTGAGTCAGGTGATCCCAAATATAGTCACTGAATTTGGTGAAAATTCATCACACTGTCTTCCTGTAGCGCAATGTCCAACAAACAGACTGATTTAATGGGATCACTGTACATATAGTTTTATCACTTAAAACTTTTTCACTTAAAACAGTAATTATAGCTGGGCACGGTGGCTTATGCCTTTAATCCTAGCACCATGGGAGGCCAAGGCAGGCAGATCACTTGAGGCCAGGAGTTCAAAACCAGCCTGAGCAACATGGTGAAACCTTGCCTGTATAAAAAATACAAAAATTAGCCAGGCATGGTGGCATGTGCCTGTAGTCCCAGTTACTTGGGAGCCTGAACTGGATTGTTTGAGCCCAGGAGTTCAAGGCTGTAGTGAGCCATGATCATGCCACTGCACTAGTGAGACCCTGTCTCTGGGAAAAACAAAAACACCAGTTATATGGACTGTCTTTGCATTTCAGCAACAATAGACCTGCCAAATTCTTTTTTTTTTTTTTTGAGACAGTCTCGCTCTGTCGCCCAGGCTGGAGTGCAGTGGCCGGATCTCAGTTCACTACAAGCCCCGCCTCCCGGTTTTACGCCATTCTCCTGCCTCAGCCTCCCGAGTAGCTGGGACTACGCCCGCCACCTCGCCTGGCTAGTTTTTTGTATTTTTTAGTAGAGACGGGGTTTCACCGTATTAGCCAGGATGGTCTCGATCTCCTGACCTCATGATCCGCCCGTCTCGGCCTCCCAAAGTGCTGGGATTACAGGCTTGAGCCACCGCGCCGTACTGGGATTACAGGCTTGAGCCACCGCGCCCCGGCCCTGCCACATTCTTTAAACAGTTACTTAGTATTCCATTGTGCATGGATGTTCTGTGATTTACTTACGTCATCTCCCATTGTTGGTTAGTGAGGTTATATTCAGTTTGTCATTAGTATAACAAAGATACAGGGAACAACTTCGGAAGTACATCTTTGCTCTTTTATAAGTTCCTAGAAGTGATTTTGCAGGTCAGAGTTCAAAGGTTTTTTTGTTTTGCTTTGGTTTGGTTTTTTTTTTTTTTTTTTTTTGAGACGGAGTCTCGGTCTGTTGCCTAGGCTGGAGTACAGTGGCGCGATCTTGGCTCACTGCAACCTCCACTTCCCAGGTTCAAGCGATTGTCCTCCCTCAGCCTTTCTAATAGCTGGGACTACAAGCGCCTGCCACCATGCCCAGCTAATTTTTTGTATTTTTAGTAGACAGGGTTTCACCGTGTTAGCCAGGATGGTCTTGATCTCCTGACCTTGTGATCCACCCGCCTTGGTCTCCCAAAGTGCTAGGATTACAGGTGTGAGCCACTGTACCTGGCCTTTTTTTTTTTTTTAAGATTAATTATGTACTTCAAAAACTAATTATGTGTATACAGTACAATATTTTAAAACTATCATAGGGCATAGAGTGAATAGGAATTCTCCATCCACTGTGACCCACTTCCCCATATCACAGACAATCATGTTCAAAAAATGTTCTTTTTAAACCTTTTATTTTGTCATAATTTGATTATGGATTGATTGATTTTTGAGACAGGATCTTGCTGTCTCACCCAGGCTGGAGTACAGTAGCACAATCATGGTTCACTGTAGTCTTGACCTCCCTGGCTCAAACAATCCGTCCCCCTCAGCCTCCTGAGTAGCTGGGACTACAGGTGTGTGCCACCACTGCCAGCTAATTTTGGTATTTTTTGTAGCGACAGGGTCTTGCTATATTGCCCAGGCTGGCATAGAACTCCAAGGCTCAAGCAATCCACTCTTCTCAGCCTCCCAAAGTACTAGGATTACAGGCACGAGCCACCATGCCTGGCCTTCAATATATGTGTTTTAAAGCTGTCCTTTGTTTCATGAATTTAACTTATGTATTTATTTTAATTTTAATATAATTAATTAATTTTTTGTTTAGAGACAAGGTCTCACTGTGTCACCAAGACTGGAATGCAGTGGCATAATCATGGCTCACTGCAGCCTTGACCCTTGACCTCCCCAGGTTCAGGTGATTCTCCCACCTCAGCCTGCTGGGTAGCTGGGACTACAAGTGTACACCACCATGCCCATCTAATTTTTTAAAAACTTTTTTTGTAGAAACGGGGTTTCGCCATGTTGCCCAGGCTTGTCTCAAACTCCTGGGCTCAAATGATCCTCCTGCCTTGGCCTCTCAAAGTGCTGGGATTACAGGCATGAACCACTGTACCTGGCCTTTTTTTTTTTTTTTTTTTTTTTTTTTTTTTTTTTGAGATAGTGTCTCACTCTGTCACCCAGGCTAGAGTGCAGTGGCGTGATCACAGCTCACTGCAGCCTTCGCCTCCTGGGCTCAAGCAATCCCCCACCTCAGCCTCCCGAGTAGCTGGGATCACAGGTGCCGTGCCACCAGGCCTGGCTAATTTTTTATTTTTTATAAAGAGGGGGTTTCACCATATTGACCAGACCAGAACTCCTGGGCTCAAGCGATCCACCTGCCTTGTTCTCCTAAAGGTCTGGGATTATAGGCATGAGCCACACACCTGGCCAATTTTTATTTTTTATTTTTTTTTATTTCTTATTTTTTGAGACGGAGTCTCGCTCTGTCGCCCGGGCTGGAGTGCAGTGGCCGGATCTCAGCTCACTGCAAGCTCCGCCTCCTGGGTTTACGCCCTTCTCCTGCCTCAGCCTCCCGAGTAGCTGGGACTACAGGTGCCAGCCACCTCGCCCGGCTAGCTTTTTGTATTTTTTAGTAGAGACGGGGTTTCCCCGTGTTAGCCAGGATGGTCTCGAACTCCTGACCTCGTGATCCGCCCATCTCGGCCTCCCAAAGTGCTGGGATTACAGGCTTGAGCCACCGCGCCCGGCCCAATTTTTATTTTTTTTAGAGACAGAGTCTCACTGTGTTGTCCAGGCTAGAGTGCATCAGCTATTCACAGGTGTGGTCCCCTTGCCTCAGCCTTCCCAGTAGCTAGGACTATAGGCAGGCACCACCACTCCTGGCTAAATTTGTTTGTTTGTTTGTTTGTAGAGACAGAG
Source organism: Rhinopithecus roxellana (assembly GCF_007565055.1). Taxonomy (NCBI): domain Eukaryota; kingdom Metazoa; phylum Chordata; class Mammalia; order Primates; family Cercopithecidae; genus Rhinopithecus; species Rhinopithecus roxellana. The sequence goes on along the minus strand of NC_044561.1, from coordinate 106,036,969 downwards.
TCTTACTATGTTGCCCAGGCTGGTCTTGAACTCCTGGCCTCAAGTGATCCTCCTGTCTGGCCTTCCTAAAGTGCTGGGATTACAGGCGTGAGCCATCACACCTGACTTGTATTTCCTAAAAACAAGGATAACCTCTTCCATAAGCGCAGTATATTATAGTTACCAAAATCAAGAAGTTAGGCTCCGTGCAGTGGCTCATGCCTATAATCCCAGCACTTTAGAAGGCTGAAGTTGACAAACTGCTTGAGCCCAGAAGTTTGAGACCAACCTAGACTACATGGCAAAACCCCATCTCTACAAAAAAAAAAAAAAAAAAAAAAAAAAGAGCTGTGGCATATGTCTGTGATCTCAGCTGCTCAGGAGCCTGAGGCAGAAGAATTGCTTGCGCCCAGGAGGTACAGGCTGCAGTGAGCTGATCGCACCATTGCACTCCCGCCTGAGGGACAGAGTGAGACCCTATCTCAAAAAAAAAAATTTAAAAAAAATCAGTCCAGGCACAGTGGCTCACGCCTGTAATCCCAACACTTTGGGAGGCTGAGGTGGGCAGATCACCTAAAGTCAGGAGTTCGAGACCAGCCTGGCTAACACGGCGAAACGCCATATCTACTAAAAACACAAAAATTAGCTGGGTATGGTGGCGGGCACCTGTATTCCCAGTTACTTGGGAGGCTGAGGCAGGAGAATCCCTCGAACCTGGGAGATGGAAGTTGCAGTGAGCTGAGACTGGGCCACTGCACTCCAGCCTGGGTGACAGAGTGAGACTCTGTCTCAAAAGAAAAAAAAAAAAAAAAAAAGAAATCAGGAAGTTAATATCAGTACAATTCTATTATCTAATTACAGGCCTTATTCAGAATTTTCCAATTGTTCCAATAACATGCTTTAGAGAAAAAGAAAAAAAAAAAAGGTTTCTTTTGGCCCAGAATCACATGTTGAATCCAGTTATCATGTCTCTCATCTGTCTCATGTCCTGTAAGCTGGGACAGCTCCTCCTTCTGTCTTTGTCTTTCGTGACCTTGCTATTTCTGAAGAGTATAGACAGGGTATTCTGCAGAATGTCTCAGTTCGGGTTTGCCTGATCTAACCCCATGATTAAATTCAGGGCATGCACTTTTGTCAGGAATGTCACAACAAATTCTGTGTTCTCCTCTGTGTGTCATATCAGGAGGCATGTGATGTTCATTTGCTCCATTACTGGTGATGTTACCTTGGATGACTTAATTCAGGCGCTGTTTCTGGCAGGAGATTTTAATTTTCCTGGCTATTGGTAAATTATCTCCCACACAAACCTATGTCTCCCCCAAACCCAGCCCCTGAAGCCTGTGAGATTCTGTCCTTTCCCATCTCACTAGCTAGTTAAGTCTCTGCCCTCCTGGTACCTCGGCTCCCACCCCACCTTCCCTTTCTTGCTACCTGGAGGCATTTAGTATGTGGTTTCTTTCTTTTTCTTTTTTTTTTTTTTTTTTGAGACAAAGCCTCTCTGTGTCACCCAGGCTGAAGTAGTGGCTCACCACAACCTCTGCCTTCCTGGGTTCAAGTGATTCTTGTGCCTCAGCCTCCCGAGTAGCTGGGATTACAGGTGTGAGCCACCACGCCTGGCTAATTTTTGTATTTTTAGTAGAGACGGCATTTCTCCATGTTGGCCAGGTTGGTCTCGAACTCCTGACCTTCAGTGATCCGCCCATGTTGGCCTCCCAAAGTGTTGGGATTACAGGTGTGAGCCACCCGCCTGGCTAGTGTGTGGTTTCAGAGTGCGGTCTGTGGGGCTCCCCTGGGCCCCTCGCAGGTTCAGCCTGCCCAGGGTTTCCCACAGGCAGTACTCTACACAGCCTGTCTTTTTGTTTTTGGTTTGAATTTTTCCCCTACCTGTGACATTCCTCACTGATAACTCATTGTAAATGAGTTTGCTGGCAAATGTTTTCTTTTTTTGTCTGATAATACCCTTTCTGCCTTAGCTGGCACATGTTTTCATGATGGGGAGATGGCGGTGTCTTTTCTCCCTTCAGGGTGGTTTGTGGCCTGAGACTGCTGTTATGAGGACATGTTTATGAGCTGTTTGGCACAGTTGTGTTTTTTGACTCTGTGTTAGGCCGTTCTTGCACTGCTATAAAGAAATACCTGAGGCCGGGCGTGGTGGCTCACGCCTGTAATCCCAGCACTTTGGGAGGCCGAGGCGGGCGGATCACAAGGTCAGGAGATTGAGACCACGGTGAAACCCCATCTCTACTAAAAAAAAAATACAAAAAATTAGCTGGGCACGGTGGCGGGCACCTGTAGTCCCAGCTACTTGGGAGGCTGAGGCAGGAGAATGGCGTGAACCCGGGAGGCGGAGCTTGCAGTGAGCCGAGATCGCCCCGCTGCACTCGAGGCTGGGTGACAGAGCGAGACAACTGGGTAGTTTTTTTTTTTTTTTTTTGAGACGGAGTCTCGCTGTGTCGCCCAGGCTGGAGTGCTGTGGCCGGATCTCAGCTCACTGCAAGCTCCGCCTCCTGGGTTTACGCCATTCTCCTGCCTCAGCCTCCCGAGTAGCTGGGACTACAGGCGCCGCCACCTCGCCCGGCTAGTTTTTTGTAGTTTTTAGTAGAGACGGGGTTTCACCGTGTTAGCCAGGATGGTCTCGATCTTCTGACCTCGTGATCCGCCCGTCTCGGCCTCCCAAAGTGCTGGGATTACAGGCTTGAGCCACCGCGCCCGGCCGTAGTTTTTTTTTTTTTTGAGATGGAGTCTCGCTGTGTCGCCCAGGCTGGAGTGCAGTGGCACAACTCAGCTCACTGCAAGCTCCACCTCTCTGGTTCATGCCATTCTCCTGCCTCAGCCTCCCAAGTAGCTGGGACTATAGGCGCCCGCCACCACACCCGGCTAATTTTTTGTGTTTTTTAGTAGAGACGGGGTTTCACCGTGTTAGCCAGGATGATCTCGATCTCCTGACCTCGTGATCCGCCCGCCTTGGCCTCCCAAAGTGCTGGGATTACAGGCGTGAGCCACCGCGCCCGGCGTAACAGTCATTCTATTAATAAACCACTTGCTATTGTATTTTAAACTTGTGGTTCCTCCTGCTAGGAACACACTCCACCCCATTCATTGTCTACCTGGCAAACTCCTATTCATCCTTCAAAACCCAGTTCAGATGTCACTGCTCCTAGGACAGCTTCTCTAGCCTGCCCCCCACTATGGTACCTCTATACCTTATAAACATATATGATAGCATTTTATCAAGTGACAGGGTGTGTTTGTTTACACACCTGTCACCCTGAGCAGCCCTTGCATTTTAAGCTCAAGGTATTTACTTATCTCTGCACCCAGAAGCTTCACCCAGGAGTTACAGGGGCCTCATTAACAGAATCACCAAATCTCTGCAGGTACAAGTTTGTACAGGGAAGCAAAAACCACTGTAACAGGAAAATATTTGCTAATGAACTGGAAGGAGGCCCCAGACAAACACCACTCCTGGCCTTTTGCTACTATCTACCCCCATGGGCTTTGTGAGGCAGCTGCTCCCAGATGATGCAGGCAAATGCACAGCAAAATGACTGCAGATGGGGGATTTCAGGACATCATCAAAGTGATGTTGCACATCTGCAAATAACACCATCAACAAAGGAGGATCCGGCAAACAGACCAGAAAACAACTGAGGCAGAGAAACTCAACAAGGATGATCAGAGGTCAGTAGCTCCAAAGACTACAGGTGCGTGCCACCACACCTGGCTAATTTTTCTATTTTTGTTGAGACAAGGTCTTGCTATGTTGCCCAGGCTGGTTTCAAACTCCTGGGCTCAAGCCATCCTCCCACCTCAGCCTCCCCGAGTGCTAGGATTACAGGCATGAGCCACCGTACCCGGCTTTAACGTGAAGATCTAAAGATAAAAAGCACGTTGCAAAACTGAGGGAACTTTTCATCATTTCTGCCAAAGGAACCCTCTTCACGACCACAATGGAAGACTGAAGTGATATAAATGATTATCAGAATAAATTACCCCAGATAAAATCCATACTTGATCCATTCCTTGTTCATTCTAAGAATCAGCATACAGGCTGGGCACAGTGGCTCACGTCTGTAAACCTAGCATTTTGGGAGGCTAAGGTGGGAGGATCACTTGAATCCAGGAATTTAAGACCAGCCTGAGCAACATGGCGAAACCCTGTCTCTACAAAAAATACAAAAATTAGCTGTGTGGTGGTGCGTGCCTGTTAGTCCCAGCTACTCAGGTGGCTGAGGTGGGAGGATCACCTGAGCCTGGGGAGGCTGCAGTGAGCTGTGATGGTGCCCCTGGACTCCAACCTGGACAACAGAGCAAAACCCTGTCTCAAAGAAAAAAATCAAATAAAAATAGGAATCAGCATATAGCTTCAACTTTAACCTAGATCTTATAGATTATAAAACAAATGAATATTATTTTTATGATTTTTGCTTTTAAACATGTTACTGTTCATTTTATTTTATTTCATTTTTTTTGAGACGTAGTCTCGCTCTGTCGCCCAGGCTGGAGTGCAGTGGCGCGATCTGGGCTCACTGCAAGCTCCGCCTCCCGGGTTCACGCCATTCTCCTGCCTCAGCCTCCCGAGTAGCTGGGACTACAGGCGCCCGTCACCATGCTCGGCTAATTTTTTGTATTTTTTTTTTTAGTAGAGACGGGGTTTCACCATGTTAGCCAGGATGGTCTCGATCTCCTGACCTCGTGATCCGCCCATCTCGGCCTCCCAAAGGGCTGGGATTACAGGCTTGAGCCACCGCGCCCTGCCAACTGTTCGTTTTAAAATGTATTTTGTTTTTTATTTTGTAGACATGGGGTCTCATTATGTTGTCAGGCTGGTCTCGAACTCCTGGCCTCCTCCTGCCTTGGCCTCCCAAAGTACTGGGGTTACAGATGTGGGCCACCACACCCTGCTCATTCTTTTTTCACTTTGAGAACTGGTGCACCGCTTCGACTGTAAGCTAAATTTTGTAGATTATGAGACAAAATAATACTGTCATAATTGTTTAGTTTGGAATAAAATGCTCAAACCTTTTTCCACTATGAACAAGAAAATATAGGTTCTTCTTTTTAAGGATTTTTTTTGGGAAAAATGTCTGCCAAGACATAAGAATGACATAAGGAGAGCCAGCATCCTTTCTTCCACCAGTGCCAAAGCCCAGAACCCACTCTGCCAGACTGGACCCCAGCCAGGAGCCTCGGTTTCTCCTTTCAAGTATCTCACTGGTCCTGAGAAGTCAGAACCACCAAGGCCACAGGCCCTGGGCTCCCTGCCCACCCAGCCATCCACCCAGGGAGAGGGAAGTGGGAGGGCACATACTTGTAGACGGTGCTGTCCTTCTTGGGGCTGTGCTGTGGCAGGAGGCTGTGGGAGTACTGGTGCACGCCCAGGTCGTACAGCGAGGGGAAGTCCTTGCCACAGAGGTGGCAGCGGTAGCTCAGCTCCTCCTGGTGGCTCTTGATGTGCTCCAGAAATGTGTCAAGCTTTGGGAACGTCTGGGCACAGCTTTTGACCACACACTTGTACACCTTGAGGGAAGACGCTGGGCAGGTGACAGGAGGCAGGAGAGCTTCCTCCACTGCAGCCCCTGGCCTGTGGCATTGGCCTTGGACACTGCTGGTAGATGACTTGACCACTGCTCCCTAGGCTCCCCTGCTGCCACTGGATCGCAGGGTTTTTATTCATTCATTCATTCATTCATTCATTCATTCATTCATTCATTTTTGAGACAGAGTCTCACCCTGTCGCCCAGGCTGGAGTACAGCTGCGCAATCTTGGCTCACTGCAACCTCCACTTCCCAGGTTCAACCAATTCTCCTGCCTCAGCCTCCCCAGTAGCTGGGATTACAGGCACGCACCACCATGCCCAGCTAATTTTTGTATTTGTAGTAGAGACAGGGTTTCACCATGTTGGCCAGGCTGGTCTCGAACTCCTGACCTCAAATGATCCACCCGCCTTGGCCTCCCAAAGTGGTGGGATTACAGGTGTGAGCCACTGGGCCCAGCCCCTGGTTTTACTTTGATTAGAGGGTTCCCTCCTCTCAGCCAGTCATGATGGCCCTACTACCCTTCCCTCAGGTTCTGTGTGGCATGGGTATATTTAGAAAAATTATTCAAGACCTGGATATACAGTGAAAAGATGATAGTGTACCCTTTCAATGTCATACTGGAATAGCGGCTCTCAAACTGATGCAGGCCTCAGAATTACATGTTGCTGAGGGCTGCACTCCCGCCGCCCCCGCCATCCCCCCCACCCCCCACCACCCCCATCACCCTGAGAAATCTGACTCAGCGGGTCTGAATAAGTGCATCACTAATGAGGAATCCTCAGGGGATGCTGGCACTGCCGCCCGGGAAGCTCACTTTGAGAACTGCTGTCTGAGGAGCCCATCTATAGCCTGCCCACAGTCATCTCACTCTACCGGATGTGGCTGCTTCTGACTACTTCCCATTGATTAGGGCTCTACAGTTAAATGTTAATGTGTTAATTTGTAAAAAACTGATCCAATGTCATCGATTTGTGTCAGGTAAAGAAGATAACCCCAAAGGTCACAGGTTTTGTTGTCTTGCAGGACATTAACCAGATTTGTATGTAATTTGGCAATCTGACTTCAGTATCTCTTTTTTTCATTGACAGTTATTAGGCATAGCTATCCGTGTCTCACGGCCTCTGTTGAACAGGCTTTGTCTTCCTTCAGGTTCCCTTGCTAATGAGTTAAGTAAAATTCTGACTCACTTTTGGGTCTCATTTGTATGAGAAGTATGTTTTTAACAACTTGAAAATTACACTTTGATAAATAGTACATAAGTCCTGGTTGCCTACACAATATCATGCACTCCTTCTACCTACAAAGTGAACCCTGATTTGCTCAGAATAGCAACATACCTAGTTAAAACACTTGATCCAGGCTGGGCGCGGTGGCTCGTGCCTGTAATCCTAACACATCGGGAGGTCAAGGCAGGCAGATCAATTGAGCCCAGGAATTCGAGACCAGCCTGGCCAACATGGTGAAACCCCATCTCTACTGAATGCACAAAAATTAGCCAGGTGTAGTGGTGCCTACATGTAATCCCAGCTACTTGAGAGGCTGAGGCAGGAGAATCTCTTGAACCTGGGAGGCAGCGATTGCAGTGAGCTGAGATCAAGCCACTGCACTCCAGCCTGGGTGACAGAGTGAGACCCTAAAAAAACCAAAAACAAGGGTTGGGCGCGGTGGCTCATACCTGTAATCGCAACACACTATGAAGCCAAGGCAGGTGGATCACTTGAGGTAAGGAGTTCGGGACCAGCCTGGCCAACATGGTGAAACCCCATCTCTACTAAAAATACAAAAATTAGCTGGGTGTGGTGGGGAGGCACCTGTAATCCCAGCTACTTGGGAAGCTGAGGCAGGAGAATCGCTTGAATGCAGGAGGTGGAGGTTGCAGTGAGCCGAGATGGTGCCACTGCACTCCAGCCTGGGTGACCAGAGTGAGACTCCATCTCAGAAAAAAAAAAAAAAAAACACTTGATCCTGGTTCCCTTGCATCTAGTGTCAGCCATGTGACTCCTTCCTAACCAATGATATACAATCAGTAGTCTTTAAGGACAGCATCACTTCCAGAACACAAAGGCAAAAGCTTCCCAGGGGAAATCCCCTCTGCTTTCTGTGTTTGTCTTGACTGGAATACACATGTGATGGATGGAGACATAGCAGCCATCCTGCAACCTTGGGGATGAAGTCCATAAGCTAAGAATGGCAGATCAGACAGCTAGAAGCCTGAGTCTACCGTGACATATCTGACCTGCTCTATATAAGCCCAACACTGCCTACTTAGGGACTTCTTCTTTGAATTTATTTGATGTGAGAGAAATAAAACCCTGTGAAGCCAGTTTTCCATCATTTGTAGCATAATAATGTATTCTTAAATGATAGAGCACATGTACTGGGTTTGACCAAAAAGAGATCTACAAAGTGCTTCTAGGAAAAGCTTTCCTGCTGCTATAAAAGATACAGAAGAGATAACCCCTTTTGGTTCATAGATAACAGTGGGTCTGGATTAGTGCCCAGAAAGAGTGACCACCGGCCAGATGCAGCAGCTCATGCCTATAATCCTAGCACTTTGGGAGGCCAAGCAGGCGGATCACTTGAGGTCAGGAGTTTAAGACCAGCCTGGCCAACATGAAGGTGAAGGGTGCAGTGAGCTGAGATCACACCACCGCACTACAACCTGGGCGGAAGAGTAAAACCGTCTCAAAAAACAAAAAAAGTGATCACCATCCCAGGACAGGAGGACAAGGTAAGCCATCAGGAGAGGTCAAGGCCATACCCTGAGATGGCAGAGACCAGAGCTGGAAAAACACAGGGTCCTTACGCTGGTGGGAGTCAGCTGTCTCAGGTCTGGAGGTGAGTCAAAGTTTTCTGTGATTTGCCCCAAGGGTAACCTTCCCTAACTCCATCAATCCCCTGCTCAGAATCTAACCCTGGGGGGATAGAGCCGTGGAAGGTCTGACTCACTTGTTCCTACCCCTTTCTAGGCAGCATTCAAGACCCTAGCACCAGTGAAAGGCCGGGACTGGTGTGCTGTGGGCCCCTGCTGCCACCACCCACCTACCTGCTCATTCTTATGCTGGGTCATGTGAGACTTGAGCTGGAAGTAGGTGCTGAATTTGCTGGGGCAGAATTGGCACAGGTAGGAGCTGTCGATGAGGACCACCTGCTTGGGCTCCGGCTTGTCCCCCTCTTCCTCACCGGCTATGGGCAAGGCCTGGGGCTGTGGTGCACCCGGCAGGGGCTGGCCCAACCCTATGGAGAAAGCCAGGGAGGTCAGGACAAGGAGCCAGCTCATTCAGGAAGGACCCACAGAACCCCTACTCTGTGCTCCTCTGTGTTCACCCAGCACCTGCTACCCGTTTTGGGTCGGACTCTGTGCTTAAGGTGCTGCACTACACTCAGCCGGTGTGCACTGATACGGCTATCCCTAGGCTCAAATACAGAAATGCTTCCTTTCTGAGTGAGAAACAGCTGCTGCCTCAGGCCTCCCCTCTCTGGCCTTCCCCTCAGACATCGCAGACCTCTCCACGGTTGTTAAAAATTCTGAACACCATCCTAGTTGTACTCATAATGCCTCCCCAGTCCCTTCTAATTGTAATCATCTGTCTGGGTGCGATGACTCACACCTGTAATCCCAGCACTTTGGGAGGTCAAGGCAGACAGATCACTTGAGGTCAGAAGTTCGAGATCAGCCTGCCCAACATGGTGAAAGCCCGTCTCTACGAACAATACAAAAATTAGCCAGGCTTGGTGGAGGGTGCCTGTAATCCCAGCTACATGGGAGGCTGAGGCAGGAGAATCGCTCGAACCTGGGAGGCAGAGGTTGCAGTGAGCAGAGATTGTGCCACTGCACTCCAGCCTGGGTGACAGAGATTCTGTCTCAAAAAAAAAATAATAATAATTGTAATCATCAGCCGGGTGCAGTGGCTCACACCTGTAATCCCAACACTTTGGGAGGCCAAGGCAGGTGGATCACCCGCGTTCAGGAGTTTGAGACCAACCTGGCCAACATGGTGAAATCCCATCTCTACTAAAAATACCAAAAAAATAGCTGGGTGTGGTGGCGCACACCTGTAATCCCAGCTACTTGTGAGGCTGAGGCAGGAGAATTGCTTGAACTCGGGAGGCAGAGGTGGTAGTGAACCAAGATTGCGCCATTGTACTCCAGCCTCAGCGACAATAATAGACTCCATTTCAAACAAACAAACAAACAAAATTGTAATCATCTGTTTCATCATCCTTCCCTCACTACACTGTTCCCTTGACATCAGGGACCTCTGGCCTCATCCCTGCAGGTCCAGTGGCCTGGCACATAGTAGGCCTCTATAAATGTTTGCTAAATGGTTAAACCTTTGATGCTAGGCACTAAAGGAGCTTCAAAAGAAATGGAAGACATGATTTATTCTGTAGGGCCGTGTGGTGGCTCATTCCTATAATCCCAGCACTTTAGGAGGCCAAGGAAGGAGGATCCCCTGAACCCAGGAGTTCAAGACCAGCCTAGGCAACATAATGAGACCCAATCTCTACAAAAAATAAACAAAATTAGCTGGGCATGGTTGCATGTGCCGGTGGTCCCACCTACCCAGGAAGCTCAGGTGGGAGGATCACTTGAGCCCAGGAGGCTGAGGTTGCAGGGAGCCACCATCGTGCCACTGCACTCCAGCCTGGGTGACAGGGCAAGATCTTGACTCAAAAGAAAATTTTTTTTTTTTTCTTTTTTTTAAGACAGGGTTTCACTCCTGTTGGCCAGGCTGCAGTACAGTGGCTTGATTGAGGCTCACTGCAGCCTCAACTTTCTGGGCTCAGGTGATCCTTCCACCTCAGCTTCCAGCGTAGCTGAGACCACAGGTGCATGCCATCATCCCTGGCTAATTTTTTGTATTTTTTTTTGTAGAGATGGGGTTTTGCCATGTTGCCCAGGCTGTTCGCAAACTCCTGGCCTCAAGCGATCCACCTGCCTCGGCCTCCCAAAGTGCTGGAATTATGGGAATGAGCTGCCACACCGGGCCTATCCAGAATCTTTAGATTACTAACTTCTGTCTTCCAGGTTTTCATGCCCTTGGAAATTTCTGCATTTTTTTTTTTTTTTTTTTTTTTTTTTGAGACGGGGTCTCACTCTGTCGCCCAGGCTGGAGTGCAGTGGCCGGATCTCAGCTCACTGCAAGCTCTGCCTCCCGGGTTTATGCCATTCTCCTGCCTCAGCCTCCCGAGTAGCTGGGACTACAGGCGCCTGCCACCTCGCCCGGCTAGTTTTTTGTATTTTTTAGTAGAGACGGGGTTTCACCATGTTAGCCAGGATGGTCTCCATCTCCTGACCTCGTGATCCGCCCGTCTTGGCCTCCCAAAGTGCTGGGATTACAGGCTTGAGCCACCGCGCCTGGCCAAGAAAAATTTTTTAAAGGAAAAAAAAAAAGGAGTTCACAAGAACTCAGAGGGCACACAGTAGGGCTAGTTCCAACAGGAAGCCTGAAGGAAGGTCAGATAAAAGTAGCTACACATTGTTTTCCCAGCAAAACACTCCCTTCATTACCTAGCACATGGCTGGCATTGCTCGCTCTTGGGGCTACATGGGAATGGCTTAGACTCTGGCCTTACACTGTCCAATAAAGTGGTCCTGAGCCATACGTGGCTACTGAGAACTTGAAATGTGGCGCCAGGCATGATGGTTCACACTTATAATTCTGGCACTTTGGGAGGCTGAGGTGAGAGGATCACTTAAGCCCAGGAGTTTGAGACCAGGCTGGGCAACAAAGCAAGACCCTGTCTCTACAAAAAAAAAAATTTTTTTTAACAATTAGCCAGGCACAGTGGTGCACCCCTGTCCCAGCTACTTAGGAGGCTGAGGAGAGAGGATCACTTGAGTTCAGGAGTTCGAGGCTACAATGAGTTATGATTGCACCACTGCACTCCAGTCTGGGGTGACAGAATGAGACCCTAACTGGAAAAAAAAAAAAAAAAAAACAGAAAGAAATGTATCCAGTCCATATCCAAATGTGCTATAAATGTATTTACCTGCTGGATTTCAAAAATTTAGTAAAAAAAGAATATAAAGTATATTTAATCTTTATATTATATGTTAAAATAATAATGTTAATATATTGGGTTAAATACTAGGAGATGGAGGTTGCATTGAGCTGAGATCGTGCCACTGCATTCCAGCCTGGGCAACAGAGCAAGAATCCATCTCAAAAAAAAAAAAAAAATATATATATATATATATATATATACATACACACACACATATATATATTTTTAAATATATATAAATATATATGGTTATATATATAATATATATGGTTAAATAAGATATATAATTAAAATTAATTTGATCTTTTAGAAAATTGTTTTTAATGTAGCTACTAGAAAATTTTATTTCATTTATTTAAGATTATTTTTGCCACTAAAGACAGAACTTATAAATTTTTTTTTAAATAGAGATGGGGTTTTACCATATTGCCCAGGCTGATCTTGAACTCCTGAGCTCAAGAGATCCTCTCACTTCAGCCTCCCAAACTGCTGGGATTACAGGCATGAGCCACCATGCCCGGCTGAACATTTTAAATTACGTATGTTGTTCATATTATATTTCTGTTGGGCAGCAATGCTCTAAACCTAGTCAAGTTCTCAGTCCTCATGCAAGAAAGAAACTAAACCAGTATCAGGGGTAGGAACATTAGCTCAGGGACAAATGATGAGAATCTCACATGTATAAAAAGCTTTGGAGACCAACTAACCATGGAGGTCAAATAGTTTTCAACTTCTGATCAACTACAGTGACTGCATGGAGCAAAACATAGAAAACAAATTCTGAGCAGGGATGGTGAGGGAAGGCAAGGGTTGAAAAACTACTTGTTGGCCAGGCATGGTGGCTCACGTCTGTAATCCCAGCACTTTGGGAGGCCAAGGTGGGAGGATCACTTGAGGTCAGGAGTTCGAGACCAGCTTGGCCAACATGGTGAAGCCCTGTCTCTACTAAAAATACAAAATTAGCCAGGTGTGGTAATGGGTGCCTGTAATCCCAGCTACTCGTGAGGCTAAGGCAGGAGGATCACTTGAGCCTGGAAGGCAGAGGTTGCAGTGAGCTGAGATAGCACCACTACACTCCAGCCTAGGTGGCAGAGTGAGACGCTATCTCAAAAAAAGAAAAAAGAAAAACTACCTGTTGGTACAATGTCTAGTGTTTGGGTGATGGGTACACTAGAAGCCCAGCCACCACCATTATACATCTAATACCCATGTAACAAACAAGCACATGTACCTCCTAAATCTAAAATTTTTAAAACAAACATAGCTAAACATAGAAAAGGTAATGCAGTGTGCTATGATTTTACAAGGGCAACAATGCCACTAGATGACAGACATTTCCAGTCCCATTATTATAATCTTATGGGACCACTGTCACATATGCCATCTGTTACTCATGGAAACATCCTTACATAGCATGTGACTGTATTACTATGGGGGTTGTCAAATCGTTATTTTCTAATTTAATCATTATTTCTACTTTTATCAGTTCACATTTTACTGTAAGAAAGGGCTTTCTTTAAATGTGGCACATACATACCACGGAATACTATGCAGCCATAAAAAAAATGAGTTCATGTCTTTTGTAGGGACATGGATGAAGCTGGAAACCATCATTCTCAGCAAGTTAACACAGGAACAGAAAACCAAACACCGTATGTGCTCACTCACAGGTGGGAGTTGAACGATGAGAACATATGGACACAGGGAGGGGAACATCACACACTGGGGTCTGTCGGGGGGTGGGGGACAAGGGAAGGGAGAGCATTAGGACAAATACCGAATGCATGCAGGGCCTAAAACCTAGATGACAAGTTGATAGGTGCAGCAAACCACCATGGCACACGTATACCCATGTAACCAACCTGCACGTTCTGTACATGTATCCCAGAACTTAAAGCACAAGTTTAAAAAATAGGCCTTTCTTTTATCCCCTATTTATTTATTCATTCATTCTAACAGTATGGGCTCATAAATTTTTATTTTATAGTAGTCTCCCCTTATTTGTAGTTTTGTTTTCCATGATTTCAATTACCCTAAGTCAACCATGGTCTGAAAATATTAAATGGAAAATTCCAGAAATAAACAATTCATAAGTTAAAAAAAAAAAAAAAAAGGATTCTGAGGTGAGATCCAGGCTCAACAAAAAATGGGTAGGTGATTGAATAGTGATATCTGCCATGGATACAGTATAGAGTAATGCCACACATGTTGTATGTTTGTCATCCTTCCTTTCATCTTATGCCACATTTTATAGATAAAGGTAGATTGAAGCCTAGAGAGGTCATGGGGGTTGCCCAAGGTCACACAGCTAGCAAAAAAACCTGTGAAGCAGCAGAAGAGAGGTGTGGGGAGCACAGCGTTCCCTACTTCCACCCACCTGTGTTTTCCTCGTCCTCCTGCCTGCTGGGGTTCAGGGCCATGACCTGTACAGTCACAGAGTTTCGAGACACGGTGCCACCACTGTGTCCCGGAGGCCACACCTTGTGGGTCTGCATGTGTTTCTTAACATTAGACTTCTGGGCAAAGGCACGGCCACACGCAATGCACTGGAAGGGCTTCTCACCGGTGTGGCTGTGGAAGACAAGCTTGTCAGTGCCCTCCTGCAGGAACGGGGATGAGGCCTCAGTCCAGGAGCTCACAGCCACCAGGAAGGCCCAGAAAGAATATCCAGATGCCGCTGGCCACCATTCTGACATCACAGGGACAAGCCCCCTCACTAAGGCAGGCAGACCAGAGATGGAAAGACCCTGGGTTCTGGGTCACATTACTGAGCTGCTCATCAACAAACTCTGGAGCCGCCCTCCTCTGGCCATCTCATGCTGTGAGAGAACATTTCCTAATTGTTCAAGCCCATTTAAATGAGGACTTCTGGCCTGGCACAGTAGTTCACACCTGTAATCCCAGCACTTTGGGAGGCTGAGGCAGGTGGATCACTTGAGGAGTTTGAGACCAGCCTAGGCAACATGATGAAACCCTGTTTCTACAAAAAATACAAAAATTAGCTAGGTGTGGTGGTGCAAGCCTGTGGTCTCAGCTACTCAGAAGGCTGAGGTAGGAGGATAGCTTGAGCCTGGGAGGTTGAGGCTGCAATGAGCCGAGATTACACCACTGCATTCCAGCCTGGGCAACAGAGCAAGGCCCTGTCTCAAAAAAGAGAAAAAAAATTAAAATCATTAAAATAAAATAAAATACAAAATTCAGTTTCTCAGTCTCACTAGCCACATTCCAAGAGCTCAACAGCCATGTATTGTCAGTAGCTACCATACTGGACAGTGCCAATTTGAGCATTTCTTTTTTTCTTTTTTTTTTTTTTTTGAGACAGAGTCTCACTCTGTCACCCAGGCTAGAGTGCACTGGCGCGATCTCGGCTCACTGCAACCTCCGCCTCCTTGGTTCAAGGGATTCTCCTGTCTCAGCCTCTGGAGTAGCTGGGTCTATAAGCACCTGCCACCATGCCCAACTAATTTTTGTATTTTTAGTAGAGACAGGGTTTCATCATGTTGGCCAGGCTGGTCTCAAACCCCTGACCTGAAGTGATCCACCCACCTCAAGATTCCCAAAGTGCTGGGATTACAGGTGAGCCACCGTGCCTGGCCCAATTTGAGCATTTCTATAGCTACAGAGAGTTCTCTTGGACAGTGACAGCACTCAGTGTAGAACAGTTCTCAACTGAGGCCAGTTTTGCCCTCCAGGGGACATCTGCCATTTTTTATTGTCACAGCTGTAGCTGCAGTACTACTAGCATCTAATAGTTAGAGGCCAGGGATGCTCCTGAACATTCCAAGATGTGCAGGTCAGCTCCCTACAGGAAAGAATGATGTGATCCAAGATCCACAATGTCAGTAGTGCCAAGACTGAAAAACCCTTGTCTAAATAGAAGCTGTTGCCGGCCATGGCTGGAATCTGAGGTTTGTTCTCTCTCTCTCTGTTTCTCTCTCTCTCCCTCTCTCTCTCTCTTCTTCTGTTGTAAGAGATGAGCATGTATACCAAAGGTGTTAAAGACCAAATTATACCAAATTGAGGTTTTCTCTATGACTCCCTAAGGACTGAAATTGCAAAGGGAATAATTTTCCCACTATATCTTTCAGAACTTTTCAACCCCATATTCATGAACCACCAAAAATCATCTCATCGGCCGGGCGTGGTGGCTCACTCCTGTAGTTCCAGCACTTTGAGAGGCCGAGGAGGGCAGATCACCTGAGGTTGGGAGTTCGAGACCAGGCTGACCAACATGGAGAAACCCCATCTCTACTAAAAATACAAAATTAGCCAGGTGTGGTGGCACATGCCTGTAATCCCAGCTACTTGGGAGGCTGAGGCAGGGGTATCACATGAACCCAGGAGTCAGAGGTTGCAGTGAGCTGAGATCGCACCATTGCATTCCGGCCTGGGCAACAAGAGCAAAACTCAGTCTCAAAAAGAAAAAAAAAAATCATCTCATGTACCAGTGCATCTCACTGTGCGAGAAACGCTGAACAAGCCCACCCTCCCCTTCCACAGACGGAAAAACCAAGGCCCAGAAGGGATCCCCGCATGGTTAGTCTGGAGGGAGCACAGAGTCCACAGAGTCCTATTTGCAAAGTATGGTAGCCCTGGCAGGCCAGTCTGTTCTGCAGAGGGGAGGCCTAAAACAGCCCTAACACATCTGTGAAGCCCCTCTGGGTTCAATGCTTTTCTTCCCCTACACGGCCCATCCCTGACCTTCCCAGTCTCTATGGGCAGGTCACACAGCTTTCACAGGTCCCTCCCACAGCTCCTGAGATAGAAGAGGAAAACCACCCAACCTGGACTACAGCCTGAACACGCAAGTGCGGCCTGGGTCACCCCACAGGCTAGGGGCTGAGAAGGGAGTCTCGCTTCCAGCGCAGATGGTCCCAGCCATACCTGCCCAGGAGCCACCTGCCTCACCATGCATGTGTACCTTCGGATGTGCTGCTGCAGGTCAAAGTTTTTGGTGAATGACTTGTCACAGTATGAGCACTTGAGTTTCTGAGCCTTTGGCTTCCCTGCAGCTGAAAGACAAGTGGAAGGAGGGGACAATGAGGCTGGGGGTGCAGCTCAGGGCGCAAAGAGCAGCCTCCGGCTACTGTACCTGAGCCGGACAATGCACACCCCGAGGAAGTCTACGCCCATGCACAGGCCAGGGAGGAGACATAGGAGAGCTTCACAGGGCCTGGGGAGGAAAGCCTAGGATATGCTCCAGCTGGGAAAGCAAGACAAATTCTTCAAAGGCTCCCCTCTGCCCTACAATCAAATCTACCCTCTTTGCCATGGCCCACAGCGCTCTGCATCCCCTCACTCCTGACAACCTCATCATTCTGTCCATCCAGCTGCAGTGAACTCCCAGCTAATCTTGCTAACCTTAAAAGACCTCAAGCACGTTCCTGCCTCCGGGCCTTTGCACCTGCTGTTCCCCCTTGCCTAGAATGCCTGTCCCACAGATACCCACAAGGCTGCTTCCTTCTCCTTCCCACGTGAATAGTTAGAAGCATTTTCCAGCCTCTCCCTAGTTGTTCTCAATCATTAGACCCATTAACCTCCTTCCTGGAGCAACCCAGAAATATTTATTTATTTATTCCCTGTCTCTTCCATGAAACTGAAGACAGAAGGAATCACAGACCAAGAGAGACTACATTCCAGTGCCTGACACAGGGCCTGGCACAAAGATGCTCAATACATCATTGCGGAAGGAAGGAAGGGAAGGAGTAGTTGACTGGAAAGCCGCTGAAAAATTCTCAATTTCTATCCTTTCCATCTGCTGCCTGCTCTGACACCACCTCCCACCCCATACTTAGCATCTGCATTAGGATGGCAGATACTACTGCTTGCCTAATATCCACTCCCTCCTTCACTCCTCACAAATCCCATAATAGGAGTATGAATGTCCCCAGCCAAAAGAGACACTTCCCAGTTTCTCTTGCAGCTAGGTATGGCCATGTGACTAAGTTTTCAGAAATGAGATATGAGCAAAAATATCAAACAGAACTTCTAGAAGCTGGGAGAAGCCCCTTTTATCCTTCCCTTTCCCTTCTTCTTACTGCCTGGAATATTAAAGTGATGACCGGAGCTCCAGCAGCTATCGTGGACAATGAGGCACCAGGATAACTGATACCATGTTTGGAGGTGGTGGAAACAGAAAGACAGAAGAAATGAGGGTGCCTGGTGCCCATGCAGTCACATGATCCCCAGATTGTCTGGCTTCTGGCCTTGACTCACACAGGAGATAAACAAAATTCTATCATTTTGAATTCATTGCTGTTTTGAATTTTCTATTACATGCAACCACAGTTGAACTACCATAAAAGGGAAGACCAGAACCAAGCAGCTTGTGGATTGACCAATGCTGAGGAAAGATGCCCATGGCAGGCTGGAGGCCCACCTTCCGGGAGTCCCCTGGCACCTTTAGCCCGTCGGGTCTTCAGTGTTGATGGAGAATCAAAGGTGGCCACCGTGCCCCTGGTGGCGGTGGTCATGGGGGCAGCGGGGTTTGGTCCTTTGGGTTTGAATCCCTGTTTGCCAGGGCTGTACACTGCGGGGGTGGGGTATACTGGAGCTTCCACACACTGGTTTGGCACCTAGAAGGACAACACAGTCAAGGAAAAAGCCCTGCCAGGGGAGGGGAAGAGCTCCCAGCCAGGGACACTCTCCCTGCCTCCCTGGCTGACCTCAGCCACTCTCCCCTACATCACCATCACAGCCCCTCCACCTGGCCCGGTCACCCAAGTCACTCCCAAGCCCCCTTAGAACTTCATGAAGCCAGGAGGCCAGAACAGCTATGGAGCCAGGCTGCCTGGGTTCAAATCTTGACTCTTCCACTTAGCACCTAAGTGACCTTAGGCATCTTTTTAATTTCTCTGTCTCAGTTTCCACATCTGTAAAATGGGACTCATCATAGTACCCCTCTCACGCGGTTACTGTGAAGATTAAATGAAGCAACACATAAAGGGCTTAGAACAGTGACTGGCACAGAGTGAGCATGCAATACACATTAGCTGTTATTACTGCCATGCCTATTCTTATCAGTGGTACTTTCCTAGCACAAGAGAACTAGGTGGCTGGGCACGGTGACTCACACCTGTAATCCCAGCACTTTGGGAGACCAAGATGGGCAGATCACCTGAGGTCAGGAGTTTGAGACCAGCCTGGCCAACATGGTGAGACCCCGTCTCTACTAAAAATACAAAAATTAGCCAGGCATGGTGTTGTGTGCCTGTAATCCCAGCTACTCAGGAGGCTAAGGCAGGAGAATCCCTTGAGCCTGGGAGGCGGAGGTTGCGGTGGGCCAAGATCGCGCCACTGCACTCCAGCCTGGGCGATGGAGTGAGACTCTGTCTCAAAAAAAAAAGAGAACCAGGAAGTCAGAGGGGTCTGTGTTCCCCCAGCTGCTCCAATTCCTGACTGAGACTACCCAATGCCACAGTAGCAGGCTTCCCTTCACTGAGAACTGAAATCACAAGAAATTACCAAATGAATTCCGGGGCATTCAGATTTAGTTAACACTAAGCTTACATCCCCATACTGGGACATTGTAAAGAATTCATTTATTCAGCCTTTTTTTTTTTTTTTTTTTGCTTACTCTGTTGCCCAGGCTGGAATACAATGATGTGATATCTCGGCTCACTGCAGCCTTGACCTCCAGGCTCAAGCAACCATCCTGCCTCACCCCACTAAATAGCTGGGAGAACAGGCACACACCATCACGCCCAGCTAATTTTTATGTATTTTGTAGAGACGAGATTTCACCATGTTGCCCAAGCTGGTCTCAAACTCCTGAGCTTAAGTGATCCACCCACCTCGGGCTCCCAAAGTGCAGGGATTACAGGCGTGAGCCACTGTGCCTGGCCTATTCATCATTCATTGGTCTTCCTGAGGTGTCCTATCCAAGATTTCTGGTCAGGCACGATGGCTCATGCCTGCAATTCCAGCACTTGGGGAGGCCAAGGAAGGAGGATCACTTGAGCACAAGAGCTTGAGACTAGCCTGGGCAACATAGGGAGAGCTGATCTCCACAAAACATTTAAAAAATTAGATGGGCATGGTGGCGCATGCCTGTAGTCCCAGTTACTTAGGAGGCTGAAATGGGAGAATCAACTGAGCCTGGGAGATTGAGACTGTGGTGAGCCGTGATCACACCACTGCACTCCAGCCTGGATGACAGAGTAAGACTCTGTATCAAAAAAAAAAAAAAAAAGAACTCAACTCAGCAAAATACCCAAAGTTGAAAAAATATTTCAAACAAATACAAATAAATAGAAAGCTACAGTTGGAGTAATAAAATCAGACAAAGCTGAAAAAAAGGTAAAATAATAATAATAATTATTATAAAATCTGGCTGGGTGTGGTGGCTCATGCTTGTAATCCCAGCACTCTGGGAGGCTGAGGTGAGAGGATCACTTGAGGCCAGGAGATGGAGACCAACCTGGGCTAAAGTGAGACCCCCATCTCTAATTTAAAAAAAAAAAAAAAAAAAAAAAAAACCCTCTGCAGAAATACCTTGCCTGGTTTCTATTTTCCTGACCAAACCCTGACCAATATAGCACTCAAATACTTGTTGGGCCAGGTGCGGTGGCTCACACCTGTAATCCCAACACTTTGGGAGGCCGAGGCAGGAAGATCACCTGAGGCCAGCAGTTCGAGACCAGCCTGGTCATCATGGCAAAACCCATTTCTACTAAAAATACAAAAAAATTTAGCTGGGTGTGGTAGCTCAGGCCTGTAATACCAGCTACTTGGGAGGCCGAGGTACGAGAATCACTTGAATCTGAGAGGTGGAGGCTGCAGTGAGCCAAGATCGCACCACTGCACTCCAGCCTGGGCGACAGAGTGAGACTCTGTCTCAAATAAATAAATAAATACTTGTCACGTGAATAAATTCAGCCATCACTCAAGGCATTACTGAGTAATTAATGTGACTGCCACTGGCATAGGCTCTTATTATCCTCAACAGCTCTTCAGGGAGCGTTCCCATTTTAGAGGAGTGCAAACTGAGGTCAGACAGTCCAGTGTAAGGTATCTACTCTAGGAGTGCTCTGCTAGGTGCTAAGGATGCAAAGTCTAATAAGACTCAGGCCCTGCCCTCAAATATCACCCTCATCTATATGGAAAATCAACAGCAGCAGCTCCCACTGTGCTGGTCCTCTCTGGGCTGGTCCCCTCTGACTACCACAAGCCACCAGCATTATCTCAGCATCCCGCTAACTTAACTTTTTCTCAACGCAGTAAATTCCCTAGAGAAGCTTGCTCTATTCTCCCAGGAGAGGGCAAATCCCCTTGCAGCCCCTCAGAAATCACATGACTGCCTTGTGGTAGGATCTTCCCACTGGTCTGGGCTCTCTTTATTCAGAGACTACCTGACAGGGGATGTCCTGGCTGGATTCTATGGTGAGTCTGAGTTAGTGTGATTTCTAGTGCAGTGGATTGTTTCTGTCATAACCATACCCTCCAGCACTGGTGTCTTGGAAGGTTCTGTGAACTCAGTGCATTTCGAGTAGATAGCCTGTAGCTTAGAGCTCATCTGCAGGGAATTACTATGGTACATTGATTGTATTATGGCCCCAGTTCTTCACCCCTCCCCGTACCCATGCCTTTGCAGTGTGACTTTGCAGCTCCTCCCATCAAGAGGTGGCATCTATTTCCCTACCTGCACTATCTAAGCTGGCCTTGTGATCTGCTTTGGCCAGTAGACGTGATTCTGTGTTACTTACAAGCCTAAACCTCAAAAGGCCTTGGGCATTTCTGCCTGCATTTTTGCACCTCCACCATGGCCATGAGAACCTAGTGAAGGATGAGAGTCACACAGAACAGAGCTGAGTCACGCCACTTGTCCCAGCCCAGGCCATCCTAGAGCAGCTGACAGCCAGCCAACCTTCAGACATATGAGTGAGCCCAGCCAAGACCCGCAGTTGTCTAGTTGACCACTGCAAACACGTGAACAATAAACACTTTTGCTATATGCCACTGATGCCTGATGGATATTTCTTACCCAGCAATAGCTAACTGATACACCTAGCTTATTAAAAACTGTAAGAGACACTTAGGCAGATAATTATTTTGAATCTTTTTTCATTTTTTGCCCGAAAAGGTAGGCATTCTCTGACTGTTCTGAGCATTACCTACAAGCAGCTTATATTTCTGCTACAACCTGCACTCCATTCCACCTTCTCATGGCTTGCGTCTTACATCTGTGGGTGTGATGCTTTGATTAAAGTCCTTCTCCCCCGTGATGTGGCCGGGACTGGATCTAGTTTTCACGGTATCCCCAGCACAGTGCCTGGCACACAGCTGGTGCTCAGGATGGGTCCAGGTTGGCCATGATGTCCATGACCAGTGTCCTCTTCCACCCTGCCCCCTCTGCTCACCTCCAGGGGTGGGTAGGGCTGCATCCCCAGCGCCTGGATCTCCACTGTTCCACTCCCAGCCAGGGGCGCAGCAGCACTGTACACCTCCACCACACCGCTCCCACCAGGGTTGGGACGCCCGGGGGGGCCCAGGCTCTGGGGTGGAGGTGGCGGGGGCTGAGGTGGTGGTGGTGGGGGCAGTGGTGGAGGAGGTGGAGGAGGGGGTGGAGGCTGAGTGAGGTAGCTGGGCACGGAATGCATGTTCAGGCTGCTCTGAAATCAGAAAAGAAAAAGTGTTACAGCCTCTTGATACTAGTTGTCTTATTGGGGAAGAAGGACATTTGCTTTAGCCAGCCAGGTGGAAAGAACAGCTACTCACCAGGCAGCTCAGGGGAGGGGCTAAGAGAGGTTGGGGAAACAAAGTCATGGGAGAATTCAAAGGAAGCCTCAGCTTGGTGCTGCTATCCCTTTTCCCTATGAAAGTTGGCAAAAATGACCTCACTGATACACAAAAGAGTTAATATAGCAGCCTAATGTTGCTATCTTAAGAAGGGCTTCCCTTTCCAACTTGGACCTGGCAGAACGGCTCCCACAAAGAAGGGTGGCGAGAAGAAAAAGGGCCATTCTGCCATCAACGAGGTGGTGACCCAAGAATACACCAAAAACATTGGCAAGCGCATCCATGGAGTGGGCTTCAAGAAGCGTGCCCCTCAGGCACTCAAAGAGATTCGGAAATTTGCCATAAAGGAGATGGGAACTCCAGATGTGTGCATTGATACCACGCTCAACAAAGCTGTCTGAGCCAAAGGAATAAGGAATGTCCCATACCGGATCCGTGTGCGGTTGTCCAGAAAACGTAATGAGGATGAAGATTCACCAAATAAGCTCTATACTTTGGTTACCTATGTACCTGTTACCACTTTCAAAAATCTACAGTCAAAGTGGAAGAGAACTAATCGCTGATCGTCAAATACCTCAAATAAAGTGATAAAATTGCAAAAAATAAAAATAAAAAAGGGCTTGCTTGCAGCACTAGCTCGTGACTGGGACCTGAGAACCTGGCTTGTGGGACATCTCCTTTGTTGACAAGGCTTGTTTTGCCACCTGGGGCACTGTTCTATGGTACCAGCTTACGTAGACTGTTTAGACAAAATATGTGATTCATGGTGAACACTTCCTTCTCTTCTGGGAGTCTGGAATTTTGGTCATGGTGGCTGGTCACCTACATGACCAATCCCTAACAGAAACCCTGGCCTTGGGCTTGGCGCAGTGGCTCACACCTGTAATCTCAGCACTTTGGGAGGCCGAGGCAGGTGGAGTCCAGGAATTCGAGACAGCCTGGGCAACATGGCGAAACCCCATCTCTACTGAAAATACAAAAACATTAGCCAGGCATAGTGGTGCACACCTGTAGTCCCAGCTACTTGGGAGGCTGAGGTGGGAGAATCACCTGAGCCCAGGGAGGCGGAGGTCGCAGTGAGCCGAAATCGCACCACTGCACTCCAGCCAGGGCAGTTGAAATGAGACCCTGTCTCAGAAAAAAGAAAAAAAAAAAAAAAAAAAAACCCTGGCTTTGGAGTCTTAAGTGTGTCTCCCTGTGTAGAAACCCGGCACACATGTTTCTAGACTTCACTGCTGCAGGAAGAACTGTGCTCTGTGCAACCTCTCCCCTCCTCCCAAGACAGAGAACTCTGGATTCCTCCAGATTCCAAAGTGTCTTTTTCCCTTGCTGATCTTGCTGTGTGTTCCTTTGCTGTAATAAACCACAGCCATGAGTACAACCACCTCTGAGTCCCGTGAGTCTTTCGAGAGAATCATGAATGTATGGGTAGTCGTGAAACGCAACCAGTAACTTCTAGAAATTTATGCTACAAAAAAAAACCAAGCAGATGGGCAAAGACTTCTGTACATGGATGGTGACTCCAGCCATTTTTATAACAGCAAAAAACAACAATGACCTACATGTCTATACATAGAAACTTGGCTAAACAGAAGATGGCCTATCCATACGGTGGAATCCTTTGCAGTTGTTAAAATGATGGTACTGCTGGGTGCAGTGGCTCACACCTGTAATCCCAGCACTTTGGGAGGCAGAGGGAGGAGGATCGCCTGAGCCCAGGAGTTCAAGACCAGCCTGGCAACATAGTGAGACTCTGTCTCTAAAAAAAAATTTTTTTTAGGCCAGGCACGGTGGCTCACGCCTGTAATCCAGCACTTTGGGAGGCCAAGACAGGCAGATCACCTGCGGTCATGAGTTTGAGACCAGCCTGACCAACACAGTGAAACCCCATCTCTACTAAAAATACAAAAATCAGCTGGGTGTGGTGGCGCATACCTGTAATCCCAGCTACTCAGGAGGCTGAGGTAGGAGAATCGCTTGAACCTGGGAGGCAGAAGTTGCAGGGAGCCAAGATCATACCACTTCACTCCAGTCTGGGCAACAGAGCAAGACTCTGTCTCAAAAAAAAAAAAAAAAAAAAGAACAAAAACAAAACTCAGGCTGGGGCAGTGGCTCACGCCTGTAATCCCAGCACTTCGGGAGACCAAGGTGGGAGGATCACCTGAGGTCAGGAGTTTGAGACCAGCCTGGCCAACATAGTGAAACCCTGACTCTACTAAAAATACAAAAATTGGCTGGGCACAGTGGCTCAGCTCACGCTTGTAATCCCAGCATTTTGGGAGGCCAAGGTAGGGAGGTCCCCTGAGGTCGGAAGTTCGTGACCAGCCGGACAACATGGAGAAAACCTGTCTCTACTAAAAATACAAAAAAAAAAAAACCCAGCTGGCTGTGGTGGCACATGCCTGTAATCCCAGGTACTCAGGAGACTGAGGCAGAAGAATCACTTGAACCCAGGAGGCAGAGGTTGCAGTGAGCCAAGATAGCATCACTGCACTCCAGCCTGGGAAACACAGTAAGATTCCATCTCAAAAAAAAAAAAAGGCTGGGCGCGGTGGCTCAAGCCTGTAATCCCAGCACTTTGGGAGGCCGAGACGGGCGGATCACGAGGTCAGGAGATCGAGACTATCCTGGCTAACACAGTGAAACCCCGTCTCTACTAAAAAATACAAAAAACTAGCCGGGCGAGGTGGCAGGCGCCTGTAGTCCCAGCTACTCGGGAGGCTGAGGCAGGAGAATGGCGTAAACCCGGGAGGCGGAGCTTGCAGTGAGCTGAGATCCGGCCACTGCACTTCAGCCTGGGCGACAGAGCGAGACTCCGCCTCAAAAAAAAAAAAAAAAAAAAAGTCAAAATAGCTGCACTGTATTGACAAAGCCCCACATGTTCTGGGTCCCCACCTAGATGTAGCAGCTTCCCACCTATAGCAGAGCTGAACAAGGGGAAGCTGATAGCCTCCCTCAGCATCAGGGAGAGCTGGAGCCAGGCCCCCTTTATTCTACAAGATTCTTAATCTGCAGGAGTTAACGTACAGGTCTGGAATCAAGACCCTGTGAGAAGCTCACACCTTCTTACCTGCACAGGTGGGGGGCCCTGGGGCATGGGCTGGTCCAGGGATGTGAAGGCTGACATGGCAGACATGAGCACATCATCGCTCACCAAGATGTTCCCCTGCACCAGGGTCTGGATCAGTGGGGACGGGGGCACTGTGATGTATGTGGAGATCTGGACAGTGGGAGAGACAGAATGAGTGAGACAGAAACAGAGAGAGAGAGAGAGAGAGACAGAGTGTGTGTGTGCGCAGGTGTGCGTGTGTGCATGTGTGGACATGTCTGAGGCTCTGTAAGTAAGCCGAAAGTATGGCACAAAAGATCCCAGTTCTGGAATCCCACAGACCTGGATTCCATTTCTACCTCTGCTGCTCCCTGCTGTGTGACCCTGGGCAAGTCACTCTACCTCTCTGTACCTCCATTTAATCATCTACCGAATGAGGAGGATAAGGCTGGGCATGGTGGCTCACAACTGTAATCCCAGCATTTTGGGAGGCTGAGGCAACTGAATCATTTGAACCCATTTTGGGAGGCTGAGGCAGGTGAATCACTTGAACCCAGGAGTTCAAGATCAGCCTGGGCAACATGGTGAAACGCTGTCTCTACAAGAAAAATACAAAAATTAGCCAGTGTGGTTTTGTGCACAGCTGGTGTGGTTTTAGAGACTCTGTCTCTAAAAATAAACAAACAAAAACAGAAAGAAAAAACAAATGAGGAGAATAACTTACATCTCTCTGCAAAGTACATACCCTATGACTCAGTAATAATACTTCCTTGTATCAGCCGGGCACGGTGGCTCACGCCTGTAATCCCAGCACTTAGGGAGGCCAAGGTGGACGTATCACGAAGTCAAGAGATCAAGACCATCCTGGCCAACGTGGTGAAACCCCATCTCTACTAAAAATACAAAAAGTAGCCAGGCATGGTGGTGCACGCCTGTAGTCCCAGCTACTCAGGAGGCTGAGGCAGGAGAACCGCCTGAACCTGGGAGGTGGAAGTTGCAGTGAGCTGAGATCGCGTCACTGCACTCCAGCCTGGTGACAGAGTGAGACTCCATCTCAAGAGAAAAAAAAAATACTTCCTTGTATCTATCCTAAAGAAACACTGAACACATGTCCACAGAAGTCCACAAGTATCTTAGGTCAAGAAGAATATCCGGCCTGGCGCGGTGGCTCATGTCTGTAATTCCAGCACTTTGGGAGGCCAAGGTATGCGGATCACTTGAGGTCAGGAGTTCGAGACCAGCCTGGCCAACATAGTGAAACCCCATCTCCACTAAAAATACAAAATTTAGCTGGGCGTGTTGGCGGGTGTCTGTAGTCCCAGCTACACAGGAGGCTGAGGCAGGAGAATCACTTGAACCTCAGAGATGGAGGTTGCAGTGAGCCAAGACCAGCCTGAGCTACAGAGTAAGACTTTGTCTCAAAAAAAAAGATAACAGAGGGTGAGGGGAATATTTTCTACTAGCAAAACTCATAGTCAAGCAGTGAGAAAAATGACTATGTTTTATGCCAGAAGATGCCTGTTTCAGTCTCTATGTCCTATAGGTCTGGGGTGAAGGCTTTCATTGTGATGGCAGAAATGATATCTATACAATGAATGAAGATAATGTTCTAAAGAGATAAGGAAAGAAAAGGAAGCCAGTTGAAACTCTGAGCCCTTGACCTGGCATCCTGAGATATGCCCAGCCTCCTTTATGAGGGATCCTGTGATCTCTCTATGAGCCCTGAGCCCGCCGCCCAGGGTGTCTTTGCTCCAGAACCATGTTTTTGGCTGAGGACTCTGGAAGCTTCCCCAGATGCCTCTAGCCTGGTCCTCTGCTCTGGCCTCCAGACTTGGAAATCTACATTGTCTGCTTCCTCACTGCCTCCACTTAAAGGTCGCAGGCATCTCAGCTTCAACGTGCCCAGCTGAACTCCTGACATCCCCTCAAAACCTTCTCCTCACAGCCTCCTCCCTTCAGTCAGTGGCAACTCTAAATCAGGAGTCCCCCGTGACCCTTCCTGATCTCACACTCCTCACCCAATCAGTTCACAAGTTCTGTCAGCAACACCTTCAAAGTGTTTCTAAAATCTCATTTTCTCACCACCTCCACTGCCAACATGCTGGTCAAGCTACCTGCATCCACTGCCTGGATTTGTGCCACAGCCCCTCAACGGGTCTCCTGGCCTTCTCTCTTGCCTTCCCTCAAAAACTATTATCTGTCCAGCAACCAAAGTGACCTGATTAAAGTCACCATGTCCCTCCTCTTCTTGACAGCCTCCAATAGCTCCCATCTCATTCTCAGTAAAAGCCGCAGTGGCTGGGCATGGTGGCTCACACCTGTTATCCCAGCACTTTGGGAGGCCGAGGCGAGGGGATCACAAGGTCAGGAGATCAAGAGTATCTTGGTCAACATGGTGAAACCCCATCTCTACTAAAAATACAAAAATCAGCCAGGTGTGGTGGCGCGCATCTGTAGTCCCAGCTACTCTGGAGGCTGAGGCAGGAGAATCGCTTGAACCCGGGAGGCGGATGTTGCAGTGAGCTGAGATCACTCCACTGTACTACAGTCTGGGCAACAAGAGTGAAACTCCATCTCAAAAAAACAAAAAAACAAAACAAAAAAAAGCCCCAGACCCCACATGATCTGCCAAGACCCTCCTGCTGCCTCTCCTATCACCTCCCACCTTCCTACTTACTCACTCAGTCCCAGTCACTCTCACCTCCTCGTCGTTGCTGGAACAAACCCGGCACACTCCCACCTCAAGGCCTCTGCATCTGCTGATCTCTGCACCTGGCTCCCACTTCCCCAAACCAGCTGCATGAGTCATCCCCACACCTCCTTAGGTCTATCTGGTATGTTCTTCCTACTGATTTAAGTCACTGCAGAAATTATATAGTACTATTGTTTTAGATTTTAAAAATAATAATATATTATCTACTATTATTCTATAATTTGATTTTTCATACAAAACCTTTTATCTGCTATATAGTATTCTTCCCAGTCACCTCTTCACAGAGCACTTCCCCAAGCACCATAGACAATATGGCAAAACCTCCCACCCCCGTCTGGCATCCCCTATCTCTCTGCATTTAATGTGCTGAAAACAGTACGTGTGCACCATCCATCTCGCCCCATTCCACAAGGGCAGTGACTTGGTCTGTCTTATCTATTGCTACAGCCCCAGTGCCCGGCACAGTGCCTGAACATGACAGGCAGTCAAAAAAGACACATTGAATGAATGAATGAATAAATACCTGGCGATTGGCAGGAGGGGGGGCCTGCTGGACTGCTGTGGGTGCTGCTGAAGGTGTGTAGATGCTGTTGGTGGCCAGGGAGACTGTTGCCAGGGCGGGGGCATTCCCCTGGCACTGTTCCCGCTTGTGGGTCATAAACGCTGGCAGCGAGTTGAATTGCTTCTTACACTTCCCGCAGAGAAAGACATCCTCATCATCTGGGGTCACACCCGCAGGGTAGTGGGAAGAGGCCACAGACAAAGGTCAAGTAATGAATAAAAAGCAAGAATATGTCAAGGGGCATTACAGTATGAAACAGGAGAACTGCAGCTGACCACAAGCAGCAATCTGGGAGGAATGCCGTGACTTGACATGCAGGTGTCAGTCATCATGTGCTTCCTAGGAGTTTTCGAAACCACACAGGTGGCCAGGCGCAGTGGCTCATGCCTGTAATCCCAGCACTTTGTGAGGCCGTGGAGGGTGGATCACCTGAGGTCAGGAGTTCAACACCAGCCTGATCAACATGGCGAAACCCCATCTCCACTAAAAATACAAAAATTAGCTGGGCGCGGTGGTGCACACCTGTAGTCCCAGTTACTTGGGAGGCTGAGGCAGGAGAATTGCTTGAACCCGAGAGGCAGAGGTTGCCATGAGCCCAGATCGTGCCACTGCACTCCAGCCTGGGCAACAGAGCGAGACTCCATCTCAAAAAAAAGAAAAGAAAAAAAAAAAAACACAAGTTCCTGCAGGGATAGCCGTATGCGGCCAGGTACCAATTAATTAGAAATAAAAAAAAAAGTAAAATGTGTTCACTACAAAGTTGAGAACTTCAGAATCTTTATCCTGTCTGAATTTATTCATCGGTCCCCAAATGAGCCACCTGATCATACTCCTCCATGCCTTTGCATCCACCGTTCGCCCTGCCAGGCTGCCTCTCTGAGGACAACTTGTTCTGCAAGGCTTAGCTTGACTATCACCTCTTCCAAAAAGTCTTTTTTTCTTTTCTTTTTTTTCTTCTTTTTTTTTTTTTTTTTGGAGACGGGGTCTCGCTCTGTCACTCAGCTCACTGCAAGCTCCGCCTCCCGGGTTTACACCATTCTCCTGCCTCAGCCTCCCGAGTAGCTGGGACTACAGACACCCGCCACCTCGCCCAGCTAGTTTTTTGTATTTTTTAGTAGAGACGGGGTTTCACCGGGTTAGCCAGGATGGTCTCGATCTCCTGACCTCGTGATCCGCCCGTCTCGGCCTCCCAAAGTGCTGGGATTACAGGCTTGAGCCATCGCGCCCGGCCTTTTCTTCTTTTTTTTTGAAAGAGAGTTTCACTCTTGTTGCCCAGGCTGGAGTGCAGTGGCGCAACATCAGCGCTCTGCAACCTCCGCCTCCCAGATTCATGCGATTGTCCTGCCTCTGCCACCCCAGTAGCTGGGATTATAGGTGTGCACCACCATGCCCTGCTAATTTTTGTATTTTTAGTAGAGACGGGGTTTCACCATGTTGGCCAGGCTGGTCTCGAACTTCCTGACCTCAAGTGATCCACCCACCTTGGCCTCCCAAAGTGCTGGGATTACAGGCATGAGCCACAGCGCCGGCCTCTCCAGGAAGACTTTCGAAAGCCAGCGGCTGTAGTTCCTTCCTCTGGCACACCTATTGTATAACAGTTTTCTTATCAATACCAGACTGTGAGTCCCCTAGGGGAAGGAAATATAACTTATTTATCACCATAACTACAATATCTCCTGGACACAGAGGAGGTTCTCAATGGATGTTTGTTGAATGAATGAAAAACCAAATAAATGATGAGCTACAGTTAACACCATCCATTGCTGAGGGCCTACCACAGCTATGCAGTCACTGGGTCAAGCACCCAACATGTGGTAGCAGAAATGTCCAATTGTTATTCAATTCTAATTGTATCCTTTTTTATTTATTTATTTTTTAAGAGTCGGGTTGCCAGGCAAGGTGGCTCACACCTGTAATCCTAGCACTTTGGGAGGCCAACGTGAGTGGATCACTTGAGGTCAGGAATTCATCACCAGCCTGGCCAATATGGTGAAACCCCAGCTCCACTAAAAATACAAAATTAGCTGGGCATGGTGGTGCATGCCTGTAATCTCAGCTACTCAGGAGGCTGAGGCAGGAGAATCACTTAAACCCAGGAGGTGGAGGTTGCAGTAAGCCGAGATCACACCACTGCACTCCAGCCCGGGGGAACAGAGCGAGACTCCGTCTCAAAAAAAAATAAATTTTTTTTTTTTTTTTTTTTTTTTTTTTTTTTTTTTTTTTGAGACGGAGTCTCGCTCTGTCGCCCGGGCTGGAGTGCAGTGGCCAGATCTCAGCTCACTGCAAGCTCCACCTCACCGGGTTTACGCCATTATCCTGCCTCAGCCTCCGGAGTAGCTGGGACTACAGGCGCCCGCCACCTCGCCCGGCTAGATTTTTTGTATTTTTTTTTAGTAGAGACGGGGTTTCACCGTGTTAGCCAGGATGGTCTCGATCTCCTGACCTCGTGATCCACCCGTCTCGGCCTCCCAAAGTGCTGGGATTACAGGCTTGAGCCACCGCGCCCGGCCAAAAAAATAAAATTAAATTAAAAGGGCAGGGCGCAGTAGCTCATGCCTATAATCCCAGTACTTTATGAGGCCAAGGCAGGCAGATCACCTGAGGTCAGGAGTTCGAGACAAGCCTAGCCAACATGGCAAAACCCCGTCTCTACTAAAAACACAAAAATTAGCCAGGTGTGGTGGCAGGTGCCTATAGTCCCAGCTACTCAGGAGGCTGAAACAGGAGAATCACTTGAACCCGGGAGACAGAGGTTGCAGTGAGCCAAGATCGCGCCATTGCACTCCAGCCTGGGCAACATGAGCGAAACTCCATCTCAAAAAAAAGGAGAGACAGGGTCCTGTTGTGTTGCCTAAGCTGCAGCACAGGGGCTATTCACAGGCATGATCATAGTGCACACCACTCTCAACTTGTATCCTTCTTATATAATAATACAAATTTCAGTGGGAAACATGGCTTCCTAGTTAAATAATATATTTCCCAGGCTTCTTTGCAGCTAGGAATGACATGTGACAGAATTCTGACCAATGGGACAACAACAGAACTGTACCGTATCTGCAACTTCCCCACAAAAGGAAAAGGAAAGGGTACAGACAGGGCACTGTGGCTCATGCCTGTAATCCCAGTACTTTGGGAGGCTGAGGTGGGAGGACTGCTTGAGCTCAGTAGTTCGAGACCAGCCTGGGGAGCACGGTGAGACCCTGTCTCTAATTTTTTTTTTTAAATTAAAGAGAAGTTTTTTGGACAGGCATGGTGGCTCACGCCTGTAATCTCTGCACTTTGGGAGGCTGAAGTGGGTGGATCACCTGAGGTCAGGAGTTCGAGACCAGCCAGGCCAACATGATGAAATCCTGTCTACTTGGCCGGGCACAGTGGCTCACGCCTGTAATCCCAGAACTTTGGGAGGACGAGGCAGGTGGATCACAAGGTCAGGGGTTCAAGACCAGCCTGACCAACATGGTGAAACCTCATTTCTACTAAAAATACAAAAATTAGCTGGGCGTGGTGGTGGTGCCTATAATCTCAGCTACTTAGGAGGCTGAGGCAGGAGAATTGCTTGAACCCAGGAGGCAGAAGTTGCAGTGAGCCAAGATCGCACCACTGCACTCCAGCCTGGGTGACAGAGCAAGACTCCATCTCAAAAAACAAAACAAAACAAAACACAGCACAAGCGTATAGTATAACTTCCACTTCCCTCTTTCTTCCCTTCATGTTGGTTGGAATGTGCAAATCAAAGTGGGAGCTAGAGCAACCATCCTGGGCTGCAGCTGGAGGGCAGTAGAGCCACAGGAAAGAAGGAGTCTGAGCCTCACCATGCCCACTTCAAATGCCCAAATGCCCATCAGGACTTCACATAACACAGAAACAACCTTTAATCTTGTAGAAACCATGGTAAACTTCAACAGCTAAAACCAAATCCCAAGTACTCTCATAAGATTCCTATGAGGCAGAACAATTGTCCCCATTTTACAGACGTAGGAACTGAACCACAGAGAAATTAATTCACTTGCCCAGGGTCACAGAGCTAAGAACTATAAGAACAATAATTCAAACCCAACTGTTTATCTCCCTGTCCCTAGTGTGATTCCCAAGTACACAGAAATGTTTGTGGAATGAATAAATGAACACAGTCTCACATAGAAACTTCCAAAAGAAGGTTCTTATAGGCTGGGTGCAGTGGCTCATGCAGGTAATCCCAGCACTTTAGGAGGCTGAGGTAAGCAGACCACCTTAGGTCAGGTGTTTGAGACCAGCCTGGCCAACATGGTGAAACCCCATCCCTATTAAAAATATGAAAATACAAAAAATTAGCTACGCGTGGTGGCACATGCCTGTAATCCCAGCTACACGGGAGGCTGAGGTATGAGAATTGCTTGAACCTGGGAGATAGAGGTTACAGTAAGCTAAGATCGTGCCCTGCACTCCAGCCTGGAGGACAGAGTAACACTCCATCTCAAAAGAAAAAAAAAAAAGGCCCTTACAGTCCTGGCCCGTAAACAGGAGAAATTCATGCTCAGCCTATTCTTTCCACAGAAGGGAAGTTGAATAATCACTTCCAGGGCAAAGGCACAGGCATTGTTGTCAGGCATTAGGGCCGTTAGCCATTTCCTGCATCACGATCCCATCTCCCCACATTTACCAAGCAATTGAGAGTGGCGTCCTCAGAGCTAAGCAGAGAAAGGCATGAGCCCAAAGATCCAGGCTGGGAGGTGGGGGAGAGGTTTAGGCACCAGAGCATGTCCTGGGGACCACAGCAGGCATTTCACTCCCACAGCCCAGCACGAGCTCCACCTACTCTTCGCAGGGAGCCATTCACTCTCCCACTGGTAAACCTGAGCAGATACTCACCCAATGGCTGGATAGCAGGTGGCACGTTGACACTCTGGCCTGTCGGATCAGGGACTGCTCCTTGGCCATCCAATAATGACTGGACAGCCAGAACGGTCTGATTGTCCATTCCTGAAAAAAGAAATGCAGCCTCTTTGGAAGGTAGGCCCAGTGTCATGCTCTGACACCACCCTTACAAGCCAGACCCACGGCAAAACCCCTGTGGCGGCTGGGTACGGTGGCTCACACCTGTAATCCCAGCACTGTGGGAGGCTAAGGTGGGAGGTCGCTTGAGCCCAGGAGTTTCAGACCAGTCTAGGCAACATAGTGAGACTCCACCTCTACAAAACAATACAAAATTTAGGTAGGCTTGGTGGTGCATGCCTGTGGTCCCAGCTACTAGGGACACTGAGGCAGGAGGACTGCTTGAGCCTAGAAGGTCAAGGGTACAGTGAGCCATGATCATATCACTGCACTGCACTGTACTTGCTCTTGACAAAGCAAGACGCTGTCTCAAACAAAACAAAACCCTGTGGCAAGGATGGCTGGCTATGCCCCAATATACATTCTCTCCTGTTTCCACTGTGAGAGAGCCCAAGATTTGGGGCTGGAAAGATGGCCCCCAAATAAAGGTTACACTTCCCAGGCTCTCTTACAGTT
Source organism: Rhinopithecus roxellana (assembly GCF_007565055.1). NCBI lineage: Eukaryota > Metazoa > Chordata > Mammalia > Primates > Cercopithecidae > Rhinopithecus > Rhinopithecus roxellana. The sequence continues at coordinate 106,002,889 of NC_044561.1, read as the reverse complement.
AGTGAATGACTAAGCTCTGGTCAAAGGAATGTAAATGTGCTATGTGGCAGCTTCTGGAAAGTTTTCTTAAAACTGCCTGATATGTGACCCTCTTCTTTGCCCCATCCTCCTTTCCACTTTCCAGAATAAGAATATGTTGGTAGCAACTCAATCCACCACCCTGGATCATGAGGACAAACCTTAGGATCATAGGACAAAAAGCTGGATGAAGCCAAGTGCGGTGGCTCACGCCTGTAATCCCACACTCTGGGTGGCCAACGCGGGCAGATCACCTGAGGTCAGAAGTTCGAGACCATCCTGGCCAACATGGTGAGACCCTGTCTCTACTAAAAATACAAAATTGGCCGGGCGCGGTGGCTCAAGCCTGTAATCCCAGCACTTTGGGAGGCCGAGACGGGCGGATCACGAGGTCAGGAGATCGAGACCATCCTGGCTAATACGGTGAAACCCCGTCTCTACTAAAAAATACAAAAAACTAGCCGGGCGACGAGGCGGGCGCCTGTAGTCCCAGCTACTCGGGAGGCTGAGACAGGAGAATGGCGTGAACCCGGGAGGCGGAGCTTGCAGTGAGCTGAGAGCCGGCCACTGCACTCCAGCCTGGGCGGCAGAGCAAGACTCCGTCTCAAAAAATAAATAAATAAATAAATAAATAAAAATACAAAATTAGCTGGGCATGGTGGTGTGTGCCTATAATCCTAACTACTTGGGAGACTGAGGCAGGAGAATTGCTTGGACCCAGGAGGCAGAGGTTGCAGTGAGCCGAGATCGTGCCACTGCACTCCAGCCTGGGTGACAAGAGCGAAACTCTGTCTCAAAAAAAAAAGCTGGATAAATCCTGGGCCTCTGAGAACCTTGTAGAACACAGCCATCCTCCTATCCTAGACTGCCTTCCTCCGGAATTTCATGTGAAAGAAATAACCTTCCAGCCTGTTGAAGCCACTGCGACGTGGGGCCTGTCTTACTCATGGCTGACTCTAATCCTGTGTGACAAAGTCCCTCCAGAAATCATGTTAGCCAGTCGTCCTCATGCACACCCCGTAAACCCCACAAATCTGTGTGCACGTGGGCATCCTTGTCTTCCTTATTTCTCAACGTGTGCTTGTCTTTTTTGTTCCGCAATAAACAATAGACTCTGAATTGGTGGCTGGGGGGTCGAGAAACTGATTTCTTCCATGTTTTCTAATCAGTTATCACAGTTGAAGTTCACAGTAGTACACTGTCTGGCCATGTCACCAGCCAGATGAGAGGCCTCCTCACATCTCAGTGGCCACCAAGGCACACTGCACCCCTCCCAAAAGACCCAGATGGTGCCCCCTCTCTATGACCCCACAGCCAATGCTCTGCCTCCAACCTCTCAGCTCTTACTGGGATGTCTGCCCCAGCTTCTAACTACAATACAAATTGAAACCATCAGACCAGCTATCTCTGGCCAGGTGTGGCGGCTCACGCCTGTAATCCCAGCACTTTGGGAGGCAGGGGTGGGTGAATCAAGAGGTTGGGAGTTCAAGACTAGCCTGGCCAACATGGTGAAACCACGTCTCTACTAAAAATACAAAAATTAGCTGGGCATGGTGGTGGGCACCTGTAATCCCAGCTACTAGGGAGGCTGAGGCAGAGAACTGCTTGAACCCGGGAGGCGGAGCTTGCAGTGAGCCGAGATCACGCCACTGCACTCCAGCCTGGGTGACAGAGTGAGACTCTGTCTCAAAAAAAAAAAAAAAATTGAAACCATCAGCTCCTGCAGCCAAACTGAATCCATGCTTTCCCTTGTCACAATGCAGGCTGTGTCCCTCCTGACGCCAGCCCTCCCCTCCATCTCCTCCTGCTCCTCAGAAGCCACTCTCCACCAACACTCACCACACTGTGCCTGGGAACCATCCACAGCTACACATGATCAGCCTCTCCAGAGTGCCTTCCTGCGAACTCAACTTTCCATCTCTCCTCCCTTCAACAGCAAGGATCCCATGAGGGTCACCTACACCTTCTATCTCTTCTACCACCTTCCAGTTCTCCTCCCCTACTCTAGTGGGACTTAAGCCCTCTACCATCTGGAACCACCTCTGAAAAAACGGCAAAGTGAGAAAATCATGACAGTGAAAGACACCTGACCTAACCAACCCCCATCTCGCCTTTAACCTCCAAACTGCCCTTAGTCATCCCTGGGCTTGGGCCAAGATAACTATCGGAGAAATTTAGTTCACAGTTTATTTTTTATTTTATTTTATTTTATTTTTGAGACGGAGTCTCGCTCTGTCGCCTAGGCTGGAGAGCAGTGGTGCGATCTCTGCTCACTGCAAGCTCCACCTCTCAGATTCACACCATTCTCCTGCCTCAGCCTCCCGAGTAGCTGGGACTAGAGGCACCTGCCATCACGCCTGGCTAATTTTTTTGTATTTTTAGTAGAGACGGGGTTTCACCGTGTTAGCCAGGATGGTCTCGATCTCCTGACCTCACGATCTGCCAGCCTCAGCCTGCCAAAGTACTGGGATTACATGCATGAGCCACCACGCCCGCCCAGCCTAGTTTACAGTTTAATGATAATAGCCTTGCCCCAAAACTAACCCTCCTTTGTAAAGCTAATGAAAGACCACCAGGTTAGAAGGATAAGAGGATCCTAAATTCTGCTAAGTTGTAGACATAAATATTACCAGCCATTATTCCAGAGGTCACAAGATTTGCAACTTCCCCAATTATTCCTGCAGATAATATCATTATCATTATTATTATTTTGAGATAGGATCTCCCTATGTTGCCCAGGATGGTCCCAAACTGTTGCGCTCTAGGGATCCTCACACCTCGGCCTCCCAAAGTGCTGGGAATACAGGTATGAGCCACCATGCCTGGCCAACATTTCCTTTTTTTTTGAGATGGAATTTCACTCTTGTTGTCCAGGCTGGAATGCAATGGCGCAATCTCGGCTCACCGCAATCTCTGCCTCCCAGGTTCAAGTGATTCTCCTTCCTCAGCCTCCCAAGTAGCTGGGATTACAGGCATGTGCCCCCACGCCTGGCTAATTTTGTATTTTTAATAGAACAGGGTTTCTCCATGTTGGTCAGGCTGGTCTCGAACTCCCAACCTCAGGTGATCCACCCGCCTCAGCCTCCCAAAGTGCTGGGATTACAGGTGTTAGCCACCACGTCTGGCCCCAACATCATTATTATAGAACCTAAGATTGGCCTTTTGAGACATCTTTTCAGATTTTTGCATTTCTGACAACCAATGGCTCCACCCAGACCTGCCAGTGAGTCCTGCAGCCCCACCCAGAAGCAGACTCTGCATGTAGGAGGGCCATTTTCCACAACCCTATGATTGCACCCCCAACCAATCAGCAGCACCCATTCCTTTGCCCCCAAACTATCCTTGAAAAAAACCTAGTCTCTGGCCAGGCACAGTGGCTCACACTTGTAATCCCAGCACTGTGGGAGGCCGAGGTGGGTGGATCACAAGGTCAGGAGATCGAGACCATCCTGGCTAACATGGTGAAACCTCGTCTCTACTAAAAATATAAAAAATTAGCCAGGCATGGTGGCAGGTACCTGTAGTCCCAGCTACTCAGGAGGCTGAGGCAGGAGAACAGTGTGAACCCAGGAGGCGGAGCTTGCAGTGAGCCAAGATTGCGCCACTGCACTCCCGAGTAGCTGGGACTTCAGGTGCATGCCACCACACTCAGCTAATTTTTTCTATTTTTAGTAGGGATGGCGTTTCACCATGTTGCCTGGGCAACAGAGCGAGACTCCATCTCAAAAAATAAGTAAATAAAAATAAAAAACCTACCCTCTGAATTTTCTTTTTTTTTTTTTTTTTTTTTTTTTTTTTTTTGAGACGGAGTCTCGCTCTGTCGCCCAGGCTGGAGTGCAGTGGCCGGATCTCAGCTCACTGCAAGCTCCGCCTCCCGGGTTCACGCCATTCTCCTGCCTCAGCCTCCCGAGTAGCTGGGACTACAGGCGCCCGCCAGGTCGCCCGGCTAGTTTTTTGTATTTTTAGTAGAGACGGGGTTTCACCATGTTAGCCAGGATGGTCTCGATCTCCTGACCTCGTGATCCGCCCGTCTCGGCCTCCCAAAGTGCTGGGATTACAGGCTTGAGCCACCGCGCCCGGCCCCCTCTGAATTTTCTAGGAGGCAGATTTGAGTAATAACAAAATTCCAGTCTCCTGTTCAGTCGACTGTGTGAATTTAACTTTTTCTCTATTGCAATTCCCCTGTCTTGATAAATTGGTTGTATCTGGGCAGCAGGCAAAATGAACCCATGGGACGGTTATAGTTGCACCAAAACACTTTCCCCATCATCACCAAAGACCATCTGGCAGCACCTGCCACTCCCTGAAACACTCTGCTCTTGGCTCCAGGGCACAGCCTCCCTGGATCTTCTCTACCTTTCTGTGCCTCCTTTACTCTCTTCTCCTGGCTACCCACTAAGTGTTTCCATTTTGAGGAAACATTTTGTCCTTTGTTCCTTTGTCTGGACTCTCTCCTTTGCCTTTTGTGCTGTCCCTGGGCAGTCTCACTCACCCCATCTACTTCCTTCCAATATCTCGAGTTTCAAGCCTGGGGTTCAAGCTCCCCTGAACAAGCTTCAGTGAATCTTCTACCATTTTATGTAAAATTGTGAGTGCTTTAGCATTTGTATGCAAGTCTGTACACAAATGTTCAAAGCACTTTTAGGTATAATACTAAAAAATTTAGCCTGGGCAACATGGTGAAACCCCGTCCCCACTAAAAATAGAAAAAATTAGCTGGGTGTGGTGGCACGCACCTGTAGTCCCAGCTATTCAGGAGGCTGAGGCAGGAGAACTGCTTGAACTTGGGAAGTGGAGGTTGCAGTGAGCCAAGATGACTGCACTCCAGCCTGGGCAACAGTGAACTTTTGACATGGAATCTCCCCAGGTTGCCCAGGTGAAAACCTGGTGGTCTTTCAATAGCTTTACAAAGGCAGTTTAGTTTTGGGGAAGGGCTATTATCATTTAAACTGTAAATTAAATTTCTGCCAAAGTTAGCTTGGTCCAAGCCCAGGGATGACTAAGGGTGGTTTGGAGGTTAAAGGCAAGGTAGGGATTGGTTAGGTCAGGCGTCTTTCTCTGTCATGATTTTCTCACTCTTACAATTTTTGCAGAGGCAGTTTCAGAATGGTGGGGGGCTTAAGCCCCATTAGAGTAGGGGAGGAGGACCAGAAGGTACTAGAGGAGATAGAGGGTGTAGGAAATGGTTCAGAAGAACATCTGAACTGTTTCCAGCTTTTACTTTTTTCCTTTTTTTTTTGAGATAGGGTCTAAAAAAAATAGTAAAAACTGGAAACAGTTCAGATGTTCTTCAGTGAGTGAATGGTTAAATGGTGGAATAGCCATACTATGGAATACTACTAAGCAATAAAAAGGAACAAACTATTGCTATACACAACTTGGATGAATCGCTAGGGAATTATGATGGGTAAAAAAAGCCCATCTCAGTGGTATATACTTTATGATTTCATTTACATAGCATTCTTGAAATCACAAAATTTCACAAATGGAGACAGATTAGTGGTTGCAGGCATCAAGGATGGTGGGAGAAGGGGAGGATTTAGGGTGTGGCTATAAAAGGGCAACCCCTTGGAGTGATGTCCTGTTCTGCATATTGACTGGTGGTAATATACTGTAGTTTTGCAAAATGTTACACCAGGGGAAATGGGGTAAAGGACATGTGGGATCTCTCTTTATTATTTCCCACAACAGCATGTGAATCTACAGAAAAAGTGATTTCAAAATAAAAAAATTTAAACAAATGCAGGGTGGGTACAGTGCCTCATGCCTGTAATCCTAACACTTTGGGAAATCAATGTGGGAGGATTGCTTGATGCTAGGAGTTCAAGATCAACCTGGGCAACATAGCAAGACCTCATCTCTAGAAAATTTTAAAAATTGGCTGGGTGTGCTGGCATGCACCTATAGCTACCTGGGAGGCTGAGGTGGGAGGATCACTTGAGCACATGAATTTGAGGCTGCAGTGAGCTATGAATGCACTACTGCACTCCAGCTTTGGAGACAGAGTGAGATCCTGTCTTTACAAATAAAAATAAAAAAGGCTGGCTGGACACAGTGCCTCACGCCTGTAATCCCATCACTTTGGAGGCCGAGGCGGGTGGATCACTTGAGATCAAGAGTTCGAGACCAGCCTGGCCAACATGGTAAAACCCCGTCTCTACTAAAAATACAAAATTAGTCAGGCATGGTGGTAAGTGCCTTGTAATCCCAGCTACTCGAGAGGCTGAGGCAGGAGAACCACTTGAACCTGGGAGGCAGACGTTGCAGTAAGCCAAGATCGCACCACTCCAGTCCAGCTTGGGTGGCAGAGTGAGACTGTCACAAAAAAATAAAAAATTAAGTTAAATTTAAAAGGCAGCCTGGGCCAGGCTCAGTGGCTTATGCTTGTAATCCCAGCACTTTGGGAGGCAGAGATGGGTGGATCACTTGAGGTCAGGAGTTCGAGACCAGCCTGGCCAACATGGTGAAACCCCCCCTTCTCTATTAAAAATACAAAAATTAGCCGGACGTGTGGCATGTGCCTGTAGTCTCAGCTACTCGGGAGGCTGAGGTACAAGAATCACTTGAACCCAGGAGGTGGAGGCCTCATGAGCCGAGATTGCACCACTGTACTTCAGCCTGGGAGACAGTGTGGGACTGTCTCAAAAACAAAAAAAAGGCAGCCTGTGTAAAACTGAACTCGAATTAAATGTCTTCCTCCACCCCAAAGTTTGTTCTCACAGTAATCCTCATCAAGGAGAACAGGGCACCACTGTCGACCCACCTACAGCCTCTGGGGCACCTCTTGGGTCTTCCCTCAACCCACTGCTCCCCCTCTCCACTCCCCATTTCTGGTTCTTCAGCACGTCTAGCCTATTCTGCCTCCCCAATACATCTCAAATAAACTTTCTTTCCATCCCCACAGTTGTTCCCCAGCCCAGTTCTCTGCCGTACAACCTCCACCCCGACCCCCTACTGCCACTCTGGCCCCCTCCAGTCTGTTCCAGAGCAGCTAGGGTGAACTTCATAAAACACACATCACATTGTACTGCTCCCCTGCTGAAAATCTTTTGTTGGCTCCACACTGATCCCAAGATAAAGTTCAGCTGCTCCATCAAACCCCATCTCTAGCAGCTCACCCACACGGAGCTTCTGCGAATCCCAGGAGACTTCTCTCCCCATGGCTGTGAAAATGCAGTTCCCACTGCCTGGGCCATTCTCATGCCCCCCTTCCCCGAGATCTCCACAGTCCTGCTGCCCTTTCTTCACCCAACATGCATCCCACTATCCTACGAATGGATTTCTCTTTAACTGTCTTCATTACTCAATACACAAACACATTCTTGCAGTAAAAATTCCAACAATGAGGAAGTCCAAACAGCCTAAAGAGAAAGTAAGCCTCACCCCATTCTACTGGCCTCTGGGAGGGAACTACCACTGACCCTGGCCTTCCTGATCCACCACCCCCTGCTTATGTTATTCACAGTAGGAATGGCCAACTGAGGTCATCTTATTTTACATGACCTTTTCCATAATTCTGTAATTTCTATAATTGCTTGTTTTATAACTTCTCTCCTCCACCAGACTGCAGGGCAGAGACTACGGGGAGTGTCTGGCTCAGTGAGTCTTCTGAATCCGAACCCCACTAGATGGAGGCAGGCCACCCCACCTTTCCCCCCATTTCCTGGTGCGAATTGTGATCCTTCAAGAAGAGAAGGGAGTCCTGGAGCAGTGGCTCACGCCTGTAATACCAGCACTTTGGGAGGCTGAGGCGGGCAGATCACTTGAGGCCAGGAGTTCAAGACCAATCTGGCCAACGTGGTGAAACCCCGTCTCTATTAAAAATACAACAACAACAACAACAAAATGGACAGGCGCGGTGGCTCATGGTGATAATCCCAGCACTTTGGGAGGCCGATCAGGAGGTCAGGAGATCGAGACCATCCCGGTTAACACGGTGAAACCCCATCTCTACTAAAAATACAAAAAAAAAAAAAAAAAAAAAAAAAAAAGCCGGGCCTTGGGGCGGACGCCTGTAGTCCCAGCTGCTTGGGAGGCTGACGCAAGTGAATGGCGTGAACCCGGGAGGCGGAACTTGCAGTAAGCCGAGATCACGCCACTACACTCCAGCCTGGGCGACAGAGCAAGACTCGTCTCCAAAAAAAAAAAGAAAGAAAAAAGAAATTAGCCGGGTGTGGTGGCACACTCCTGTAGTCCCAGCTACTCGGGAGGCGGAGGCACGAGAATCGCTCGAACCCGGGAGGAGCAGGTTGCAGTGAGCCGAGATTGCGCCACTGCACTCCAACCTGGGCGAAAGAGTGAGACTCCGTCTCAAAAAAATAAAAAAGTGCAGGGAGTGGCTGAGGATCTCCTAGGAAGCTGCAGGACTCAAAGCTTCAGCTTCATCCCTCCAGTCCAGCACTTCGAGTTTGTATCCTATCTGTATACTCACGTCATCCCACTCCTCCAAGACCAATCTTGGTCTGTATTTCCCACAATGTCTATTCTATGTCATGGCCCCGAGTCGCTAAGGCTGCCCTTCCTCCCCGACTCCCAGCAGGTGCACACATGGAGGTGCTCAGTGTTTGCTGTCTCCAAAGCCCACAATTTTGAGCCTGAGCACCAACCCCATCCCAGGTTCTTGCAGAGCACGGGGCAGTCCGTCGGCACCCAGCGTTGGCTGGCGTGGGTCTGGGAGCACCACGTCCCGGCCGGGCACACCGCCGGCACCCACGGTGACAGGTGAATTTGTAAAACTGCACCGGCCACGGTGCACACTGCAGGCGCCAGATGTTTGCTGGCTTGGGTCCCTAAGCTCTGAGTCCAGGCTGTGCACACAGGTGGCGCCTCTGCTGCTGTGGTCTGATTTTGAGACCACGTCCTAGCACGAGGCATACAGTCCAATCTGCAGGAGTTCTTCGTGGTCAGGCCGCCGAGGCCCTCCGGCCCGCAGCTGCGGCCGCACCCCCGTCCCGGGCCCCGCGCGCCGTCTAGCCACCTCCCTGGCCGCGGCTGTTCCAGACCGCCCCGCCGTCGCCTCCCGCGCGGTTCCCTGCAGGGAGCCCCTCCCGCGCCCGCCCAACGCCGCAAGGGTTGGCGCTGTTCCGGGCCCGAGCCCCCTCCCCGCCGGCCCGGCTCTCTCCGGCTGTTCCGGCCCCGGAGCCCCCCCGCCGGGCCTCAGTTCCCGCGCTGTTCCCGCCCGCGCCCCTCCCGCCCCGCGGCTGTTCCGGCCCCGGCGCCCTCCGCCCCGCGGCCGCCGCGCGCCCTACGCCGGGCGCTGCGAGGGCGCGGCGGGAGGGAGCGGCAGCGCGGAACAGCCGCCTCCCCTGGCCCCGCTGCCCCTCACCCTCCAGGGCCTCAAAGATCGCCTGCGCCATCTTGGAGCCGCCGCCGTCGCCGCCACCGGAGCCGAAGCCCGGCTACGCGAGCATTGTGGGAGCCGCGGCGGCTGAGTCGGGGCCGCCAGGGGGCGCCCAGGAGCCGCTGCCTAGCCCCCAGCCGTGGAAACCCGACCTCGGCTCGCGGGACCCCAGCATCCCTAGGCTGCCCTGGCTCCACTCGATAACCCAGTCACCGGGCCACCAAGTGTGGACCCCGCCTCACTTGAACGTCCAAGTCTACGCCGACCTTATATCCGTCACACTCGCGGAACTTCCCATCCCTATTATCTAAACCTACATCCCCATCTCACCGGACCGGACCCCCTAACTCTGACACAGAACCCCCCATTCCCACTGCACGTGAGTCCTCCAGGTCTGCAGCACGGACCCCGTTTCCACTAAGCACGGTATACCCCGACTCTGCAACAAACCGTGACCACTATCCCACCTCACCCAGACCACCCAACTGTCACAGTGATCCCCAAACTGTGCAACATAGATTCCCATCCCTCATCCCCTGTTGGAAACGTACCGCCCTACTACTCCGCTCAATTCTGCCTGTTGGGAGCCCGCCTCCGCCCCCAGAGTATCGGGGACTACCGGCACATGCCGCCATCTCCTGCTAATTTTTATTTTTATTTTTTGTAGAGATCAGGGTCTCACTGTGTTTCCCAGGCTGGTGTCAACTTCTGGCCTCCAGTGATCCTCACGTCTCGGCCTCCCAAAGCACTGGGATCACAGGCCTGAGTCTCCGTGCTGGGGATCCCATTATCTCTTAAGTAACTCCGTCTCTTCACCCTCCATCCCTGCTTGTCAGGACCCCATTTCTGTCACATGAACCCCCAACACCCACCCCAGCCACTCCTAGCCCAGCCTCCGAGGGGTCCTATCCTGGTCGCACAGAATGAGAGGTGCTCCTCACTGGGACTTCTCCCACACACACAGACCCCTCTCATCTTCATTCATCCTCCATCAACTGCTTATTAACGGCCTGCTATGCACCAAGTCCGGTAATATCGCTAGAGACACGGTGGTCCTTTCCCATGGAGTTAGAGGTGGGAATTTTTTCTCGAAGACACCACACCCTACCTCCCTTCCTGGGAATCTTGAAGGGCACACTCCAAGCTGTAAGCGTCCCCTTCCATTGCCTCGCTGGCAGGGTAAAGTCAGGGTTCCTTCCTCCCTTTCTCTAGCATGCTCACTGATCCAATGGCCTCAGATTCTCCCCTCTTCCCTGCAAGTTTCTCAGTATAACTATTCTTTGTTTGTTTGCATCACCAAAGCCTGCCAAGTATACCTATTCTTTGCTTTTGTTTGTTTATTTATTTATTATTTTTTGTTTTTTGAGACAGAGTCATGTTGTGTTGCCAGGCTGGAATGCAGTGGCCAATCTCCGTTCACCGCAACCTCCGCCTCCCAGGTTCCAGAGATTCTCGTGCCTCAACCTCCCGAGTAGCTTGGACTACAGGCGCCTGCCACCATGCCCGGCTAATTTTTGTATTTTTTGCAGAGACAGTGTTTCGCCATGTTGGCCAGGCCGGTCTCAAACTCCTGACCTCAGGCAATTGCCCGCTTCAGCTTCCCAAAGTGCTGGGATTACAGGCGTGAGCCACCACACCCAGCCTGTTTTAATTATTCAAATAAGAAATGAATATGTTCACATTTATTTGATTACTTTCAAAATATTTGTTGAGCACCTACTGTGTGCTAGACACCATTCTAGATGCTGGGGATGTAGGCATTAACCAAAAGACAAAAATCCTCGCCTTCATGGAGTCTCAGTCTAGCTAGGTGAGATGGGCTGTAAACAAGGGAAAAAAAAGAGAGAGAAAGAGAAATTTTCTATGATTTTAAATACTTTTTTTCCAGAAGGAGGAGAAGCTACTTTTAGACAGAATGGTCAAGGGGAGCCTGTCTGAGGAAGTGGACCTGAGAAATGAGCCGGAGTCAGCAATGTGAAAAGAGAACAGAAAGGCAGACAGACCAATAAGTGCAAAGGCCCTGAGGCCAAAATGAAAGGAAGCCAAGAACTGTAAAGGGGCAGCCGAGGGTAACAAGTGATGTATGGGTCGAGGGAGATGTGGATAGAGAGATGGACTGGGCCACAGGAGGGTGGAGGTTTTATTCTGAGGGTGATGAGAGGCACTGGACAGTAAAAGATTCACTAACTCAAGCCTTGGCAGCTTCCCATATATTTCCATACCACCAGGTGCATATGCAGAGTAGATTTTCATCTTCTCTGCAGGCCTTTGCACATGCTGTTCTCTCCTGCTAAAACGCCTAGAACAACAGGAGCTTGGCCAGGCGCCGTGGCTCATGCCTGTAATCCCAACACTTTGGGAGGCCCAAGTGGGCAGATCACCTGAGGTCAGGAGTTTGAGACCAGCCTGGCCAACATGGTAAAAACCTGTCTCTACTAAAAATACAAAAAATTAGCCAGGCATGATGGTGCGTGCCTGCAATCCCAGCAACTTGGGAGCCTGGGGCAGGAGATTCGCTTGAACCTGAGAGGCAGAGGCTGCAGCAAGCCGAGATATGAGCTACATATGCCTGTAGTATACCTGTTGTCTCAGCTACTTGTAGCTGAGATCTGGGCTACAGAGCAAGACTTCATCTCAAAAAAGCACCCCCCCCCCACACACACAAATTGGATCCCAAGGCTTACCACAGAGGCAACTTGGGAAATGCTTGACTGGGAGCTTGACTGATGGAACAACTGAATGAGTTTCAGGGACATAGAGCCCCACCTCTGGCAGGCTCCCCAGTCAGGCTGCCCCCACTTCAAACTTTCCACCCCTAACTGGCATCTCTTCATCCAGCAAACACTTATCAGTCACATGTCCAATTCCCTTGGGGCTACCTGATTGGTGCTGAACAGAATCCAATCACAGCTTCGAGACTCCTGGGGTAGGTAATGTAATAATTCCAGGCAAAGGGTCAAGCAGGGAGGAGAGAGAGTGGGAAATGTCCAATGTCCCACTCTACAATGAGTGCTCCAGCCACCCCAGAAAAGTTAACTTCTCTATGGGGAGGGAAGAATCTCAAGGTTAAATCAGACTCCCAGCTGAGTCCTCACAAGGGGAAGAATGTGCTGACACACAAGGCAATGCTGGGTCCTGACATCTTGTTAGGTTGGTTGGTGTTGATAGTAAGCAGCAAAGCTGCTGTGACTGTTATGGATTGAATTGTGTCTTTCCTGTAAAATTCATATGTTGACATCCTAGCCCCTAGTATCTCAGAATGTAACTGTAACCTGAGTCTTTAAAGAGCTAATTAAGGGGCCAGGTGCAATGGCTCACATCTGTAATCCCAGCACTTTGGGAGGCTGAGGCAGGCGGATTAGCTGAGGTCAGGAGTTCGAGACCAGTCTGGCCAACATGGTGAAATCCCATTTCGACTAAAAGTACAAAAATTAGCCGGGCATGGTGGCGTGCACCTGTAATCCCAGTTACTCGAGAGGTTGAGGCAGGAGAATTACTTGAACCCGGGAGGCAGATGCGCCACTGCACTCCAGCCTGGGTGACGGAGCAAGATTCCGTCTCAGGCCGGGCGCGGTGGCTCAAGCCTGTAATCCCAGCACTTTGGGAGGCCGAGACGGGCGGATCACGAGGTCAGGAGATTGAGACCATCCTGGCTAACACAGTGAAACCCCATCTCTACTAAAAAATACAAAAAACTAGCTGGGCGAGGTGGCGGGTGTCTGTAGTCCCAGCTACTCGGGAGGCTGAGGCAGGAGAATGGCGTAAACCCGGGAGGTGGAGCTTGCAGTGAGCTGAGATCTGGCCACTGCACTCCAGCCTGGGTGACAAAGCAAGACTCTGTCTCAAAAAAAAAAGGTTAGGGCCAGGTGCCGTGGCTCACGCCTGTAATCCCAGCACTTTAGGAGGTCCAGGTGTGAGGGATCACTTGAGGTCAGGAGTTCAAGACCAGCCTGACCAACATGGTGAAACCTCATTTCTACTAAAAATGCAAAAATTAGCTGGGCATGGTGGTGGGTGCCTGTAATCCCAGCTACTCAGGAGGCTGAGGCAGGAGAATCGCTTGAACATGGGAGGTGGAGGTTGTAGTGAGCCAAGATCACGCCACAGTGCACTTCAGCCTGGACGACAGAGCAAGACTCTGTGAAGGAAAGAAAGTAAGAGAGAGAGAGAGAGAGAGAGACAGAGAGAGAGAGAGGGAGAGAGAAAGAGAGAAAGGAAGGAAGGAAGGAAGGAAGGAAGGAAGGAAGGAAGGAAGGAAGGAAGGAAGGAAGGAAGGAAGGAAGGAAGGAAGGAAGGAAGGAAGGAAAGAAAGAAAAGGAAGGAAAGAAAGAAGGAAGGAAAGAAAGAAGGAAGGAAAGAAAGAAAGAAAAGAAGGAAGGAAGGAAGGAAGGCAGGCAGGCAGGCAGGCAGGCAGGCAAGCAAGCACTCAGGAAACAATCCCTGGCACACAGACAGTACTCAGTACTCTACTCTCTCTAAGTGCTCACTGGGCAAAGGTGAACAAACAGGCCCTGGCCTGAGGAATTCAGAGTTACGTAAAATTAAAATAGTCAACAGACAATAAGTGTCCCCATTATTGCAACTCTTTACCCTTAGCACTGTGCGGGGTCCCTTGAGGGCAGAAGCTTATTTATCTATGTGAGAAAGGGCTTAGCAAACGAGAGCACCCAGGAAGAACTTGCAAAACCAGATAGTTTCCAAACACCTTCTGATGCCGGGCCATGTGTCAGGACTTAGTGACTGACTCTTCATGGGACCAGTAGAAGTAGATTTCTAGAAGTTCTGTTAGGTTCCTTTTCAAATCTGCTATTAAATACATAGTTTTTTGCTCCCAATATTGATTTTTTAAATTTTAAATTTTGTAAGCACATTTTTTTTTTTTTTTTTTGAGATGGAGTCTTGCTCTGTCGCCCAGGCTGAAGTACAGTGGTGTGATCTCGGCTCACTGCAACCTCCGTCTCCTGGGTTCAAGCGATTCTCCTGCCTCAGCCTCCTATGTAGCTGAGACTACAGACGCGCGCCACCATACCCAGCTAATTTTTGTATTTTTAGTAGAGACGGGGTTTCACCATGTGGGCCAGGGTGGTCTCGAAGTCCAGGCCTCAAGTGATCCACCCGCCTTGGCCTCCCAAAGTGCTGGGATTACAGGCGTGAGCCACTGCGCCCAGTCACGGAACTTCAGTGTTTTTAAGAGGATATTTTAATATATTGTCTAACATAGTCATTATCTTCAGAGGAAGGATTAACTGAATAAAGTAGCCTACCATTACAAAAGAAAAATCCCGGAAAACCCAGTTTCAGTGACAAAATAGGCCCAGCACAACTCCCTCCTTTATTGACCTCTGAAATTTTCCCCTGACACCAAGGCAGTAATATCACTGGTAAATACCATATGGCCCAAGTCCCAGGGGACACCCTCACAAGTCACAGCCACCACTCAATGTGTAGCTGTTGTTCAGTGACAACTCCACACAGTGAGTGACATCATATGTTCATGTCACCCATCAATGCTCTGGGAGATGACAACCCAAAACTATGTGTTGCTTCAACAAGCAAGTGTTGAGTACCCACCATGTGCCCAGTGCTGGGGTTACAGCAGAAAATGAGACAGTCTTCCTTCATAGAATTTACAGTTTGGTAAGGGCAATGGACGATGAACACGTAGTAAACAAGTAAGTCCAAAGTGTCAAAAGTTTTGTGAAAGAAAAAAAACACATAAGAACCAGGGTTGCCGAGCACGGTGGCTCATGTCTGTAATTCCAGCACTTTGGGAGGCTGAGGCGGGCGGATCACAAGGTCGGGAGTTTGAGACTAGCCTGGCCAATATGGTGAAACCCCATCTTTACCAAAAATACAAAAATCAGCCTGGCGTGGTGACGTGCGCCTGTAGTCCCAGCTCCTCGGGAGGCTGAAGCAGAAGAATCTCTTGAACCTGGGAGGCAGGAGTTGCAGTGAGCTGAGATCACACTACAGCACTCCAACCTGAGCGATAGACTGAGTCTCAAAAAAAAAAAAAGAGCCAGGGTAATGAGTCAGAGTGGACAATGCTACTTCAAATTGGATGTCTCAGAAAGTCTCTCTGATGAGGTGGCATTTGAGCTGAAACCTGAAGGATGAGAAGAAGCCCGTCATGGGAAGAGCCCAGGATGGCGAATACCAGGCAGGGAAACAGCCGGTGCAAAGGCTCTGAGGTAGAAGGGTTCTTGGCCCAAGGAACAGAAGGGAGGGCATTTGGCTGGAGAGCAGTGAGGTGGCAAGTGCTGGAACGTGGGGTCAGAGGGAGAGGCAGGGACCAGATCACAGGACGTCTTCTCTCCCGGGCCTTGGGGAGGAGTTTGGATTCTAAGAATAAGTGGAAGCCGGCTGGGCTCACGCCTGTAATCCCAACACTTTGGAAGGCCGAGGCAGGTGGATCACCTGAGGTCAGGAGTTCGAGACTAGCCTGGCCAACATGGTGTAACCCTGTCTCTACTAAAAATACAAAAATTAGCTGGACATGGTGGCGGGCGCCTGTAATCTACTAAAAACACAAAAAATTAGCCTAGCATGGTGGCGGGTGCCTGTAGTCCCACCTACTCATGAGGCTGAGGCAGGAGAATTGCTTGAACCCTGGGCGGGGGGGAGGATGCAGTGAGCCCAGATGGCGCCACTGCACTCCAGCCTGAGCAAGGCTGTATCTCAAAACATACATACGTACATGGAAGCCATTGAGGGGCCATGGGACTGACACTCTGAGAAGATCGCTATGGTAAAGGATACCCCAGTCAGATGGGGACCTGCTCCTCCCTGTATCATCACCTGTCGCCCATTCCAGCTCTAAGCAGGGCTACTCCTGCTTCTGGAGCCCTCCTTCCAAGTACATGCCTCCTTCCAAACCCACTAGTGAACCGAACATAGCCCAAGGGAAAATGCCTTCTGATTGGACAAATCGTGTGTGTGTGTGTGTGTGTGTGTGTGTGTGTGTGTGTGTGTGTTCTTGGGCGGATCCCACTGTGAATGGTTACAGGCTCTCCTTTCTCGTCCAGACAAATCGTGTGCGTGTGCGTGTGCGTGTGTGTGTGTGTGTGTGTGTGTGTGTGTGTCCTTGGGCGGATCCCACTGTGATTGGTTACAGGCTTTCCTTTCTCTTCCAGTCAGACAACTATCTCGATGAGTGCTATTGCCCCATGACACAAGTACGCTCTCTGATTGGCCTTCCATGCATGAGTGACGGCAGAAACAGCTTATAGACGCCACGACTTGGCGGCGCTATCGACGGGCTGTGGGCGCTGCAGCTGGACCCTCGGGTTGTCAGTGCGCTTCCAGTTCCGCACCCCGACCCGGTGCGCCGCCCGCACTATGGCAGCCCCGCCGCAGCTGCGGGCTCTGCTTGTAGCCGTCAACGCACTGCTGCGCAAGCGCCGCTACCACGCTGCGTTGGCCGTGCTTAAGGGCTTCCGGAACGGGGCTGTGTGAGTGGGGCCATCGGGCCGGGCTGGGGCTGAGGGATATACTGGCTGGGGTCGGAGGCGCGAGTTCAAAGTCCGACGCCGCAGTGCTGTGTGCCCTGGAGCAGTCCTCTTTTGTCTCTAAGTCTCGGAGGTCACTATCTGTGCAATGGGAGCTGGATTTTGGGTTGCGCGCCTTCCCAGCCATGAACTGGGCTTCCCACTGCACATTTTCTGGGTCTTCCAACCTTTGCAGCCTGGCCCTCTTGCTTTGATCTCCTCCCATGCCAGCTCCTGTATCCCCTCATTTGGGTTCAGTTCACCTCGCCTCGCGGTGTGCCTTTGAGCCTGACTGGCCTCAACGGCCCTATCTGCACAATGGGGAACTAGGTTCTGGCCTCTAGCTGGCAGGCAGATGCCTCCTGTTTATACTGTCCCCACGAAGCTGCCCATGGACTTGGATCCTGCTTCTCACTCCTCACCTGTAGGACTCCAGCGCCAAGTCCCATTTGGCTAAGGGGGCTCCTGGGACTGACAATGAATGTAAAAGAAGCTGCAACTATCCTGGCATTTTACCTGCGAGAGGAGGTCTTGGGGTCATTGCCCTGGCTGGTGCCTAGAGGGGAGCTCAGCCTCCTTTAAACCTAGTGCGTAACAGCCACCATTTATTTTTATTTTTATTTTTTATTTTTTTGTTTTTTATTTTATTTTTTTATTTTTTTATTTTATTTATTTTTTTGAGACAGAGTTTCGCTCTGTCGCCCAGGCTGGAGTGCAGTGGCACAATCTCGGCTCACTGCAAGCTCTGCCTCCTGGGTTCACACCATTCTCCTGCCTCAGCCTCTGGAGTAGCTGGGACTACAGGCGCCTGTCCCCACGCCTGGCTAATTTTTTATATTTTTTAGTAGAGACGGTGTTTCACCGTGTTAGCTGGGATGGTCTCGATCTCCCGCCCACCTCGGCCTCCCAAAGTGCTGGGATTATAGGCGTGAGCCACTGCACCCGGCCGCCACCGTTTATTGAGGTCCTATAGTGCCAGAACCTGGGACAAAGCTGAGAACAAACCAGAGAAAGTGGTTTGTGTCCCCCGAAATTGGCATCCTAGTGGCAACGTGGGATGGTGGGGAGAATGTGGATGCCTTGGCTTGAACCCTGGTCCCACCTGCTCTGTGATCTGGAGGAAGTCATTTAGCCTCTCTAAGCCTCAATTTCTGTAAAATGGGCATGGTACTAGTACTTATACTATCAGGATTGAGTCAATATGTGTGAAATGCTTAGCACAGGCTGGCCACGGTGGCTCACACCTGTAATCCTAGCACTTTGGGAGGCTGAGGCAGGCGGATTGTCTGAGGTCAGGAGTTCGAGACCAGCCTGGCCAACATGGCGAAACCCCGTCTCTACCAAAAAATAGCTGGGTGTGGTAGCAATGTGCCTGTAGTCCCAGCTACATGGGAGGCCGAGGGGCAGGAGAACTGTTTGAACCCAGGAAGTGCAGGTTAAGGTGAGCTGAGATTGGGCCACTCTACTCTAGCCTGGGAGACAGAGTGAAACTCCGTCTCAAAAAAAAAAAAAAAAGAGAAAGAAAGTAAGTTTCACGAGGCCATAACTTTATCTATTTCGTTCCTTGGTGTATTACTAGCACCTAGTATTTAGTAGTTTCTCAAAAATTTATTGAATGAATGAATAAGTGTGCAAGATCAGAATTGCCATTGTCCCCATTTTCCAGATGAAAAGGCTGTAGCTCAGAGGTAGACCCATTGCTCTTGGCCACAGCACTTGGTCAGGGTTGGAGCCAGGATTCAAACCCAAGGATGCCTGGCCCCAGTGCCAGGCTCTTGGTTCCCATGGACACTCAAGAGTCAGGTAGAACTGGTTCCCACTGGTTCTGGCCAGATTATATCAGCTATTCCTTAATCATCAGTGACCCTTTTGCCAAGTTGTTTCTTTTTTGAGACAGAGTCTTGCTCTGTTGCCAGGCTGGAGTATAGTGGCATGATCTCGGCTCACTGCAAGCTCCATCTCTCGGGTTCAAGCCATTCTCCTGCCTCAGGCTCCTGAGTAGCTGGGACTACAGGTGCCCGCCACCACGCCTGGCTAACTTTTTGTATTTTTTAGTAGAAACAGGGTTTCACTGTATCAGCCAGGATGGTCTCGATCTCCTGACCTCGTCATCTGCCCGCCTCGGCCTCCCAGAGTGCTGGGATTACAGGCGTGAGCCACCACGCCCGGCCCTTTTTGTTTTTTTTTTTTTTTTTTAGACAGGATCTCGCTCTGTCACCCAGGCTGGAGTGCAGTGGTGTGATCTCGCTCAGCTCACTGCAACCTCTGCTTCCCGGATTCAAGCAATTCTCCTGCTTCAGCCTCCCAAGTAGCGGGACTACAGGTGCGCACTATCATGCTTGGCTAATATTTTTGTATTTTTAGTAGAGACGGGTTTCACCATGCTGGCCAGGCTGGTCTCGAATTCCTTATTTTGTGACCACCTGCCTGGGCCTTCCAAAATGCTGGGATTACAGGTGTGAGCCACCGCACCCGGCACCCCCACATATCTTTTTAAAAAGTTTTATGTTGAAATAATTTTAGATTTATAATTTCCTCATTTTACACAATTACTGCAGTGCTGCACACACATCTGTACACCTTGCTCTAAAAGTTGTATGTCCAGGCTGGGCGCGGTGGCTCAAGCCTGTAATCCCAGCACTTTGGGAGGCCGAGGTGGGTGGATCACGAGGTCAGGAGATCAAGACCATCCTGGCTAACATGGTGAAACCCCGTCTCTACTAAAAATACAAAAAACTAGCCGGGCCTTGTGGCGGGCGCCTGTAGTCCCAGCTACTCGGAGGCTGAGGCGGGAGAATGGCGTGAACCCGGGAGGCGGAGCTTGCAGTGAGCCGAGATCAGGCCACTGCACTCCAGCCTGGGCAACACAGCAAGACTACGTTTCAAAAAAAAAATATATAAGTTGTATGTCCATATCAGTGTGCATAAAGTTGCCTCATTCTTTTTTTTTTTTTTTTTTTTTTTTGAGATGGAGTCTTTTTTTTTTTTTTTTTTGAGACGGAGTCTTGCTCTGTCGCCCAGGCTGGAGTGCAGTGGCGTGATCTCGGCTCACTGCAAGCTCCGCCTCCCAGGTTCACGCCATTCTCCTGCCTCAGCCTCCTGAGTAGCTGGGACTACAGGCACCCACCACTGCGCCCGGCTAATTTTTTGTATTTTTAGTAGAGACGGGGTTTCACCATGGTCTCGATCTCCTGCCCTTGTGATCCGCCCACCTCGGCCTCCCAAAGTGCTGGGATTACAGGCGTGAGCCACCGCGCCTGGCCAAGAGATGGAGTCTTGCTCCGTTGCTCAGACTGGAGTGCAATGGCCCTATCTCGGCTCACTGCAACCTGCACCTCCCGGGTTCAAGCGATTCTCCTGCCTCAGCCTCCTGAGTAGCTGGGATTACAGGTGTGCACCACCACGTCCAGCTAATTTTTGTATTTTTAGTAGAGATGGGGTTTCGGTATGTTGGCGAGACTGGTCTTGAACTCCTGACCTCAAGTGATCCACCCGCCCTGACCTCCCAAAGTGCTGGGATTACAGGCGTGAGCGACCACGCTGGGGCCTTTTTTTTTTTTTTTTTTTTAATTTAAAGATGGGATCTTGCTCTGTCACCCAGGCTGGAGTGCAGTGGTGTGATCATAGCTCACTGTAGCCTTGAACTCTTGGGCTCCAGGAATCCTCACACCTCAGCCTCCCAAGTAGCTAAGACTATAGGTGCACAACACCAGCTAATTTTTCATACTTTTTATAAAGATGGAGTATCACTACGTTGCCCAGGCTGGTCTCAAGCTCCCGGCTTAAGCGATCTACCCACCTTAGCCTCCTAAAGTGCTGGGATTACAGACGTGAGTCACTGCACCTGGCCAAATTTTTTATTTTTTGTAGAGATGGAGTCTCACCATGTTGCCCAGGCTGGTGTTGAACTCCTAGCCTTAAGCAGTCCTCCTTCCTTGGCCTCCCAGAGTGCTAGGATTACAGGCATGAGCCACTGCACCCAATCTTGGACACAGATTTGATTCTAGTCTTTTGTTTTTTCAAACAAGCCTGCAGTGAACATTCATGTATATTTGGGGAGACAATAGTATGTGGCTCATGACCATTGTCTCAAGGGGGCTGTCCAGGATTTTTAGACATTGTAGCCTGGTAAGACCGGGGTCAGTACCTGGAGAACTTAGTCAGGGATAGGGGTAGGGGTGAAAGTGTCCAATAAAGAATAAAAAAAGAAGAGATACTAATATTGACTGAGCTAGGAACTTCTACATGTGCGTAAATGCCAAAAGCCATTCTGTAAAATGGAGAACACCTTTTGTTGATGGGAAAAGGGAGGTTCAGAGAGGTTAACTGATTTATCCAAGTTCACACAGCAAAACATGGCAGGGCTTTGACATCAAATACCACTGTCTTTCTACTATTCATTTGAGTATAGTTAAAACAATGAAAGTAAACATGGTCACATCATTCCTAGATCCCTAAATGAGGAGGAGAAAGGAGGGGTGGGGGAAGAGGTTTGAATCTTGAAAAGAGGCAATTATGTAACATTTAAAATATTTAATAATTTTAAAAGCAATGCTTAATCACAGATAATTTTGGAAGTATAGAAAAGTTTAAAAAGCAAGCAAAAATAAATTTTATATTCCTCCAGTGCAGTGGTCATTGCTAATAACAGTGGCATATTTCCTTCCAGTTTTTTAAATTTTATTTTTGTTTTTGAGACAGAGTCTTAGTCTGCTGCCCAGGCTGGAGTGCAGTGGCACAATCTCGACTCGCTGCAGCCTCCGCCTCCCGAGTTCAAGAGATTCTCCTGCCTCAGCCTCCCGAGTAGCTGGGAATATAGTTGCCTGCCACCATAGCCAGCTAATATTTGTAGTATTTTTAGTAGAGACAGGTTTCACCATGTTGTCCAGGCTAGTCTCAAACTCCTGACCTCAAATGATCTGCCCACTTTGGCCTTACAAAGTGTCAGCCCTTTTATAAATGCATTTTTACATAGTTGAGGTCCTCCTTTGTATAATAGTTAGAAAGAGGTACAGTGTTACCTAACAGCTGCTTTAGGGAATTTGTTAACTTTAAGATGAGCCAAGCTGAAAATAGAACCCTCTAGAAATGACATTGTCATGGGTAAAGGCTGTCCTGGCATCGGTCAGTCAACAGTTATTTATCAAGCACATATTATTTGTCAGGTACCATGTGGGGTGCTAGGGACTATGCAGATGACAAGCCAGACACATTCCCTGTCTTCGCAGAGCCCACAGTCTAGCACAGGAAAGAGATCATTATAATAGAATAAATACGGCCGGGCGCGGTGGCTCAAGCCTGTAATCCCAGCACTTTGGGAGGCCGAGACGGGCAGATCACGAGGTCAGGAGATCGAGACCATCCTGGCTAACATGGTGAAACCCCGTCTCTACTAAAAAATACAAAAAACTAGCCGGGCGAAGTGGCGGGCGCCTGTAGTCCCAGCTACTCCGGTGGCTGAGGCAGGAGAATGGCGTAAACCCGGGAGGCGGAGCTTGCAGTGAGCTGAGATCCAGCCACTGCACTCCAGCCTGGGCGACAGAGCAAGACTCCGTCTCAAAAAAAAAAAAAAAAAATAGAATAAATACTTAATAGCCGAGTCATTAAACTGGGAAGATGAAGTGCTGGAGAGAAGTTTTGGCATCTGTGGCAATGAAAAATTGCGCAAACCTAGGCTGGAGTTTCAGGAGGCCTTTACAGAGGGCCCAGCTGAGACTGGAAGGCTGAGGGAAGGTGACTGGGGAGGAGCACGCCAGGTAGTGGGAACCGCCAGGACAAAGCCAGGAGCAGAGAAGGACTTGATGTGTCAGACGCAGTCCAGGAAGGACAGTGTGGCTGGAGCAGCAGAGGAGGGCTCTGGGGTGAGGGTGGGAGCAGTGAGCAGGGGCCAAGGCTGTAGCACTTTCAAGGCTGCAGGGAGGAGCTTCGAATTTGTTCTGTGAGTAGTGGAAAGATGTTAGAGGATTTTAAGCTGGGAGTGATGTGATGAGATTGATGTTTTTAAAAGATGAGACTGGCTAGGACGGGCAGGGTGGCTCACGCTTGTAATCCCAGCACTTTGGGAGGCTGAGGCGGGCGGATCACCCGACGTCGGGAGTTCGAGACCAGCCTGACCAACAGGGAGAAACCCCATCTCTACTAAAAATGCAAAATTAGCCGGGCATGGTGGCACATGCCTGTAATTCCAGCTACGTGGGAGACTGAGGCAGGAGAATTGCTTGAACCTGGGAGGCGGAGGTTGCAGTGAGCTGAGATCACGCCATTGCACTCCAGGCTGAGCAACAAGAGCAAAACTCCATCTCCAGAAAAAAAAAAAAAGATGAGACTGGCTCCAGTGAGAATGTCAGGATGGAGCAGAGGGAACAATTCCACAAAGCCAGTTGAGCAAGGATGGTGGACCTTTTACATGTACCATCTCCTTCCATCAAAATTATAGAGCTGGGCACGGTGGCTCACGCCTGTAATCCCAGCACTTTGGGAGGCCAAGGCGGGCGGATCACCTGAAGTCAGGAGTTCGAGACTAGCCTGAGCAATGTGGAGAAACCTTGTCTCTACTAAAAATACAAAAATTAGCCGGGCATGGTGGCGTGTGCCTGTAATCCCAGCTACTCAGGAGGCTGAGGCAAGATAATTGTCTGAACCAGGGAGGTGGAGGTTACAGTAAGCCAAGATCATACCAGTGCACTCCAGCCTGGGCTACAGAGAGAGACTCTGTCTCAGAAAAGAAAAAAGAAATTACAATGAGCCCTCTGAGTTTTAACATCCCTTTTTAAGGTTGGCGGATCACCTGAGGTCAGGAGTTCCAGACCAGCCTGGGCAACATGGTGAAACCCCATCTCTACTAAAAATACAAAAATTAGCCTAGCATGGTGGCTGGCACCTGTAATCCCAGCTACTCGGGAGGCTGAGGCAAGAGAATTGCTTGAACCCAGGAGGCGGAGGCTACAGTGAGCCAAGATTGCACCACTGTACTCCAGCCTGGGCGACGGAGCGAGACTCCATCTCAAAAAACAAACAAAAAACATCCCTTTTGATGCTGATCATGATGGCACACACCTGTAGTCTCAGCTACTCAGGGAGCTGAGGCTGGAGGATCGCTGGAGCCCAGGAGTTCAGGGCTACAGTGAGCTATGATCGTACCACTGCACACCAGCCTGGGAGACAGGATGAGGCTCTGTTGCTGAATAATTAAAAATAACATCCCTTTTTATGGTGCGGAAACTGAGGCTCAGAGGAGTTAAAGGACACGCCTGAGACCATACTACCAGGAAGTATCAGAGCCAGAATTTGCATCCAGCATGATTTCCCCTCCCAAAGTGGTGTCAGAATTTGGGATGGGGAGAGAGAACAAAGGGTCAAAAGGAGAGCCCAAAAAGAAAGTGCAACACAGTGACGTTATAGTAACTGTTTTCTTCTGTTTCTACAGCTATGGAGCCAAAATCCGGGCCCCTCATGCACTGGTCATGACCTTTCTCTTCCGGAATGGCAGGTACACATCCCTCAAACTGGGAGAGAAGGTAGTCAGCCCTCAGTGCCAGGACAGTCGTAATAGCTTCTTAGCTGGGTCTACCCTGCCCCCCCCATCACGCCTCCTACAGTTCAACTCTTTTTTTCTTTTGTTTTTTTTTGTTGTTGTTGAGATGGAGTCTCTCTCTGTTGCCCAGGCTGGAGTACAGTGGTGATCTTGGTTCACTGCAACCTCCGCCTCTGGGAATCAAGCGATTCTCCTGCTTCAGTCTCCTGAGTAACTGGGACTACAGGGACCCGCCACCAGGCCCAGCTAATTTTTGCATTTTTAGTAGAGATGGGGTTTCACCATATTGGCCAAGCTGGTCTTGAACTCACGACTTCAGGTGATCAGCTGCCTGGGCCTCCCACAGTGCTGGGATTACAGGTGTGAGTCACCGTGCCTGGCCCTAAAGTCCAACTGTGATCCCATTATCCCTGCTTGAAAACTCCCTGTGCCCTCCAAGGAAGCCCAGCTTCCAGGCCTGGCCTTCAGTGCCTTCTGCAGTCTGGCCTCAGCAGACCCCCAGTTGTGTCCACCCTGGGGTGCCTTTGGCACACAGAACTCACTGCCATTCCATGCACGTGCCATGTGTAGCTCCACCTGCACACGTCTGCTCATGCAGCTGTCACGCCAGAAGAGCCTTTGGCTTGCACTCCACCTTTACTTCCCTCCTGGCAATCCAGACCACTTCTCTGAGGATCACTTCCTCCTCAAAGCTCCCTGATCTCTCGTCTCTTGCTCAAGCCTCTTCACCTTCCTCTCATTTCCCGTAGCTCTTCCCTCAAGGCACTTCTCAGAAAACGGGTTGCAGTCCAGTGTTTAATGCATACAGGCTCACGTGGAATGTACAGGAATCATGCACTGCTAGCCTCCAGGCCAACTCCAACTTGCAAGATGTGCTCATTTTGTATTTTTATCTTATTTATTTGTTTGTTTTGTTTTTGTTGTCCTCCAAGTCATTTTTAAAAAAACTGAACTCGGCCGGGCGCGGTGGCTCAAGCCTGTAATCCCAGCACTTTGGGAGGCCGAGACGGGCGGATCACGAGGTCAGGAGATCGAGACCATCCTGGCTAATACGGTGAAACCCCGTCTCTACTAAAAAATACAAAAAACTAGCCGGGCGACGAGGCGGGCGCCTGTAGTCCCAGCTACTCCGGAGGCTGAGACAGGAGAATGGCGTAAACCCGGGAGGCGGAGCTTGCAGTGAGCTGAGAGCCGGCCACTGCACTCCAGCCTGGGAGGCAGAGCAAGACTCCGTCTCAAAAAAAAAAAAAAAAAAACTGAACTCATGTGTATTCAACAGGTGTTTATTGAGCATCTGCTATGTGCCAGACACTGTTCTAGGTACTGGGGATACAGCAGTGAACAAAACAGGCAGTGACTCCTGCTGACATTCTAGCAGGGGGTGGCAGAAAATAAACCTAGTAAGGAGAGTTTGTGGTATGTTAGAAGGTGATATGGTTATGGAAAAGTGAAATTACAGCAGGGAAAAAGGGAAAGGGCATCAGAAGTGCTGAGGGGACAGGTTGCAGAATTAAATAGGGAAGGCCTCTATGAGAAAGTGACATTGGAGTAAAGACTTGAAGGAGACAGAGTTGTCCAGGTGGATATGAGGGGAAAGAGTGTTCCAGGCCACGGGCATAGCCAGTGCAAAGGCCTTGAGGTAGGATCCTGCCTGATAAGTGTGAAGAGGCTAGAGCAGAGGGACGGAAGGGGAGAGAGGACAGAGAGGCGGGTCACAGCTTGACCTGGGTCAGTCCTCTCCAGCTTTGGGTCATAGAGAGGAATTTGGCTTTTCCTTTAAGTGCAATGGGAAACTGTTGTAAGATTTTGAGCAGGGCTGCACCATTATTTGACTTACGTGTTAACAGCGTGAGGGTTAAGAATTTGCTGCCAGGCTAGGCACAGTGGCTCATGCCTGTAATCCCAACACTTTGGGAGGCCGAGGTGGGTGGTACACTTGAGGTCAGGAGTTCCAGACCAGCCTGGCCAACATGGCAAAACCTTGTCTCTACCAAAAAATACAAAGATTAGGTTGGGCACAGTGGCTCACGCCCATAATCCCAACAGTTTGGAAAGCTGAGGCAGGCAAATCGTGAGGTCAGGAGATCAAGCCCACCCTGGCCAACATGGTGAAACCCTGTCTCTACTAAAAATACAAAAATTAGCTGGGCATGGCAGCACACGCCTGTGGTCCCAGCTACTCAGAAGGCCAACACAGGAGAATTGCTTGAACCTGAGAGGCGGAGGTTGCAGTGAGCCGAGATCACGATACTGCACTCCAGCTTGGGCCACAGAGTGAGACTCCGTCTCAAAATAAATAAACAAACAAACAAAGATTAGTCGTATGTGATGGTGCACACCTGTAGTCCCAGCTACTCGGGAGGCTGAGGCAAGAGAATCGCTCAAACCCAGGAGGAGAGGTTGCAGTAAGCCCAGATCATGCCACTGGACTCCAGCCTGGGCAACAGAGCTAGACTCCATCTCAGAGAAAAAAAAAAATTGCTGCCAGGTTAAGAACAGATTGGTGTGGGGGGAGGGGAGCAGGGCCACCCAAGGGCAGAAGCAGGTTCCCTCCAGGAGGCTGTGGCAGTGATGCAAGTGAGCCAATGTCGGGCTTGGACCTCAGTGGTGCTGGTGCAGGTGAGAAGAGTGGTCAGTCTCTAGACACATTTTGAAGGCAGGGTTAGTGCCAACATTTAAAAACTGGTAGATTCCACATGGAAATCGAGCTTTCCTGCCTTAGGACTGGCAACACTGGGGCCTGTGTTTGCATGGGATGACAGCCAGCTGCTCCCGGCTATCCCCAGCCACCTGGAAGATTTCCCTGTGGACCCTCTCACTCATTCAGGGTCCTCGTCCAGCTTTAAGAGCACCTGAGTTTGCCATTCCTGAATTGGGAGGAGTAGACTCTGTTCTTTCTCTGTGTTGTCCTTCCTGCCCCCTAGTGATTTTTATTTTTTTTTCAATTTTTAGAGACAAGGAATCTGTCACCCAGACTGGAGTGCTGTTGCGCAATCATGGTTCACTGCAGACTCAAGCAAACCTCCTTCCTCAGCCTCCCGAGTAGCGGGAACTACAGGCATGTGCCACCACACCAGGCTAATTTTTTCTTTATTTTTTTTTTATAGAGACGAGGTCTCATTATGTTGCCCAGGCTGGTCTGGAACTCCTGGGCTCAAGGAATCTGCCTGTGTTGGCCTCTCAAAGTGCTGGGATGACAGGTGTGAGCTACTGTGTCTGGCCTCCTAGTAATTATTTATTTATTTATTTATTTATTTTAAGGTAGAGTCTCTCTCTGTCACCCAGGCTGGAATGCAGTGGCGCCTACTCAGCACAGCCTCCCAAAGTGTTGGGGTTATAGGCGTGAGCCACTGCACTGCACCTGACCTCTAGTGATTTTTAAGAGATAAAAAGAATAGCCTCCTCTATTTAAATGTTCACTTCTCAGGATAAAGACCAAACTCAGCATGGCCCCACTGCCTCTGCCCTGCACCCACCCCACAAACTCTCTGGTTCTCTGCCCATGGCCACTGTGGCTTCTCTCTGCTCCTTTCCTGATACTCTCTGCCCCTCCTGTGGGCCTGGCACGTGCTGAGCCCTCTGCCTGGGATGCAGCTCCCCTCCCCTCTTGACCTCCTTGACTTCTCCTCATCAGGAAGATCCCAGCACCATCTCTTGTCAAGGTCAAAGTTCTTTTTGTGATTATTTATTTCACATTTTCCTCTCCCAGTAGATCATAAGCCCCTGAGGGCGGCGACCAGATCTGTTTCTTCTCAGAATTGTATCCCCAGATCCAGCACATGGCAGACACTCACTCCTTCACTTCTTCACATTTTTACTCACAAAAAACATGTATTAAGCACCTACTATGTGCCAGGCCCTGCAGATGAACAAGCCAGATCCAGACACCACCCTCCTGTAGCTGCTACTGGGGTGGGGGAAGATAATAAATGTCCGTTGGTGACCATAGCTAGGAAGGACAAGAAAATTAGGGTCAGGACAGGATGTGATGGGTATTCTGTTCTGTAGGGTGATCAGGGAAGGTCTCCTTGGGGAAGTGGCACTGAGTCAAGGCCTGAATCAAGGGAGAGAGCATGAAGGGTAGAGGCCGGTGACTGAGCATTACTCTGAGCTCTCCGGCAGGTTGTTAGGCATGCCCAGTGCTCAGTGGGGCTGCTGAGCCTGCACTCATGGCTGGGGCGCCTGTGTTTGTGCAGCCTCCAGGAGAAGCTGTGGGCCATCCTGCAGGCCACGTATATGCACTCCTGGAACCTGGCATGGTTTGTGTTCACCTACAAGGGTCTCCGTGCCCTGCAGTCCCGCATACAAGGCAAGACCTACCCAGCGCACGCATTCCTGGCGGCCTTCCTCGGGGGTATCCTGGTGTTTGGAGAAAACAATAACATCAACAGCCAGGTAAAGATCCTCCCGAGGTAGGGGTGGTGAGGGGGGCCTGGTTCAGCACAGAGGTGGGGGTGACAGAATGGGGAGTGGTTCAGTACAGAGGTGGAGTGACAGAAGGGGGCGTGATTCAGTACAAAGGTAGGGGTGATGGAAGGGGGAGTGGTTCAGTACAGAGGTGGGGGTGACAGAAGAGGGCGTGGTTCAGTGTAGAGGTGGGGGTGGGGGAAGAGGGCATGATTCAGTATAGAGGTAGGAGTGGGGGAACTGGCGTGATTCAGTGTAGAGGTGGGAGTGGGGGAAGGGGTGTGGTTCAGTGTAGAGGTGGGAGTGGGGGAAGGGGTGTGGTTCAGTGTAGAGGTGGGAGTGGGGGAAGGGCGTGGTTCAGTGTAGAGGTAGGAGTGGGGGAAGGGGTGTGGTTCAGTGTAGAGGTGGGAGTGGGGGAAGGGGTGTGGTTCAGTGTAGAGGTGGGAGTGGGGGAAGGGGTGTGGTTCAGTGTAGAGGTGGGAGTGGGGGAAGGGCGTGGTTCAGTGTAGAGGTAGGAGTGGGGGAAGGGATGTGGTTCTGTATAGAGGTAAGAGTGGGGAAAGGGCGTGGTTCTGCATAGAGGTTGGGAGTGGGGGAAGGGATGTGGTTCAGTGTAGCGTTATGAGTGGGGGGAAGGGCGCGGTTCAGTGTAGAGGTTGGAGTGGAGGAAGAGGTGTGGTTCAGTGTAGAGTTATGAGTGGGGAAAGGGCGTGGTACAGTGTAGAGGTAGGCGTGGGAGAAGGGCGTGGTTCTGTATACAGGTAGAGGTAGGGGAAGGGGCGTGGTTCAGTGTAGAGGTAGGGGTGGGGGGATGGGCGTGGTTCTGTATAGAGGTAGGCTTGGGGGAAGGGGCGTGGTTCAGTGTTGAGGTAGGAGTGAGGGAAGAGGTGTGGTTCTATATAGAGGTGGGGGGTAAGGGCGTGGTTGTGGATTAGGGTGGGAGTGGGGGAAAGGGCATGGTTCTGGATAGAGGTGGGAGTGGGGGAAGGGGTGTGGTTCAGTGTAGAGTTATGAGTGGGGGAAGGGGCGTGGTTCTGTGTAGAGGTAGGAGTGGGGTATAGGGCGTGGTTCAGTGTAGTTAGGAGCGGAGAAAGGAGTGTGGTTCAGTGTGGAGGTGGGAGTTGGGGAAGGGGCCTGGTTCCGTGTAGAGGTAGGGGTAGGGGAAGGGGACGTGGTTCAGTATAGAGGTGGGGGTGGGGGGAGGGGCGTGGTTCAGTGTAGAGGTGGTGGGAGAAGGCGTGGTTCAGTATAGAGGTGGGGGTGGGGAAGGGGCGTGGTTTCATATAGAGGTAAGGGTAGGCAAAGGGGCCTGGTTCGGTGTAGAGATGGGAGTGGGGGGGGGGGCGTGGTTCAGTGTAGAAGTGAGGGTGTGGGGAGCGGGCGTGGTTCTGTATAGAGGTAGGGCTAGGGGAGGGGGCCCTGGTTCTGTATAGAGGTTGGGGTGGAGGTGATGAAGATGATAAGCTCTTGACTCTTTTACATGTCTGAGGTCTGTGACTCACCAGTCCCTCTGTGACCTTGGAAGGTCACTTCCCTCTCAGTTTTTCCATCTGTAATTTCATGGTTCCCAAAAATCAATGCATGTGCTGCTCTCTGGGGCAGAGATTGCTTTTGAAAACCGCTCTGTAGTGAAATGAGGGGAAAAAAATGACCCTGAAGTAAGGTTTTCATAAAAGAAAACTTAATACACTCTTAAAAACTCTCTCTTATTCTGTGACTTGTCCTTTTTCTGGGTTAAAATTCCGTTTTGCTATGAGATGATGATGAATAAGAGACTAAATGCTAGTTGTTGGGTTTTGTTCTGTTTTGTTTTTATTGAGACAGAGTCTTGCTCTGTTGCCCAGGCTGGAGTGCAGTGGCACGATCTAGGCTCATTCCAGCAACCTCCACTTCCCAGGTTCAAGCGTTTGTCCTATCTTAGCCTCCCAAGTAGCTGGGGGGACTACAAGCGCCTGCCACCATACCAGCTAATTTTTGTATTTTTAGTAGAGATGGGGTTTCACCATATTGGTCAGACTTGTCTCAAACTCCTGACCTCACGTGGTGCCCCCTTGGTCTCCCAAAGTGTAGCGTGAGCCACCGCACGTGGCGGAATGCTAGTTGTTTTTTAACGTTCTTTGGCAACCTGAAAAGTTGGCAGCCTCTCTCTACTTACCTCCCTCAAATTTCTTAAATATTTTTAAATTGTAAAAATATTTTTTAGGACAGGCATGGTGGCTCGTGCCGGTAATCCCATCTCCATTAAAAATGCAAAAAAATTAGGCATGGTGGCACACACCTATAGTCTCAGCTGCTTGGGAATCTGAGGCAGGAGAATCGCTTGAACCAGGGAGGCAGAGGTTGCAGTGCGCCAAGATGGTGCCACTGCTCTCCAGCTAGGGTGACAGAGCAAGACTCTGTCTCAAAAAAAAAAAAAAAAAAAAAAAAAGTTTAACCATTTTTTAGCCGTAATTTTTATTGGCTATCACATATAATCCCAACACTTTGGCATGCTGAGGCGGGAGGACTGCTTGAGGGCAGGAGTTTGAGACAGCTGGGGCAACAGAGCAAGACCCCATCTCTAAAGTTTTATTTTATTATTATTATTATTTTTTAACTACATCCAAAGTAAGCTGAAGAAAAGAAGCAATAAAAATTAGTGCAGAAAACGGGCTGGCGCTGTGGCTTACACCTGTAATCCCAGCACTTTGGAAGGCTGAGGTGGGCGGATTATCTGAGGTCAGGAGTTCAGGACCATCCTGGCCAACACGGTGAAACCCTATCTCTACTAAAAATACAAAAATTAGCTGGGCGTAGTGGACAACACCTGTAATCCCAGCTACTCTGGAGGCTGAGGCAGTAGAATCGCTTGAACCTAGGAGGCAGAGGTTGCAGTGAGCCGAGATCCAGTAAGCCCACTCCAGCCTGGGCGATAGGGCCAGATTCCATCTCAGAAAAAAAAATAAAAAATTTAGTGCAGAAATCAATGAAATTGGAAACACGAAATCAATAGAGAAAAGGAACTAAACCAAAAGTTGATTCTTTGAAGAGATAAAATAAACCCTTAGCCAGGCTCACTAAGAAAAAAAGAGAAATGAAACATTAATATCAAAAACAAAAGAGGGACATCACTACTGATCACCAGTAATTCCCATCATTCCCTCTTTGCAGATCAACATGTACCTGTTGTCACGTGTCCTGTTTGCCCTGGGCCGCCTGGCTGTAGAGAAGGGCTACATCCCTGAACCCAGGTGGGACCCGTTCCCGCTGCTCACCGCAGTGGTGTGGGGGCTGGTGCTGTGGCTCTTTGAGTATCACCGATCCACCCTGCAGCCCTCGCTGCAGTCCTCCATGACCTACCTCTATGAGGACAGCAATGTATGGCATGGCATCTCAGACTTCCTCATCTATAACAAGAGCCGCCCCTCCAATTAATGCAGCCCTGAGGTGTCTGGCTGTGGCTCAAGATGTGGCTCCATGCAGACCCTCCCAAAGGATCCTGCCTTCTCAAGATCATGGAGCTCAGACTCCAACTGGTGTCATCCCAGGTTCCATTTGCCAAAGTAAAAACACTGATTTTCAAATCCTAGTGGGTACCTTTGTATGGTGGCACGAGTGGCCGAATCAGGCTGAGGAATCTAGGGCTTGGTTCCAGCTGTGCAGCTGACTTTTGTGAGACTGGGGCCAGCCACACCACCCTCTAGGCCTCAGGGGTCATGGAGCTCAGAGGAGGGCCCTGAGGTCTCTTTCTGGTGGGAATGTTCATTCTTCAACTGTTCTTATATCACAGAGGGCTCCTTGCTGGTGGGCAGTGGGTTGTAAATACTTTTTAAAAAACACTTAAGTTCCTTATCTCAGATGTTGTTCTATTGGAGAAGTTCTAGAGTCCCACTGTCCAATAGAAACACATGAGCCATATATATAATTAAAATGTTTCTAGTAGCCACATTACAAAAAAGTAGAAGGCTGGCCACTGTGGCTCACTCCTGTAATCCCAGAACTTTGGGAGGCCGAGGCGGGTGGATCACTTGAACTCAGGAGCTTGAGACCAGTGTGGGCAACATGGTGAAACCCAGTTTTTACAAAAAATACAAAAAATACAAAAAAATTAGCCGGGTTCCATCACCTGTGGTTCCAGCTGAGGTGGGAGGATCACTTGAGCCTGTGAGGTCAAGGCTACAGTGAGCAAAGATCACACCACTGCACTCCAGCCTGGGCGACAGTGAGACCATGTCTCACCAAAAAAAAAAAAAAAAAAGTGAGACTAATCTTAACTATATACTTTAACACGAATTTCTAGAAGCTATTTAAACATATAATTAACATAATTAGATATTTTATACTCTTTTTTGTATTAAGTATTCAAAGTTGGGTGTATGTTTTGCCACCCACATTTTCAGGGCCTAGTAGCCACATGTGGCTAGTGGCTGCTATGACGGGCAACACAGATATAGAACACTTGTATCCTCACAGAAGATTCTAGTGGACAGTGCAGATCTAGAGGTAGAGGACATGGGTTTGAGTCCCCACTCCCCCACTATGTAACCTTGGGGAAGGTTCTGGACCTCTCAGAGCCTCAATTTATCATAAAATGAGGATAATCATAATGCCCTGGTCTTCACTGGACTTGTGCAACTACCACTGCTCCACTACTTCTAATTACTTTCATTTAGTGCATTCATACTCCCACTTGGGTGTTTTCCATTATTATTATTATTATTATATTAAGTAGTGACAGGGTCTCACTCTGTCACCAGGGCTGGTCTCGACCTCCTAGCCTCAAGCAATTTTCCTCCCTCAGCCTCCCAAAGTGCTATGATTACAGGCATGAGCCACTGCCCCTAGCCTGCACATATTTTTTCTTTTTTTTTTTTGAGACAGAGTCTCGCTCTGTCTCCCAGGCTGGAGTGCAGTGGCCAGATCTCAGCTCACTGCAAGCTCCGCCTCTTGGGTTCACACCATTCTCCTGCCTCAGCCTCCCGAGTAGCTGGGACTACAGGCGCCCGCCACCTCGCCCGGCTAGTGTTTTTGTATTTTTTAGTAGAGACGAGGTTTCACCGCGTTAGCCAGGATGGTCTCGATCTCCTGACCTCATGATCCGCCCATCTCGGCCTCCCAAAGTGCTGGGATTACAGGCTTGAGCCACCGCGCCCGGCCGCCTGCACATATTTTTAAACCATACAGTGGCCTTGTAAATATATGTTTCGGTCCCCATTTTACAGATGTAGAAACTGAGGGTCAGGCCGGGTGTGGTGACTCATGCCTGTAATCCCAGCACTTTGGGAGGCTGAAGCAGGCAGATCACCTGAGGTCAGGAGTTCTTGACCAGCCTGGCCAACATGGTGAAACCCCATCTCTACTAAAAATACAAAAATTAGTCAGGCATGGTGGCACGTCCCTGTAATCCCAGCTACTTGGGAGGCTGAGGCAGGAGAATTGCTTGAACCTGGGAGGCAGAGGCTGCAGTGAGCCGAGATCACGCCACTGCACTCCAGCTTGGGGCACAGAGCGAGACTGTGTCAGAAAAGAAAAGAAAGGAAAGGAAAGGAAAAAGGAAAAAAAACTGAGAATCAGAAAGGGGAGTAACTTGCCCAAGGTAATACAACTAGTGTAACAGCCAAATCAAGATTTGAACTCAGAATCTGATTTCAAAGCCCATGTTTTTTTCAGTGCCTTGTTTCAAATTTAGAAACCTAAGCCATGCTATGCAAGCTCATTATAGGATATGGGCCAGAAAGGGGTACAAATTCAGATGCCCACAGGGGCCTACAATGACATAGTGCTATGCAATGGGGAGTGATGGGAACATGGGGGAACTGGAGACTTGTGTGCCAGTCTGATTTTCTCTTTCTCTTTTTTTTTTGAGACTGAGTCTCGTTCTGTCACCCAGGCTGGAGTTCAGTGGCGTGATCTCGGCTTACTCCAAGCTCTGCCTCCCATGTTTACCTACACCGTTCTCCTGCCTCAGCCTCCTGAGTAGCTGGGACTACAGGTGCCTGCCACCACGCCCGGCTAATTTTTTGTATTTTTAGTAGAGACGGGGTTTTACCGTGTTAGCCAGGATGGTCTTGATCTCCTGATCTCATGATCCACCTGCCTCGGCCTCCCAAAGTGCTGGGATTACAGGCTTGAGCCATCGTGCCTGGCCAAGTCTGATTTTTTCAAAACCACGATCCTGGACCAGGCACAGTGGCTCACACCTGTAATCCCAGCACTTTGGGAGGCTGAGGCCGGAGGACCACCTGAGGTCAGGAGTTGGAGACCAGCCTGGCCAATGTGGTGAAACCCCATCTCTACTAAAAATACAAAAATTAGCTGGACATGGTGGCTGGCACCTGTAATCCCAGCTACTCGGGAGGCTGAGGTGGGAGAATCTCTTGGACCTGGGAGGCTGCTGTGAGCCGAGATTATGCCATTGCTCTTCAGCCTGGGTGACAGAGTAAGACTCTGTCTTGATTAAAAAAAAACAAAAAACAAAAAACCACACAATCCTGGACAAATCAAACAAGTCTCCAGGAAAATTTGGTCCGTGGGCTACCAATTTGAGACCACTGGTCTGGGTAGATATAATTTTATTAATATACTTACTCCATCAGTCTCCTTCTATATTTCAGAAGTTACTAGTAGAAATGTACACGGGAATCACTGGAGACCTCATTAAAATGCAGCTTCTGATTCAGTGAGCTGGGGTGGGGCCTGAGAGTCTGTATTTCTCCCAGGCTGCCAGTGATGCTGGTCTGAGTAACAAGGGGGTGGGGAATGATATGGAGCCATCCATTGTTATCCCATCTGACAAATGAGTCACAGAGCCCTAAGGTAATTGAGGTGGGATCAGTCTGATTCTGTAAGCTGTGTTTTCAGCCACAACATTTATTGCAAACTTGGAGTAGGTGATTTTGAAGCTCCTTTAACTTGCTGTAGAGGTTGAATGAGCTCTAGAGCAAGGGGTCTGCAACCCTGGTACTGGTCCATGGCCTCTTCTGAACCAGGCCGCACAGCAGGAGTTGAAAGGTGGGCGAGCCAGCGAAGCTTCATCTATTTACAGCCACTCCCCACTGCTCACATTACCACCTGAATTCTGCCTTCTGTCAGATCAGTGGTGGCATTAGATGCTCATAGGAGCACAAACCCTATTGTGAACTGCACATGCGAGGGATCTAGGTTGTGCGCTCCTTATGAGAATCTAATGCCTGATGATCTGTCACTGTCTCCCGTCACCACTGTCTGGGACCATCTAGTTGCTGGAAAACAAACTCAGGGCTCCCACTGATTCTACATTATGGTGAATTGTATAATTATTTCATTATATATTACAAGGTAATAATAATAGAAATAAAGTCCACAGTAAATGCAATGCACTTGAATCATCTTGAAACCGTGTCCCCTCCCCACCGGTCCATGGAAAAATTGTCTTCCCCAAAACTGGTCTCTGGTGTCAGAACGGTTGGGGACTGCTGCTCTAGGGGTTGGGGAGGGCAGAGGGCTTGGGCCATCACCAAGCAGGTTTTATAGCAGATGGTGGGGGTGCCCTGCCTATAGCCCCTCTAACTGACCACTCTCGTGCATACCAGCCAGCTTTGCCAGTGGTTACTCCTCTGTCTTTTTGCCTGAGGACTCTAGCTTGTCACTGGTGCCTCCTTTGCCAGCCTTTGGCAGGCCTGGAGGACTGGGGAATGAACACATCCCTGGAGCAACCCTCAACCAATGACTGATAAGTACCCCCACTCCCACAGCCCACAGCCCGCAGCCCTCAGCCCTCGGGTGGGATAACTCAGAAGCATGTGCTCCACACTGACTCCCAGCCAAGCAGGGCTGAGCCTCAAACACCCTCCCCGTCTCCCTTCCTCATACCCCTACCAGTGCTTCCTGGGACCACTTCCCATATGAACCACTTGCACTCAAATCCTTATCTTAGAGTCTGCTACTGGGGGAACCCAAACTAAAATTGGCCTCTGTACAGTAGGTTGAGAGGCTGTATAGCATGGTGGTCAGGGACATCGGCTTTGGAGCCAGAGTGCCTAGGCCCAAGCCCTGGCTCCAGTTTCCTTGGGCAAGTGACTGAGCCATTCTGTGCCTCTGTTTCCTCATTGATAAAGTAGGCGTTGTAGCACGCACCTCATCGAGTGGTCTGGAGGGTTAAAGACTATGACACAGTTAAAGTGAGTCCTCAATAAATGCTGTTATTTCTAATAGAGCATCCAAATGTAGAGGAAGGGTGCCCCTGAGGACTGAGCACACCCTGCTTTTGGCCCGTTCTGCCCCCAGCTGAAGGTGAAACCTTGGCCACCTGCCCTCCTGAAGTCCCCCCACTGCTGCTGGGGGTTGGCCAGCTCCGCCACCGACTGTCTCTGCTCTCTAAGAATAGGTTTCCCTCACAGATGGCATCTCTCTGGATGCTGCTAGAGCATCTGGTGCCTCCAACTGCACACTCCAGGGAGGAAGGCGGTGTGGTCTGCGCTGGGGAACAGGGCTTTGGCTTCCAGCAGATCTGAGAGGAGTCCCATTTGGCTCCTTCCTAGCTGCGCTCCATTCTCTAAGACCTGTAAAACAGGGATGGCCAGAGGGCTCTTGTCGCACAGTAAGCACTATGCTTCCTAAACTCTAGTTCCTGAAATAGAATGGTTTAACCTCTACTTACTAAACATCTGCTACAATCCTGTTAATTCTTTTGACGTGTAAGACTATATATATATATATATATATTTTTTTTTTTTTTTGAAACAAGAGTCTCATACTGTCGTCCAGGCTGAAGTGCAGTGGCATGATCTCGGCTCACTGCAAGTTTCTCCTCCCAGGTTCACGCCATTCTCCTGCCTCAGCCTCCCGAGTAGCTGGGACCACAGACACCTGCCACCGTGCCTGGCTAATTTTTTGTATTTTTTTTAGTAGAGATGGAGTTTCACCATGTTAGCCAGGATGGTCTCAATCTCCTGACCTCGTGATCTGTCCGCCTCGGCCTCCCAAAGTGCTGGGATTACAGGTGTGAGCCACCATGCCCAACCTAAAAAATATATTTTTAAATCAATACTACACATAGTACAAAATTCAAAGTTACAAAAAGTCTATAGCCAGGCATAGTGGCTCATGCTATAATCCTAACACTTTGGGAGCCTGAAGCAGGCTTATTGCTAGAGCCCAGGAGTTCAAGACCAGCCTGGGCAACATAGGGAGACCGTGTCTCTATAAAAATTACAATTAGCCTGGTGTGGTGGCATGCACATATAGTCCCAGCTACTGGGGAGGCTGAGGTGGGAGGATCACCTGAACCCAGGAAGTTGAGGCTGCAGTGAGCTGTGATCATGCCACTGCACTCCAGTCTGGGTGACAGAGTGAGACCCTTTCCCCGCCCCCTGCAAAAAAAGGGGCCGGGCATGGTGGCTCTCACCTGTAATCCCAGCACTTTGGGAGGCCGAGGCAGGTGGATCACTTTAGGTCAGGAGTTCAAGACCAGCCTGGCCAACATGGCGAAACCCTGTCTCTACTAAAAATACAAAGATGAGCTGGGTATTGTGGCACGCGCCTGTAATCCCAGCTACTTG
The DNA here is from genome assembly GCF_007565055.1 of Rhinopithecus roxellana. Lineage (NCBI taxonomy): Eukaryota > Metazoa > Chordata > Mammalia > Primates > Cercopithecidae > Rhinopithecus > Rhinopithecus roxellana. The sequence goes on along the minus strand of NC_044561.1, from coordinate 105,964,585 downwards.
GGAGGCTGAGGCGGGAGGATCGCTTGAACCCAGGAGGTGGAGGTTGCAGTGAGCCGAGACCACACCCCTGCACTCTAGCCTGGGTGACAGAGCAAGACTGTCTCAAAAAAAGAATAAAAAGTATAACAGGGAAAAGTCAGGTTCCTTCCTACACCCGTGCTGCATTCCCAGGCCCTTCCTTTGCTGTGGCACGCACTGTTAGCACTTTCTCATACAGCCTTCCTGGAATATTCTATGCACAGCCACGTATTTTTGTCTTAAACTTACGTTGCAATGTCGTCTCAACTCTTTGGCATTTCTTCCTTGTCCTCTGTGTGTCTGGTTTCTCTTTGATCAAGAATCCGATATAAAAGTGAGTACTTTCTTTGAGCCTGTGTCCCCTTACACCCCGACAACTTCCCCTCCCAGATATCTTGGGCAGATCCTTGCCGTGATCAGTGTGAAGATGATGGTCCCAGGTGTCCTGAGCCTTACAGTAGATGACACCAAGCATTCAGGCCCACAGAACTCCAAGTAAAAGGGGAAGGACAAAACTCAAGTTAATTTGGGCCTCTTCTGCTGCTCTGCTCCCAAATTAGCGATGCTAAGTGAACCCATGTGAGCGCGGTGACTCACAGGCCCAGACGCCAAGAAGCTGCCTTGTTTGATGCTCGCCACTGCAGTCTTCCACACTGAGGTTCCAGAAGGGATTCTGATGACAGTGTTTCCTTCCACATTGTTCACTTTTACCTTCCCATGAGTGTATTTGGGGTGTATGAGAATCAGACTTTGAACGTGGCTCTCTCCTAAACCAGAATACCATGCTGTACTCAACCTCTCAAAATGAAGCCCACGTCACCACAATTTGTGACTTCAGATGGGTTGCTTTCTATGACAAATTTGAGGATCTTTATAAAAAGAAATGGTTTTTTTTTTTTCCTCCCCTTCCTTGTCTTGTTCCAGATTCACAGGGGGAGAGTTTGTCTTAGTTCAGCTTTGAAGGGCATTTGGGGTGAGCAAGTTTTGATTTTCAGCAGAGGGTGCCCTGTAGAGTGGGACCCACTCTGGTGAGCTGGAGGTCTCAGCCACCCAGATAGAAGACAGAGGGAGATAATGATCATGTAGTCCTTCAGATAAAAACTAAAAGTGAAATCAATTAATTAAAAAATAAAGAAGACAGAGGGAGAACTGAGCTCTCTTCTGAGTTTTGTTCTGAGAAATGGTTTCTGAACGGAGGGGCCCTGTTTTCTGTGCTGGGACTCTCAAAACTGCTGCAGATGTCATAATTTAATAAAGAAGACAGAAGCCAGGCGGAATGGAAGTGTGGGTCCCAGTGTCTGTGTCAGAAGCCTCATTCTCATTGCTTTTCCAGCCTCTGCCTCCAGCTTCTCCTCATGGGCTGGATGTCAGCTGGGAGAAGGATCAGGGCCAGACCACATCAACTCCTTTAGGACACTCCTTTTTTTTTTTTTTTTTTTTTTTAATTTATTTTTGAGATGGAGTCTCACTCTGTTGCCAGGCTGGAGTGGAGTGGTGTGATTGAGGCTCACTGCAACCTCCGCCTCCCGGGTTCAAGCGATTCTCCTGCCTCAGCCTTCCAAGTAGCTGGGACTACAGGCATGTGCCAACACGCCCAGCTAATTTTTGTATTTTTAGTAGAGATGGGGTTTCACCATGTTGGTCAGGCTGGTCTTGATCTCTTGACCTCGTGATCCGCCTACCTCGGCCTCCCAAAGTGCTGGGATTACAGGCATGAGCTACAGTGCCTGGCCATGTTCTTTCTTTAACACACTAAATAACAAGATCTGGCCAGTTGCAGTGGCTCATGCTTGTAATCCCAGGACTTTGGGAGGCTGAGGCAGGTTGATCACCTGAGGTAAGGAGTTTGAGACCAGCCTAACCAACATGGTGAAACCCCATCTCTACTAAAACTACAAAAATTAGCCGGGCCTGGTGGCATATGCCTGTAGTCCCAGCTACTCGGGAGGCTGAGGCAGGAGAATCACTTGAACTTGGGAGGCGGAGGTTGCAGTGAGCCAACATTGCGCTATTGCACTCCAGCCTGGGGACAAGAGTGAGACTTTGTCTCAAAATAAATAAATAAAATGAAAGGATCTAGCATCAGGTTCAAAATGGCCATGATTTCAAAGGTAGGATAAGCATGAGCATATCCCAGGGTACCCGCAGCACTGGGAGGGGAGATGGAAACAGCTGTGATTTCTATTGGGGACAAATTCCCACGTGCTGCCAACAGCCCTCTGGTTCGTTGCCTACATTCAAGATGGAAGAAAATGTTCCATTTCAGTTAGAGGCTAGTGAAAATAAAAATGTAATTTTTTTTTCTGTCTAAGTTCATGGAACTTGGGGTCCATGGGTCCCAGATTCTGAGTCCCTGCTCAAGAGTAGCCTTCCCCGGCCGGGCGCAGTGGCTCATGCCTGTAATCCCAGCACTTTGGGAGGCCGAGGCGGGCAGATCACCTGAGGTCGGCAGTTCGAGACCAACCTGACCAACATGGAGAAACTCCGTCTCTACTAAAAATACAAAATTAGCCAGGCGTGGTGGCACATGCCTGTAGTCCCAGCTACTAGGGAGGCTGAGGCAGGAGAATCGCTTGAACCTGGGAGGAGGCAGAAGTTGTGGTGAGCCGAGATCACGCCATTGCACTCCAGCCTGGGCAACAAGAGTGAAACTCCGTCTCAAAAAAAAAAAAAAGTCTTCCCCACCTGACCACATAGCAGCTGGCATTGTGTCTTTTTGTTGTTGTTGTTATTTATTTGTTTATTTATTTATTTTGAGAAGAAGTCTCATTCTCTTTCCCAGGCTGGAGTATAGTGGTGTGATCTCGGCTCAGTGCAACCTTCGTCTCCTGTGTTCAAGTGATCCTCCTGCCTCAGCCTCCTGTGTAGCTGGGATTACAGACGAGTGCCACCACACCCAGCTAAGTTTTGTATTTGTAGTACAGACGGGTTTTCACCATGTTGGCCAGGCTGGTCTTTTTTTTTTTTTTGAGACGGAGTCTTGCTCTGTCGCCCAGGCTGGAGTGCAGTGGCACGATCTCGGCTCACTGCAAGCTCCGCCTCCCTGGGTTCACACCATTCTCCTGCCTCAGCCTCCCGAGAAGCTGGGACTACAGGCGCCTGCCACCACGCCCTGCTAATTTTTTGTATTTTACCGTGTTAACCAGGATGGTCTCGATCTCCTGACCTTGTGATCTGCCCGTCTCGGCCTCCCAAAGTGCTGGGATTACAGGCACGAGCCACCGCGCCTGGCCGGCCAGGATGGTCTTGAACTCCTGACCTCAAGTGATCCGCCCGCCTTGGCCTCCCAAAGTGCTGGGATTACAGACATGAGCCACCGTACCCAGCCGCAGCTGCCGTGGTTTACCGAGCCCTGAGCACAGGAATCATACAAATACTAGCTAATGTTGGCTGAATTCTTAGAAAGTGCCCGGTGATGGTGGAGGCCAGGATTCAGTGACAAAAGAAGGCAGTTACCACGTGGGGCTCATAGCCTAAGGAGGGAAGACTGACCAGTGATGACCACATTCCAGAACTTTGGAGAGTGGTGGGTGCCATGAAGTCATACAGGGCAGTGTGATAGAGGGGCTTGGGAGGAGAGAATGGGAGGCTGTTTTCCGGGGAAGGCCTCTGTGAGGAGGTGATGTTTGCTCTGAGCCCTGAATACCGAGGAGGGAGCTCTGCAAGGCTGGAGGAAGGGCGTTCCAATCAAGGGTTCTGCAAGTGCACAGGCCCTGAGGAGGGAGCAGCCCAAGGCATTCCAAGGCCAGGAAGGGGCCAGCGTGACTGACCAAGTGCAGGGGTGGGGCTCGCTGGAAATGAAGCCGGGAGGCCAGCTGGATCCACCAGGCAGGCTTCATGGGCCAGGGCAAGGGGTCTGGGTTTTCTTCTAAGCGTGGCGGGCAGCCTGTGGCAGGTTTAGGCTGGGGAGTGATGTGATGATGGTTATGTTTGGGGAAGATCCTTCTAGCTCGTGTATAGAACAGAGTGTAGGGGCCAGGCTGGCGGCATACATCCCAGTGAGGAAGCCACATGGTGGTCCTGGAGGGAGACCAGCGTGGGCGACGACAGAGGTAAAGAAGAGTGGGCACATCTGGGGTGCACTTTGGAGAGAGACATGTGGCCCAGGGCTTTGGCGGGGGGTGAGGGAGAGGGGTGTAGTGAAGGACGCCCATATTTCCCCTCCTAGGCCTTGCCTCCCAGCTAAGAAACAGACCCTGACCTTCCTTCCCTTGCACCCCACCTCCTCAGCCCCCTCAGTGCCCTCTATGGCCCCTCGGGGACCTGCCTCCTGCCCACTGGGCCCCTGGCATCCCCGGCTTCCCAGCTGGCCCGATTGTTGTTACTCCCCAGGGAGTCATGGGAACACACTCCCCCTTCCCCCGCCACCCCCCTCTTCCCAGACAGGGCCAGGCCCTAACAATGTCCCTCAGCCAGCCAGTGGCCTGGACACAATACCCGTGTTTCGGTTCGCTGCCAGCTCCGGGAGGCCTGCTGGGTTTCCTGGTCTGTGTGGCATATATATAACTCTGGCTTCCAGCAGGGATTTTTTTGTTTGTTTGTTTGAAAAAAAAAAAAAAAAAAAAAAAAAAAAGAATCTCTGGCTCCTCCTCTTTGAATATCTTAATATATTATAAAAAGTCTTTCTCTTCCCGTCCTGAGCCCTCCCCATACGCCTCCCTGACTGCCTTTGCCATGTGCCTGTCAAGCTGGGGACCAAATGCAGGTCAGCAGGTGTCAGTGAGAAAATGACAAAAAGAAAGAAAAGCTGATCGCTCCACCATGACCAGCCTCGAATGTGCTGGGGATGCTGAAGGTCATGAGGACAACCTGAGGGCCTGTGATGCGGCAGGCCCTGAGCCTGGCACTTTTTGTGCACCACAGCTTGTCACTTCTAAGATGCCATCCAATATGAGATATGCCATTTGGAGCCCCTAAGAAAAATAGTTACTGACTACAAATGGATATTCCACTGATCCGAGGATGCACCTCAATTTCAGAGAGGTTAAAATATGAAAGAAAAGGTCTCAGAATCAATGGATTATGGTATTATTTCATTTTACATGCTTCATTGCCCTCCAAACATAGTTTTTTGTTTTTTTGTTTTTTTGTTTTCCTCCTTGTGGCTAATAGAATGTGGGAGGCAGTGCAGGAATTGCTTCATGAAAATTCTTCTATTCTGCAGCCTAACAAGAAGTTTTTCTTTTTTTTTTCCTTTTTTGAGACAGTCTCATTCTGTCGCCCAGGCTGGAGTACAGTGGCGCGATCTCAGCTCACTGCAATCTCCATTTCCTGGGTTCAAGCAACTCTCCTGCCTCAGCCTTCCAAGTAGCTGGGATTACAGGCGTGTGCCACCACACCTGGCTAATTTTTGTATTGTTTTGTTTTTTTATGAGACGGAGTTTTGCTGTCACCTAGGCTGGAGTATAGTTGGTATGATCTTGGCTCACTGCAACCTCCGCCTCCCAGGCTCAAGCGATTCTCCTGCTTCAGCCTCCTGAGTAGCTGGGATTACAGGCGTCTGCCACCACGCCCGGATAATTTTTGTACTTTTAGTAGAGATGGGGTTTCGCCATGTTGGTCAGGCTGGTCTCGAACTCCTGACCTCAGGTGATCTGCCCGCCTTGGCCTCCCAAAGTGCTGGGATTATAGGTGTGAACCATTGTGCTCAGCAAGAAGCATTTCTTCAGAGGAAAAATCGAGAGGGGAATGTAGGCAAGCCGCTTCAGGGAGTCATTCTGCACTCTTCACAACAGCCAACATTCACATTGACCACTCCCTATGTGCCAGGCATGTTAATAACTCAATGTCCCAACAACTCCATCAGGTAAACACTATGATTATTATCATCACCATTTTACAGATGAAGAAACTGAGCCTCTCAACTGTAAAGGCCTCCTGCTCCCACCTTCCCTGTGGCCCCGGTCAAGGGAGGCAATAGTAGTATGTCCGGTTTTGCCCCACTCCTTTGAAAAGCATGACCCCTCCTGAGAGGCTTGGGTGACGAAGAGAAAGGAAGTTGCCCTGGGTGAGGCTTGGAGAGAAGGGAGTTCCCCAGAGCATGCACTCAGGGAGTGACTAGTGCTGGGGGGAGACTCGAGAATCGACTGAGACCTATGCAGTTACCTTGGACCTCAGACCTTCTGGCCCAGACCCACAGAACATATGGACCGACTGATGGTGAAGGACTTGGCCAAGGCCACACAGCCAGGCTGTTGGCTGGCACCAAACCCCCGTCTACTGTTTGAACACAAATATCCACTTTTTTTTTTTTTTAAATGGAGTCTCAATCTGTTGCCCAGGTTGGAGTGCAATGGCTTGATGTCGGCTCACTGCAACCTCCACCTCCCAGGTTCAAGTGATTCTTCTACCTCAGCCTCCCAAGTAGCTGGGATTACAGTCGCCTGCCACCACACCCAGCTAATTTTTGTATTTTTAATAGAGATGGGGTTTCACCAGGTTGGTCAGGCTACTCTCGAATTCCTGACCCACCTGATCCACCCACCTCGGCTTCCCAAAGTGCTGGAATTACAGGCGTGAACCACGCGGCCAGCCACGAATACCCACTTTTCCCTCTCTTCTATGTCCATGTTTTGTTGTTGTTGTTGTTTGTTTGTTTTTAGATGGAGTTTCACTCTTGTCGCCCAGGCTGGAATAAAATGGTGTAGTCTTGGCTCACTGCAACCTCTGCCTCCCAGGTTCAAGCAATTCTCCTGCCTCAGCCTCCTGTGTAGCTGGATTACAGGCGCCTGCCACCACGCCCGGCTAATTTTTATATTTTTAGTAGAACTCCTGACCTTAGGTGATCCACCTGCCTTAACATCCCAAAGTGCTGGAATTACAGGCATGAGCCACCACACCCAGCCTGTCCATATGTTATCTTTAGTTACTTGCAAGGCAGAGAAGCTGTGCTGGTACCAGTCAGTTCCTTGGCGGTAATAAGATTAACAGTAGCTCATAGTTTTTGGGTGCTCACTCTGTGCCAGGCACTGTACATGAGGGGTGGCCGTTCATCCCTGGAATGGCAGGGCAAGAACTGAGTGAGGCATGCCAGGGAAGGACTCTGGTGGCCTGGAGGGTAAGGCCCTGGCTAGCTGGGGGACAGCAACTGTTTAGCACTGTGATGACCTGGCCAATATAGCCAGATACTGCTGTTTGAAAAGAAAGCCAGAGGCCGAGTGCAGTGGCTCATGCCTGTAATCCCAGCACTTCGGGAGGCCAAGGCGAGTGGATCACCTCATGCCAGGAGTTCCAGACCAGCCTGGCCAACATGGTGACACCCCATCTCTACTAAAAATAGAAAAATTAGCCCGGTGTGGTGGCGCACCCCTGTAATCCCAGCTACTTGGCAGGCTGAGGCAGGAGAATTGCCTGAACCTGGGAGACGGAGGTTGCAGTGAGCTGAGATCACGTCACTGCACTTCAGCCTGGGTGGCAGAGGGAGGCTCCATTTCAAAAAAAAGAAAAAAAGAAAAGAAAAAAAAGGCCAGGCACAGTGGCTTACACCTATAATCCCAGCACTTTGGGAGCCTGAGGCGGGCAGATCACCTGGGGTCAGGAGTTTGAGACCAGACTGACCAACATGGAGAAACCCCATCTTTACCAAAAACACACAGTTAGCCAGGCGTGGTGGCGGGCACCTGTAATCCCAGCTACTCAGGAGGCTGAAGCAGGAGAATCACTTGAACCTGGGAGGTGGAAGTTGTGGTGAGCCGAGATCACGCCACTGCACTCCAGCCTGGGCAACAATAGCGAAACTCCGTCTCAAAAAAAAAAAAAAAAAAAAAAAAGAAAAAGAAAAGAGAAAGAAAAGCCAGATATTTTAATTTTTATATGGTATTTTCTAATTTCCTCAAATCTTAAAATGAATTCATACTTTAAGAAAAATCTTCTATGGGCAAATTGAGTTATATCTGGGGGCCAGTTTGCAAACTCTGCTTGTTTTGTTTTCTTACACTTTGACACTCATCCTGTAAAGAAGCTGTTATCTGTTGTTCTGCAGATGAGGCAAGCGAAGCTCTTCAAGAGGGTGAATCACTTCCTCAAGATCACACAGGCGGGCGGGAAGCCACAGGGTTGGGGGCCACCCGACTCCAAAGGCTTGTTTCTATGTTAGACCACCTTTTGGATGGGCAAGAGGTCTGTTCAGACATAGCCAGAACTGGCACAGTGACAGAATATCTCCAGGGACAGTAAACTGTCAGTCAGGGTAGCACTGAGGGATCGTTGCAGATGCAAAACTCCCCACCTCCCTCTGCCAGAACTCAACAATGGACATCTCTGTGCCCTTCATAAAATTAAGTCATCAGAGAATCATTTCTCCCAATTATGCATTCCTTATCGTGATTGGATATTCGTGTTTGGTGACTTTTTTTTTGTAAGCTACAATGTATGCTTAGGGGAGGTGCTGTTTGTGGAATAAATAGGTTTGAATTGTTTGTGTCACTTGTCAAACTTCTTAACAAGCATATTTTGCAGGGACAGAGAAATAATTCCTAACTTTCCCACTGGACTGTGAATTCCAGGGGTCTGTTTTACTTACAACTGTGTCCCCAGCACCTAGCACAATGTCTGACACATAATAGGTGCTCAGTAAATATCTGTGGATTGAATGGAGTGAATTGACTTGTCCAAAGTCATGTTGACCAAGATTTCTGATTACACCCACCTGATTTAGAAGCCCATGCTATCACCTCTACACCACTCTGCCTCTTGCAAAGAACCAAGGGAAAGAGGTCTCCAGGCATAGGATTGTGGGCCCAAGATATTGCATCCCCTTGATATTGCACCTCTAGTTTGGTTGGTGAAGGTGGTGATGGGAAAAAGCACCTAGGAACCAAGCCGCTATCCACCATAATACCCTTTGGAAACTACACGTTATAATCTTGACAGCCCTGAGCCTGGCTTTTGGGGTATTTACAGAGGCAAGGGCAGGTCCTGGGTTTTGCTGTGGGACAAGTGAAGTTCTCATCTCAGTTCTGCTGTGTGACCTTGAGCTATCAGTGCCCCTCTCTGAGCCTCCTCCTTCCTGCACCATGTGGATAAACAAGCTTACTTATGGGATTATGGGGTTGAAAGGAGATCATCAATGGAAGTGGCTGCCCAGTGACTGTGGATTTTTTGGAAGCCGTGTTTTGAAAACTGTTGACATTGAGAACAGCCTTATCGGGAGCTGCCAGCTTAGGGCCAAGGGGCCTCATCTATCAGGCTTTTCTGCTTTCAAGTACGTATTAATAGGTACAGAAGGCCCTTATCTCTTCCTTGGTTTCATGCTGGGAATGCTGGTCTTCACTCCTTTCTGCTTCAGCAGGACCTGAGGGATTGTGGGAAGGAGGGCACCTACTTCTACCTAGATTAGTACTTGAATATTATGGAGAGGGCAGGACTTTGGAAGACCCCCCAAACTCAGCCTCACCAAGCCTGAAAAATAACCTTCTCATCTATTTGGTAAACTCAGGCCCTTTGGGCCTCAAATTTCCTCATCATAAAATGGAGCAATAATAATAGCCATCTCTCCTTGCCAGCCACCAGTTACACCAGCACAATGCTCGGTCTATAACAGGTGCTCAATAAGTGTTTGTTGAATGACTTGGGTTCAAGAGGGCTTTACACAAATGAATGTTAGTTTTACTGGGCCCCTGTGGGAAGGTGCAGGGAAAGGACATTCTTTCCATCTGTAATGGGAATGTGCCGGTTTCTCTTGCCCTCTGCCAGTGCCCGGGTTGGTTGTTTAGAATGGGACCTAGTCCTCAGCTTCTTTATGGAGAGGGGACAGGAGGATCTCTTGAGCCCAGGGGTTTGAGACTAGCCTGGGCAGCATAGTGAGACCTCCTCTATATAAAATAAATAGGAAAAAAATAAGATACTGGCTTTTCTAATTCCCTAAGTGTCAAAAAAAAAAAAAAAAAAAAAAAGAAAGAAAGAAAAAAAAAGAAAGAAAGAGAAAAACATCACCTGGAATGGGGACACGACATTGTTAAAATGCAGATTCCTGGGCACCTAGAGATTTTAAATTGGCAAGGCCAGGGTGGGCCCAAAATTAGCAAGTGACCATGTGGTTCTGAAGCCAATGGCCTAAGGACCACCCTTGCAGAACCATGGTCTCCTTGTCACAGTTGAAGCAGCCTCTGGCTTAGCCTCTGTTTCTTTCATAACCTTTCTCAGCGCCTGCTCTGGGTCAGACCAGTGATGGGAGGAGTCGCTACTGAGCTCCTAGATTGGTAGGGGAGGCAGATGGAGAAAAGGAGTGTGTGTGGTCAGCATTGGAACAGAGGCAGCAGTGGGCAATAGAGGAAGTGAGTAAATCCTTGGGAGGGCTCCCCAGAAGTGATGTGTTTTGTTTTTGAGACAGCATCTCGCTCTGTCATCCAAGCTAGAGTGCAGTAGTATGATCATAGCTCACTGCAGACTCGACTTCTCGGGCTCAAACAATCCTCCCAGCTCAGCCTCCCAAATAGCTGAGACTACAGGCACGCACCACCATGCCTGGCTAGTTTTTGTATTTTTTGTAGAGACGGGTTTTCACCATGTTGCTCAGGCTGGTCTCAAACTCCTGGACTCAAGCGATCCACCCCGCCCTCTGATTACAGGGATTCCAGGCGTGAACCACCGCGCCCAGACGACGCTTCATTTTACTGTAAACGTTTGTTACCTTTCTGTTCCCCTGTCTACTAGACTGTGAGCTCCTCAGGGCCACGAGTTAAGGATGGGGCAGATTTAAGGATGAGGCACAGAGCAGGCTCTTCAAACGTTTGTTGAATGATTGAGGGAATGAATGAGTTCAAGCCGACGCTATACGTTGGCTGTTGGAGATTTTGGCTAAAATGGGACTTGCAGGAAAGCTCGACGTGGCCCCACCATTTCCAGCCACCGCTCTTCAGCTTGGGCTCTGGGTGAGCGGGACAAGGCCGGGTGCAGGATTAGGATAATGTCATGGGTGAGGCAAGTTGAGGATGGAAGAGGTGGATGATGGCTGGGCTGTGGAACTGATGATCCCGAAAAAAAGAGGGGGCAGTCTCTGGAAATCTAAGCTGAGGCTGTGGAGGGCTACAGGTTAAGGGTCACGTGCAGAACAGACGCTCTGTTCTGAACCTGCGCTATAGAAAGGGCAGTGGGATGCGGGAGCGGCGGGGCGGGGCGGGGCGGGGCCCGTGTTCCCGTGTCCCCACGCCTCCAACAGGGGACGCCCGGGCTGGGGGCGGGGAGTCAGACCGCGCCTGGCACCATCCGGACAAAGCCTGCGCGCGCCCCGCCCCGCCATTGGCCGCACCGCCCCGCGCCGCCGCCCCATCCCGCCCCTCGCCGCCGGGTCCGGCGCGCTAAAGCCAATAGGAGCCGCCGCCGTCGTTCTCGTCACGGCCCGGGCAGCCAATTGTGGCGGCGCTCGGCGGCTCGTGGCTCTTTCGCGGCAAAAAGGATTTGGCGCGTAAAAGTGGCCGGGACTTTGCAGGCAGCGGCGGCCGGGGGCGGAGCGGGATCGAGCCCTCGCCGGGGCCTGCCGCCATGGGCCCGCGCCGCCGCCGCCGCCTGTCACCTGGGCCGCGCGGGCCGTGAGCGTCATGGCCTTGGCCGGGGCCCCTGCGGGCGGCCCATGCGCGCCGGCGCTGGAGGCCCTGCTCGGGGCCGGCGCGCTGCGGCTGCTCGACTCCTCGCAGATCGTCATCATCTCTGCCGCGCAGGACGCCAGCGCCCCGCCGGCTCCCACCGGCCCCGCGGCGCCCGCCGCCGGCCCCTGCGACCCTGACCTGCTGCTCTTCGCCACACCGCAGGCGCCCCGGCCCACACCCAGTGCGCCGCGCCCCGCGCTCGGCCGCCCGCCGGTACGGACCCCAGGGACGACGCGCCGACAGCGCCTCCTGTGCCCCCAGCGCAGACCCGGGAGGGCGCCGTGTTTGGCCTGGAGGCGGCAGGGGGCGGGGGAGGGGTTGACTGAGGCGCCCAGGCTGGGCGGTGCAGAGCCGGGGTTGGGCCTCCGGGCCCCGCCCTGGGGTGCGGGGTGACCTCGGGCCGGTCCCTGTTTGCTCCTCCGTGCTCTGGGCCTCAGCTTCCTCACTGGAGGCTCCCCAGCGTCAGACTCAGTGATAATAGCCCACGTGTATTCAACTGGCGTTTACTGCATGCCAGGCCTTCGGCCGACTTCAAGTCAGCTAAAACTCACAACCCGGCTGTGAGCTGTGTTGTCACTGTGCCCATCTGACGGAGGGAGAACTGAGGCCTAGAGAGGGGAAGTGACTTGCCCCTGGTCACACGGCTGCAGGTGGTGGGGCTGGGATTTGAACTGAGGCCTGCTGGCTTCAGCTCAGAATTTGCATCTCGGTAGTGAGCACAGCTGCTAGGGGAAGTGAAGGCGGGGCAGAGGAAGGTCCTGGGGCCTAACCGTTGGTGAGCCATTGAAGAGACCCTCCTTCCTGCCTCGATGCTGACTGCCAGGTGCAGGCCTGGCTGGTCAGGCCTCTGGGGACAGCCCTCCTGGCTGGGAGGCCTTCTCTGCAGGGGCGGGGCAGCTGGACCAGCTGCAGATCCCCTCCCTCTGCCTGTCCTTCCATCTGCCACCCTCCACCCTCCCAGGCCCTGGTTGCCATGGAACCTCATTAATGAGGCAGGCCGACCCCTGAGTCTCTGTAGAAGAACTAGGTGGGCTGGGCCTCTGGGAGCTGGAGAGGCCTCCAGTGCCGGGAGAAAAAATGTCCCAGGGAGATCCTTTAATAAAGTCCTCCCTGATCTCTGAGCTGAAGACCAGTTCAGACTGGGGGGCCCAGAAGAGGCGGCTGAATTACAGTGGGAGAAGGGATTGGAGGCGTAGAGCTGGGACCTGTGGGGCGCAGGGCAGGGTGTGGAGACCAGTTTGACTGGCGCAGCCTATGGGTGAAGGTGGGGCTCGTGTGCAGGCGGGGTCTGGCCAGGCAGGATGGGGTCTCAGCAGGGAGCTTGAAGCAAGTGGGAGGGGTGAGGCAGGACACAGGACAAGGAGGTAGAAGCTGCCTAACTGCTGATGGGGGTGTGGGTGGCAGCTGGTCCTTGAGGCATCCTGAGGAGGCTCCCCCAACCCCCTTGGCCCCATGCCCAGTGCTGCCTTCCGGAATCACCACAATGCTAATAATAATAACAATAGCAGCCACCATTGTTTTGAGGATGTCTTGTGTGCCAGGCTGTGTGCCAAGCACTTTACCTAATTAACTCATTTAACCCCATCAGCAGCAGTCCCTTTTTACAGATTGGGAAGCTGAGGCCTAGAGATGTTAGAATCTTCCCAAGTCATTCTGCTCTTGAGTGGGGAGACCAGTCTGCATTTTCTGTGAGGTTGACCTCTGGGACGCCTTGCTTCCTAGAGATGCTGATAGAGGTTGGAGAAAGGGCAGGAAGGGCTTTTAGGGGCCCTTCCTCTTAATGAGTGGGTGGGAGGGGTTTGTACCAGGGGTGGACCAGGTGGCCTGTCTCCTGTACTCCAGGGGCCTGTCCCTGTGGGTACCGCTTGGGACCTGGGCAAGCATCTTCCATTCAGCTGTGTGACAAGCATATAGCAGGCTCAGGTCTGCAGAAACCTAACAGAACCCGAGGGTCTTGTCCTCAAAGAACTGAACAGGATTATGGGTTCTAGGATCAAAGGGAGGGACAGGGGCAAAGAAAAATGCCCTCCACTCCACCTGTCAGGGGCAGGCTCATTGGCCTGGGCACTGCATTCATTCAACAGTTGTTGAGTTAGTGAATGCCCAGGAGGCACTAGGCCCAGAGACAAGGAGCCCCGGCTCCCAGAATACTTAAGGGCCAGGAGGCTGGCACCATTGTAGAGCTGAAGTCCAGAGAGTCCACAGGTTCGGCTTTTGGCCTCTCTGCACTGGCATTTGTCTGAGGCAGTCCTTGAAATAAGCTACAGGCTTAGCTTCTATACCAGCAGGCATTTGTTGAACACCTGTATATAAGGCTCTGTGCGATTTGGCCATTCCTCTTAGCCCTGCCTGTCCACTTCCACAAACTCAAGTATTATAACTATAATACGTGTTTACTATGGAAAACTTAACTTTTTTTTTTTTTGGAGACAGGGTCTCATTCTGTTACCCAGGCTGGAGTGAAGTGGCATGATTGTGGCTCACTGCAACCTCCGCCTCCCAGGTTCAAGCTATTCTGTGCCTCAGCCTCCCAAGTAGCTGGGATTACAGGCGTGTACCGCCACGCCCAGCTAATTTTTGTATTTTTAGTAGAGACAGGATCTTTTTTTTTTTTTTTTTTTTTTTTTTGAGACAGAGTCTCGCTCTGTCGCCCAGGCTGGAGTGCAGTGGCCGGATATCAGCTCACTGCAAGCTCCGCCTCCCAGGTTCACGCCATTCTCCTGCCTCAGCCTCCCGAGTAGCTGGGACTACAGGCGCCCGCCACCTCACCCGGCTAGTTTTTTGTATTTTTAGTAGAGACGGGGTTTCACCGTGTTAGCCAGGATGGTCTCGATCTCCTGACCTCGTGATCCGCCCGTCTCGGCCTCCCAAAGTGCTGGGATTACAGGCTTGAGCCACCGCGCCCGGCCGAGACAGGATCTTGCCATGTTGCCCAGGCTGGTCTTGAATTCCTGAGTTCAAGCAATCTGACTGTCTCAGCCTCTCAAAGTGCTGGGATTATAGGTGTGAGTCACCATGCCCAGCTGAAAACTTAACTCTTAACTCTTTTTTGTTTTTTGTTTTTTTGAGATGGAGACTCAAATGCACTGTTGCCTAGGCTGGAGTGCAGTATCGCGATCTCGGCTCACTGCAACCTCCGCCTCCTGAGTTCAAGCTATTCTCCTGCCTCAGCCTTCCGAGTAGCTGGGACTACAGGCACGCACCACCGTGTCCGGCTAATTTTTGTATTTTTGGTAGAGATGGGGTTTCACCATATTGGCCAGGCTGGTCTTGAACTCCTCACCTCAAGTGATCCGCTCACCTCGCCCTCCCAAAGTGCTGGGATGACAGGTGTGAGCCACTGCGCCTGGCCGAAAGCTTAACTCTTAAGAAACTAGAAAGTTGATGGCAGGATCCCAGCTCTATTCATTTTTTTTCTTTTATTTTTTTCTCCTAAGGCTATTTTTGTTTGTGGTGGTTGTGACAGTTTTTGTTTTTTAAAGTTTTAAAAATTGTTTTTCCTGTATCATTCACACCATTCAAATATGGCACTGGTCTCCCACAGTCCTCCCAGAGGCTGCCCCGAAATGTATTCTATAATAATAGAAACTGGACCAGAGAAAAGTTTCATGAACTTTTTAATCCAAAAGAGATCATATAAATATATTGCCCCATGATAGTGTTTTGCTTGTCTGTATGTGTGAGGGGATTCTTGTCAACCTGCCTCGGTCCTTGACAGATGTGGTGGTCAAGGGGCTAAACAAACACAGCTTTCATGACCCCCTTCATGGTTGGGTGTTCAAGTCATCCAGATTTTTTCACCAGGGAATATCTTCACCCCTGTGTTTCAGGGCCCCTGTGCCAGTGTTTATCTAGGGAGAAGTGGCAGAAATGGCATCCACTTAAGCCTTTGTTTTAGGGCGTGGCACTGACCTGCCTTCAGGGGTGGCCAAGGGCGGGGATCCCAGGGAGAAGGCAAGGGGTGCAGATGGCAGGAGCATGCTAGGGTTTGGGCCCCAGGGACAAGTATGGAGGGTGGTGCATTCTGGCTGGGCTCTGGGGAAGTGGGGCACATGGTGGGTATGAGTGTGGGCTCTGTACCAGCCTGCTAGGGTGTAAGTCCTGGGTCCACTTCGCACTCTGGCCTCTCTGAGATGGAGGCCATCATAGTACCCGCCAAAAGGTGGCGGGAAGGTTGCAGGGGAAGCAGTTGAATACACAGTGCTCAGAGCACAGTAGCTCTTCTTTCCCCTTCAAAAGTCGGTGAATGTGCACAAGAGGGAGTGGTTAGTCAGCATGGGGGGGGGTTCGTTCAGCAAACATTTGTTGATGCCAGGCTCCGTGGCATACGCTATGGATTCTGAGGTGATTCAGATGCCTCTGAGGGTAAGACAGATACATCTGCAGAAATGTGTAGGGAGAGACAGAATGTAGCCAAAGGTCGGGTTTGAGGCAGTTCAGAGGGAAAAGAGGTGACATCTCCTAGCTGATGGGTAAGGTTTCTGCCCACAGAGGTAGAGGGAGCAGGCGTGAAGTGGGGCGGGTGGGAGGGATGCAAGGACAGTCTAGATTTCTGGGAAAACGTGACTTGGGTTCCTCTAGAGAAGCAGTGGCAGATGAGAGTACGAAGGCAATGGGGAGCTGGAGGAAGGCCTTAAGCAGGGGCGGCAGCATGGTAAGGTTTGTAGGAGGACTGGCTGCAGCAGAGGCAGGGAGACCAGTGTGGAGACTGCTCAGCAGCCCACGGGGGAGGTGGTGATCGCCGTGGTGATGAGGAGTTCTTGGCAGCTGCATGTGAGGAGGGTGACAGGTGGGGCTGAATACAACTCTAGCTCAGGAAACCCTGTGGATGGTGGAGGGGAAGATCAATCTGGTTTTGGTCTGGGTGCTTTTGAGCAGCCTGTGATACCTCCAGGACGGTCCCGATCCTGAAGTGTCTGAACTAAGCCAGAGTGCTTAGAGCTTGGGTTCTTCCTCAGACTGTCTTGGGTACAAATCCTGGCTCTACCACTTCTCGGGCCTTCCTGGGCTTCAGTTGCCTTATCTGGAAAATGGGGCCATTTTTATGCTGCCAGTCCATTGAATGGAATGAACTAATGGATGCAAGGAACTTGATGAGCACCAGCTGCTATAGATTAGTCATGCGTATAGATTAGTCAAAAACCAGAGAGAAGGTGATTTGGCCAAGGGACCTATGGTAATCAGTGGCTTAGCTGGGCATGGTGGCTGACTCATCCCAGCATGACTACAGTGAAGACTGAGGTGGGAGAATGGCTTGAGCCCAGGAGTTTCAGACCAGTCTAGGCAACACAGGGAGACCCCATCTCTACGAAAAATACAAAAATGAGCTGGTCGTGGCGGCGTACTCCTGTGGTTCCAGCTGTTTGCAAGGCTGAGATGGGAGGATTGCTTGAGCCCAGGAAGTCCAGGCTGCAGAGAGTTGTGATCACACCACTGTACTCCAACATAGGCAACAGAGTGAGACCTGTCTAAAAAAGAAAAAAAAATAGTGGCTTAAAACAACAAACATTTCTTTTTTGTTTGTTTGTTTGTTTTTTGAGATGGAGTCTCGCTCTGTCACCCAGGCTGGAGTGCAGTGGCGCGATCTCAGCTCACTGCAAGCTTCGCCTCCCAGGTTCACGCCATTCTCCTGCCTCAGCCTCCTGAGTAGCTGGGACTATAGGCGCTCACCACCATGCCTGGCTAATTTTTTTGTGTTTTTAGTAGAGACAGGGTTTCACTGTGTTAGCCAGGATGGTCTCGATCTCCTGACCTCGTGATCTGCCTGCCTCAGCCTCCCAAAGTGCTGGGATTACAGGCATGAGCCACCACGCCCGGCCTAAACATTTCTTATATAGTTTTTGTGGGTCAGGAATTCAGGGAAGACTTATCCAGCTCTGGCTTGGGGTCTCTGGAGATTCAGCCAGTGTTTGGGGTCTGGCTGCTAACAGAAGTTGTGACTAAGTGTTGCTGTTGGGAGGAGGCTATGGTTTCTTGTCCATCATTGGGGCTACTTGAATGTCCATATGACGTGGCAGAGTAAGTGACCTAATACAGAGCAAGGAGGAAGCTCCAGTGCCTCTGACCCAGTCTCAAAAGTGACACGCCATCCCTTCCACCACATTCCATTCATCAGAAGCAAGTTACCAGATCTGGCTCATAAAGGGGAGGAGAATTAGGCTTCATCTTTTGAAGGAGAAGGATCAAAAAGTTTGCAGATGTGTTTTAAATCCACCACTAGACCCCAGAGAAGTGGTGAAAATTGAGTGTCCTGTTTGGTAGGACTGTGACTTTCAGGCTGTGTCCCCTCTGATCTCCCTCAGTCACACACTCAGGCATCCTGCTAGAGAAACTGAGGCGGGGGTAGTCCAGAGGCACCCAGCCTTCAGCCAGGTCTCTTCTGGCCTCACTCCTGGTTACTGGGCATCCTCCCATTGTTTTCGCCACAGGTGAAGCGGAGGTTGGACCTGGAAACTGACCATCAGTACCTGGCGGAGAGCAGTGGGCCAGCTCGGGGCAGAGGCCGCCATCCAGGAAAAGGTACCTATGAAGCTTGGGCTGGGCAGGCCCCCTGTGACCAGGCCCAGGTTAGGCGTGTGAACAGACAAACAAGTTTGCAAGCTAACATCTGGCTTGTCGGGCTTGAGCCAGGCCTCTGAGGACCCTGATGGGCAGTGGGAGTGGCCATCTGGCTTGGTTTCTCCAGGCCCTGAGGGGTGAGGAGTTCCCCGGCCAGAAGAAGAATGCTGTGGTTGGCCTCGCCAAGGGGAAGGAGCTGGCTGTCTCCCAGCCCCTATCATCCTGCGGCCCTGCCCTGCCAGAGTGGCAGGCCTGGCTGGAGGTGGGGTGGATGCTGAAGGGCCCTGTCTTGCCTGACCACACCCCCGCAGGTGTGAAATCCCCGGGGGAGAAGTCACGCTATGAGACCTCACTGAATCTGACCACCAAGCGCTTCCTGGAGCTGCTGAGCCGCTCGGCTGACGGTGTCGTCGACCTGAACTGGGCTGCTGAGGTGCTGAAAGTGCAGAAGCGGCGCATCTATGACATCACCAACGTCCTCGAGGGCATCCAGCTCATTGCCAAGAAGTCCAAGAACCACATCCAGTGGCTGTAGGTACCGGCCACACAGGAGGGCAGGCACACCTGCCCATGCCAGCCTGGAGGAGCGTAATACCCACTGTGGCTGCCTGCATCCCCATCTTATAGCTAGGGAAATGGGCTCAGAGAGGAGAGGGAGCTTCCCTGAGATGATAGATGGTAAAAAGCACACAAATGTTACATATCCACCTCACTTGTAGCTTTACTTTTTTCTTTTTAGATGAAGTTTCACTCTGTCACCCAGGCTGGAGTGCAGTGGTGCAATCTCAGCTCACTGCACCCTCCACCTCCCAGGTTCAGGTGATTCTCCTGCCTCAGCCTCCCTAGTAGCTGGGGATACAGGCGCCTGCCACCACGCCCAACTAATTTTTGTATTTTGTAGTAGAGACGGGTTTCACCACGTTGGCCAGTCTGGTCTCGAACTCCTGATCTCAGGTGATCTGCCTGCCTCAGCCTCCCAAAGTGCTGGGATTATAGGCGTGAGCCACCACGCCTGGCACAGCTTTACATATTTATTCATCTGGGTTGCCACCATTCAGATCAAGATAGGAGCATTTTCAACACCCCAGAAGGTTCTCTTGTGCCCCTTTCCAGTCATTGCCAAGCCTTCACACCGCCAGGTCACCACTATCCTGGTTCTCATGCCCTCGTGAGGTCTGTCTGGCATAGATGTTTTATTCTTTTACTTGTTTTATTTTCCCCCTCCCGCCTTCGCCCCTGTCATCCTGCTACTACCCTTTCTTTGATACAAACACCTGCCTTTTCATTTTTTGGTAGACTGTGCCATTCTGCATCTTTTGTGTTTTTTTTTGGCGGGGTGGGGCGCGGTTTGAAACAGGGTGTTGCTCTGTTGCCCAGGCTGGAGTATGGAGGCACAAATACAGCTCACTGCAGCCTCAACCTCCTGGGCTCAAGCCCTGTACCTGTAGCTAGGACTACAAGTACATGCCACCATGTCTGGCTAATTTCTTTAATTTGGTGTAGAGGCAGGGTCTCACTGTGTTGCCCAGGCTGGTCTCAAACTCCTGAGGCTCAAGCAGTCCTCTGGCCTCAGCCTCCCAAAGTGCTGGGATTATAGGTATAAGCCACCAAGCCCAGCCTTGTTTTTTTTCATTTGACAGCACGTCTTGGAAATGCTTGTGTGTGTGTGTAACATTTCGTGGCATGTCAGTTCCATCATTTATCCTGCCCTGGTTGAGGGACATGAAGGTGTTTATATTTGGGCCAGACTTCAAGCCCATGACACTCTGATTTGGAGCCCATCTGAGGCGCCAGACCCAGAGAGAAGCAAGGGCTTGCCTGGGCCTCACAGAACAGAGGCAGCAGCAGATTCTGTCCTGAGGGCCAGGGCTCCTGGCCAGAGGGGCCAAGTGCTGCTAACCCTACCCTCCCTGGTGCCTCCCCACAGGGGTAGCCACACCACAGTGGGCGTCAGCGGGCGGCTTGAGGGGTTGACCGAGGACCTCCGGCAGCTGCAGGAGAGCGAGCAGCAGCTGGACCACCTGATGAGTATCTGTACTACGCAGCTGCGCATGCTCTCCGAGGATACTGACAGCCAGCGATATCCTTGGATTGGCTGTAGGGTGTGGAAGGCAGGCTTAGCAGGCAGGGGCTCCACCCAAGTGGGACTAGAGAGGCTTGGATTCAGGAGAGGGCTCTGGTTGTTTTGGTTGCAAGTCCTGGCTCAGCATTTTCTCACTGTTGTGACACTGGATAAATTGCTTAACCTCTCTGGGCCTCAGTGTTATCTATAAAAGTGAAATAATAATATCCAATTCTGAAATTGTACGGATTAAAAAAAGTGGCTAGGTGCAGTGGCTCATGCCTGTAATCCTAGTGCTTCAGAAGGCTGAGGTGGGAGAATCACTTGAGCTCAGGAGTTTGAGGCTGCAGTGAGCTCTTGTTGAGCTACAGCACTCCAGCCTCGGTGACATAGCGAGACCCTGCCTCTAAAACGTGAATTCCCAGCACTAGGCCTCGAGCTGTGTTGAACATTTTACATGGAATCGTTCCCGGCAGCTATTATCATTACCTTGGGATTCAATGGGTAGAGTGATTCCATTATATAGATGTGGAACTTGAAACTCAGGAATGAGGTAGGTTTTGAGTGGGTAGGAGGTTGGGAGGACAGGAGTGACTAGGCAGGTGTGAGCCCTGCCTTGTAAGCTGTTGGAGTGAGTGACCCCCTAGAAGTCAAAGGTCATGTGGTCCTTGACTCTGCCAACCCTGGCCTATGTGACGTGTCAGGACCTTCGTAGCATTGCAGACCCTGCAGAGCAGATGGTTATGGTGATCAAAGCCCCTCCCGAGACCCAGCTCCAAGCCGTGGACTCTTCGGAGGTGAGATCTGGGAACTCCAGGCCCAACTGGGCTGGGCTGGGCTGTGCTGGTGGTCACCTGGGCCTCAGTTTACCCTGCTTGCTGCTTCCACCCAGACCTTTCAGATCTCCCTTAAGAGCAAACAAGGCCCCATCGATGTTTTCCTGTGCCCTGAGGAGACCGTGGGTGGGATCAGCCCTGGGAAGACCCCGTCCCAGGAGGCCACTTCTGAGGAGGAGAACAGGGCCACTGACTCTGCCACCATAGTGTCACCACCACCATCATCTCCCCCCTCATCCCTCACCACAGATCCCAGTCAGTCTCTACTCAGCCTGGAGCAAGGTGGGTGATGGGTAGGTGGGTGGGGTGGGGCAGGGCCCCTCTTCTAGGGGGTGGGCAGGCACAACAGCCCCTGCCTTCCTCCCTGCTGGGGCATCCCCGGCCTGTGATGCTCCCGTCTCCCCAGAACCGCTGTTGTCCCGGATGGGCAGCCTGCGGGCTCCCGTGGACGAGGACCGCCTGTCCCCGCTGGTGGCGGCCGACTCGCTCCTGGAGCATGTGCGGGAGGACTTCTCCGGCCTCCTCCCTGAGGAGTTCATCAGCCTTTCCCCACCCCACGAGGCCCTCGACTACCACTTCGGCCTCGAGGAGGGTGAGGGCATCAGAGACCTCTTCGACTGTGACTTTGGGGACCTCACCCCCCTGGATTTCTGACAGGGCTTGGAGGGACCAGGGTTTCCAGAGATACCTTATCTCTGCAGCCCTGGAGCCCCCTGTCCCTGGCCGTCCTCCAGCCTGATTGGAAACATTTAATTTATACCCCTCTCTCCTATCTCCAGAAGCTTCTAGCTCTGGGGTCTGGCTACCGCTAGGAGGCTGAGCAAGCCAGGAAGGGAAGGAGTCTGTGTTTGTGGTGTGTATGTGCATGCAGCCTACACCCACATGTGTGTACCCGGGGTGAATGTGTGTGAGCATGTGTGTGTGCATGTACCGGGGAATGAAGGTGAACATACACCTGTGTGTGTGCACTGCAGACATGCCCCAGTGTGTCCACATGTGTGTGCATGAGTCCATGTGTGCGCGTGGGGGGGCTCTAACTGCACTTTCGGCCCTTTTGCTCTGGGGGTCCCACAAGGCCCAGGGCAGTGCCTGCTCCCAGAATCTGGTGCTCTGACCAGGCCAGGTGGGGAGGCTTTGGCTGGCTGGGCTTGTAGGACGGCGAGAGCACTTCTGTCTTAAAGGTTTTTTCTGATTGAAGCTTTAATGGAGCGTTATTTATTTATCGAGGCCTCTTTGGCAAGCCTGGGGAATCAGCAAAGGGGAGGAGGGGTATGGGGTTGATACCCCAACTCCCTCTACCCTTGAGCAAGGGCAGGGGTCCCTGAGCTGTTCTGCCCCACACCGAAGGAGCTGAGGCCTAGGTGATTTATTTATTGGGAAAGTGAGGGAGGGAGGGAGACTGACAGCCATGGGTGGACGGATGGTGGGGTGGGGCCTCTCCAGGGGGCCAGTTCAGGGTCCCAGCTGCCCCCCAGGATGGATATAAGATGGGAGAGGTGAGTGGGGGACCTTCACTGATGTGGTGGGCAGGAGGGGTGGTGAAGGCCTCCCCCAGCCCAGACCCTGTGGTCCCTCCTGCGGTGTCTGACGCGCCTGCCTCCCCACTGCTCTGCCCCACCCTCCAATCTGCACTTTGATTTGCTTCCTAACGGCTCTGTTCCCTCCTGCTTTGGTTTTAATAAATATTTTGATGATGTTTGGGCCGGGTTTTGGGACTCTGTTGGGAACAGTTTGGGGCGGGAGAGGCCAAGGTTGCTGGGGAAATGCCCATTCTCCACTTCCCTTCTCTCCGTCCCTGCTTGATTTGATTTGAGTCTCGGAACTCGAAGAAAGGTCAGCTTCATCGCTATTTTGGTCCTAACTCAAAAGCCGATCCAGTAAAGGTTTTTGTAGAAAGCCAAGAATGCTACTCAGTGCTGCCCGAAGTGCAGAGTAATGAGTGGCCTCTCCTTTCCCCAGCCCCAGAGGCCACTGTGCTCAGTTTGCTGTCTTCCTTCCAGACGTTTCTGGACATTAGTAAACATGCAACAAATGACAGTGGACTGGTTCTGTGTCAGGTATTTAACAGTTTTGGGGACACGGGTGTTACCTCCCTTCTTGGTGCTTAGGAGGGAGAGGGATAGAGGACCGGAGAAAGTGTGGCTGCGGTCCTGAGGTGAGGGTCAGAGTGGTGCTCCTGGAGCGGGGCGTTCAGTCTTAAGCTTTATTCTATTCGGGGGCCAAGGAGTCAGTGGAGACCAAGGTGACACCTCTTTTGCATCTTTTTTTTTTTTTTTTGAGACGGAGTCTCGCTCTCGCCCGGGCTGGAGTGCAGTGGCCGGATCTCAGCTCACTGCAAGCTCTCCCTCCCGGGTTTACGCCATTCTCCTGCCTCAGCCTCCGGAGTAGCTGGGAATACAGGCGCCCGCCACCTCGCCCGGCTAGTTTTTTGTATTTTTCAGTAGAGACGGGGTTTCACCGTGTTAGCCAGGATGGTCTCGATCTCCTGACCTCGTGATCCGCCCGTCTCGGCCTCCCAAAGTGCTGGGATTACAGGCTTGAGCCACCGCGCCCGGCCTCTCTTTTGCATCTTAAAAGCTCCCCCTGGCTGCTGTGTGGAGAACGGGTTGAAGGGAGGGCCAGAGTCACCGAGGGGAGGGGAAAGGGCCGCGCTGAGTGTCAGAGAGGGCGGGCGTCGGGATGCCTGGGAGTCGGCCACACGACCTGTGGGCTTCCTCTGCGCCAGCCCCCGTTGTAAGCACTTGACGCTGAATGAGTCCCAACAATCCCATAGAGTGTCTACCGGTACCATTTTTGCAAATGAGGATACAGACGCCCCGAAAGGTGGAGTCCTGGTGGGTTTTACCCACTCGTATCACCCTGACTCGGCACTGGCTTGGTCACCCTGTCCCTCCGGGTGGGCGCGCAGCCCCTAGGTTCTGCTCCTGGCAGGCCGTCGCGGGACCCGAACCCTAGGGCGCCTCCCCCTCCGCCGTGGCCTCGGAAGCGCGGAGGCCCGCGGCGCTGGAGTTGGACCTTGCGGCGAGGGAACCAGGCGCTCAATCTCCAGACCCGGAACCCGGCGTCCGCGGGGGCGGGGCGGGGGCGGGGCCTGAGCCCGCGCGTCGGCGCCGGCGCCAAGGGGCGGCCCCCAGCCCCACCAAGTCCGCCGCGGCGTCCAGGGTCGGGATCAGCCGCGGCGTCCAGGGTCTGTAGCAACCGCAGCCGAGCCCCAGCGAGCGGGCGGCGGCGCCATGGCGTGCGTGGGGCTGCTCACCATGTGCCTGCTCCGGCCGCCCGCGCCCCAGCCCCAGCCCCCGCGGCACCCGCAGCTCGCGCCCGACCCCGGGCCCGCCGGACACGCGCTCTTCCAGGACGTGAGTGGGCGCGGGCTGTGCTCGCGGTGTCTCCCCGCCCGAGTCTCTGTTAGTCTCACCCTCCGGGGTTGTTCGGGCCCCGCCGCTGTCTCTGGGTCTCTGCCTCTCTCTCTGGCCCTGCTGTCTCTGTTTTCTCTTGACCTCTCTGCCTTTGTGTCCCCTGTTCTGTCTCTCTGTCTCGTCTATGTCTCCGCTTGTCCCTGCTCCAGTGTCACTGCCCCTGCTGCCCCCCACCCCTCAGCCCACCCCACTTGTGTGTCTGGTGTTGCGGGGGAGCTGTCGACAATCACAGCAGCGGTCACCCCACTCTGTAGCAGCCGCAGGCTGGGCTGACTGGGGAAGGGGAGCCTGGAGTACAAGGGGCCCCTCACTTCTGACTCTAGTGCCGCCCCCAGAGTCCTTCATTCCCCACTCCAGGGCAGCAGAGTCCTACTGTTGGTAAGGATTGCACAGAGTCACCCTCCCATGGGCACCAGCCACAGCCCTGAGCCCTTTCTCCACCTGTGCTACGCTCTGTCCTGGCCCCCTCATGCCCCAACTCCAGAGAGAGGCAAAGCTATCTCCCGCCCCCTTCCCACTGCCCCTAGTGACTCAGCACCTTGACCACATCCCTGGCTGGAAGGGACCTGACCCTCCCTCTTCCCAGGTAGGAAAACCAAGGCCTGAGGGGGTATGTCCCAGGTCAGTCATGGAGGCAGGGGAACAACAGGGTGACCCCAGGTGTCCCCATTCCCAGCTTAGCACCCCTCCCCGCTCCCAAGATCTCCATCTACCCCACCTGGGCCTCCCTGGCTTGCTGTGTGTCCCTCAGCCAGTGGCAGAGCTTCTCTGAGTTAGGCTAGAGGTTAGAGTCTTTCCTGAGCCCTGCTGACGCTGAAGAAACAGGATCTTGGAGCAGGTTGGCGTTCAGGACCTGGAGTTCATGGGGGCTCTCAGCCCAGGCTTGACCCACCCCTGCTTGCCAGGCCTGCCACTCTCCCCTTTGCTGGGCTGCTTTGGGTGACCTGGGAGCAGGTCACTAAGAGAGACGAGGACCTGTCTTGACTCTGCTCCTCTTTGCCTCTGTTGCTCTTCATCTTCACTTCATAAATGAAATCTGCTGACCTTGCCTTCTGCCACCCCCACTCCCCCTTGGACTTGTGCGTGTACACACACGCCTGCCAAAGGTCCTCACTGTCAGCCCCATAGGAAGCCCCAGTCCTGAAAGAGTTAACCCCAGCTGCTCCTGATCTGTTTGCTAGTGGGTAACTCAGGCACCTGCAGAGACAGAGTAGCCACTGCCTGCTGTCTTCAACGGCATGCAAGGAAACAGCTCAGAGAGGGCAGCTGGGATAGACCATGGCCACACAGCAGAGCGCGGGGCTCAGGTCTAGGACGGCTGTGCAGGATTCCTGGGCCGCAAGCCGGCCCATTTCCCCAACCTTCCTCACGCTGGAACCGTGCCAGGGGCTGATGTATCAGATAGAACTTGGGCTGCACTCTGGGTGTGGGAGGTGGGGACACAGGGAACTGGCCAGGAGCACCCCCAATGAGGCCAGGCCCTGCAGGAGAAGTGAGTGGAGGTGGCACCGGCTGCGTGCTCTTCATGCGCCCTGCTTGCAGGAAAAGCTCCTGCAGGGCTGAGCTGGGCAGGGGGTTTGGGACCAGGCTGGGCAGGAGGAAAGGCGAGGCAGGGGGTAGGCCGGCCAGCTGGGACCCTGTCGGGTTGAGTGGGGGCCTCTGGCTTCCTGGGTGGCACTCACAGTTCCCCACATGTCCCTTTGTCCTCTAGGTTTTCCGCAGAGCAGACAAGAATGGTGAGTGTGGCTTCCCCTGGGTCCCACAGTGGGGCAGGGTGGGAGGCATCCAGAAGGCCCAGGGAGAGTTGGAAGGTTGGGTGGGAAGTCAAGAGTCGAGACAAATCTTGGAGGCCCAAAACAGGAGAATCAATCAAGGCATCCTTCCCAGAGGAGGTGCTGTTCTCAGCCAAGTTTGGCAGGATGGAGAGTGGAGGGAATGTGGTTTGGCCAGGGGCTAGAGGTAGGGGCTGACTTTCACACAGCACCCTGGCACGGTGATGGGCACTTCCTTTTCATGGCCTCCTGTTGTCCTCACAACCACCAGCTAGATTGGAATTCACCCTATTTCATAAAGGAGCAGAGGCCTAGAGAGGTGAAGCAGGTTGCCTAAGGTCACACAGCCTTTAATTGATAGGCTTGAACTGGGGTCTTTGCAGTGTTTAGTCCCAGGCTCCTTGTGTGAGGCACTTGGAAGAGTGAGGTAATGGAGGTGAGACCTTTTTGGAGATTTTACTCAGGTTTTTAGAGGGCTCAGTAACTTGTCACGTGACCAACCATCTGGACCAGGGAGGTCTTGGAGGACGCAACTAAACCCACGCCTTGGGCAAGGATAAAGCTGGGTCCAGTGCCAAAGGAGTCGGCTCCTCCTGCCTTGGGTCCCGGGGCAGTCTCAGACCCTGGTCTAGGAGAACCTTGGAAGCTAAAGCACGAGCCCTCGGGGACCCATCCAGCAACAGGGTGCTCCTCCTAGGTGACCTGGAGCAGCCCACTGTACCCTGTGTGGCCGGTGGAGGGTCTGAGCTTCGCAGTCAGCCTGGGGCGTCTTTCATCTGGGTCTTCACGCCCTCTTGTGTTTCATCCTCCTAGAGATGGGGTCCTGTCCCCACTCCTTGCCCTTCTCCTTGGGTCTCTTCAAATTCATGGGGGTTGTTTGTCCCAACCCCTTGATCAGGACACCTGCCCTCACTTGGACCAGGGCATTCTGTCTGTGGAGGTTCAGATTCTCCCCCGGTTCAGCTCTCCACATCCACCTGCTCAGAGACCTCACGTACCATTCAGACCACATCCCATGTTTTTGTCCCGCATAAGTGCTCCCAGCCTCTGCTCACATGCCCCTGTGATGGGAAGCTCATTCCCTTCTGAGCCAGCCTGCTGCTGCCTACAGAGGCTCCAACTAGTAGGAAGATTCCATCTGCCTCCCCGTGGCTTGTCTGTGAAGGTCCTGGATCCAGAGAGTGGAGGTTCCTTGTGCCCTGTAGTGAGGCTGGTCCCCAAATCCTTCTAGGTGACGTCTAGGCCCTGCCACACTATGGCCATGTCCCAGCCTGTTGCTTGTTTTTTCGTTTGGCAAACGTTTACTGAGTTCCTACCCAATGCTATGTACTGCCCTGTCCCTTTGGTGCCTGCAAAGTAGGTTCTGTTGCCTTCATTGGACACCTTTGAGGACCCCAGTCCTTTTGTCCCAAACAGGCTCCCCACTGAGCTCAGAATCCCATCCCACCTGGTTAGGTGGTTGTCAGATGCTGCGAGGCCTTTGGGGCCCTGGACCTGGTGGCAGGGGTGCAGTCAGGGTCAGGGATACCTCCTCTGCTCCCTGTCCTCCCCCTGCCACCAGATGATGGGAAGCTCTCATTTGAGGAATTCCAGAATTACTTTGCCGATGGGGTTCTCAGCCCGGGGGAGCTGCAGGAACTGTTCAGCGGCATTGATGGGCATCTTACCGAGTGAGTACGAGAAGGGGCCGTGGGTAGATGCCAGGCCGGATTGTCTTTAGCCCACTGTGTCCCCTGCTGCCTTGGTTCCTTTTGTAGGATGAGGAAGAGGGGGCAGGGAGAAAGGTACCAGGGCTCGGCTCCAGCTTTACCCGCCTGCCTACCCCCTCTCCAGCTACAGCCTTGCCCACTACACTGCTTCCAGCTGGGACCCCAAAATAGCCAAGTCTGAGTCACCACCCATGGCTCAGCTCCCCATTCCCGCTTCCCACAGCGACCCGAGGATGCCTGGGGACAGCTGGGCCCCGCCTGCTTCCACCCAAGAATGCAGTGCACGAACACGCACGCCATCTACCCCTTGTGTGCTCCCACATCTATGTGTCTTGGCAGGAGTGTGCACGCTCCTCCCCGTGCCTGCTCCCAGGGGTGCACATGCACAAACCGCTGTACCTCCCTCTACTTCCCTTCTCCCATTTCCTGAGGGTCAGTCTCAGGTTCCTGAGACTTGGGCTAGAACCTTCGTCTGCAGTACTCCCCCTCCCCTCCTGGCCAGTCTCCCCAGCCAGTTCCTTGTCCTTCAGGGCCTCACTTAGGCAGCTCCTCCTCTAGGAAACCCTCCCTAACCTATCAACTAAATACCCTGTGCCATCCCTGGACTTCCCTGTACCTGGCTTCCCCTTCGCAGCTCTGACCTTCTCGCTGGCCTGTGTCCACATCCGTCTTCCCCTGGCCTGAGATCCTCTTGGAGGCCAACAATGGGTCTGAATCTTTGCCCTTAGAGTGATTAGTTGAGGCAGTAGAACCCATTCTCTGACCCTGCAAGGACTCTACCCGCAGGATCAACTTAATCTGGGGCGGAGCACAAGTGGCCTCCTTGTTAGACTGAGCTGGGAGTTGGTGGGGTAGGAGGTGGGGCATTGGCCCCAGTAGTCCCAGTTTACCAGGCCCAGGTCTGAAGCGTGCCTTCTCTTTTCCCTGCAGCAATTTAGAAACGGAAAAACTGTGTGGTGAGTAGGCCCACGGGAGCTCTTGTCTCCTGGGGCCCCTGGGCCCCAGGGTAGGTGTGGCAAGGGACTGTTGCTGGTCTCCTGATGGGACAGGTTGGGCTGAGCTCAGGATATAAGGCCTGCTTGGCTGCTGAGGAATTCCAGGGGGCCAGAATCCCAGGGTGGGTAGATGGTGGGGGTCCAGGAACCCTTGAGCACCTCTTCTGCCTGCAGACTACTTCGCAGAGCACCTGGGTGTCTACCGGCCGGTGCTGGCTGCATTGGAATCGCTGAACCGTGCAGTGCTCGCTGCCATGGATGCCACCAAGCTGGTGAGTGGAGTGCTGATGGTGGGGGGCCCACTGTGAGGCAGCAGACATCTGCTGTGCTGTGGGATCCTCTACAGTCTTGACTCAGGGTTATAGAGCTAGGGGCTTGGGTTCAAATCCTGGCTCCCACTTTGTAGCTGTGCCCCTTGACCTCTCTGGGCCTGTTTCCTCATCTTTAAACCATCGTAACAATAGAGCTGCCCTCCATGCATCACTGTGACAAGTGAGAACGAAGGCAGGGATTTTTGTCGTTTTGTTCTGTCTCCAGCACCCAGAATAATATCTGGCAAACAGTAGGTGCTTCATACTAGGGGCTGCTGGTGCTCTAGTTGCTGGCCCGTCACAACTGTCGTGGGATATCATTCAGGGCTGGGCTAGGTGTGGAAGGCTGTGCTCACAGGTTCACAGGGCAGGGCCTGGCCCGAGGACATACGTGAGTAGACAGGGACGTGAGCACCCACGCGTTTGTGTGCACATGTGGACACGTGTATGCACAAGCACAAACAGTGATGATAGCCAGGGCTTGAGGCCCTTGAGTGGTGACTTCCAAAAACTAAGCCGCCCTTCGCTTTGTGTGTTCAAGAAATATCACCACCTCCCTTTGCTCCATGGCTCTTGTAAGGGGGAGTGAGCAGGCCCGGGAGTGTGTCTGACCCCACTTTTTACAGAAGGGGAAACAGGCACTCATCGTCAACAATGACCTGAGCACACACAATGACCTAGGCACAGGGCTCCTCCTGCTGGTGACTTTCACGTGAGATTTAGTAGCTTTTCTTTTTTTTTTTTTTTTTTTTTTTTTTTTTTTTTTTTTTTTGAGACGGAGTCTTGCTCTGCCACCCAGGCTGGAGTGCAGTGGCCGGATCTCAGCTCACTGCAAGCTCCGCCTCCCGGGTTCACGCCATTCTCCTGTCTCAGCCTCCCGAGTAGCTGGGACTACAGGCGCCCGCCTCATCGCCCGGCTAGTTTTTTTGTATTTTTTAGTAGAGACGGGGTTTCACCATATTAGCCAGGATGGTCTCGATCTCCTGACCTCATGATCCGCCCGTCTCGGCCTCCCAAAGTGCTGGGATTACAGGCTTGAGCCACCGCGCCCGGCTAGTAGCTTTTCAAAGGATTGCCCCTTGGGGCCTGGCATGACGAGGGGTTGGAGGAACTCCCGTATCTGTGGCATGGACACAAGTGGGGGCATCACCTTTATTGCCATAAAGTAGGGCCCTGGGGGTAGGCAGCTGGACTGGCATTCTCTGAACTGGCAGAGGTTGGGGAGATTCAAACTGCAATTGAAAATGAGGGTCCCATGGGTCCCAAATACCTCCTCCTGGCTCAGAAAGGGTTTGGGGGTGACCCATCCAGTCAGCTCCAACCTCCAGGAGGACCCTGCCAGCTCCAAACACCTGACTCTAGATAGAGAGCTGGCCCCCACCGCAGTGCCACCCCCCAGTCCAGCCTGACTCAGTTGAACACATCGTACAGCAGCCTGGAGCCACACTCCTGGTACATGGCCCGGGTTATCCAGCGGCGCTGGAAGGAGTGAAGGGAGGCCACCATGGAGCCACCGGTCCACACAGCCATGCCACGCCCATGCTTGGCCACCAGGTGGGGCCGCAGGGCCGCGTAGCCGTGCCGCCGGCACTGCGCCTCCAGCTCCTTGTCCAGGCGCTCGGCGAAGCCAGGAAACAGCGTGGAGCCGCCGGCCAGCACCAGGGTGTCTGCCAGTCGTGTCCGCAGCGTTTCGGGCATCTTCTGCAGCGCCCGGAAGGCCAGCGCGGGCAGCCCCGGCCCAGCCTGGCCCAGCAGGCTTGGCTGGAAGATGGGTTCAGGGCAGCGGAATCGCTCGCTGCTAAGGCAGACGCAGCACCCGTTACCCATGCTGAAAGTGGCCGGATGGTGGCGGGCGGGGTCGCGGAGGTCGCCCTCGAAGTCCAGGGACACGTAGCAGCTGCGCTTCTTGAGATGTGTGATGGCCTTGCGGGGCAGGGCCTGCTGCGAGAGGTCAGGGTTTGCCGCCACCAGCAGATCCCGCAGGTAGCGCGACAGGGTGCTGCCTGCCACGTTCAGCCGGAAGGTGGCTTGGTGCCAAGAGTGACCCGCGTAGATGGGCGTGGCGTGGCACACGCCCGCGCCAGCCTCTACGGCCAGCCCGCTGAACACGCCAGTGGAGCAGAGCGCCAACAACGCGGTGCTAGCCATGTGGCACGCGGGCACTGCCAGGGTCTCGAACAGCAGCTCCGCCACCCTTTCGCGGCCTGCAGGTGGCGCCGTCGGCGACTCGCTCACCAGCACGGGCCACTGCTCTGGGCACACCCGCAGGCCGCCCACCAGCAGGCGCTCCCAGAGCCCTTCCAGCGCCTCCCAGTCCGCCACCACGCCGTGCTTGATGGGGTGCGCCCGCGCCACGCCGCCTGCCAGCTCACAGCCCGGCGCGCCGGGCAGCACCGGCCGGTCCCAGCTGGGCACCAGGCTGGAGCTCTTCAGCACTATTCGCGGCTGGTTCTCGCCCGCGAAGCCCGCCTTGGTGAAACCCGAGCCCTGGTCCACCACCACCGCGATGCGGCCCAGGGAGGGCGGTCGGTGCACAGGGCGGCTCCCCGACACCGACGCCACCTTCGGGCTCCGTCCAGCCCGGGGGCTGAAGGCTCCTCTCCTCCGTGCCGCTCGGCTTAGTCGGCCCGAGACCTCCCGGCCTCTGTCCTAGGGAGTGGTCCCTTTGAGCCCTTAGCTCTGCCTCCAGGGCCTAAATTCCTCCTCTTCTGGACCAGATCACCACCCCTCTCAGCTCTTGGCTCTGCCCTCTGGTCTGAAAGGCCCGCCTGTTGTTCCGGGCCGTCCGCTGCCTCTTCAGCTCGTGCCTAGTCCCTAGGCCTGAGGCCCGGCCCCTAGTTCAGTCTTCAGTCTCTGCTCTGGCTGGGTTCCAGCCGCATCTCACCCTCTTCGTCTTCCTCCGGCGCCGGGCTCCGGGCTCCACGCCTTGCACCGGGCTCCCACGCTCTCAGGACTCGCCTCTCCTTTGCTGTTCCTCCCCGTCAGCGCTTGCTGAGATGGCTGACGAGATGGCTAGGACTGATCCTTTTAGATCCTAAGACGCCCCCAGGAGGAGCAGAACTTTGAAGGCGAAGGGGCCTTGTGGTAAGGCTGTTTGGACATCTATCCCCCTTGGGGACCCAGGCAGCCTCCTGGCACCTCTCACCTGGACTTGACGGAAGTTCCTGGTTGTGGAGGGGGGAGGAGCTGGTCAGAAGGCAGAAAAGAACTTGGATTGGTCTCATTGTGACCTCACTCCCCAGCAGCTGCACTTCCACAGCCCCCTACCCTATGACAACTCCCTGGACCCATCCTCTCTCCTGGACAGATCCAAGGGCAGTGATTTTGGCATCCAGGGGTCTGGCTTCAGCAGCCTAGCACAATCAGTCTGATTCCTTTCTCAAACCACTTAGAGTTATCTGATGTACTCTGGCCAGATGTGTGGCCCTTACCTTCCCAGTGCTGAAGAAAAAGCTTTTAGTCACAGATCTACAGCTTCCCTGAAGAGCCCCGACAGGCTCTGGCCCTACCTTTAGGGGCTTCCACGGATGGATTCACGTGGGCCTGAGTTTGAGACTCAGTTTTAATTTTTTTGAGACAGAGTCTCGGTCTCCCAGGCTGGGAGTGCAGCGTTGCAATCTCAGCTCAGTGCAACCTCTGCCTTCCGAGTTCAAGCGATTCTCCTGCCTCAGCCTCCTGAGTAGCTGGGACTACAGGCACGCACCATCATACCCGGCTAATTTTTGTATTTTTAGTAGAGATGGGGTTTCGCCATGTTGGCCAGGCTGGTCTCGAACTCCTGACCTCAGGTGATCCACCCGCCTTGGACTCCCAAAGTGTTGGGATTACAGATGTGAGCCACTGCACCCAGCAAGACTCAGTTCTGAAGCTGACTCACTGTGCAGTCCTAACCTAGTCTTGATCTTTCTCTGGGTTTGGTTTTCTCCAAAAGGTAGTAATAATCCCACCACACAGGAAAGAGGCCACTTCTTGTCTCTGCAAAGCCTCATCCTCTTCAGGACCAATTTGGTTGCAGGTAGAAGACTAGGGGGGAATGTAAGCCAAAATAAGGACTTTATTACAAGGATCTTATATGTTATGGATACCAAGAGCAAGGGTGAAATCAGGTTTCAGGAACAGAATCTGACTGCAGGGCTGTAGGGAACCCAGGATGTGCACTGCATTGTGGTGGTGGTGGTGGTTTTTTTGTTTTTTTGTTTTTTTTGAGACAGAGTCTCTCTCTGTTGCCCAGGCTGGAGTGCACTGGCGTGATCTCCGCTCAGTGTAACCTCTGCCTCCCGAGTTCAAGCGATTCTCCTGCATCAGCCTCCCGAGTAGCTGGGACTACAGGCGCCCACCACCATGCCCGGCTAATTTTTTGTATTTTTAGTAGAGAAGGGATTTCACCGTGTTAACCAGGATGGTCTCGATCTCCTGACCTCGTGATCTGCCTGTCTCAGCCTCCCAAAGTGCTGGGTTTACAGGCGTGAGCCACTGCGCCTGGCCTGCATTGTGTTTTTATTCTGAAGATTGACTTAGCCTGTGCATGTTCAAGTAGAGAGCATGGTCTCTTACAGCTCCTGAACTATAGTCCTAGGGGGAGGGGCTGACAGGACCAGCTTCAGCCAATCACTGTATGGGCAGGAGGTGCAGCCCCATGGAAGAACATGGTTACCCTGATTGTAACCACATGGATGGTAGGGAAGAGTCAGTTCTCACAATTAGCAGGAGTGATGTTATGTAGCCTCCAGCCTGGTGCAGGCAAGGTGGAGGAGATGTTCATCATGGTGACGGTGACAAAAGTGTATTTTCAGCAGAAGCTGGGCTGGTGGCTCTAGTGAGCTGGGACTTCAGTCCTGCTGCATCTGCCCCCAAAAGAGGGCATCCTGAGGTTGGTCACCAGGGTGTGACAGGAAGGCAGGCTGCAGGTTCGTCAGGCCAGGAGTGGCATTGGGTGTGGAGCTGGATTTGGGACCTGGGAGAGTGAGAAGCAGCAGCAGCAGGATCCCACCCACAGAAAGTGTGGCAGGGCTTCTTCTAAGTGATTTGGGGAGTGAGACTGAGGCTGTGGGCTTTTTCCCTGTTGGTAATGGAGACCTATTGAAAGCTTATGAGCAGGAGAGTGAGATGCTCTAGACAGGTGAGTGGTTTGGAAGAAGTCTTTGTCATGTGGGGAAGGAGATGGGACAGGGTAGGTTGGGAGACAGAAGTACCTTGGGGAAGACTGGAGGGCCTGAGTGCTTTGGGGTTACCAAGTACAATGTGTAGGAGTGAGGTGCCAAAGGGCTTCCAGCTTCTCCTGGGTGCGTCCACAGGCAGAATCCACGTTTCAGGCCTTGCCCCAGCTGACTGCCGTCCTGGCTGTTCTTACCCAGGATGGTGCCTGTTGGCCTGGCACCTCCCTTATGCCTAAGAGGGATTACTGGATGCTGGGGGGATGTCAGGCTTTGCCGGAAGCAGGCCCCCCTCACTAGCGTGGCCACGCCTGGGTTTGCCCAAGCCCACCTCCCTTGAGCCTGCAGACTGAGCGGGATGTGACCTGGGTTTGGAGTGTTGGGGGAGGGAAACTGCCTCCCGCCACTGTAGCAAGGTGTGGGTTTTTGTTCTGACCCTTGGCACATGTAAGGAGAAAGCAAAAGACAGCCCTGGCTCCAGACGTGGCGGTGGCTCTGCTTTCTTTTTTTTTTTTTTTTTTTTTTTTTTTTTTTTGAGACTCCTCTCGCTCTGTCGCCCAGGCTGGAGTGCAGTGGCCGGATCTCAGCTCACTGCAAGCTCCGCCTCCCGGGTTCAAGTCATTCTCCTGCCTCAGCCTCCCGAGTAGCTGGAACTACAGGTGCCCGCCACCTCGCCCGGCTAGTTTTTTGTATTTTTTAGTAGAGACGGGGTTTCACCGTGTTAGCCAGGATGGTCTCGATCTCCTGACCTCGTGATCCACCCGTCTCGGCCTCCCAGAGTGCTGGGATTACAGGCTTGAGGGTGGCTCTGCTTTCAATACGTCCCGTTCACCCCTGTGCGGCTCCTAGGCTCAGCTTTGCCCAGCCCGACTCTGCCTCCCAGACGCCTCCGACAGGGCTCGCAGGCTCCAGGGTTGCCACGCACTCTTTATTAGGCGGGGTCTGGGCCAAGCGCTTAGAGCCGCGGGCGAGGGCAGCGGCACCGTTTGCGCGGCTGCTCTTCGGCAGGCCCGGCTTCGTTGGGAGCCTTTCCCGGGGACCGCATGCGCGAGCGCAGCCGCGACCAGCTCCGCGCTGCCCTCGCCCCGCCCTCTTCCGGCTGCCGCGCCTCCTGCCGCAGCAGCAGCAGCAGCACCGGCATCTTCAGCTCGCGCTCGTCGCTTTCTCCCGCTCCGCGCAACCTGGGTGCCGCCGGGGAGCCCAGCTGAGCACCCAGCGCGTAGTCAATCGGTCGCCCAGCCTTGGCCAGCGGCTGTCGCTTGTCCAGGGGGAGAATCAGCACGATCCTGGTCTGGGGGTGGAACAGGGGCGTGAGGGGAAGAGCACGCCAGGGCCGAGCCTTCCTCCTGGGACCCTCATCCACCGGGTCCTGTCATCCTCCCATGCACAAGGCTGGAGGTGACCCCTGTCCAATTCAGGCCGCGGGGAAGCTCTCCCTTCCCTGCGTGGCGCCCCGGACTCCGCCTCCCTTCTGCAAATCCTCATCCATCCCAGGCTGACTTCCTGAAACCAGCTCCGTCTAAGTTTATGGGATCTCTTCCAGACCCTATGTCGGGGGCTCTCAGCACCCTTCCCCACCCCTGCCTGGTCCAGGGCCTCTGCTCATTTGAGAGGGAGGCAGGGAAGTTCTGAGCCTAGGAGCTGGAGAGAGGACACAAGGGAATTCCCCCTGCCCCTAGCTTCAGTAGTACCAACTAGGACTGATTCTCCGTGTTGGGACCTCCATCCGTTTGTCCAGGGTTGGGAGAGAATCCCACTCATGCTCACCTCCCTGGGCGCTCGAGTCTCATCCACTTTCTGGTTCTGGAATCTCTGCCCTCCCTTCTGGGCCTTTTTTTTTTTTTTTTTTTTTTTGAAAAAAAAAAAGACTGAGTCAAACAGGGTCTTGTCCTACAGGTTGGAGTGCAGTGGTGCTGTCAGCGGCTCACTGCATCCCTGACCTGAGCTCACGCAGTCCACCTCAGTCTTCTGAGTAGCTGGGACTGTGGGCATTTGCCACCACAACCAGCCAGTTTTTTATTTTTGTAGAGATGGGGCCTCCCTATGTTGCCCAGGATGATTTTGAACTCCTGGGCTCAAGTGATCCACCCACCTTGGCCTCCCAAAGTGTTGGGATTATAGGCGTGAGCCACCTTGAAAAGACCCCCATCCACACCCATGTGGGCCCCTGGGATCCTCATCCTTGGGAGAGATTTTCGAATTCCTCCCTCACCCCCTAGGACTTCTACACACAAGGCCTAGACTCCCATCCATCTGTCCAGCTTTCCCTGACCCCCATCTGCCTCCCCAGCCCTGCTCCCCATCCCCCACACTCACAGTCGGCTTCTTCCGAGTGAGGTGGTTGAGGAGCTGTCTCCACCAGGCCTTGTCCATGTCAGCTGGCCGCTCCTTGTGGGCCTGCTTGGGTGCTTTGGTCCTTTTGTGGGAACTATTGTTTCCCATGGCAGGGCTGGTCACCAGTGGGGACCATGGCCCACACTCCGTCTGCTCTGCCCCCTGGGCCCTGGCAGCATTGTGACCTCACGGGCTGACCTCACCAATGGCAGGCTCTGAGCACCGCCTCCCAGGGCCTAAAGGTGAATCTGGGCTCCACTCACTCTGTCACTTTTGGTTTCTCAGCTGTAAAACTGGGCTAATGATCATAAATGAGGCAATGCATGTAAGGTGCTTAGTGGCCAATAGAGGGGGATTTCTGTGGTTTGGGTATGAATTTTGGCCCTGCCACTAACTTACTATGTGACCTTAGCCCAGGTAATAAACCTCTCTGGGCCTGTTTTCTCATCTGCAAAATGGGGTCAATTATGGTTCCTATAAATTGTTACAAAGGTTAAATGAGGCCCGGCACGGTGGCTAATGCCTGTTGTCTCAGTACTTTGGGAGGCT
This sequence comes from Rhinopithecus roxellana, assembly GCF_007565055.1. Lineage (NCBI taxonomy): Eukaryota > Metazoa > Chordata > Mammalia > Primates > Cercopithecidae > Rhinopithecus > Rhinopithecus roxellana. The sequence continues at coordinate 105,927,287 of NC_044561.1, read as the reverse complement.
GAGGCGGGTGGATCACCTGAGGTCAGGAGTTCGAGTCCAGCCTGGACAACATAGTGAAACCCTGTCTCTACTAAAAATACAAACATTAGCCAGGTGTGGCGACATGGGCCTGTAATCCCAGTTACTCAAGAGGCTGAGGCAGGAGAATTGCTTGAACCTGGGAGGCAGAGATTGCAGTGAGCCAAGATCATGCCATGTCACTCCAGCTTAGGTGATAGAGTGAGACTCTTATCTCAGAAATACAAAAGACTAAATGAAATTCTTCTTGTAGCAGTGCCTGGCTCTGAGTGGGTGCTTCTATCTGTTCTCTGGTTGCAAGCAACAGAAACTAATCATCTCAAATACCCAAAAAGGACATTTTTGGAAAGATTTCATAGAGATAGAAACCCTGGCCTGTCTGAGAATGAAAAGACCCACCTTCTTCTCTGTCCCTGTCTCCTAACTCATAAGCCTGGCCCAGGAGGTCCCATCTGATGGCTGAGCTGAGGCAGGTTGTGGCAGGAGATGAAATCTCTGATGGATGGGACCTCTGGAGTCCCCTCAGAGAGGGCAGGCACCTGGACCACAGCTCCCCAGGACTCTCACCCTGGTGCGCACGTGTGTGTGTGTGTGTGTGTGTGTGTGTGTGTGTGTGTGTGGTGGGGGTTAGGCAATTCTCAGGACGTCTGTGACTCCTGGGTGTGTAAGTGGGCAGGCCCTTTATTGTGTTACACTTGACGATAGACGGCTGGCAGGTCTAGCATTGAGAGCTTATGTGTCAGACCCTGGGCTGAGTCCTGTGCAGGAATTAACTCCTGGGAGCTTCTCGTAGCTCCATATGCTGAGTTTCATCTTTCCTGTTTGATAGATGAGGAAATGGAAGCTCCAGGAAGTGAAGGTAGTTGAGAAGCCTCAGAATACCATGCTGGGCCATGCAGGGCCTAACATGTGGGCAGCCTCCCTGCCTCTCTGCCACCCTGAGAGGGGCTGAGAGGAGGCTGGCAGTGTCGGTTGGGGTCAGTGCCAGCGGGTATGTGTGTGTGTGTGTCTGTGTGAGTGAGGACGGCGACCTGTTTTTTATCAGCAGCTCTTAGTAAAAAGCACCCAGTGTTGTGTGCATGAGTGAATGAATGAGGGAGTGAACACGTAGATTGTGAGTCTGGGGCCACACCAGGTCATCATTTTGCCCCGTGTCAACACTGGCCCTTGGATACCTTGTGACAGCCCCACCTAGCCTAGCTGTGCCTGGGACTCACTGGCTATGACAGTGCTGAAGGTGGTAGCCCCATCAGGGAAGGGGCCGTGAAGTCCAGAAAAGCCAGGCACGTCGGCAGGCAGATGCCTGCTGTGAGTTGGCTCCACACCTTCGGGGAGGGAGGCCAGGCCCGGACAAGGAGGGATCCAGACCCCTCCCTGCCCATCAGGTCTCAGTACCCTCCTGCCTGTGCTGGGTTTGCATGCCCCTGCTCTTGGCACCGCCACTGCTACTCTGATGGGCACGAGGCAGAGGACTCACTCAGAGATCAATGCCCAGGCTGGGAGATGCTGACCGTCCCCCCTGGCCCGCAGGAGTACGAGAGGGCCTCCAAGGTGGACCAGTTTGTGACGCGCTTCCTGCTGCGGGAGACGGTGAGCCAGCTGCAAGCCCTGCAAAGCTCGCTGGAGGGGGCGTCAGATACCCTGGAGGCCCAGGCCCGTGGCTGGCGGTATGTAAGGGCGCTGCCGACCTGCAGGGCTAGTACACAAGCGCCCACTGTACCCCCATTCCAAATCCCCATAGTCTCAGCATCCTGCAGCCTGTATTTTTGGGTGGGGAAGCCGTGGCAGGGAAGCCACGGTGGGGTGAGAGGAGACTGGCTTTGGGGCTAGGCCTCGGAGTCCCAGGAGGCCTGTCTTCCTCACCCAGGCCTGTCCCGTCCTGGGGCCCCAGTCCTCGGCCCTGTGAGCCTCACTTTCTCTAGGTCAGATGCAGAGAGCATCGAGGCGCAGAGCAGGCCCTGCGGCAGCCGGCAGACAGGACGCCGGGCCCTGAGGAGCGTCAGCCGGTCATCCACCTGGTCCCCCAGCTCTTCTGACACAGGTGCGTCTGGGGCGGGGTGGGAGGCCTGGCCAAGGTGGGCACCGCATCCCTCCTTCCCCCAGGGCCCACTCTTTCACTGCCCCTTACTTCATTCTGAGAACCTGCCAGGCCTGAGAGGCCCCTGCCTGACCCTGCACGGGCCCCACCCACAGGGCGCAGCTCAGAGGCTGAGATGCAGTGGCAGCTCCAGGTGAACCGCCTCCAGGAGCTCATCGACCAGCTCGAGTGCAAGGTGAGGGCCATGGGGCCAGGGCCCCACGAGGGAGGACCCTCCTGGTATCCACCCGAGCCAGGCCCATGCTGGAGGCCCGGCCCACACTCTGTGCCCTCACAGGCCCCCCGGCTGGAACCCCTGCATGAAGAGGACCTGGCCAAGGGGCCTGATTCGGTGAGCCCAGGAGAGGGGCAAGCGGCTGGATGGCCATGTCTGGGGGTGCTCATGAATTGGGGGTTCATGGGGCCAGCTGCCTGCCCACCCTCTGCAATGCGCATGTGCCCCGCCCCCAGGCCTGGCGGGCAGGTGCCGGGTTCTGAGAACCTGCAGGAACCGCCACCCTTCTCTGGGCTTTGGTTCCCCATCAGCATTTCTGAAAGCCAGGTCTGGGGCAGTGTGGACGGAAGCTGGAGGGAGGAAGGAAGTGGTGGCATACTGCAGGAGGGACAGTGGCTGGGTCAAGCAGCACCCTTGGAGACAGGGAGACGATGGAGACAGGGAGGCTGGGGGGCAGGTTGGCAGCAGGAACCCAGCTAAAGGGTAGGTTGGATCTGGCATCAGTCAAGAAGGCTGGGGGCCAGGTGTAGGTGGCTCATGCCTGTAATTCCAGCACCTTGGGAGGCCAAGGTGGGAGGATTACTTGAGCCTGGCAGGTAGAGGCTGCAGTGAGCCATGATCCCACACACCACTGCACTCCAGCCTGGGTGAGAATAAGATCCTATCTTAAAAACAAGCAAACAAAAAAAACAGCTGGGAACCTCCTAGAGGCCACAGCCAGTCCCTCCCCTGCGCCCAGCCCCACACCGGCTGACTGACTGCCTCTCCCACCAGCACATCCTCGTGGCCCAGAGGCAGGTCCAGGTGGCAGAGGAAGGCCTGCAGGACTTCCACCGAGCCCTGCGCTGCTATGTGGACTTCACAGGGGCCCAGAGCCATTGTCTGCAGTGAGTCCCCAGCTGGCAAGTGGGATGGCTGAGGTGGGGAGGGGTGCTGGGGCAGAGAGGGGTGCTGGGGCTGGCTGTCCTGGGCCAGGGCTCCCATGAGACCTCAGGCCAGGGAGGCAGAGGTGGTGGCAGCCCTGGCCTCGCCTGCCCATCTCTTTGGCCCCACAGTGTGTCCGCCCAGAAGGTGCCAGACGGTGCCTCCTTCACCCTGTATGAGTTCTGGCAGGATGAGGCCTCCTGGAGAAGGTATGAGTGCCAGTCTGGCCGCTAACACCATGGAATGTGACCCTGGAGTGAGTCAGGCCAGAGTTCTAATGCTGCTCTCCCACTCACTGACTCTGTGACCTCAGATGAGTGACCCCACGTGCCCGAGCCCCCGAGTCCTTTCCAAAATGGAAGTGATAACAGTTCCAACTCCTGTGGGCTAAAGGAGGTGACTGGGAAGAGCTGAATACAGCACAGGGCCACAGGAGGCACTCAGTGAACACCTGTCACCATGCATGTGACAATGCCTATGCCGAGCACTGTGTGCGGTGCCCTTTGTTCTACCTGCACAGCGTCCCCGTGTCAAAGGGGAGAGGACTGAGGCTTCAGAGGCAGCGTGAGAAGGGCGGGGGGTCTGATCCTGGCAGCAGGATGGGGTAGGAGTAGGGAGACTGAGGTCATGGCAGCCTGCGTCTGTCCGCAGGCACCAGCAGACGCCCTGCAGCAAGGCCTTCCAGCGCGTCCTCATCGACCACCTGCGGGCTCCGGACACCCTCACCACTGTGTTCTTCCCAGGTGTGCGGCAGACCCCCACTCATGTCGCCCGGGAGGGGCAGTGGGCTCCTGAGGGCTCCTGACCCCCCGACCTCTGACCCCCAGCCTCCTGGTGGATAATGAATAACAACTGAGCCAGACCTTCACACGCTGAGGACCCCGGGACCCTGCCTCCCTCCCTCTGGAGCCTTCTGCACTGGCCAGCCCACCCAGCGCAAAGACCAGGGCCTGCCTCCTCCTGGACCTGGGCCTGGTGGAAGGGCTTTCAGCCCAGGGATCAGGGACTGGGCTGCTTGCTTTCTATTTATTATTGATTTGTTTATCCATGTATTTTATTGTTTGTCACTTCAGCCTCCAAGCTACTTTGGCTTCTGCCTGGCTCAGGAGACCTGGATTCTGGTCCCTCCTGGCTCAGCGACCCAGGGCAGGTTCTGTCCCTGTGTGGGTGGGCCTTGGGCCATCTGGCTGCCTAGCAAGGCTCCTGCTTTCTTCCTGCTGTCTTGGGGCCAGGCTTCTGCTCCTTTCCAGCTAGCAGCAGAAGCAGGGCTGATGCTCAGGGACCCAACCCCTCAAACCTTGCCCCTGAGGCTGGGCTGGACCTGGGTGCCCCTGTTGCCCTCCCGGGCCACTAGGCTCTGACTCTTCCAGCACCCATGGATGTGCCAGAGGCCTTTGGGTTGGTTTGCATGCCATTTTCTTATCATTTGCATGCCCTCACCCCACCCATTCTCAGGGCACTATGGGAAGCCCCAAGGTGACCTGGCCAAGTAGCAATAATTTGGGCCCAGGGTCACCTGTTGCCCCCAGAGGCCTCTGAAGCCCAGGCTGGGACCCCAGCACAGAGGCAATAAAGGCAGTGGTCCTTTCCAGTGTCGCCTCCTCTCTCTCGCAGGTCTGGGCTGTAGGGCCTGTGTACCTCCCAGGCCAAAAGCTCCAGGGGGGGCACCTCTCTCGGGAAGCCCCCCGGTTCCCACCTCATGCCCTTACGCTCGCAGAGTGGATGCTCACATGAGCTGACACAAGTCTTCCCACTTCAGGGTCCCCGGCCCTGACACACCCTGGTGGTGGGTCCTGCCTGAGGGAGGGGGTGACATGTCTCTGCAGGTTTTACAGGGGTTCTAGCGTCACCCACACAGAGCCTCCTCCGGGCCCAGATTGCTCGACCACGCTCCTGTGGGAAGACTTGGCCTTCTCACCAAGCTGGACTTGTCACCACCATCCCACATAGAGTGGTTCCAGGAGGACAAAGGCCAAGCCAGTCCTACTAGCCCCTGGGGGTGTCCTCCTGTCCCCTCCATGACTGGGGGGCATGGAGGGGAGGCGACCTGGCCGAGAGGGACATCTAACATCTAAGCAGCTGCCCTGAAGAGGAAGCCCTGGCACCGCAGGGGCACAGGATGGCATTTTACCTGGCCTGGGAGTGTTGGTATCAGTTTTCCAGAGAGAGGAGATGGCACATGGACCCTAAGGAGGAGGAGGGTTTGCCTGGTTGAACCAAGGGTGACCCAGTAGCAGGGCTGAGCTGAGGGTGCAGGGGAGAGGGCTGGGTGAGGCTGAGCTCTGAGGTGCTACAACACGAGGAGGCCATGGGAGGCTTTAAGTCGTGGTGAGGGGTGGCCGGTGGGGTGAGTGCTGCTTCCATGTTCCTGAATGCCCTGATGGCGCCAGGTCCTGACTGGGCTGGGGCCTGGCTAGAAAGGTAACTCAGATGGCACCAGCTCAGGGTGGGCATCTCCATCTGGGACTCCAGGCGGCATCTTCCCTGCGATTTCTCCCCGGCAGCCCCTGCGGGAGACAGTTTCTTCCACCAGCCTGGCTGCCTGGGCCACCTGCACAGAGGTCCCTGGTGGCATCCTGGCCAGTCCAGTGCTAGGCCATCCTCCTGCCACCCCACTTCACAGATCCCTGGGAGCTCTTAGAAAGTGCTGCCACCGGCCGGGCACGGTGGCTCAAGCCTGTAATCCCAGCACTTTGGAAGGCCGAGATGGGCGGATCACGAGGTCAGGAGATCGAGACCATCCTGGCTAACACGGTGAAACCCCGTCTCTACTAAAAAAAAATACAAAAAACTAGCTGGGCGAGGTGGCGGGCCCCTGTAGTCCCAGCTACTCGGGAGGCTGAGGCAGGAGAATGGCGTAAACCCGGGTGGCGGAGCTTGCAGTGAGCTGAGATCCGGCCACTGCACTCCAGTCTGGGCGACAGAGCGAGACTCCGCCTCAAAAAAAAAAAAAAAAAAAAAAAAAGAAAAGAAAGTGCTGCCACCATCTGAACCACATGGGGTTCTGAGCAGGCTTGAGGCTTGTTCGGGTGTAGTTGTGTGTGCCTGTAATTCCAGCTACTTGGGAGGCTGAGGCAGGAGAATCGCTTGAGCCCAGGAGGCGGAGGTTGCAGTGAGCCAAAGACTACAGGTGCACACCACCACGCCCGGCTAATTTTTGTAGAGATGGGGGTTTCGCCATGTTGCCCAGGCTGGGCAGTGTGTCTTGTTAGAGAAGACAGCTGAGGAGGAAGTTGCCCTGCTTTCCATCCTGTGTTGTAAAGGCTTCTTTTGTCCTCCACAAAAACTGTAGCAACAAATCCTGAAAACTAAAAAAAATTGGCTGGGCGCAGTGGCTCAAGCCTGTAATCCCAGCACTTTGGGAGGCCGAGACGGGCGGATCACGAGGTCAGGAGATTGAGACCATCCTGGCTAACATGGTGAAACCCCGTCTCTACTAAAAAATACAAAAAACTAGCCGGGCGAGGTGGCAGACGCCTGTAGTCCCAGCTACTCGGGAGGCTGAGGCAGGAGAATGGCGTAAGCCCGGGAGGCGGAGCTTGCAGTGAGCTGAGATCCGGCCACTGCACTCCAGCCTGGGCGGCAGAGCGAGACTCCGTATCAAAAAAAAAAAATCCCACTGCCATCTTTTTCCATCTTTTTTTTTTTTTTTTTTTTTTTATGTTTTGAGATGGAGTTGCTCTGTCGCCCAGTCTGGAATGCAGTGGTGCGATCTTGGCTCACTGTAACCTCTGCCTCCTGAGTTCAAGCGATTCTCCTGCCTCAGCCTCCTAAGTAGCTGGAATTAAAGGCGCACACAACTACACCCACTAATTTTTTTGTGTTTTTAGTAGAGATGGGGTTTCACCATGTTGGCCAGGCTGGTCTCGAACTGCTGCCCTCAAGTGATCCGCACACCTCGGCCTCCCATTGTGCCGGGATTACAGGCATGAGCCACCATGCCCAGCCCACTGCCATCTTTAAATATGCCCAAACCCTCAGGCTGACTTATCTGTGGTGGGCATCTCCTTAGCTTTTGTGCCCTGGGCACCATGCCTGGCTCCCTCTGCAGTGCAGTTCTGAAGGTGGACACCTCTTTATTATGATTTTTAATAGAGGCTGTGTCCTCCTTCACTCCTGAAGGCTGGAGCTACAGAGGAGGGCACGCAGGCGGGGATGTACAGCAGGATCAGGGGGCCACTTAGGAGAGTGTTTGGTTTGAGCTGTGAAAGTTGAGCAGAGGTCTCCGGGCAGGTGTGAGGGCAGAAGGGAGCCTTGGAGTGTGAGGGCTGGGGCCAGCTGAGGAGGCCGGGTGCATGAGAGTGGAATGTTGTCTTGCAGGTGACAGGGAGACAGGAGGGTGTCAGACGGAGTGGGTGGGAGTGGAGCTGAGCGCAGACGGGGCTGGAGCCGCAGCCACAGAACAAACGTCGGAGCTGGGCTGGGGCTGTGGGGACCCGGAGGAAGCCCTTAAGCCTCTGCCTTGTCTGTCAATCTCACCAGCTCACCTCACCTGTAGCCTGCCATCCCCACCATTGTGCTTTGCCCCAGCCCCCAAGTCAGGGCCACTGTCCTCTCTGGCCTGGAAGACTGCAGCAACTTCTTCACCTGGCTCCCACCCCATCCATTCCCTATAAAGACACAGCCAGAGCGGGCTTTCAAAATGTTGCCATTTTGAAAATGCACCTTTCTGGCCAAGACCCTTCAGTGGCACCTGAAGGTCTTCAGCATCGGGGTCATAATTTCATGTCCGGGCAGTCAAGGTGCTTTCCAGCTGAGCTGGGCCATTTGCAACCCCAGTCACCCTGTCTGTGGCCTTTGTCCCAAGCCACCCCTGTCCACCACAGCAACGCTTCCACTGTAAGGAGCAGGAGAGTGCCATTGCACGGGGGTGCCTTTCCCAATCCTGCTCTTGTTGGCTCTTCAGCTCTTTTTGACAACCACTGGGCACCTGCTTTGTGGCAGGTGCTGGGGATGATCAAATGTCCTGGGCTGGTGACAGCACTCGGTCAAGGGCAGGCAGAGCCCTGAAGTCAGGAGAGCTCCAGGCTCCTTAGCCAGCTGCCGCCCCTACCTTTCCACCCACTCCCTGCACCTGCCCTCTCCCGTTCCTCACACCTGCACCTGTGACTCACCTGTATATATTCAAACCTGTCCCAGGGATTGGCCCAGTGCCAGGCCAGGCTGCAGCCAGCAACAGTCTAGACGGTGGCCAATGCCCTACAGCTCTCCCAACAAGTCCCCTTAACGTAGCCTCTGATGGGCCGAAAGGGACTGAGAACTAGGTGGTCTTCAAAAAATTATTCTTGAAACATACCACTTGTGCAGGACACCAGGCTCCACATAGAGTGCTGGACACAAACATCAATCCTCAAGGAAATCACAGATTGGCAGGGAGAGAAACAGGTATGACAGCAACCAGTTTACAGGGACGCCTTGGGTGCCAAGCTCTGTGCTAGGGGCTATACCCATGTTGTTGATTGCATCTTACCCTCACAACACCCCAGAGGCGTACACATCGTTAGCATCTCCAGCTTACGAAGGAAAAAGCTCAGTGAGTAAGTGCCTTGCCCCGGGTCATGCAGGAGGGATCCACTCCCTGGCACCAACAGCTGCTAGCCCTCGGGAGTGAACAGCGCTGGGAGAGGACACCCTCTGGTAGCAGAAACCAGTCCCGGCTGGAGGAGGCAGAGGCAGCTACACCAAAAAGAGGAACACTGCCAGGTCTTGGGGCCTGCAAAATGGCAGACAGTGCGCAAGGACGAGCCCAGTGCGAGGGGACAGGTAAGCCAGCCCTCAGAAGGTGGGGAGACTGAGCCCCGATAGCTTCTGGAACTCCCTAGGAGGAACCTAGAGAATGTTAACTTATGGGGTGGAAAGGCAGCCTGAGAAAAGGCTAATGCGAAGGGGAAGGAAAAGCTGCTGGTGCGTGCTCTGGAAAGGAATCTGGCTCAGGGATGGTGGCAACCCAGGGGGAAAGTCCAGCTCTGTCCACAAGAGGGCTCCTGGCAGCAGGCAATGAGGAGTGGCGACGGTCCGTCGCCGGTTCCTCCAAGCCTCTTGGGAGGAAGGCTAAGAAGAGGACATGCCTAATCGTGACCCTGACCCTGAAATACCAGCAGTCAGAAAGAAGCAGAGGTGGGCAAGAGACATGATTGCTTCCCAAGATCCTACTCCCACCTCAGGACAGTCCCCTTTCTGGTGAGAAACACCAGTCAGCAGGCTCCTGGATGCTGCCCTTGGTAACACATGAGAAGGCTTTCCCCTCCTAACTTTCCAGAGGGACAGATCTTTCATAGTTCCCAATTCTTTCTCTCTCTTTTTTTTTTTTGAGACAGTGTCGCCCAGGCTGGAGTGCAGTGGCGCTATCTTGGCTCACTGCAAGCTCTGCCTCCCAGGTTCACACCATTCTCCTGCCTCAGCCTCCCGAATAGCTGGGATTATAGGCGCCCGCCACCACGCCTGGCTAATTTTTTGTATTTTTAGTAGAGATGGGGTTTCACCGTGTTAGCCAGGATGGTCTTGATTTCCTGACCTCGTGATCCGCCCGCCTCGGCCTCCCAAAGTGCTGAGATTACAGGTATAAGCCACTGCGCCCAGCCTCTCTGTCTCTTTCTGACAAATGTAACGCACCACTAATTTGCTTTTTCAGGTTGGTGTAATCTATTGTCGAATAATGCATTATTTCAATGATTGTCATTTCCAGAATTCTATTTTCAAATCTGCCTAGTCATTTTCAGATTCTTTTTGCTCTTTTTCAGTGTCATCTTTAGAGGTTTCGTATTTTTGTATTCTGTTTCTGGTCCTTTTTTTTTTTTTTTGAGTCTCTCTGTCACCCAGGCTGGAGTGCAGGGGCGCGATCTTGGCTCACTGCAACCTCCACCTCCCAGGTTCAAGGATTCTCCTGCCTCAGCCTCCTGAGTAGCTGGGATTACAGGCATGTGCCACCACGCTCGGCTAATTTTTGTATTTTTAGTAGAGACGTGTTTCACCATGTTGGTCAGGCTGGTCTCAAACTCCTGACCTTGTGATCTGCCTGCCTCAGCCTCCCAAAGTGCTGGGATTACAGGCATGAGCTGCTGTGCCCAGCCTGTATCTGGTGATTGTAGTATCTGAAGTCCCAGGGGTCTAAATCAATTATTGTTCCTGATGACTTTGTTAACGAAGGCTCATTTCCTTGAAGGTTCAGTGTTGTTTCCGGACAGCTTATAATTGGTTGACACACAATATTGATCCTGAAGGTCCTTAATTATCTTAATTTCTCAGCACCAGGATTCCCTGACCTTCCTTCAGGATAAATCTGACATGCGCAGCTAAGTTTTTAATTTTTGTTGAGATGGGGGGTCTCACTATGTTGCCCAGGTTGGTCTCAAACTCCTGGGCTCAAGTGATCTCAGCCTCCCAAAGTTCTGGGATTATAGGTGTGAGCCACCATGCCCGTCCCAGTTCTTTTTTCCTTTTTCTCAAACAGGGACAGAGCTGTTTCCAATTCAGTTTCCACTGCAGGTGGGCAGATCTTCCCTGCCGCCTTTTCACGGTGCCAAAGGTACTGAGCTATCTGCCTTTGTGGAAAGGCCCGAGTTTTGTTTCTGCACTTTGTATATGCTCAAAACCAAGTCTCACATTGTGCCTAGACGCAGTCTCCCTCCAACTCTTGAGTTCTTAGAATGTCCTATCTGTGACCTCAGCAATGCAGTTAAAAGTACATTCATTATAATTTATCTGGCATCTGGGTGTTTTGCGGTGAGGAAAAGATTTTCAGCCTGCCATTTCTATGGCACATTCCCTTTCCACCAACATAGTGCTCTTGTGCAGGGCTGACAGTCCCATGGCTGAGATCTTGCCATTGTTCTAGGTGGGCAGATTGCAGTGCAGCCCAGAAAGGTTTGCAGTTGGCACCACCTGCATCGAAGATCATACAGCCAAGCCCTAGGCCACAGGCCAGCCCGCCTCCCTGTTTCCAGACCTAGTAACCAGTCTGTCTCCCCTTGCATTCTAGGGGACTGTGAAGCTGGTGGTGGCAACGAGCCTCTTGGGCAAGGCTGTTCAGGAGAGGAGGGTCTCAGGGAGAGAGCACAGATGGGTATTCAAGTGACAGAACTGAGGCCTCAGCTCACCGGCTGGTAAACCAGACTGGCAGCCTGAAATTCCACACAAAGGTGTGCCTGCACCAGCCTTTGGGCCACAGAAAGTACCACCCAGGGGCTGCTGGAGGCAATGCAAGCTGTTGGGCTTTTAGGGAGAGTAGTTTGTACAGATTTCAAGGATCCAAGAAATGTTCGGTATCAAAAATTCCACATTGGAAAATTATCCTAAGGAAATAAATAATGCAAAGGAAGAGAATGCATAGATGTATGCTGCACCGGAAAATGCGAAAGCGATCCAATTGCCCAACAGGAGGTGAAGAGTTAAAAAAAATTATGGCCTCAATTAAATGATGCAACCATTAAGCAAATAAATTGGAAGGCAACAGTAAAATTACCTGTGATTTAACATCAGTGTCATAAGGACATAAGTGAATATTGACAAGTCTAGGTATGTTGACATTTGTGTTAAAATTTTACAAGAAAATACGTAAGTTACTAGAAAATATATCCACAAGTCCACCATCCTGTTCAGGCAGGACAGATGGTCAGACTCTCTGTGGTTCATTTTTCCTTATTACAGGATAACTTGGCCCAGTACAGTGGCTCATGCCTGTAATCCCAGGACTTTGACAGGGGCGAGGCAGGCAGATCACTTGAGCCCAGGAGTTTGAGACCAGCCTGGGCAACATGGTGAAACCCCGTGTCTACAGAAAATACAAAAAATCAGCCAGGCGTAGTGGCCCATGCCTGTAGTTCCAGTTACTTAGGAGGCTGAGGTGGGAGGATTGCCTGAGTCCAGGAGGTAGAGGCTGCATTGAGCTGTAATCGCGCCACTGCACTCCGGCCTGGGCAACAGAGACCCTGCCCGCCCCCACCCCCAAAAAACAAAACAAAAAAAAACCACTTAAGAGAGAAGTAATGGGAAGTGTCTGGAAGCTGTTGTTGGCCCCTGACCGCAGGGCCCACTGGTGGGCTCCAGCAGCCAGCCTGGCTGGGCCTGGTCGCCACAGGGCACTGACCAGTTGGTGCAGCTGGTTTTCCAGAGACCAGCTCCAGGCACATGGGGTGCAGGCACCCCCTGCTTCATGCCCTTGGGCACTCTTCAGGCCATGACTAGAACCAGCTGGGGCCACCCTCTCCCCCTTCCTCAAGGATTTGGGAATAAGGGTGAGGGGACACCTCCTAGTGTAGGGACCACCTTTCCTCCTGTGCCCATTCCAGCTTGAGGCAGAAAAGGAATATAGCCTTTTTATTGACTACTTTAAGTAGAACAAACTAAATCCATATTTAACAGTTTTGGTTCATTTATACAGTACATTAAATAAGTTATGCACAGAGTTAGGTAACAAAAGTTCCTATCAGAGTAAAATGACAAAGCACAGAAAAACCAGACTCTAACGCATTCTGTGGGTGGTTTCACATTCATCATCCCCCTTAAAAACCACGCATGGAGGCTTCGTTCTTAATTTATTTACACTATTGGCTTTCTTTTATGAGTGGAGCCTTTGTAGCCTCATCAGGAACTTGGAAAGCCACGTAAGGGGACTGAAGGCCTCTCGGCCCAGCAGTCCTTTCAAGCATTCGCCTAATGCTTATTGCTGCTTCTCTGCAATTCTCCAAGTAAGGGATGGGGCTGTCCCCAACAGACACCAGCATACATGCCCTATTTGGTATAAGCATCACTGAGTATACACTGGGCAGCTGTAGGCTAGACCAGATGGGGTCTGTGAGGGAAGCTCCACCTCGGGGTCTATGGAGGGGAAGGAGGGGACGCAATGCCCACCCCGCAGGCCTCCTAACCTTCTCCTGGGTCACGATGGAAAAGGTCACCTGCACCATCATCTTTGGAAATGAGCATGTCGATGCCCGAGGAAAGAGGCAGGTAGTCAACGTTTTGGTTTCACAAGAACTACAGACACTCCAGAGTTGGAAGGGCCCTGCGGAGCTGCTGGCACAGCCCCCACCGCAGTCTGGGCAGGGCTGCTCTCGACAGTTGGCCATGTGGCCCAAGCCGGAACAGTGCATGCTCCGCTGGCTCTTCTTCCATTTGGTTCAGACACGCTACCACCCAGTTTTCTGCAAACAGCTTTAAAAAGAAAAAAAATCTAAGGAAGTTGGTTTGGTCTACTGACCTGGGAGCCTGGAAAACTTATTTCTATTTCACTTCTGAAGAAAACCTCCACGAAGCGTTCTATTTTCAGTGATTTATTCAACTCCAATTTCCAGGACAGATGGCCATCCGGTCATTGTTTTCACTCTGAAGAGCTCACTACCATACAATTCCAGCTGTGCCGAACCTTCAAACGCACTTGCTGAGATATCCTCTAGAACTACCCAGAACGACATCTATACGCTTTGCAAGCAGGTGACAAGCCGAGGGTCACTAACTCTGGGACAGGGCTGTACAAAGTAAAGTGTAGATTTTGTCTGGAAGCTGAAGTTGACACCAAGCAGTGATGAACTCCTGGTGAGCTTCTGGCCCAAATGGGCGAAGGAAGTCCACGTTGCAGAGAGCGGGCAGCAGCCGAGGCCAGGTGTGGACTTGTGGTGGGAAGATGTGTCCTGTTTCCAGACAGACCCACTGGCAGACATTTCTAACCCAGCACTGCCCTAGAAATAATCTACCCAATCGGTGACCCTCTAGTCACCCAACCGTGCCTGAGTGGATCTGCTAGAGCACCAGCCCTGGAGCTGCAGGCCCCCCAGTGTGGAGTGCCCCCACCTCCCGAGGTGGACTGCCTAGGCCTGGGCTTAAACAGCTCCTTGAGTCACCTTCCCCACAAGATGGAGTCAGGCACAGTGCAGGCAGGTGGGGACAAAAAGGACAATCAAAGATGTGAAACCCAGCCCTCAAGAAACTCTTGGGACATGTGGCATCTTTGGTCTTCTCCGGTCCCTGCAGTCATTCCTCACTTGGCAGATCATTATGTCCCACAACTCATCAGCATCCTTTGGCAGGTGGTGCTGAGCACTGGTCTCACCCTAGACATGTCTGGCTGATGGCCAGTCACATGTCGCATCTGCTTTTTCGTTTCTAGGTTTCTGAGGAGCCTGCGCTTGACTGATACCTTCTGTACCACCATGCCAGCCCCTCTTTGCCTTTTATGTCACTGCAAATATTAACTGTAGAGGTCAGTCCTCTAAGCAGCCTGAATTTCCACTCCCCACCTGGTAGCTGAGGTGCTGTCAGCAGAGGCTGGAAACCACACAAGGAACCTGGATTCGCTCCTGCCCCTCTAGCCGCCGCCCACCCTACCCCACTGGTGCTCCTCCTCCTGACCAGAGACTTGGATAATTTCAGAAAGGGATTCTTGAAATGTGAATAGGAGGTCCTGGGCAGAGGCCCTCATGACTTCTGTGTGAAACCGACCAGAATTAACACAGCAAAAGGTCTGCAAACTGAGCTTCAGTGTGGAATACTGCGCAGGTTTGCAGATCAGCCTCTGGGCAGCACATGGAAAAGCATTACAAAGATTCAGAAAACGAAACTGTCACAGGAACCACAGCCCACAAAAGTAGGCCAGGTTCTGCACACCAAACCTAAGCCTTAGCCACAGAAATGGGCATTGAGCCCTAATAAATATTATTTTGTTGGTTTTGGCTCCTTATTCCAACCAGTAAAAGCATGAGCTACCCTGGCTTGTTTTATGGCCACTGGAGATTTTAAAAACCTGCTTAAGGCCGGACACAGTGGCTCATGCCTGTAATCCTGGCACTTTGGGAGGCCGAGGTGGGCAGATCACCTGAGGTCGGGAGTTTGAGACCAGCCTGACCAACATGGAGAAACCCCATCTCTACTAAAAATACAAAATTAGCTGGGCGTGGTGGCGGGTGCCTGTAATCCCAGCTACTCGGGAGGCTGAGGCAGGAGACTCGCTTGAACCTGGGAGACAGAGGTTGCAGTGAGCTAAAATCATGCCATTGCACTCCAGCCTGGGCGACGAGAGAAACTCCATCTCAAAACAAACAAACAAAACAACGAAAACAAAACCTGCTTACAGTGTTAATCCAACAAATCCATGAAAAACCAGTAGGCTGGCGTAGAAGCTCTGTGACCCTCCTTGTGAGACAGCTATGTCTCATGCAAATGTGGCCCTGTCTGGGTTACTGACTCCATCCCCCTTAGTCAGAGTTCCCCACTAAGGACTGAGGCTTAAGGAGGCAGATGCGGGTGGGGGATACCCATGTATTAGGCTGACTGGAAAACTGTGGGGCTTATGTGTTCCACAGCAAAGGAACATTATTCCCTGCTGTTCTTTCCCTGGCCACACCTTACTTTAGGCAATGGAAATCTAGGCATTTTAAAGATGTCGTGCACTAGGTTTCTTTGTAAGACTGAAAATGTTTGGTTAGAATGAATTGGGGCCTTGAAATTCTCAAATTTAGCTTTTTTTTTTTTTTCTTTTTCTGAGACGGAGTCTTGCTGTACTGCCCAGGCTGGAGTACAGTGGTGGAATCTTGGCTCATAGCAACCTCTGGCTTGTGGGTTCAAGTGATTCTCCTGTCTCAGCCTCCTGAGTAGCTAGGATTATAGTTGAGTGCCACCACACCCGGCTAATTTTTGTATTTTTTTTAGTAGAGACAGGGTTTCACCATGTTGGCCAGACTGGTCTTGAACTCCTGACCTCAAGTGATCTGCCTGCCTCAGTCTCCAAAAGTGCTGGGATTACAGGAGTGAGCCACTGAGCCTGGCCAGGACTTGAAATTCTAAAGTAAGATGTGCCTGTAGGCAAGGACAAGGCTACCCGTGCGGATCCCTTTTCCTTTATGGCACTGGCAGCTTTTCTTTTAGACTCTGGTCAGTGCACAGAAGGTGGAGATTTAAACTTGTGCTTCAAAGGCCAGCTGGAGCAGAGCCAATCAGACTTACTCCAGCTGATTTCTGGGTGTGAAAGGATGCTAGAGGCTCAAAGATGGAGAGCCGGAGGAGTCGGGGTCCTCAGACTCCCATGAAAACCAAAAAGACAAGCTGGGCGTGGTGGCTCACGCTTGTAATCCCTGCACTTTGGGAGGTCAAGGCAGGTGGATCACTTGAAGTCAGGAGTTCAAGATCAGCCTGGCCAACATGGTGAAACCCTGTCTCTACTAAAAATACAAAAATTAGCTGGGCATGGTGGGTGGTAGGCGCCTGTAATCCCAGCTACTCGGGAGGCTGAAGCAGGAGAATTGCTTGAACCTGGAAGGCAGAGGTTGCAGTGAGCCGAGATCGCGCCACTGCACTCCAGCCTGGCTGACAGAGCGAGACTTTGTGTTAAAAAACAACAACAACAACAACAAATAAAACCCAAAAAGACAGGGAAGAATGTGGGAGGCAGTTCCTAACATTCTGAAAGGGATATAGGTGATGTCCCGTTTGAAAATGGGAAGCTAGGAAGAAAAATTGATCAACTTTTCCCAAAATGGTTCTCACATCTCATAAAACCTTTCTGATGAGCTCAAGGAGAGAGGCTATCAGATAACACAAGAGAAGGAAACAGAAGTTGTATGCCTGATGATAAATCAACATAGTAGATATAATGACCTGTAACTATGAGGTCTGAAGAATTCTTTGAGGTCCAGGAGGGCTTTTCAGACAAGACCAGGCCTTGACAGTGGGGGCAAGTCCTACCAACCTGCCACAGCACGTCCAGCAGGACAACTGTGGCTCAGCAGGTGCCAAATAGAGCCCACGGGCAGAAGATGCCCACAGCGTTCCAGATGTGTGTGGTCTGAGAGATAAAAGGACACAGAATAAGACGATTGTGCAAATAGCCAAGTGGTGGCAGAAGTTCTGCATTTCCAAGAGATGATCCACTCAATAATTTGACGATACTAGTTTGGCCAACATGCTCAGAGAGAACAGACTATCCACAACTGAGTCTCATTCTCTCTCAGACCAATCCATGTGCTGGAAACTATTTTCTGCACAAGCAAAATCAAATGAGAAAAAAAACGGGTCCCAAACTAAAGTAGCCAGCAAGGTTGGAAAATCTTGTCCAAAATCATCTGTGATGTGGGGGAAGTTTTATTTGTTTATGTTTTTGCTACTATGGGTGCTTTTATTGCAACAGTGACTTCTTTCCTGTGGACTCTGAGATCTTAACAAGTCTGAACAGCAAGGTTGAGAAGAGAGTCCTGAGTGCCGCCTGTTGCTTACCCAAGTCCCCGTGAGGCCAATCAGTGTCATCTGCTGAGGATGGAGATGGGGCCGAAAGAGCTGTTCAGGGGTGAGGCAGGCTGCTCCCTGTTCAGGGGTGAGGCAGGCAGCTCCCTGTCCGAGGGGCCTCCTCCACAGCCTGCTGCCTGCTGCCTCCAGCCTGGCTGAGCACATTGGACAGTTTGCTGACTCAAGGAGACGGGGAGGGGAGCTGGTGGTTTACACTGAAAAGGGGCTGGCTAAGTCAGCTTCAGTGGGGAGGAACAAACCAGGAAAGCCATGGAGGAGGCAGGTTGGGCCGGCTGCCCACGTGCAGAGAATGGCACACTGGCTCCGCAGACAGCAAGTGTCCAGAGAGGCTGTGGGGTGCTATTATTCAGGCTTGGATTCTTCCTGCCTCCAATTCATTTCCTGCTAATGACCCAGCAGAGCTACATGCACAGGTTCCAACAGACAGTCCCACAGCCCAAGCACTCTGTGGTGCTGAGCAGCCATCAGGGTAAGTAGAGTCCAGGGCTCAGAGTCCGTTGGTGTCGATAGCTGTCACGGAAGCAGGTGTTGAGGAACGCGACGTGGTTGCCGAGGTCTTGTCGAGGGCTGGGCTGGGCACGCTGCAGTCGGCGGACCTGGCAGAGGAGCCCCTGCCTACAGGAAGCAGTGGCCGACCCTGGCTGTGGGGACTCTGGCCATGCAGGTTCTGACCACAGAGGCGGTGGTGCCGCTCCCAGTCCTTGTGCTGGCAGAAAGAGCCGCAGTATCGCGCGATATTGCAGCCACTGCATGTCTCGCTGGCTTTGCGGCCACAGTTCCAGCAGTTCTGCAAGACACAGGCATCAGTGAGTGGTTGCTGGGATCGAGGGGCAGGCTTGCCATTCATTCCCTGCACAGTAAAGCAAGAGGCTGCATGTAGAGAACCCCAGCTTTGGAGCTACATACACCTGTGGTCAAGTCCTCCCTCTACTGCTGTTTAACTATGAAAAATACACACTGCTTTTCTGAGTTTTCTTCCTGTGTAAAACAAGAAAACTACTTCCCTGCAGGATGACAGAACAGTGAAATGAGGAGTGTGTGTGAAAATACCTTACACAGCATCAGCCTAGGGCAGGTGGCCATCTCTTCTGCTTAAGGCATGGACTCATCTTTTGACTCATATTTTAATAGAAACCAAACCAAACTCTGTGCAAGAATCACCCCCAATAGCCATCTATCCTAAGACCACGTGTGTTAAGACGAACATTTATCCTACTCCTTTCTGCATGTGCCACCATGCCTGGCTAATTTTCGTAATTATACATACATATATAGTAGAGGTGGGGTTTTGCCATGTTGGCCAGGCTGGTCTTGAACTCCTGAGCTCAAGTGATCTGCCTGTCTCAGCCTCCCAAAGTGTCGGGATTACAAGCACCCGGCTGATATTGCTTCCCTCACTAGAGAAATAATCTTCATTGTTTTTACTAATAATCTGACTTAACCAAGGCTGCTGCTGCTGTTTTGTTTTGTTTTTCTTTTTGGAGACAGGGTCTTGCTATGTTGCCCAGGCTGGACTTGACCGCCTAGGCTCCAGGGATCCTCCCACACTCCTACCTTAGTCTCCTGAGTAGCTGGGACTATAGGCATGTGCCACCATGCCTGGCTGATTCTTTAATTTTTTGTAGAGACAGAGTCTCCTTATTATTGCCCAGGCTGGTCTTGAACTCCCAGCCTCAAAGGACCCTCCCACCTTGGCCTCCTAAAAAGCTGGAATTACAGGCATGGGCCACTGTGCCTGTTCCCTAATAACTATCAGACCAATAGGATAGGAGCTGCTATATTCACTGAACAGAGATGCAGACTGACTCCTTCAAGAGTATACTGCCAGTGTGAGACGGAACTGGGACTAGAAGTCAGGGCTCCTAACCTCCAGTCCTGGCCTCCTTCCTCCCCCATGCCAAACCACCTTTCACAATATGAACAAGAAACTCCAGGGATACCTGCTAAATTTCAACAAGAATATTCTAGGTGAATATTTTTGATGGACAAGAATCGGCCATTTTGGTCCAATGCAAACTCATCCAAAGGATGGGCCCTTTATCCTTTCCCTGCTTTGGAAAGTGATTTTGCAGGGATAGGTGCTGGTGTACACCTCACCTGGAGGCTACATTGTGGCTTGTTTAAAATTACAATTCCTTAAAAGCACAATTCTCAAAATGGAGAGCTGGGATTTAAACCTACGCAATCCAGATCCAGGATCTACGCTCTAAGCCAAAAGCTATACTCTTTCTTTTTTTTTTTTTTTTTTTTTTTTTTTTTTTTTTTTTTTTTTTGAGACGGAGTCTTGCTCTGTCGCCCGGTCTGGAGTGCAGTGGCCGGATCTCAGCTCACTGCAAGCTCCGCCTCCCGGGTTTACGCCATTCTCCTGCCTCAGCCTCCGGAGTAGCTGGGACTACAGGCGCCCGCCTCGTCGCCCGGCTAGTTTTTTGTATTTTTAAGTAGAGACAGGGTTTCACCATATTAGCCAGGATGGTCTCGATCTCCTGACCTCGTGATCCGCCCGTCTCGGCCTCCCAAAGTGCTGGGATTACAGGCTTGAGCCACCGCACCCGGCTAAAAGCTATACTCTTTCTTTGGAGACAGACATAGTTAAAGATAAACACAGAGATAAAAGTAGATAGATGAGGACAAATACAGATACTGATATGGATGGCTATAGATACACAATTAAACATACAGAACAGAAACAGATATATCACTCTCAAAAACAATTCTCTTTTCTTTCCCCCTCATCTTGCCATCATCATCATCTATTTTCTTTTCTTTTCTTTTCTTTTTTTTTTAAAGAGATGGGGTCTTGCTGTCCCACCCAGGCTGGAGTGCAGTGTTACGATCATGGTCAGGCTTGAACCTCCTGGGCTCAAGCGATCCTCCTGCCTCAGCCTCCAAAGTAACTGGACTACAGGTGCATGACACCATGCCTAGCTAATTTTAAAAAATTTCTTCCCCCCCACCAGAAATGGTGTCTCACCATCTAGCCGAAGCTGGTCTTGAACTCCTGAGCTCAAGTGTTCATACTACCTTGGCCTCCCAAGTGCTGAGATTACAGGCATTGGCCATTGCGCCCAGCCTCAAAAACAATTCTAAAGAAAAAGGAGGAGAGGCTGGATGTGGTGGCTCATGCTTGTAATCCCAGCTCTTAGGGAGGCAGAGGCGGGAGGATAGCTTGAACCCAGGAGTTCGAGACCTGCCTGGGCAATATAGCGAGACCCCCACCCCCCCAAAAAAGGAGGAGAGAATGAAAAGGGAGGGGGATTAAATAAACTATTTTCTCATAATCCATAGTATCTGTATTGAAGAGCTATAATAAGGAATTTCACCACATCCTCTGTGATAGCAACATGGTATTTAGGCATTTTCATCTGCACATTGGTCAAGGTGGGTGAATCACTTGAGGCTAGGAGTTCGAGATTAGCCTGGCCAACATGGCAAAAACCCATCTCTACTAAAAATACAAAAATTAGCCAGGAGTGCTGGCACGCACCTGTAATCCAAGCTACTTGGGAGGCTGAGGTGGGAGAATCGCTTGAACCTGGAGGTGGAGGCTGCAGTGTGCTGAGACTGCACCATTGCACTCCAGCCTCGGTGACAGAGTGAGTGCTGAACTTCAAGAGAATGTCCCAAAGACAGCTGGTCTCCCATCCAGTAGATGAGATCTACTTACTTACAGAAAGAAACTGGTTTCTTGTTTTAAAGCTGAAAAATGACTGAAATCAAAGTTACAGAAAAACTGCATTAAATCCAAAAGGGCTGCTCTCATGTTGTCACAGGTTGTTTACTTTTTCAGTTTGTTCATTTTTCTCCTTACTGTAGTACCCAAGCGTCCTGTTTAGAACCATCACCAAGTCCTGGGCCCTGGGCCCTGGGCAATCAGTCAGATATATCCATCCAACCTGTTACTTCAGTCCATAAACCAGCTATCCTTTTTGTGAAAAGTCTAGGTGCTATAGGACCCTGCACTTTCTTACTCCTGTATCCTGACTTCAGCACCAAGGGAGCATTCCTTGAGCCACAGTCTCCTCATCTGCAAATTAGGGATTCAACATTATCCACCTCACAGGGCCACTGTGAGACTCAAAAAGAAAATATACAACTTTGCTGGGTGTCTGGCACACAGTAAGCCTACTCTGTCAATGCTGGTCATTATCATCATCGTGCAATTACACAAACTCTGTCTTTAGGGTGAATTCTCAAAATTTAAACCAATACATTGAGCCTCTCTCTCTCTATATATGTGTATGTATGTAAAAATACAATATAACAATTCACTATCTTGCCATGTAAAAGAGTCTTAGCGTGAGAACCAAAACTCTTCTGGCACTGGATAAAAATTATCCTCATCGAGCTCAAGAGTGGACTGCCTGTGTCTTCCTGCTCAGTGTATGAGAGGAAGGCAGTGGGCGTGATCACTCCAGCCACCCACCCCGGCCCCCAGGGTGCAGAGCTCTCACCTCCGTGGACTCCTCTTGCTCGTTGATGACGAGGAAAGCGTCCTCCGCGGCCTGCCGCTTGACGTCCGCTATGGTTTGCTCCATTCGTGCTCTCTCTGTTGCAATCACTTCAAAGGCTTTCTGCTCTGCCTCAGCGACGGCCTTCTGTACTTCAGACATGGCCTGAATTTTCACCTTATTCACAGCTTCTTCTAGAAGAAAGTGACAGTAAAATCAACTGGCCGAGAAATCTTTTCCCTCCCACCCCACTGTGATTCTAAGTAAGGACAGAGCTGACACAAAATGATATTTTCTAAAACTCCACAGGGAGGAACACATGATCTTCACACTCATGTGTCCATCACGCAGGTGCTGGCTGGTACGGAGATGGAGGTGGGCACTGAGCTAGGGCTGTAGACACAAGTGACTGGACACAGGCCACACTCTCCTGACTGCTTGTGACCAAGTATGTATGAAAGCGTTTCAGGTGCCATCATGTATGTCACTATAAGAAACTAGAGTTCCAAGGAGAAAAGTGATCAGCTCTTCAGTGGGCAGGGGAAATCAAGACAACGTGTTATGCTTGAGATGGTAGATGGAAATGAGTTTTTGCAAAGTCTTGCATGCCAAACTAAGAAATTTGACCTTTTCTTTTTTTCTGAGACAGGGCCTTGCTCTGTTGCCCAGGCTGGAGTGCACTGGTGCGGTCACAGCACACTGCAGCCTTGACCTCTCTGAATCATGATCCTCCCACCTCAGCCTTCTGAGGAGCTAGGACTGCAGGCGTGTCCCACCACACTCGGCTAATTTAAAAAAATTGTTTTTGTAGAGACGATGTCTTACTATGTTGCTGAGGCTTGTCTCAAACTCCTGGGCTCAAGTGATCCTCCTACTTCAGCCTCCCAAAGTGCTGGTGTTAAACGGTTACACGGGTGAGGCACCACTCCCCGCTTGACTTTATTTTCATTTTTTTTTTTTTGAGACAGAGTCTCACTCTGTCGCCCAGGCTGGAGTGCAGTAGTGCTATCTTGGCTCACTGCAAGCTCCGCCTCCCAGGTTCACGCCATTCTCCTATCTCAGCCTCCCGAGTAGCTGGGACTACAGGTGCCCACCACCATGCCCGGCTAATATTTTTTGTATTTTTAGTAGAGACGGGGTTTCACAGTGTTAGCCAGGACGGTCTCAATCTCCTGACCTCGTGATCCGCCCACCTTGGCCTCCCAAAGTGCTGTGATTACAGGCATGAACCACCATGCCCGGCTGGCTTGACCTTATTTTCAAAGGAAACTCCATAAAGGTTTCTATGCAAGGGGAAGATTAAAGACAGAGATAGCAACCAGGAGACTGGGGCAATGATTGAACTGATATAAGAGGCTGAATTTAGGCAGAAGTAAGTGGCACTGAGGAAGGGATGAGACAGAAAAAAGTTGGGAGCACTGAAGGGCCTGGAAGTGGAGGTGAAAGAGAAGAATGGTAGTGCTAGGCAATGAAATGGACAGTCCACACAAAACTAGCATGGAGGCAAGTGAGAAATCAGAGGTGCCTCTGCGGTATCCAGGTATAAATGGCCAGGAGGCAATTATAAATAAATAAGACTAGGTAGAGAAACATGGGCTAAAGACATAGATTCGGGCAGACGGCCAAAAGCCCTGGGTTTTTAAACCCTGTTCACTTACCATCATGCTACCTGGTTCTTGATCATTTCCTCCCATCACCAATGCCCTGCTTGATTTCCCTAGTGTAGACACCGCAAAGTAACACATTGCATGTGTTTGAGCCTCAGTCCTATGAGAATGTGAATGTGGAGTCCCAATATACATAGCTCCCTACATAAGTCCACAGGACCAAACAATCCAGAAGCCTAAGGACATTCACTCACAGTTTACCTCTTGCACATGGCACGGGCTCAAGGGAGGTTCAAACACAGAGTTCTAGGCTGCAGTGAAACAACTTTCCATCTTATGGCTCTGGCCTTAAGAAAATAAAGTATTCACCCCAGAGGCCAAGAACCTTTCAAAAGTCTCTTATCAGATGCCTCTTATTGAGCCAGCGTAACAATGCTCTCAGGAACATTTTATCCCCTCAGCTTAGCCATGAATTAGTAATTATCTTGGTTTGGCTAGCTATCTTACTGGAGGTCATCTAAGGTCACAGATGGCACTATAGCAGAGCAAGGACTCAAATCGAGCTGTCCCAACATCAAAGTTGGGCTCTTAACCATAGTTAACCAAAGGTGTCTCCCAAGTAATCAAAGTCACTAGTTTTAAAGATACCTTGTGCCCGGCACATTACAGGCTCATGCCTGTAATCCTAGTACTTTGGGAGGCCAAGGCGGGTGGATCACCTGAAGTCAGGAGTTTGAAACCAGCCTGGCCAATATGGTGAAACCCCATCTCTACTAAAAATACAAAAATTAGCCGGGCATCATGGTCGAGGGGGCCTGTAATCCCAGGTACTGGGAAGGCTAAAGCAGGAGAGTAGCTTGAACCTGCGAAGTGGAGACTGCAGTGAGCTGAGATTGTGCCACTGCACTCCAGCCTGGGCAACAGAGCAAGACTCCATCTCAAAAACAAACAAACAAACAAACAAAAAAGGCCGGGTGCAGTAGCTCACGCCTGTAATCCCAGCATTTTGGGAGACTGAGGCAGGTGGATCACCTGAGGTCAGGAGTTACAGACCAGCCTCAACATGGAGAAACCCCATCCTCACTAAAAATACAAAATTAGCAGGGCGTGATGGTGCATGCCTGTAATCCCAGCTACTCGGGAGGCTGAGGCAGGGGAACTGCTTGAACCTGGGAGGCGGAAGTTGCGGTGAGCCAAGATCGTGCCATTGCATTCCAGCCTGGGCAACAAGAGTGAAATTCCATCTCAAAAAAAAAAAAAAAAAAAAAAGACAGAGATCTTGTATATAGTAATTATTCTCTCATCTTATGATTATCTTCATTTCCCAAAATTCTATTCCACTTTTTATTAACATAATATACATTTTCCCATTTTCAACTGCAAGGATTTTTACAAATTAATGTAGTTTTCCAAATTGTTTTTAATGGTGAAATAATACTTTGTTGTACAGTGGCACAGGGGCTCACTGCAGGCTTAACTTCCTATGGTCAAGCGATCCTTCCCCCTCAGTCCCCGAGGTAGCTGAGTCTGTCCACCTTGGCCTCCCAAAGTGCTGGGATTACAGGTGTGAGCCATCCCACCCCACCCATACTATTTCTTCTTTAATAATTTGTATAATTTGTATTTAAGTCTGGACCATTTGCTTTTGAAAGGAAACATTCAAAGGCATGAAAGTGAGAAATGAGGCTGGGCGCAGTGGCTCACACCTGTAATCCCAGCTCTTGGGGAGGCGAGGTGGGCGGAGAAACCCCATCTAAACCCACAAACACAAAATTAGCCAGGCGTGGTGGTGCATGCCTATAATCTCAGCTACTCGGGAGGCTAAGGCAGGAGAAGAGCTTGAACCAGGGAGGCGGAGGCTGCAGTGAGCTGAGATCACACCACTGCACTCCAGCCTGGGCAACAAGAGCAAAACTCCACCTCAAAAAAAAAAAAAAAAAAAAAAAAGGAAAAGGAAGGAATGATTCCAAGAATCTGCAGGTACTCACTTAATTTCTTATATAAGCCTCTGATCAATTATTGAGTGCCATCAACAAGGTCTTTTAAAATTGTCAACAACGGAGGGTTAAAGACGAGGTTAATTTATCAGAGATGCTTTATCTTACATTATCCTGACTACTACTAAGGAAAAATATTTTGCAATATGTTTATTTGTATTTCTCATAGCATAATGTGTCTGTTCATATCTTTTGTTTATTTGCTTACTACTGTCTAGATGCTCTTGAAAGAGTCTTTATGAATGTAGGTATTACATTTTTATAGAAATAAATTTTATCTTAGTAAGAAAACCAAAAGTTGTATTGGACTTAAAAAATGAAACTGGGACGGGGAGGCAAGAAGGGAAAGAATGCCAGTATTTGGATAAGGTTGACATTAGTGATGTGACATTCATTCCCGAACTTACAAAATAGGCAGTCCCCACCCTCCTTTATTCTTGTAAAAAAGAAGGCCTAGCAAGAACAGTCTTCACTATAGTAGGCACAGTGAAGGTGAAAGAAAGCACAGAGGGATTACAGAGCTGTGCCCAGAGCAGAATTTGGGCACAAATGTGGCAGCAGTGTGAACACAGTATACTGCAGACACCAGTGAAGAGATTAGGCAAAATGAACTCTGCTGCAGGCCCAGAAACAGGGCAAGTCAAGAAGTACTTATTGCCTCAGCGTGACCCAGTGGAAGAGTGTGAAAGGGACTGGAGGGAGCTATTCCAAACTCCTGACCAGCAAAGTAACAAGACAGGTATCAGGAGACATGCAGGACAAGCCAGAGTGGGAGAGGCAAGAGCCTAGAACTCTATGAGGAGCAAGTTATTATACAACCAAAGGACCCAGTTACCAACCATTCGCCCAGTTATCTGTTCTCTGCTCCCACAAATTAGTGAGTCTGCATGACCTATGAGTAGTCAGACACATACCTGTTTTCTTCCAAAACTCCACAGGTACATATCCTGTACCTGGCCTGCTGTTGAACTCTCTCTGAGAATCTGCACAAGAGACATAAAAAGCATAGGGTCAGAAGCTGTCTATAATCAGCAGTTTTATTTTTGATCAGATTTCTCATTCACCAGTTAGACTCAAACTTTTTTTTTTTTTTTTTTTGAGATGGAGTCTCGCTCTGTCACCCAGGCTGGAGTGCAGTGGCCGGATCTCAGCTCACTGCAAGCTCCGCCTCCCGGGTTTACGCCATTCTCCCGCCTCAGCCTCCCGAGTAGCTGGGACTATAGGCGCCCGCCACCTCGCCCGGCTAGTTTTTTGTATTTTTTAGTAGAGACGGGGTTTCACCGTGTTAGCCAGGATGGTCTCAATCTCCTGACCTCGTGATCCGCCTGTCTCGGCCTCCCAAAACGCTGGGATTACAGGTTTGAGCCACCGCGCCAGGCTCGAAGAGCTACTATTAATTCCCATTTCTGTTTATGTCCGTCTCCAATATTAGAGGCTTACCTTGAGAGAGTGGTCACCCTCAACTGTGCACACATGCCACTAAAAAGCTGCCTAGAAGCCCTGTGACAGTGGATGAGGTCCATCTGCTGTAGACTTAACTAGAAGCAGTTTTCCCAAATTTGCCTGCTTATTGAACTCATTAAACATATGTATTCAGATTCCCTTTTTTTTTTTTTTTTTTGGAGATAGCGTCTTGCTCTGTTGCCCAGGCTGGAGTACAGTGGCACAATCTCAGCTCACTGCAAGTTCTGCCTCCTGGGCTCAAGCCATCCTCCAACCTCAGCCTCCCAAGTAGCTGGACTATAGGCACACCCCACCCCAATCAGCTAATTTTCATGTTTTTTGTAGAGACAGGGTTTCACCATGCTGCCCAGGCTGGTCTTGAACTCCTGAGTTTAAGCGATCTGCTAGCCTCTGCCTCTCAAAGTGCTGGGATTACGGGCGTCAGCCACCACAGGTGGACTATATTCAGATTTTTGAGTCTCAGAATCATAACATCCAGAAGGGCCTGGATCTTGACTGTCATTCTGAGGAAAACTGATGGCTGAAGAAGTATTTTTTTCTTTGTTTAAAAATTTGGCCAGACGCAGTGGCTCAGGCGTGTAATCTTAGCACTTTGGGAGGTGGAGGCAGGCGGATCACTAGAGGTCAGGAGTTCGAGACCAACCTGGCTAACATGGTGAAACCCTGTCTTTACTAAAATACAAAAATTAGTCGGGTGTGGTGGCGGGTGGCTGTGGTCCCAGCTACTCGGGAGGCTGAGGTTGCAGTGAGCCAAGATCGTGCCACTGCACTCCAGCCTGGGCGATGGAGCGCACCTCCATCTCACCAAAAAAAAAAAAAAAAAAAAAAAAAAAAAAAAAAAAAAATTGGCTAAGTACGGTGGCTCATGCATGTAATCTCAGAACTTTTGGAGGCAGAGGTGGGTGGATCACTTGAAGCCAGGAGTTTGAGACCAGCCTGGGCAACATAGTGAAACCCCATCTCTACAAAAAATATAAAAGTTATCCGGGCATGGTGGCCTGCATGCCTGTAATCCCAACTACTCATGAGGCTGAGGCATGAGAATTATTTGAACCGAGGAGGCGAAGGCTGCAGTGAGGCGACATCGTGCCACTGCACTCTAGCCTGGGTGACGCAGTGAGACCTTGTCTCAGGAGAAAAAAAAAAGAAGTAAAACAATTTTACTTGCGGCTGGGTGCAGTGGCTCACACCTGTAATCGCACCACTTTAGGAGGCCAAGGTGGGTGGATCATGAGGTCAGGAGTTTGAGACCAGCCTGACCAACATGGTGAAACCCCATCTCTACTAAAAATACAAAAATTAGCTGGGCATGGTGGCACGCACCTGTAATCCCAGCTACTTGGGAGGCTGAGGCTGAGGCAGGATAATCACTTGAAGCCAGAGGCAGAGGTTACAGTGAGCTGATATTGCACCACTGTACATCAGCCTACTAGGTGACTCCGTCTCAAAAAAAAAAAATTTTTTTTTACTTGCAAAATTAGATGGCTGACCAGTCCATAAAATATTAACATGCAATAATGAAAATATTAATATACAATTTAATATCATAAGCCTGAGTTCAGGAAAGTGAACAGTATCAGCAACCCCAAATTCCTAAGAGGTCAGTCATGGCCATAGTAATATTTAAATAATGCTAGCCAGACTGACAATCCTGTCCTAAGAATAGATGTAGCTAGAACTCACTAACTCTGCACCCTCCACCCACACAGCCAGAGGAAACCATTCTCCTGATCTCTGTGATAAGCATTTTCTTCTTTTCCTTATGGTTTTTGCACTTCTTTATGCATCCTTTAATAACACCTAAATACATTCCTTGCTGCCTGGACAAAATCTGTTTGTGAAAACATTGTGAATCACAAATTTTCAGGTAGGGAAACCTACATTGCATTAATTTAAATGGGAAAAGTAATAATGCCATCTAAAGCCTCTAGTCAATTTATCTCTAAATAACCATGGTTTTAACCATCCACACCATGGATTTCCACATAACCCAAGACTTTTATTTATTTATTTATTTATTTATTTATTTAGCAACAGGGCCTCACTCTGTTGCCCAGGCTGGTGTGCAGGGCGTGATCTCAGCTCATCGCAACCTCTGCCTCCCAGGTTGGAGTGATTCTCGTGCCTCAGCCTCCCGAGTAGGTAGGAGTACAGGCATGTGCTACCATGCCTAGCTAACTTTTTTGTATTTGTAGTAGAGACAGGGTTTTGACATGTTGGCCAGGCTGGTCTAGAACTCCTGGCCTCACATGATCCACCTGGTTCAGCATCCCAAAGTGCTGGCATTACAGGCATGAGACACTGTACCCAGCTAACCCAAGACTTTAAAAACACTAATTATGCCGGGCACGGTGGCTCACGCCTGTAATCCCAGCACTTTGGGAGGCCAAGGCGGGCAGATCACGAGGTCAGGAGATCGAGACCATCCTGGCTAACACGGTGAAACACCATCTCTACTAAAAATACAAAAAAATTAGCTGGGCATAGTGGCGGGAGCCTGTAGTCCCAGCTACTTGGGAGGCTGAAGCAGGAGAATGGCGTGAACCCGGGAGGCGGAGCTTGCAGTGAGCTGAGATTGCGCCACCGCACTCTAGCCTGGGCAACTGAGCAAGACTCCGTCTCAAAAAAAAAAAAAAAAAAGTGGCCGGGCGCGGTGGCTCAAGCCTGTAATGCCAGCACTTTGGGAGGCCGAGACGGGCGGATCACGAGGTCAGGAGATCGAGACCATCCTGGCCAACACGGTGAAACCCTGTCTCTACTAAAAAATACAAAAAACTAGCCGGGCGAGGTGGCGGGCACCTGTAGTCCCAGCTACTCGGGAGGCTGAGGCAGGAGAATGGCGTAAACCCGGGAGGCGGAGCTTGCAGTGAGCTGAGATCCGGCCACTGCACTCCAGACCGGGCGACAGAGCAAGACTCCGTCTCAAAAAAAAAAAAAAACACTAATTACTTGGTCAGGCATGGTAGCTTATGCCTGTAAATCCCAGCACTTTGGGAGGCCAAGGAGGGCAGATGACTTGAGGTTGGGAGTTCGAGACCAGCCTGGCCAACATGGTGAAACCTCATCTCTACTAAAAACACAAAAATTAGCTGGCTGTGGTAGGACACACCTGTAAACTCAGCTACTCAGGAGGCAAAGGCAGGACAATTGCTCAAACCTGGGGAGCAGTGAGCCAAGATTACGCCACTGCATTCCAGCCTAGGTGACAGACCAAGACTCCATCTCAAACAAAAACACTAATTACTTATTTAAAAGTCATTGGTGAGGCCAGGTGCGGTAGCTCATGCTTGTAATTCCGGCACTTTGGGAGGGCGAGACAGGTGGATCACAAGGTTAGGAACTGGAGACCAGCCTGGCCAACACAGTGAAACCCCGTCTTTACTTAAAAAAAAAAAAAAAAAAAAAAAAAAAAAAAATTAGCTAGGCATGGTGGCAGGCGCCTCCCAGTTACTCAGGAAGCTGAGGCAGGAGAATCGCTTGAACCCAGGAGGCAGAGGTTGCAGTGAGCCGAGATCATGTCATTGGACTCCAGCCTGGGCGATAAGAGCTAGACTCTGTCTCAAAAAAAAAAAAAAGTCATTGGTGAAATTCTTTTGAAATGTCTATTATTGGTATAAAAATATGCCAGAATGTAAAACAACTATGTGTCTAAGAACTCATTTCAGGCCGGGCATGGTGGCTTACGTCTGTAATCCCAGCACTTTGGGAGGCCAAGTTGGGTGAATCATCTGAGGTCAGGAGTTCAAGACCAGCCTGGCCAACATGGTGAAACCCCATCTCTACTAAAAATACAGAAGCAGCCAGGCATGGTGGCGGGTGCCTGTAATCCCAGCTACCCAGGAGGCTGAGGTAAGATAACTGCTTGAAGGAGGTTGCAATGAGCCAAGATCGTGCCACTGCATTCCAGCCTGGGCAACAGAGCAAGACTCCATTTCAAAAAAAAAAAAAGAAAAGAACTCATTTCACAGTTAGACTTTCTTGATGAAGCTAGCTGTACCCAAGCTCCTCATATGTCATCACAAACCAGTGGCACTTTTTGGAGTTGTTATAATTCACATTTTGCATATTACATTTATTTAGGATATGAATTATACTGTCATTCTATACTAAAATGGACAATAAACATAGAAATAAACATGAAATAAACACATAAATGGCACTAAAATATACTATTTAAATCAGGTTGACAGTGCTCTCAGAAACCTGATAGAAGAAAACATGTATCCATGAAGAGCTAAACCTAGAATGACAATATAACTTATCATCCAGATTGCCTTCATTGTTGCTAGAATGACAATATAACTTATCATCCAGATTGCCTTCATTGTTGCTAGAATGACAATATAACTTATCATCCAGATTGCCTTCATTGTTGCTAGAATGACAATATAACTTATCATCCAGATTGCCTTCATTGTTGAGAATGAGGGAAGTGCTAGTAACAACTATAACAGGATACAGGGATAAACTGGACTGTCTAAGGTAAATCAAAAAATATGGTCCCCAGAGCTAATCCGTGATACAAAGGGTGGGAAAGGTGAGTAGTGGTCATGCACAGTAATGTTTAAATGACTCCAGCAAGATCTGTATCTTGGCTCAGCAACCACTGGCTCACAACTGCAGCTCCCTCTGTACTCTATGCTTCTCGCCTGCACACGTGTAGACTCACTAATGGATGAGGTATGGCTTGGGTGTAAACTTTAGCTAAGACTCCAAAAGTCTTTCTCCCTGTCTGAAAGTCACACTGGGACTATCTGCAAATGTTCAGAAAGTAAGGGAGACCAGAAGGTTAGCTTTGTCTGTTTTTGGAGGTTGTTTTTTTTTTTTTTCTTTTTCTTTGTTGAGAGGGAGTCTCACTCTGTTGCCCAGGCTGGAGTGCAGTGGTGCAATCTCGGCTCACTGCAAGCTCCGCCTCCGGGTTCACACCATTCTCTCGCCTCAGCCTCCTGAGTAGCTGGGACTACAGGCACTTGCCACCACACCTGGCTAATTTTTTGTATTTTTAGTAGAGATGGGGTTTCACCGTGTTAACCAGGATGGTTTCGATCCCTTGACCTTGTGATCCGCCCACCTCAGCCTCCCAAAGTGCTGGGATTACTGGCGTGAGTCACTGCGTCTGGCCTGTTTTTGGTGTTTTCACAAAAGGAATCATACTAATACTGTAACTCTACGTACATGTTGATGCCTTGTTGTGCTAGATATTCCACCTAATGGTGGTATTCCGTGGTTGGCTCCAGAGCTGCTGCTGTGGGTGGGGTAGGGAAAGGGAAGCCTTTAGCTCCCACTGTTTGGACATACTGTATTAATTCTGGCTTTGCCTCGAGTTTTCCTTACAGTTTTTTAGAGACTAATAATAGCTGCCTTCGATGGAACATGCTAGGTCTGTCATAAGAGACTTGTTCTCCGGGGTGAACATTTGGGAACTCAAAAGTGCATGGGAAAACAGTCTGATCACAGATGGCCTGTCACTCAGCTATGCCTTTGGATAGGGCACCTTCTCAGTTATTGGGTGAATGTGCTGGAACATTTTGAGGGGAATAACTGAGGCTTGCTGGATGTACTCTGGATTGCTGCTGCTTCGGACTCGGAAAGGCAAGGGGGGACAACCTAGTGTGGTACAGTAAATCCTTTTGTGGGAGGCCACCAGACCATGGAGGATTGAGTGGTATTGTCCTGAATGGTGGGCTGGGGACAGGAGGAAGGAAGGTAAGGTAAACACTTTCAAGGCTACTGTGAGAAATAAAAGTGATGACACAAGAGTGCCTAGTACATACATCCAGCCAGGCTGAATTTGACAACCAAACACTCTTTGATCAACACCTAGCACACATATATGTAGAGAGTTAAAGACAGAACAAAATCACAAATATTCTCATTCTCCACAAAGAAGAATTCACATTTTTTGAACATGCCAGGTACCAGTCTGGGCACAGTGGCTCAGGCCTGAAGTCCTGGTGTTTTGGGAGGCTGAGGCAGGAAGATCGCTTGAGGCCAGGAGTCCAAGGCCAGCCTGGGCAACACAGCGAGACCCTGTCTATACAAAACAAAACCCACCCCCCGCCACCCACCAAAACATGCCAGGGGCTTCATATATTTTCTCACTTCCTCTTCATAATCACCTGAGTCTCCCTAAATCCACAATGAAACACCACCTTTCTTTCTTTCTTTTTCTTTTTTTTTTTGAGATGCAGTCTTGCTCAGTAGCCCAGGCTGGAGTGCAGTGGTGTGATCTTGGCTCACTGCAAGCTCCGCCTCCTGGGTTCATTCATGCCATTCTCCTGCCTCAGCCTCCTGAGTAGCTGGGACTACAGGTGCCCACCACCACGCCCAGCGTGGTGTATTTTTATTTTTAGTGGAGAGGGGTTTCACCATTTTAGCCAGGATGGTATCGATCTCCTGACCTCGTGATCTGCCCCCCTTGGCCTCCCAAAGTGCTGGGATTACAGGTGTGAGCCACCACGCCTGGCCGAGCACCACCTTTCTTTAAAGTCAAGTAGAAAAAGCCTTCTGTGACATATTCGTGGGCTCTAAAGGCTGACATTTACTCTGGGTTCCCCGCAGACTCTCCCCTTACCATTGCTGAGAGAATCTGTACTCCCAGGGCTGTGTTGCCTGGAGACCAACTCAGTCCCCGTTTTCCTCAGCTCTGTGTTTTCATTGTACCGTCTTTTCCAATAGTTGAGTTCTTCACGATCTGATTCCTGACAGCGCCGCAGAACTGCCATGGAGCGCCTTGTTTTCTCTACCATTTCCATAATGCAATTCAGCGCCTGAGTCAGAGAGGGGGCCAGGCAAAGATGAGATGAGAACATCCAAACAACCAACACTGTAAATCAGGCCAACGCAGTATGAGGCATTCAGGTTCCTTAAAGTACAGGTTTAGGAATATCAAGTTTACATTTAATACCCTTTATTGCTATCTGTTTCTCCATCAGCCAGGAAGGACATTGGTGTTGAGGCTGACATACCTATCAAGGACAGTAACTACCAGGGCTTCCAGTGTTTGGACAGAACCTCAGATGCATGGCCTTCTGGCCAACTGTCTACGATTTCATGTTGCTGCAGCATTTGTTGTATCCCTGGGGTCTAAAGCACTCAGTAAGTTTGCTGTGGCTGAACCATAAAATAAGGTATACACAGATTTCTAACAGAAATCTGTTACAGATGAGGAAGGCTGTTATCTTTCAGAATGCAAAATAATTCTGGAATATAAACAATTTTGGGCGGTTGAACTACCTAGAAGTTTGTTACTGACCTGTGTTCTAAAACTACGAAACATGAATATGTGGGCTAAAAAACAATTCTCTTTACTACAGAAGGAGCAGAATTGAAAAAAATAAAAAGAAAGTTTCTTTTGATAAAAATTTAACAAATAACAAATGAATTCTGTCTTGCTATGTTGCCCAGACTAGACTTCAAGTCTTGGCTCCTGGGCTTAAGAGATACTCCTGCTTAGCTTCCCGAGTAGCTGGGACTACAGGGATATGCCACTGCACCTGGCTACAAACCTTTGTTTTTAACCATTATACTACATGACTTTATTTGGTTTCTGACCTGAAGTGATCATCCCCCATCACAAAGATTAGGGAGTGACTCTAATTCTTTAGCTGAGGGAGTAGTAGCTAAACCAATTTTAATTAAAAGCAAAGGATGCCATGGCTGTGGTTATGTTCACTTCAAATATACATGTTCCTTTAATTATTGGTAGCATTAAGAATCAAAAGTAGGCTGAGTGCAGTGGCTCACACCTGTAATCTCAGCACTCTGGGAGGCTGAGGTGGGGAGATCACTTGAGGTCAGGAGTTTGAGACGAGTCTGGCCAACATGGCCAAACCCTGTCTCTACTAAAAATACAAAAATTAGCTGGGCGTGGTGGCATACACCTGTAATCCCAGCTACTCTGGAGGCTGAGGCAGGAGAATTGCTTGAACCCAGGAGGTGGAAGTTGCAATGAGCTGAGAGCGCACCACTGTACTCCATCCTGGGCAACAGAGTGAGACTCCTGTTTCAAAAAAAAGTAATAAAGAATTAGGGACATTACACACTACAAGATTCTTACATGGTCAAGATGTTTCCATTCATCAGCCCATTCCCTTTCTGTCAAACGATGATCTACCAATTCATCTTGATAGCCTCCATTTAGACCTATTAGAAATTAGAGATTAAATTCAAAGACAGCAAGAAAAACACAATAGAAGCAAATTCTACCAAGTAAATACACACATATTCATCATTACTTTGAACACACTATTAAGGCAATGATTCACAATGGGGTGGGGGACCCACAAAAGGACAATATAACCAACAAAGGATCACTATTCAGATTATATTTAAAAAACCCCAACAAATCAATTGTAAAACACAAAACAGCCCTAAAGAAAAAGAGGTAAAAGAAATAAACAGGCATGTCATACATAGATAGCATTTAACACCTAACATACTGGAAAAAATTAAAATGTCAGATAATATCAAGTGTTGGCAAGGATGTGGTTCAATGCGAGTTAATTAACCACCAAAACCAGAGTGTCTACTGGTACAAACACTTGGAAACCGCTTAACATTATCAGTAACTTAAAAAAAATTTTTTTGAGGGGGGACAGTTTTGATATATACTGAAATTTCCAGGAATGGAACAACTGTGTGAATTAAAGGTATACCAATAAGAATTGTCTACTATTTTGAAGAACTCAAATCATATACAGCAACAGTGTCTTTGAGTCATTAACACAACACATCTGTTACCAGTCTAATTTATAGGAGTAATATTCATAGTGACTATGTATCAGTGTGAGAATCTGTTTATTTCAGTATATATTGAGTTTCTCATGATCTGTACAATCTGTCAAAAAATGTAGTAATAAGAGCCAGGTGTGGTGGGGCATGCCTATAGTCCCAGCCACTCAGGAGGCTGACACAGGCAGATCACTTGAGCCCAGGAGTCCAGCCTGGGCAATATAGTGAGACCCCATACCTAGTTTTTGGCATACTTTTTTCTCAAGTCAAACTGGCAAAAGATGTGCAGAAAAAACCATTAGCAAGTCAGCTTTTTTTCCCTGCACTGTGCTATTTCTAATCAAAGCAAGTCAGTTTTCCCTTGACAGAGTCTCACTCTGTCACCAGGCTGGCGTGCAGCAGCGTGATCTCGGCTCACTGCAACCTCTGCTTCCTGGGTTCACGCCCTTCTCCTGCCTCAACCTCCCGAGTAGCTGGGACTATAGGCGCCCGCCACCACGCCCGGCTAATTTTTTGTATTTTTAGTAGAGACGAGATTTCACCATGTTAGCCAAGATGGTCTCGATCTCATGACCTCATGATCCGCCTGCCTAGGCCTCCTAAAGTGCTGGGATTACAGGTGTGACCCAACACGCCCAATCCCCACAAGCAGTTTTTAATAGATAAGAGAGACATAGGAGTAACAGGGGTTGAACACTAGGATTGGTATCATAACATACTGCTAGTACATCTAAGCCTTGGGCATAAGACAATTGGGGTCTGAATTTTGTCTCTGCCAATTATCAGCTATGTGATTTTGGCCATAGTTCTTTCATCTTTCATCTATAAAAAGGGGATAACAACTGCCTGGGACTCCTGTGAGGATTAAATGAGATAATGTACGTACAATACAATCTAAGTGGTAGCTACAACTCAGTAAATGTTGGCTCTGAGAACACCATAGCTGCTACAGCCTTCCCTATTCAGCTACTATCTCACTACATGATGTCAGGGGCCCCAGTGTGGCCAAGCGTCTGAAAGATGCTAGTGAGCCTAAATAAGAGGAAGTCAGAGCAAATGTGTTGCACTTTCTTACTCAACAAGGTACAAATGGAAATTTAGGGAAACCCTGGAAGCTGATAGCCCTTTGGTTCCCTGCTCTAACAGATGCTCAGCAGTTATACTCCAAAAAACCTTATACTGAAAATGTGTACGAGTACATGACAAAATACTCTGTCCAAAACTAGAAGAGGTTTGTTAAGGTTTCTTTTCTGTTTCTTCCTAAATTTAATGGTTTCTGAGCACCCATGTACCAGGCACTCCAAATGGAACAACAACCCAGCACAGGGGGTGGTGTTATTTCCATTTAGAAATTACTCTTCTGAGGCTCAGAGAGCCCAAGCAACTTGCATGAGATCACACAGCTAGTTAGGATGCAGAGCTGAGATTTCGAGATGCCTCACCTCCTGACCTGAATGTCCATGCACTTTCACCTCCAAGGTGAAATCTTGCATCTTTCTCGCTTAATTTTAAAAACTTTTTTTGTTGTTGTTATGTTGAGGCAGGGTCTCATTCTGTTGCCCAGGAGGGGAGTGTAGTGGCACCATCACGGCTCATTGCAGTCTTGACCTCTTGGGCTCATGAATCCTCCTGACTCATTTTTTTGCTTTGTTTTTTAGTTTTTGTTTTTGTTTTTGTTTTTTTTTGGAGATGGAGTCTTGCTCTGTCGCCCAAGCTCGAGTGCAGTGGTGTGATCTTGGCTCACTGCAAGCTCTGCCTCCTGGGTTCATGCCATTCTCCTGCCTCAGCCTCCTGAGTAGCTGGGACTACAGGTGCCTGCCACCATGCCCGGTTAATTTTTGTATTTTTAGTAGAGACGGGGTTTCACCGTGTTAGCCAGGATGGTCTCAATCTCCTGACCTCATGATCCACCTGCCTTGGCCTCCCAAAGTGCTAGGATTACAGTCATGAGCCACCACGCCCACCCCCTCCTGCCTCATTTTTAATTTTTGTTGTTGTAGAGATGAGGTCTCCCTATGTTGCCCATGCTGGTATCAAACTTCTGGCCTCAAGTGATCCTCCTGCCTTGGCCTCCCAAAGTGCTGGGATTATAGGCATGAGCCACTGAGCTTGGCCTAATTTTTAAAAGATTTATAGAATAACTGCAAAAGGAGCACAGAGAATTCTCACATATCTTCAAACAGTTTTCAAATGTTAACATCTCCTTTGCTTTTCCATTCTCTTTTTCTGAATCATTTGAGAATAGGCGATACCCCTTTATTCTTTTTTAGACAGGTCTCACTCTGTCACCCAGACTGAATGCAGTAGCAAGATCATGGCTCAATGTAGCTTTGACTTCCTGGTCTCAAGTGATCCTCCCTCCTCAGCCTCCCTAGTAGCTGCGACCACAGGCGCATGCCACCTAACCTGGCTAGTTTTTAAAAATTTTTTGTAGAGACAGGGTCTCACCATGTTGCCCAGACTGGCTTGAAGTGATCCTTCCACCTCAGCTGGGATTACAGACACCAGTCACCACACCCAGCTGTACTTCTATCATATCAGAGTAACAAGGTATCAAATAAGATTAATATCAAATAAGATCAACTATGATTCTAATAGTCTATGTATAATACTGTTCTATCCAATCAGTGGGAAAAAGCAATCATGATATTATTTGACTTTATCATTGAGTTGGAAAGAAATCCAAGAATCCAGTCTGAATTTACCATGCTGCTTAGGTTGCTTACCGAGACTGTGGTGTCTCTCACGAACTTCTCGATGCTCTAGCATCTTGTTGGGTTCCCGATACAGGTGAGAAGTTGCAATATCCTCTAACGTGTAATGCTGAAGAGGCGGAGGGGTAGGATGGAATTGGCCCCCAGGATTCATTAGGGGCACAGTGAGAGCAGGACTGTGCCGAGGAGCAGGGCTGATGGTACATACTCTCTTGGCAGGAGGCTCAGGAGCGATTGTATCTCTATCAAAACTATTCTCTTCTCTCCTGTAGAAGAAGCAGAAGTGCATATTTGATCCTGTCAACAAGTGTTCATGCGGACATTTCCTGAGAACCTAGTGTGTGTTAGCTATTTTGCTATACACTGGCATAAACAGGAAGACTCTAAGGAAAGGTGTGACATGAGGCATGAACTGAACTGTCTTCAGGGGCCAGGCACCTCATAGAAATTGCTGATTTATACCAGCATGAAAAAGGAGGTCAAATCCATCCATAACCAGAGAGAAACATTAACCCTCATAAAGCAAAGGAGAGACTAAGGAGATGACAGCCTTTTTCTGAGTTATGGGTTCAACAATACCTAGGAAAGTATTAAGGTCAAATTTGTTACCGTGGAGGTGAGTTACTGGAAAGAAACTACATGGGAGGAAAAAGGCTCATACAACAAATCCAATTGCATCTTTTTTTTTTTTTTTTTTTTTTTAAAGCCAGTCAAATTAACCCTGGGTCTAATTGTGTAGTGGCAGGGTTTTTAGTCACTCAGATCCAACTGTAATAAATTTTCTACCTTTATTTATTTATTTTTTTTTACTTAAAAAAAATGTCATTAAAGCCTATCCACTATTGTTAAAATATTGCCTTCTTTGATAACCCATAGAATATTTTGATAGCCACTCATAGGGAGTCTTCTAAAATAAATTTATATTAATTTCAATCTCAGTGAAGGTGAGCCATTGGCAAATACTAATAATTAATTGCTGGCCGGGAGCGGTGGCTCAAGCCTGTAATCCCAGCACTTTGGGAGGCCGAGACGGGCGGATCACGAGGTCAGGAGATCGAGACCATCCTGGCGAACACGGTGAAACCCCGTCTCTACTAAAAAATACAAAAACTAGCCGGGCGAGGTAGCGGGCGCCTGTAGTCCCAGCTACTCCGGGAGGCTGAGGCAGGAGAATGGCGTGAACCCGGGAGGCGGAGCTTGCAGTGAGCTGAGATCCGGCCACTGCACTCCAGCCTGGGGGACAGAGCGAGACTCCGTCTCAAAAAAAAAAAAGAAAAAAATAATTAATTGCTATACTTTTTCAAAACTTCTCTTATCAGAAAAAAATGCATTTGACATAAAAGGCATTTTGGCAGATTGTATTGCTGTCTTTCTTTTTTTTTTCTTTTTCAATTCTTTCTAAAAACAGCATCCAAGAAAAGGCAGAACTGTATTCCTGAGGCTTCTGGAACAGTCGATCCCATAAATTCTCTGGAGTAGAGTTTCTTACTGGGTGTGTAGGCATCTGAGGAGTTTCTGAAAAATATTCATGCCTGGAAGCCAACTCTCATAGATTTTAGATGTATTCTGCAGCAAGGTATTGGAATAAAGCACAAATAACCATAGAAAGTCTGAGACATTGGACTGGGCATGGTGGCTCACACCTGTAATCTCAGTACTTTGGGAGGTCGAGGCGGGCAGATCTCTTGAGCTCACAAATTTGAGACCAGCCTGGGCAACATGGTAAAACCCCATCTCTCCAAAAACAAACAAACAAACAAATAAAAATTAGCTGGTCATGGTGGCACGTGCCTGTAGTCCCAGATACTCGGGAGGCCTCTGAGGTGGGAGGATCGTTTGAGCTCAGGAGGCGGAGGCTTCATTGAGCAACGATTGTGCCACTGTGCTCCAGTCTAGGCAATAAAGCCAGACCTTGTCTCAAAAAAAGGTTGAGACATTACACCACAGCAATCAAATTCTCTTTATTTTATAAGCAAAGGGGAAGGCCAGTGTGGTTCCAGGAAGGCAAGGACAGCAAAACTCATCTGCTCACCTCTCTGGACTGGGCCTCTTCCCATTTCCGTGTACCTCCATGAGCAGCTCTGACGAATCAGCAGGCGATGCAATGCTTGTGTTGAGCAGAAGGTGTTCAGTGCTGAGCGAGGTACTGGGATGGGGTCTGCTTGGCTGCCCGAGCGCAGTGCAGCAGTTCTCGCTGCAGCAGAGGAAGGTTGGCCTTGAAAGGAAGAGGCAGTTTTTCCAGTGTTGGGCCCTACACAAGAGGGCTCAGCACCTCAAAGGGCTTTCACAAAGCAGATGATATAAGATAAAAGTCTTTCTCTCCTTGGCAGTCTGATTTTCATATGCTTCTTCTGTGAGTCAATGATATCTCTTATATTGCACCTGAATTACTGGTTCAGTTGTCTCTTGCCCAAATCAGATGTAAATCTGCTTAAGGAAGAGACTGCACCTTATTTACCTTTGCAGCCTAGTATACAGTCAAAGCTCAATAAAGGGTTGTTAAACATAGTAATTTTAAAACATACACTTCTGAAGACTTTAGCGAGTGAGAGAATTACTACTGCCTATGTGGGAGTCATTCCAAGCCCTGGTTTCTCTCTTCTGAACCCCAACTCATCTCTGATAGCACTACTCAACCTTACTTCATGTTCTGTATAAAAGCTGCCACGGAATTCTGGAAACTGATTATTCTAAAACGTGGGAGTTTGAAAAGGAGCACTGGGAGTGATATAAAATGTAAAAAGATAATTCATGGCCGGGTGGGGTGGCTCACGCTTGTAATCCCAGCACTTTGGGAGGCCAAGGCGGGCAGATCATGAGGTCTGGAGATGGAGACCATCCTGGCTAACACGGTGAAACCCCATCTCTACTAAAAATACAAAAAATTAGCCGGGTGTGGTAGCGGGTGCCTGTAGTCCCAGCTACTCAGGAGGCTGAGGCAGGAAAAGGGCATGAACCCGGGAGGTGGAGCTTGCAGTGTGCTGAGATTGCACCACTGCACTCCAGCCTGGGCGGCAGAGCAAGACTCCGTCTCCAAAAAAATAATAATAATAATAATTCATTAAGTAGATATTTTTCTCTCTCATACTTAGAAAACCTGTAATAGGAACAAATCACATTTTAAAACCCTATACATCTTTTAAAGCTGAGAACTTGATTTCCTTCATACACAGAATTTACTTTTCCCATTTCTATCAAAAAAACCATAAAGCAGAAATTGTATTTTTCTCACCAAATTTAAAAGCAATGCAGGCTGAGCTCATAAGCAAAGGCTTAATCGAAGGGACAGATGAGCAAGTGAAAGGAGAGTTTTAATACATGCAAGTAGCCATCCCTTCACTGAGGGTTAATTTAGCAGGCACCATAATTAGTGACTGTTTTAAAGCAGAAATAAATTGACAAAACCCTAAATGCTAGCCAAAAAGCTGCCATAACAACCTACCTCATGCTGTTTTCCAAAATAACAAGAGTTAAGAATAAGGAATTTGACTAAATAAAACTCTTTTAAAGTCTGTTCTATAACCTCAATCTTGTTGCAACTGTAAAAACTTAATTGAAAAAAACACCATGTCAGATCTTTACACTGGTGACATGTGTCCCATGATGAATAAAAAACATGCTAATTATTTCCTATTAACACAAATTTCACAAATCTTTCTTGATTCTAGAGTCTTGGGGAAATAATCGTCTACCAGCTCTGACATACATAAAGGAGACCAAGATAGAACCAGCACAGCTGTTTCAGGGCTCAAAAAGGCACCCCAGGCTGCTCGGAGCAGCTGAGGCTTCAATGCCATTAGAACTGAGCAATGATACAGGCTGTGCACCCTAGACCGATGCATTTTCCTGTGCTCCAATATAAGGTTTTAAAAAACTGGTATCAGTACTTTAGTAAGATAACCCATCTGTCTAATGCTATTACATTTTCTTAGGAAATGAAAATAAGGTAAAAGAAAGTAAAAGAGGCATATTTATTTGACCAGATAGTAAATATTACAGGCTTTGTTAAGCGGCAAAATTAGGTGCCGGGCGCAGTGGCTCACACCTGTAACCCCAGCACTTTGGGAGGCCAAGGAGGGCAGATCACAAGGTCAGGAGTTTGAGACCAGCCTGGCCAATATAGTGAAACCCCATCTCTACTATAAATACAAAAATTAGCCAGGTGTTGTGGCGCATGCCTGTAGTCCCAGCTACTCGGGAGGCTGAGGCAGAAGAATTGTTTGAACTCGGGAGGCAGAGGTTGTAGAGCCGAGATCGCGCCACTGCACTCCACCCTAGATGACAGAGCAAGATTTTGTCTCCAAAA
The DNA here is from genome assembly GCF_007565055.1 of Rhinopithecus roxellana. Classification (NCBI taxonomy): domain Eukaryota; kingdom Metazoa; phylum Chordata; class Mammalia; order Primates; family Cercopithecidae; genus Rhinopithecus; species Rhinopithecus roxellana. Next base: position 105,884,532 of record NC_044561.1, on the reverse strand, counting down.
AAAAAAAAAAAAAGGAGGCAAAATTAAAGGTATTATAGAAATACTCATAAAAGACAGAAAACAAATTTCCATAAATATTGACAAAATTCAAAATACAGTAACAACTGAATATAGTTTTTCTGTAAAATGATTCTAATCAAATCAACACCAGAGAAAACCAAATCCAGGTACACAGACATTAGTGGGACATGTGGTGAAATATGAGTAAAGTCTATAGATAACAGTGTTGTATGAATGTTACTTTCCTGATTTGATATCTGTATTCAAGTATTTAGACGTATAATGTCTGCAGCTTACTTTTCTTTTTTGAGACAGAGTCTTGTTCTGCCACCCAGGCTGGAGTGCAGTGGCACAATCTTGGCTTACTGCAACCTCCGCCTCCCAGGTTCAAGCAATTCTCCTGCCTCTGCCTCCTGAGCAGTTGGGACTACAGGCATGTGCTAATTTTTTCTATTTTTAGTAAAGACGGGGTTTCATCATGTTAGTCAGGATGGTCTCTAACTCCTGACCTCAAGTAATCTGCCTGCTTCAGCCTCCCAATGTGCTCGGATTACAGGCGTGAGCCACCACACCCAGCCTTGCAGCTTACTCTTAAATATTTATTTATTTATTTATTTATTTTAATTTTATTTTTGAGGATGTCTCACTCTGTCACCCAGGCTGGGATGCAGTGGCAGAATGTCAGCTTACTGCATCCTCTGCCTCTCAGGTTCAAGCGATTCTCCTGCCTCAGCCTCCCAACTAGCTGGGACTACAAGCATGTGCCACCACACCTGGCTAATTGTTTTTCTATTTTTTTGGAGAGACAGGGGTTTCACCATGTTGACCAGTCTGGTCTTGAACTCCTGAGTTCATGCAATCCATCTGCCTTGGCCTCCCAAAGTGCTGGGGTTACAGGTGTGCGCCACTGTTTGAAAGGATTATGTTCCATGTAAATATAACACGGCCTCATTTCATTTATCATGTAAGCTTGATAATGCAGAAAAATCTCTCCAAACGTTATGCTCCATAGAACATTATTGCAGAAGACATCTTTAGAAACTAGACTATCTGGGGCTTGGGGAGACACAGTGTCTTCCTATATCCTCTCCTGACCTTACAGTAAATCTAAACTGCAAAAGCCTTGCCTTTTGTAGGACAGCCTCTTCTCAGATAACACCCTCCACACTCTGACTATACCCAAAAGATTAGTGACCAGTTATTTCTTCTGCTAGGAGCTCAGCCTCCCTTCCACCCTGACACTTCCAGCCCAAGCACCTCCTATTCTCTCCTATGCTAGCTACATCTGTGTGTTACCAGCAGTGTCTTGCACACAGACTACAACTTAAGGCTTTTGCAATTCTCATCTCATTAAAACTGAGGTTTATCTGTTGACTGCACTCAGACCTCTCTACCAGCCCAAAATAAAGATCTAAAAACGTGGCACGTGGCTCTGATTTAAATCACATAACAGGGATGAGCAGAATTTGCAGAAATACTGAAGATAAATTATATTCAGTAATTATCTTATCGAATTACCTTGAGAAATGGAATCACAAAAGGACGAAGGGGAAAGTTTGTGGCTTCTTGGAGCTTACAGTGGAATTCCTCGATTGTCACTGTTGAGTTCTGAAAAGATAAACAACCTCGTTCAACTTCCAAAACTGAACTTCCAAAACTTAGTGCCAAATTCTTTTTTTTTTTTTTATGTTATTTATGTATTTATTTATTTATCTGAGATGGAATCTTGCTCTGTTGCCCAGGCCAGAGTGCAGTGGCGCGGTCTTGGCTCACGGTAACCTCCACCTCCTGTGATCTCCTGACGGTGAACTCCTGACTTTGTGATCTGCTTGCCTTGGCCTCCTAAAGTGGTGGGATTACAAGGGAGAGCCACCGCACCCCGCCTTTTTATTTTTGTTTTTTAAATGTTTAGTAGAGATGTGGTCTCGCTATGTTGTCCAGGCTGGTCCTGAACTCCTGAGCTCAAGCTATCTTCCTGCCTCAGCCTCCCAAAGTGTTGGGATTACAGGTGTGAGCCACCGTGCTCAGCTGCTGAAGTCTTTTAAATTGTAAGAAAAAGGATAACTGGCCGGGCGCGGTGGCTCACGCCTGTAATCCCAGCACTTTGGGAGGCCGAGATGGGCGGATCACGAGGTCAGGAGATCGAGACCATCCTGGCTAACACGGTGAAACCCTGTCTCCACTAAAAACTACAAAAACCTAGCCGGGCGAGGTGGCGACGCCTGTAGTCCCAGCTACCCGGGAGGCTGAGACAGGAGAATGGCGTGAACCTGGGAGGCAGAGCTTGCAGTGAGCTGAGATCCGGCCACTGTACTCCAGCCTGGGCGACAGAGCAAGACTCCGTCTCAAAAAAAAAAAAAAAAAGGGAAATACATAGATCTACCAACAGGAAGCTACATTAAAATTACAAGAGTCATGTATGCTTATGCAGGGAGTGGGGAGAGAGGAGATTTGTATGCATTAAGGCAGAAAAGGTATCTACAATACTGCTAAGTGAAAAACCAGAAACAGAACATTATATTTTCTAAGAATCCACTTACAAAAATAACACACATACATATTATATCATATATTTAATGCCTGGAAGAATAATCACAATAACAGTTATTTCTGAGTATGCAATTATGTTGGATTTTCCAAATATATCATATTTATTATTTGGTAAACATTAAGATATTTTCCTTCAGGGAAAAGGGGTATGTCTAATTTAAACATATTAAAGGAAAATGTTTGAACACTTTCCCACATTTCATACCAAAAAAAATTATTTTAAAGTTAACTGTGTATCTGTTTTAAGTATATGACATTTGCACAATACAGCCAAAGAAACCTGTAATTCTGGTAATCAGGAAGAAAAACTAAGTGTAAGAGAACTATACTCTTTTATACCTACTGCAAGGGAAGCAATCAGGTCTTGAAAAGCAAACACAAATAGATTAAATGTATGGAAGCCCTACATGAATGATTTCAAGTATACTTTTGGGTAGACAAGGGGAAAGGATGGATTGTGTGACACAGGGAAATTGTGAGTTAGGCCAAAGAAATGGACTCAGGGCTACATACACAGTAGATATAGGGCAGTCCTGCATGACAGGGATAAACACTTTCCTCCTTCAGCTAGTTTATTAAACCTTATTTTATATTAAGAGCATAATTGTTTGTTTCTTCCCCTCAAAGATCTCATAGTCTAGTGGGAAAAGAGGCAACTAAGCTATTCATTATAGTATGATGGAGGTACACATGTACAGGACACTACTGACTCACAGAGAAGACATATTTGCTTAAATTTTTTTTTTTTCCCCAGAGATACGGTCTAGCTCTGTCACTTAGGCTGGAGTGCAGTGGCATGATTATAGTGCACTGCAAACTTGAACTCCTGGCCTTAAATAATCTTCCCACGTTGGTCTCCAGAACAGCTAAACCAGCTAATTTTTTTTTTTTTTTTTTTTTTTTTTTTTGAGACGGAGTCTCACTCTGTCGCCCAGGCTGGAGTGCAGTGGCGCAATCTAGGCTCACTGAAAGCTCTGCCTCCCGAGTTCACACCATTCTCCTACCTCAGCCTTCCAAGTAGCTGTGACTACAGGCACCCGCCACCATGTCTGGCTAATTTTTTGTATTTTTAGTACAGACCGGGTTTCACCGTGTTAGGCAGGATGAGCTCCATCTCCTGACCTCATGATCTGCCTGCCTTGGCCTCCCAAAGTGTTGGCGTGAGCCACTGCACCCGGCCAATTTTTTAATTTTTTTTTGTAGAGGAAGGAATCACACTACGTTCCCCAGGCTGGTCTTAAGCTCCTGGTCTCAAGTCGGCCTGGGATTTCCAAATTCTGGGATTATGGGTGTTACCCACACCTGGCCAGAGAAGATATATTTGAATCAAACCTAGGGGGACAAGGAGTTCTGTACAGCAGTTTGTCCTTGAGGAAATCGAAATGCAGCTTTGGGAAAGGTGTCAGAGCGGAGAGAAGAATGTTGAGAGGTAAGATGTTGGCGGAATCTGGTCTCTGGACTTCAAGGGCAACATTTATACTCCAATGTATCCTCTATTCTGCTTCCTCCAATGCTTACATCTTTTATTTTTTTGAGACAGAGTCTTGTTTTGTCACCCATGCTGGAGTGCAGTGGTGTGATCTCAGCTCACTGCAACCTCAGCTTCCCGGGTTCAAGTGATTCTTGTGCCTCAGCCTTCCAAGTAGCTGGGATTACAGGTGTGCACTGCCACTCCTGGCTAATCTCTGTATTTTCAGTAGAGACAGGATTTCACTATGTTGGCCAGGTTGATCTCGAACTCTTGACCTCAAGTGATCCTCCCAACTTGACCTCCCAAAGGGTTACAATCTCAAAAGTAGGAAACTAACATTGGTACAATGTACTTATAGTTCTCTCTCTTTTTTTTTTTTTTTTTTTGAGACAGAGTCTTGCTCTGCCGCCCAGGCTGGAGTGCAATGGCCGGATCTCAGCTCACTGCAAGCTCCGCCTCCTGGGTTTAGGCCATTCTCCTGCCTCAGCCTCCTGAGTAGCTGGGACTACAGGCGCCCGACACGTCGCCCGGCTAGTTTTTTTTTTTTTTTTTTTTGTATTTTTTTTTAGTAGAGACGGGGTTTCACCGTGTTAGCCAGGATGGTCTCGATCTCCTGACCTCGTGATCCGCCCATCTCGGCCTCCCAAAGTGCTGGGATTACAGGCTTGAGCCACTGCGCCCGGCTATACTTTTCATAACTAAAAAAAATTCAAATTTTTTTTGCAAAATGATTTTTTTTTTTTTTGAGATGGAGTCTTGCTCTGTAGCCCAGGCTGGAATGCAGTGGTGCAATCTTGGCTCCCTGAAAGCTCTGCTTCCCGGGTTCACGCCATTCTCCTGCCTCAGCCTCCCTCCTGAGTAGCTGAGACTACAGGCTAATTTTTTGTAATTTTAACAAAGATGGGGTTTCACCGTGTTAGCCAGGATGATCTCGATCTCCTGACCTCGTGATATGCCCACCACAAATGAATTTTTGACATTTTTACTTTTAGGCTTGAAATTATTTTTAAGAATAGATAATACTGAAAGTAATTTGCTGCTGGAATCGTCATAACATTTTGATGTCTGCTTTGTGTCCAATTATGTTCAAGCTCATTTTGACATTTAACTCCAATGACCTTACTCTGGATCCAGTAAGATTTTTCTATAGTAGTCTAAAATTTGAGTAATAAACAGGTTTAAAATAAAAAAGAACTAAACTTCCCTAACTGATGAGGGTGACCATGTGTAGAGTGGTTCTGAGAACAGTATGGTTCATGCTAAACAGGGGTTTTCCTTCTAAGAGGGTAAAATTTGGCAGGTGCTAGGCAAAGAGTGCCTATGTGACCAGGCCCCAACAAAAACCTTGGCGTTGAGTCTGTAATAGGCTTCCCTTGACAGAAACATTGCATGTATGTTGCTGTATTTTTGTTGCTAAGGAAAGGGGGCTCTGTGTTACCATTCAGGAGAGGGAGAAAGCATAAGGAAACCTGCCGATGGGTTCCTCCAGACTCCACCTGTGTCTCTGTTTTATGATCTCACTATGTTCTCCTTACTATGCCTCTGTAATAGAGCTTAGCTGTGAGCACAACTGTATGTGAAGTCCTGTGACTCCTTCTGGCAAATCTCTAAACATGGGGTTGATGCTGGAGACCCCAAAACTGCCCCAAATTACAAATGACTTAAATGTAAAGGTATAAATTGTGGGGGTATTCCTACGATATGACACTATATAGCAATGAAAATAAACTACAGTCATACGTAATAAGGACTAAACCTCACAAATGACGAAAAAGTCATTTATTGCATTTTGCCTTGTATGAAAGTTGTTCCTTTCATAATAGACTGAGAAATTTTTTAAATTCATGTTTTGAGATAGGGTCTCACTCTGTCACCTAGGCTGGAAGTGCAGTGGTGCAAACACAGCTTTCCTGGGCCCAAGGAATCCTCCCACCTCAGCCTACTGAGTAGCTAGGACCATAGGCATGTGGCACTACACTCAGCTAACTTTAAAAAAAATCGTTTGGTAGAGACAGTCTCACTATGTACCCAGGCTGGTCTTGAACTCCTGCATCCAAGCAATCCTCCCACCTTGGCTTCCCAAAGTGCTAGAATTACAGGCGTGAGCCACCACACCCAGCCTTAGACTAATAAATTTTTTAAGGCAGTAATTGTTAAACTGTTTGGTCTCAGAATTGCTCTAATTTATATGGATTACATTTATTGACATTACCATATCAGAAATTAAAGCTGAGAATTTAATTAAAATAAAAAATAACTATATTGGTCCAGACTGAGGTGTGATTTTTAATATCTGTATTTTCCAAAAGAAATGCAGTAAGAAGAGTAGCACGGTTTTATCATTTTGTCAGTCTCTTTAATATGTAGCATAATAGAAAGTCTCTTTAATATCTAGCGTAATAGAAGCCAGTTGTATTCTGTCTACTTTTGCATTTAGTTTACTGCTATATTATGAAAATAGTTTTCACCTTCTGTATCTCCAGAAAGGATCCTGGAGAATCTTCAGGGTCCCTAGATTTACACTTAGAGAGCTGCAGCTTCAAGGATTAGTGTTGTGATTCATCGTTTTTTTTATTTATTTTTTATTTTTTTGAGACGGAGTCTCGCTCTGTCGCCCAGGCTGGAGTGCAGTGGCCAGATCTCAGCTCACTGCAAGCTCCGCCTCCCAGGCTCACGCCATTCTCCTGCCTCAGCCTCCCGAGTAGCTGGGACTACAGGCGCCCGCCACCTCGCCCGGCTAGTTTTTTTTTTTTTTTTTTGTATTTTTTAATAGAGATGGGGCTTCACCATGTTAGCCAGGATGGTCTCAATCTCCTGACCTCGTGATCCGCCCATCTCGGCCTCCCACAGTGCTGGGATTACAGGCTTGAGCCACCGCGCCCGGCCGATTCATCTTTTTATCCCATATAAAGGGGTTAACTTACACAAAGGAGCACAGAATGCTTTTACTGGAGGTAAATCTTAAAGAATTCAATTAGAAACATTGGGAACTGGCAGTACTTCCCCTATAAACACTGAGAATAAAACCCCACCCAGTTGTCGATATCAGAAAATCACTCCTTTATGCCACAGGTTCACCACGTGCAGTATAGAAAGAAAGAAAAATTATATGTACCTTGCTAATTCTTTTTTTTTTTTTTTTTTTTTTTTTTTTTTTTTTTTTTTTTTTTGAGACGGAGTCTCGCTCTGTCGCCCAGCTGGAGCGCAGTGGCCGGATCTCAGCTCACTGCAAGCTCCGCCTCCCAGGTTCATGCCATTCTCCTGCCTCAGCCTCCCGAGTAGCTGGGACTATAGGCGCCCGCCACCTCGCCCGGCTAGTTTTTTGTATATTTTAGTAGAGACGGGGTTTCACCGTGTTAGCCAGGATGGTCTCGATCTCCTGACCTCGTGATCCCCCGTCTCGGCCTCCCAAAGTGCTGGGATTACAGGCTTGAGCCACCGCGCCCGGCCGTACCTTGCTAATTCTTAAGCAAGTTTATATGCACAAGGAGCTGAACAATGCAATACCTTTGATACTATTTATTTAGGCCATGTAACTTGTAATTTTAGAAATCATTGTTTTGAAAATTAAACTTGTTACTTCTCTACTCTCCTTGGTTTGGAAACAATGCACTAAGCACTGAATATATTAAATTACAAAACCTTGCATTAACTTGGTTGGACACCAGTGGGCCTGTTGAGACCAGTTTTAGGAAAAATCCAAAGTTGCTTACTGGAATTAAATCAACATCTTAAATAACAAGTAAACATTATCGATTGTTTATTTGATAAGCATTGATATAAAATCCACAATTAAACATCACGTCTGTAATCTCAGCACTTTGGGAAGCTGAGGCAGGCAGACTGCTTGAGGCTAGGAGTTTGAGACCAGCCTGACAAGATAGGGAGATTCCATCTCTACGAAAATATAAAAATTAGCTGGGCATGGTGGCATGCGCATGTAGTCCCAACTGCTCAGGAGGCAGTGGCAAGACAATTGCTTAAACCTGGAAGGTCAAGGCTGAAGTGAGCTGTGTTCGTACCATCTTCCTCCAGGCTAGGTGACAGAGTGAGACCTTGTCTCAAAAAGAAAGGGAGGGAGGGAGGGAGGGAAGGGAAAGAAAAGAAAGAAAAGAAAGAAAAGGAAGGAAGGAAGGAAGGAAGGAAGGGAGGGAGGGAGGGAGGGAGGGAGGGAGGAAGGAAGGAAGGAAGGACCTATATTTAAACAGTTTTATACAAGTTATTCAATAACTAGTCTAGTCTGTAGCGTTTGCCATATTACTATGGGTTTGAAAATGAGCAGAAATATCCAGAACTTCTCTGTTGGGTTTGGACCTGAACCACATACTCGGGCAGCTGAGAACAACAGTGAGGCTGTACTTACCACCAGTGCAAGAACAAGGGTCCGCACCTTCTCCCCAATCTCAGGGGAGATGTCATTTCCAAACTGTTGCAGAGTGGTAAGAAAGCGTTTCAACTTGCTGAGCTGTCGAGCACCACAGGTGGCTGGCAACTGCTGATTTGTGAGTGCAGATGATGTGGAGGAGGCAGGACCATTGCTGAATCTCTGTGGTGGTGACGGGGCGCCATTCAGGGTAGGAGGAGAATGGTTGATTCCATTGCTTACTAAAAGAAAGCCAAAATGAAAGACTCAGGTTACGTGCAAAACAAGGGGACGTTTGTTCATTTTTTTCTTGTTTGTGTTCTCCTTCATTTGTTCATTTGAATTTTGTAAAGTACATGTCATAAAAGTATGCAAAACTGGTTCTGTCCTCAATGAGACTGCTGTCAGATAAAAATGGTAAGAGTAACAGTGGAGTGTTAAAAAGAAAGCAGAGTGCTCCGAGAGCAGTAAGAAGGGACATCTAACTCTACAGGTGCCATGGGCAGGGGTGGGTAGTTTTAAGAAAGACTTCCTGCAACAGGTAGTGCTTGAGATGGGTCTGGGCCAACAGATCCTTCCAGTGACGGGATACTCGTGCCCATCTTTTACATCGCATCTCCTTCCCAATTTCAAGGTCCCCAAAACACTAGGCAGTCAATCAGAAGCTAGTATGTGAGCAAGACACCAGAAGAAACTTATGATAATATGAGGGATACTTTTTAGGCCTACTGATTTAATGACTTATTCCTACAATAAGGTACCTGTTTCTTTGGCCATCCAGAATACTCATGTCCATTAGAGCCAGTTACTGTCTGCCTTAACAGTGCTAGATTAATACTGCCAAACCCTCGGCCATTCAATAAAGCATCTTCCTGATTCCATGCAGGACACTCCCATCCTACATGTTTGCTCAAATTATACTACATGTGATTAATTACAGTTTTCCTATTTAGTTCTTAATAGTCATTTCTTGAAAGTTTTAATTTGGAAAACAACCCTAGAGCTATGGTTTTGTTTTTTTGAGGCAGGGTCTCATTCTGTCATCCAAGCCGGAGCACAGCGGCACTATCTTGGCCCATTGCAGCCTCGACCTCCTGGACTCAGGTGTCCTCCCACCTCAGCCTCCTGAGTTGCTGGGACTACAGTTACATGCCACCATGCACATTTAATTTCTTTTTTAAAATTTTTTGTAGATAAGGGAGTCTCATTATATTGCCCAGGCTGGTCTCAAACTCCTGGGCTCCAGCGATCCTCCTGCCTTGGCCTCCCAAAGGCTGGGATTACAGGCATGAGCCACTGTGCCTGGCATTGAGCTACGTTCATGTTGGCATTAAGTAAAAATCTAAATTATCTAGTACCTAAGTGTCATTCTGTTTTCACTTAATCATATCCAGCCTTAAAAAACTAAAATAGTGAAACTGTATCTAAAAACATAAGAAACAATTTAAGACATAAGCAATGTTTAAAGAGCCAATCATTTAATCTTTACCTAGCTTAGAAAAATGACATTTAATCATATTTTGCCAAAAACAAACTTATTATCATAAAAAATCTTCCACTTCCCTTCTACTTCCTCTAGGCCAATCACAGTCAGTTAACCATCTCTGTTCCCTCTTCTTATACTGAACCTTACTCAAATTTGACCTGGCAAGCTCTTCTTCATCCCACACAGTTCAGGTATCATCTCTGTTAAGGAGCATTCTTTGACACATGCTGCTGCTGCTGCTCCACTTGAAGGTAACCTTAGTGGATTCACTACATCTCTGTGCTGCCTATGTGCATATGCATGCTTCCACTATTTTACTTTGAGACAGAGTCTTGCTCTGCTGCCCAGGCTGGAGTACAGTGGTGTGATCTTGGCTCACTGCAACCTCCGTCTCCTGGGTTCAAACGATTCTCCTTCCTCAGCCTCCTGAGTAGTTGGGATTACAGGTGTGTGCCACCACATGCATTTAATTTTTTGTATTTTTAGTAGAGACAGGGTTTCACCACGTTGGCCAGGCTGGTCTCAAACTCCTGACCTCAAGTGATCTGCCCTCCTTGGCCTCCCAAAGTGTTAGGATTACAGGAGTGAGCCACCATGCCTGGCCTATGCTTGTTTATTTCTGTATTTATGTTGCCTTAATAGATGTTCACTTATTAATAATACAATGCACAAAACATATGTGCACACTTTAAGTTTTATAAGCTGTGTAAACAGTGTATATTTTTGCTTTGTTCATTTGCTAGCAAAGGGTTAAGTGTTTAGGAAAATGCTACTAAATGATTCACACATAAAAGACTAACGGCCTGAGAAAAGGGGTGAATTTTCTTGTGTCTTCCACTAAAGGAAATTTTTTTTTTTTTTTTTGAGACGGAGTCTCACTGTCACCCAGGCTGGAGTGCAGTGGCCGGATCTCAGCTCACTGCAAGCTCCGCCTCCCGGGTTCACACCATTCTCCTGCCTCAGCCTCCCGAGTAGCTGGGACTACAGGCGCCCGCCACGTCGCCCGGCTAGTTTTTTATATTTTTTTAGTAGAGACGGGGTTTCACCGTGTTAGCCAGGATGGTCTCGATCTCCTGACCTCGTGATCCGCCCATCTTGGCCTCCCAAAGTGCTGGGATTACAGGCTTGAGCCACCGTGCCCAGCCCACTAAAGGAAATTAGTAAAGCTACAGAAAGGAAAGTTGAACACTCAACCTCAGCAATCCAGAAAATTAGTTGCAATAGTCTGCCATTTCTTTGTTTTCACAGAAAGGTCAATTGCCATAGGAAAGTTGCTCCCTTTTGAAGGAACCAATAAAAGTAACACATTACCATGCATTTAGCTACTCTGATGTATAGAAAGGCTTTTTCTTAGTCTCTTCAGTAAAAAATGTATGATCACATTTTCTGAAATGGAACACAACCACCGCCAAGCAGCCAAATATGGAAGCAAAAAGGGCTGAATTTGTACATACATATATCTATTGGTGTATCCTGAGATCTGATTGATGGCTGAGGTTTAAATCTGTTTCAAGACAGTATATATGTCTAGGGCTGTTTAACAGATATTAGAATTTAAGAAAAGGGATATCATACTTCTTTTCATTCACTCTGGCTCAAACTGAATGCTGTAGTTACCAGCTACTTAATTTCAAATGTTTTGGGAAAATAATAAACTTCCAATTAAAGCTGTACATCTTACATTCTCTTCTCTTGCCTTTTAAAACAATAAACACCCAAACCAAAAAATTTTGAGCAAGGATAGTGTGCAAGCTTGTGTAATGGTATTTAAATGAAACAATACATACAGCATCTAGCTCAGTGCTCTGACACTCTTTGGGCACTCCCAAAATAGCAGTACATTTTGGTTTATAGGCAAAAGATGTGCAGAGTGTCAAAGTGAACTGGGGGTGGCAGCAAGTGCATGGAAAGGCAGAACTCAAATGAAGATCAAGACACTTGTGTGCATGTATGTAGACTAGTTTATTTGGGGTTCTTTTGGTGATTATAGATACACAGGACTGAAATTGTTGAGTTACAGGGCACGTGGAAATTCAGCATTAGTGCAAACTGTCAAACAATTTCCAAAAGAGGTACTAAATTACACTCCAACTAGCATTGTATGAGTATTCAAGTTACATCCTCATCAAAACCTGGTATCATCTTGAACATCCTGGTGGGTGTATAATGGTACTGTATTGGGTGTTAGTTTGCATTTCCATGATGGTTAGTGAAGCTGAATATCTTGTTACATGTATTATTAGCTAACATGATGGTTATGGACTGAATTCTGCCTGAGCCTTGGCCAAATTCATACATTTAAGTCTTACCCCCTTGTACCTAAGAATATGAGTATATTTGGAGATAGAGACTTTGAAGAATTCATTAAGGTTAAAAGAGGTATTACAAATAGTCCCTAATCCAATATGATTATTATCCTTAAAGGCAGGGGAAGAGACACCAGGGACACACACAAATGGAGGAGTGGCCATGTGAGGATATGGCAAGAAGGCAACCATCTACAAGGCCCAGGTAAAACCAAACCTGACAACACCTTGATCTTTACATTCTTGACTCCAGAACTGTAAAAAAGTTAATAAAAATAAAAAGTTAATTAAAAGTTAATAAAAATAAATAAAAAGTTAATAAAAATAAATCCAGTCTGTGGTATTTCATTATGGTAGCCCTAGTAAACTAATACAACAATATTCTCTTTTGTAAAAAGTCTTACCATGACAGCATTGGAACATTTTTCAAATTCCATAATTTTAGAAAACTTACTTTGAATCTCATATGGCAATATAATAATTTAAATTCATTATTGTTAGAGTCAAAGAAATAAAAATAGTTACCAGCCAAAGAATATGAAAACAAAATATTTAAAAAACTAAATATCCAAATAAACTAGGTATTATTCTCAGAGGGTATAAGTAATTTAGAAAAGAAACAACCAGAAATATATATCTGTGTCTATATTTTCATAGCACTTTGAAAATACTGAATAATATATGTGGAAGGCTTCATCCAAGTCAGTCACTTAGATCCAAATGTCACTGTGAACTACAAACATAAGTAACTAAGAGGTCTCACATGCAGTAGGAGTGAAGGACACTGGTCTCGGTCCTCCAGGATTTATTGGTGGGAGGGGTGGCATGGTGGGAGGTGAGGATCTGGACTGTATCTTCACTTCCACAGGCGATCCAGGCATTGCTGGCACCCTTTTCTCAGGACCAACTGCAGAGAATCAGAGAAATGGAGGTTAGGGTTTTCTAAACGGTTGCAGAAACAGACAACAATTTGAAATACCAACATATTTCCCTAGAGGATTGCCTAGTATAATAGGCTGAAGAGTGACCCCCTAAAAGATATGTCCACATCCTAACATCTGGAACTGTGAATGTTAACTGATTTGGCAAAAGGGTCTTTGAAGATGTCATTAAGTTAAAATTCTTGAGAGGAGGAGATCATCCTAGATTGTCTGAGTGGGCTCTAAATCCAATCTGAATGGTGTCCCTAAAGAAGGGACGTGACACAGACACAGAGACATACACAGAGGGAAGCCGATGTGAGGACAGTCACGCCAAGTGGCGAGAGAGGCAGGGACTGGAGTGACACATCTATACACCGAGGAGTGCCAAGGAGTGCCAGTAACCAGCAAGCCAGGAGGGGGCAGGAGACACATTTGTCCTCTGAAACCCCAGGAAGGAATCAATCTTGCTGATACCTCAATTTTGTGCTTCTGGCTTTCTGAACTGTGAGAGAATAAATTTCTATTGTCTTAAGCCACTCAGTTTGTGGCACTTTGTTACTTCAATTCTAGGAACTAAAACGAGGAAACAAGGTCAAGTGGTGACATGAACTGAAAGCAGTCTCTAGATAGTGGCTGAGAAAGGAAGAAACCAGGTTACAAATATAGCTTACCTCAAATGCATTTTTTTTAACTTCTCCTTATAAATGAATCAAATTATGAGGGGGAAAAAGCTAACATAGGAACTATCTAGACTTAGGCCTCAACTGCATGACATGAAAAGAAAATCACAATCAGTTGTATATAAATCAATATTAATAGGCTGGGCACAGTGGCTCATGCATGTAATCCTAGCACTTTGGGAGGCTGAGGTGGGTGGATCACCTAAGGTCAGGAGTTTGAGATCAGCCTGGCCAACGTGGTGAAATCCTGTCTTTACTAAAAATATAAAAATTAGCTGAGTGTAGTGGTGGGTGCCTGTAATCCCAGTTACTGGGGAGGTTGAGGCCGGAGAATCGTTTGAACCTGGGAGGCAGAGGTTGCAGTGAGCCAAAATCATGCCACTGTACTCTAGCCTGGGTGACAGAGCAAGATTCCGTCTTAAAAAAAAAAAAACAACCACCATTAATAATGATGTACTAAATTATATATATACACATATCAACTATATCAAGTAGGATAAAAGAGGGAGTCAACCTCTCTGACCTCAAACCTGCAAATGTCATTCATGCTATATATTGTTCAAAAAGACGAAAAGTACAGCTGATTCTACATTAAGCAGAGGCTACTAAATGGCAACAAAATTCCAGAAAGATAAATTAGATAAACTTCATGATGCTACAATTAGGTAGGTCTGAGCTAACAGGAATCAGACTCGATACCAACGAGTAATATTCTAACATATCTAAGAAGTTATTTTTCCCTATCAAAGAGAACTTGCTACACACTTGGTTAATAGGACCAGGGTTACCATAATCACCTTTAAATTGAGCTATGTTCCTCACAGTAATTCTAAGCTTTTCACTTAAGTACCAGGCATTCATTCTCCAATAACCGCTGAATTCAAATTCAAGTGCAAAAAATGGGAAGGTTAAGTCCAAGTTTTCTTTCTGTGATAGCACAGCTATAAAGACAATACCGGCCGGGCGCGGTGGCTCAAGCCTGTAATCCCAGCACTTTGGGAAGCTGGGACGGGCGGATCACAAGGTCAGGAGATCGAGACCATCCTGGCTAACACGGTGAAACCCCGTCTCTATTAAAAAAAGTACAAAAAACTAGCCGGGCGAGGTGGCGGGCGTCGTAGTCCCAGCTACTCAGGAGGCTGAGGCAGGAGAATGGCGTAAACCTGGGAGGCGGAGCTTGCAGTGAGCTGAGATCCGGCCAATGCACTCCAGCCTGGGCAACAGAGCAAGACTCCGTCTCAAAAAAAAAAAAAAAAAAAATACCTACAAGAGTGTTCACGATCCTGGCAACAAGGAACATTTTTGTGCATTGATGGGACACTTTTTAATAAGAAAAGTATCTCCAAATACTATTTTTTATGCTTCAGTTTGCAGTGGCCACACTTTGGAAAGGGATATAATAAAGTCAATCAAGAAAGCAATGCCCCCAAGTTACAAATCCCCTGACAAAAATGTGCAGTTCTCAGAACCATGTGGGCAACACTGTGCCAGCCCTTCCCATCTCTCTGTTCAGGACACTTTCTTTGTGAAATTGATGGTCGTCCTGTCTGATTAGTGGACTAATGAGCTGTTGCGCTTGCCTTTTCTTCCTGACAGTATTTTCTCAATGCCCTTCAGAGAACAGCTGACACATTTCCAGCTCTTCCATCTGGGCCCCAGCTTTCTGGAAGGGTAGGGGAGAAGGAAAGGAAGGAACTGACAGTTGTCTCGCACTGTAATGTGTTGTGTACAGTGTGCAACAACCTAGAGGGAGCCTTTCTTCAGACCACCTGGCTCTATAGCAAGGGTGCCAAAGGCTTGAGGAAGGCTTAGCAGTAAGATGAGTTTTAACATTCAGCACTTGGCAGAATAAAAAAGTTAGAGCAGTCCAACTGCAGAATGCTGAACTATGTGCTCTAACCAACCAAAAGCTTCGATAGTGGGCCAAACCCAGCCACTAAAGAACTGTTTACAGATTGATACTTTTCATTTCACCACCCAAAATCTACAACACTAGTGTTTTCTTCATGTTTCAAGTGAATGAAGCAGAAAAAGCACAGGTATGAAGACTGAGAGATTCGGTTTGAATTCTCGTTCTGTTACAACGCAATTGAATTTCACCAATTCATTTCACCTTTCTAGGCCTCATTTTCAACATATGTAAAATGAATGACAGTAAGACCTACCTGTAAAGAAACATGTAATGATTAAAGATGATGCCTAAATCACTGCAAGGGATAAAGAAGGTGCTTAATAAATAGGAATGATGATTAGAAGACAGAAATCCTCGTGTCAAATTCTGGACATACTATTAACTAGGTATGTGACCTTGACCAAGTTAATTTTAACATCTGTTTTCTGTGGAAAATAGGTATACTATCAACAATTTATCCATGTAACCTCAGAGACACTGTATGGAATGATCCAAGAATTAACAGCTGCAAAATCACCAAGCACAATGTAAAGTGGTATTTTTGTTGGAAGCTGGGTGGCATGAACGCCCTTCATGTAATGAGATCTATCCAAGTGGTTTACAAGGTGACAAATTCAGCAGTTGCTCAGATGATGGGAAAGGGCATGTTCCAAAGTAGGCATTTTAACCCTCTGCTTGGGGTCACAGTAGGATCATAGTAAGTCCCTGTAGGAAGAAGGCTATGACATGCCTTTATGTCATCCTAGTAATCGTGACTTCCTTTTTGAATTTTTATGAAACTGATAGTTATGTGTTACATTCTAGCTGGATCCCATGGAAGAATCAACCATATATTGAACTCTTTTCAGTCTTGGAGAACCTTAGATACAGTTCAAGAAGAAAATTATTTTTCCTCAATTGTGGCTTGAGTCCATAAACACTATTGCTTAAAATATCAAACAGCCATAAAGATTTAGTCCCAGGAAGTCAAAATAAACCTTGGTTTTGCCATAAGGGTCCAACTCAATTATAATTTCAAAGTAACTGACAATTTAGTCACCCCATGAGTTTGTTTTTTGATTATTCTGAATATATTTGTATATGTGTGTATTACAAATAAATGCATGTGTGCATATATATGTGTGTATATATTAAAAAATAAAACCCAGATATTACAACATGTACCTCCAAAATGACTTATGGTTCAACACCTAAACCATGGGAAGCTAAGGAACTTGATGAGTCAAAACAGGAAAGTATGTCTGAATAATTTCTTCACTGTGTGTGACTTGCTAAGGATATCATGAAAACAGAAAACAGAAGAATAAAGTAAGAAACAGTTACCTGTGTGATAGCAGTGATATTTTTTCCTACATAGGAATTTAAAGAATCAAAGATTAAACTGAAGAGTAGAACTATTCTGTAGGTCCCCAGGAAAGTAACATAGAACACCCAGCACTCTCCCTCTTATCTGCAGTTTCAGTTTCCACAGTTTCGATTACTTACAGTCAACCAAGGTCCAAAAATATTAAATGGAAAATTTCAGAAATAAACAATTCATAAGTTTTAAATTGAGCACCGTACTGAATAGTGTGACGAAATCTCACACCATCCCACCTAGGATGTGAATTATCCCTTTGTCCGGAGTATACACTATCTGACCATAAGTCACTTAGTAGCCGTCTTGGTTACCATCAGATGAACTGTCATGGTGTTGCAGTGCTTGTGGTCAAGTAACCCTGATATTACTTAATAATGGCCCCAAAGTAAAAGAGGAGTGATGTTGGCAATTTGGATACACCAAAGTGAAGCTATAAAGTACTAAGTGAAAAGGTGGAAGTTCTTGACTTCATAAGAAAAGAAAAAATTCCTATGCCGAGGTTGCTGACATCTACTGTAAGAAGGAAAAAGACGTTTGTGCTCATTTTGCTGCTGCATCTCCAACAGCAAACGTTACAGCCATAGTGTATGATATGGGTTCAGTTACAGTTCAAAAGGAATGCATGTAGGGTTCAATACTTCCCGTGGTTTCAGGCATCCACTGGGGGTCTTGGAATGTATTCCCTGTGGGTAAGGGGGAACCACTGTATTACTGAGACATCTCAGAAACATGCTATTTGAGAAGAATCTTCTATGATAAATTGTCCACAAACAAGGGCATTTACAAATCATTATAAATTGCTTTTTTTTTTTTTTTTTTTAAATTAGAGACTGGCAAAGAGCAGAGGTGTAAATACAAGATAAAATATAATGAGGTTATCTGAAGGGAAAGGCTACTCCTAAGTGACTAGAAAGAAGAAAAACTTATAGGTCTCAAGGTGCTGGACACGAGGATTGCCAGGAGTTTAAGAACAGGCTGGCCAACACAGGGAGACCTCATCTCTCCAAAAAAAAAAAAAAAAAAAAAAAAAAAAAAACTAGCTGGATGTGGTGGCGCATGCCTGTGGTCCCAGCTACTCATGAGGTTGGGATGGGAGGATCAACTGGGTCCAGGAAGTCAAGGATACAGTGAGCTGTGATCACACCACTGTACCCCAGCCTGGGTGACAGGGTAAGACTCTGTCTCAAAATAAAAAATAAAATAAAAAAATAATAATCTATTAGAATAACAGTTTACCGAGCTTTTGAGATGTTATCTGCGCTGTGTGGGGTAGATTCGGTCAAGTGTTTCCTGTTTATTATCACTGAGAAAATGTGCAGAATATAGATCTTTCTATATTAGATTTATCAATAAAAATCCATATAGAGATCTTTCCTATAATGACAAGAACACTGATCATTCCAAAGAAGCTGGCCAAGGAAGCCATTAAATCCATTGCTTTATAAAAAAAAGTCAGACTCCAGGCTGAGCATGGTGTCTCGCGCCTGTAATCCCAGCGCTTTGGGAGGCTGAGGTGTGCGGATCACCTGAGGCCAGGAGTTCAAGATCAGCCTGGCCAACAGGGTGAAACCCTGTGTCTACTAAAAATACAAAAATTAGTTGAGTGTGGTGGCACACACCTGTAATTCCAGCTACTCAGGAAGCTGAGGCAGAAGAACTGCTTGAACACAAGAGACGGAGGTTGCAGTAAGCAACGAGACTGTGCCACTGCACTCCAGTCTGAGCAACAGAGCGAGACTGTCTAAAAACAAACAAGCAAGAACAAAAACAAAACAAAAAAAACCCACCAAAAATCAGACTCTCAGGCTGGGAGTGGTGGCTCGTGCCTGTAATCCCAACATTTGGGAGGCTGAGGTGGGCGGATCAGACTAAGAGAAAGGAGTGGGTAGGCTTATCATTTTAGGCCATGAAGTTTTGACATGGTTTGTTATGTAGGAATAGACAACTAATCTATACCACATACAAATTATAATGTTCCTTATTTTTTTTTTCATTCTATTATTGTGTTTTATAACATCACAATATGTCTTGGAATTCTTAATTTCACAATTTTTAAAAATAGTATTATAATACACTTTGAAGGAGTACCATAGTTCATTTAAACAATCCCTTGTCAATGAACAATTGGATTATTTCCAATAATTTGGTCCTGAATTTTGAGGATCCCAGATCCCAATATACTTGACCGTCCTGGATTTGCCAGGCCTTAGGGAAGTTCAGAGATGAAGGTAGGGAGGGACCTCACTTATGGGAAAGACAGACATATAGTACTGGGAAAATAAAGAAATAAAAACATTACCATGCATGATGGCCAGGCAAGTCTTAACACAATGTTAAGGTGTTTGTTGGAAAGGCTACATGGGCTCTCCAGGTAGCACACGGGATATAGTTTGAATAGTGCCCCCAAAGGTGGTATCACAGCAGAAGGAAAAATCAGGGAAAAGATTTCCTGGACCATAGTCTGTCTTCAATCCCTGCCAAGGACAGGTAAATGTTCTGAATGTGTAATTGTCATATGATAAGAATTTCCAGGCCAGGTGCAGTGGCTCACACCTGTAATCCCAGCACATTGGGAGGCCAAGGTAGGCGGATCACCTGAGGTCAGGAGTTCAAGACCAGCCTGGCCAACATGGTGAAACCCTGTTTCTACTAAACAAAAATTAGCTGGGCATGGTGGCAGGCGCCTGTAATCCCAGCTACTCAGGAGGCTGAGGCAGAAGAACTGCTTGAACCCGGGAGGTGGAGGTTGCAGTGAGTTGAAATGGTGCCACTGCACTCCAGCCTGGACAACAGCAAGACTCCATCACCAAAAAAAAAAAAAAAAAAGACTTTCCAAAACTGATAATTCTAACCTGCTAAAGATGGAGGAAGGAACATCAAAATTACTGTTACATTTATAGCCTTATAAAGTTGGCTAAACTGATTATGGACACAGTACATGCTTAAGGATGAGCATTTACCATCTTTGTAACTCTGCCACAAACCTGACAACACATCTAACTTCCTAATGACATGCAGGCTTCATATGCCGAGATGGCCAGGAACAACTGTTTATAATGACAAACAAAAATGGAGACATGAGGATTCAAAGTAAAGAAATTACCAGAGGTCGGGCACAGTGGCTCACGCCTGTAATCCCAGCACTTTGGGAGGTTGAGGTGGGTGTATCACCCGAGGTCAGGAGTTCAAGACCAAACCTGGCCAACATGGTGAAACCCTGTCCCTACTAAAAATACAAAAAATTAGCCAGGCGTGGTGGTGGGCACCTGTAAACCCAGCTACTCGGGAGGCTGTAGCAGGAAAACTGCTTGAACGTGGGAGGTGGAGGTTGCAGTGAGCCAAGATCATACCATTGCACTCCAGCCTGGGCAACAGAGTAAGGCTCTGTCTCAAAAAAAAAGGGAAATTACCAGAAAGTATTTTATAAGGACCTTTTACATTCAATGTTTATATATTTATACTAGAAAATTAATTTATCATTATTATAGCTCAGGAATCAGGAAACTTTTCCTGCCAAAGGCAAGACAGTAAATATTTTTTTGCTCTGCTGTAGCACACTATAGACAATATACAAATAAATGGGCTTGGCTGTGTTCCAATCAATCTTTATTTACAAAAATGGACAGTGGGCCACAGTTTTTTTGTTGTTTGCTTGCTTGTGGTTTCTTTCTTTTTTTTTTTTTTGAGACGCAGTCTCACTCTGTCATCCAGGCTGGATTGCAGTGGCGCGATCTCTGCTCACTGCAACCTCTACCTCCCAGGTTCAAGCAATTCTCCTGCCTCAGCTTCCCAAGTAGCTGGGACTACAGTCACATGCCACTGAGCCCAGCTAAATTTTTTGTATTTTAGTAGAGACAGAGTTTCACCCTGTTGCCCAGGCTGGTCTCAAACTCCTGAGCTCAGGCGATCCACCTGCCTAGGCCTCCCAAAGTGCTGGGATTACAAGCATGAGCCACCATGCCTGGTCGACAGTGGGCCACAGTTTACTGACTTCTGCTATAACTGATTTAAACAGCTGGAAAACCAGCCTGGGCAATAAAGTGAGACCCTGTCTTATCAAAAAATAAAAGAATTAGCTGGGCACAGTGGCACGCACCTGTGGTCCCAGCTACTTGGGAGGCCGAGTACCTACCAAAGAACTATAAAAGGAAGTCGCAGTGAGCCGAAATCATGCCATTGCACTCCAGCCTGGGTGACAAGAGGGAAACTCCATCTCAAAACAAAAAACAAAAAACAAAAAGCAAAAAACTGACATCTATGACTTTCATTATGTCCTTCACTTCTTCAACAGAGTCTCAACTCTTGGTTAGTCTTATTTTTATCCATCCCAGTTCAGTAAATTCAAGTAGGGTCCCAATTACATAAAGGAACTATAGAATAACATGAACACACACACACTTGTAGAAGCCAGAAAGGATATACAACAAATTGGTAGAAGTACATACCTTGGGAGGTGGGACTAAGACAGTTGTAGGCTTGTTTAGTTTCTAACTAAAATAACTTTCTATGTTGGTCAGGGTGCTTTTTTCCTTCCTTTTACAACAATAAAAAAGATATCTTCATTTTTGGGGGGGGAAGCATGTAACACTTATAAAAGTCAGGGAGAGTACCTAAACCAAATTAGGGACATCCCGATTACAGAAACAAAATAAATATCAGAACAAAAGAAGAATACAGGGAGAGAATACTGTAATTCTACCTTCATTAAAAAGGGGGCAGATAATTAAGTGTCTGGAGAATAAAGCATTCTTTTTTCACTCAGTTTTTTCACACACACACACATACACAAACTCAATCTCTCTAAATGTCATAACTAGTGATCTCAACCATACAAGCATAAAACTCCTGGGACCCTACAGAGCTTTTGGCACATCTCTTAGGTCTACCTGGTTTTTGGAAGTCAAAGATGACTAACACACCTACGAAGGATCACTTGGTTCATGAATATACTAACTTCCTCCCTATGACCTCTCTGTCTTCTATCACTGCCATGAAACCTCAGACACAGAAATACACAGAATATATAAATATCTCTTAAAACTTGATAATAACAACCCAATTTTAAGAATGAGCAAAAAAAGACTTGAAGAGATAATTCCTAAAATAATTATTTACAAATGGCTAAGATGCTCAACATACTAGTCATCAACAAACCACAAATTTTAACACGTCAACAAATGAACAAACTACTGATACATAAGCCAGGCAACATAGATAAATGTCAAAAGCGTTAGGGTAAATAAAAGATGCCAAATGGTAAGAAAACTACCCACTGTATCATCCCATGCATGTGAAACTTCAGACATGAAAAACTAGTTACAGAAAGCAGATCAGTGGTTGTCTCAAACCAATGGGAAGAAACCAAATATAAAAAGGCAGGGATGTTAGAGGGCATGATCTATCTTCTTCTTCTTATTTTTTCCTTCGGACCAGGTCTCACTCTGTAGCCCAGGATGGAGTCCAGTGATGCAATCATGGCTCACTACAGCCTTGAGTTCCTGGGCTCAAATGTTCCTCCCATCTTAGCCTCTTAAGTAGCTGGGACTACAGGCACGCACCATCACGTACAGCACTTTTTTTTCCAAATTTTCTGTACAGACAGGGTCTTGCTATGTTGCCCAGTTAATATTTTTTATAGTGATAGAAATGTTCTATATATAATGATTCTAATGTTGGTACACAGTGAAATACAACAATAGTGGGGGGAAAAATAGATCAATTCCTTAACCCGATATATGGTCTTTTCCAAAAACCTATATACAATGTCACGCTTTTTTTATTTTTTGGGGGGAATGAAGTTTCACTCTTTTGAGCAGGCTGGAGTGCAGTGGCACAGTCTTGGCTCACTGCAGCCTCCGACCCCCCAAGTTCAAGCGATTCTCCTGTCTCAGCCTCCAGAGTAGCTGGGATTATAGATGCCCACCACCATTCCTGGGATTACAGGAATTTTTGCCCAGCGAATTTTTGTATATTTAGTAGAAGACGAGGTTTTGCCATGTTGTCAAGGCTGGTCTCAAACTCCTGACCTCGGGTGATCCACGTGCCTCGGTCTCCCAAAGTGCTAGGATTACAGGCATGAGCCACCACGCCCAGCCGATCACACTTTTCATCACAGTTTTTTTTTGGGGGGGTGGGGGGGATACAGAATTTCACCCTTGTTACCCAGGCTGGAATGCAATGGCTCAATCTTGGCTCATCACAACTTTCACCTCCTGGGTTCAAGCAATTCTCCCGTCTCAGCCTCCCGAGTAGCTGAGATTACAGGCATGCGCCACCACATCCGGCTAATTTTGTATTTTTAATAGAAAAGGGGTTTCTCCATGTTGGTCTGGCTGGTCTCAAACTCCCGGGTGATCCGTCCACCTGGGCCTCCCACCCAAAGTGCTGGGGTTACAGGTGTGAGCCATCGCGCCCAGCCAAATATCATACTTACTGATGAAATATTACAAACATTTCCTTTCAACTCAGAAAGAAGAAGATAAAGATGTCCACTATCAATGCTTCTTTTTTTTGAGATGTAGTCTCGCTCTGTCGCCCAGGCCGGAGTGCAGTGGCACGATATTGGCTCACTGCAAGCTCTGCCTCCCAGGATCATGTGATTCTCCTACCTCAGCCTCTCAAGTAGCTGAGACTACAGGTGCCCGCCACCACACCCAGCTAATTTTTTTGTATTTTTAGTAGAGACAGGGATTCACCGTGTTAGCCAGGATAGTCTCGATCTCCCGACTTCGTGATCCGCCCGCCTCAGCCTCCCAAAGTGTTGGGATTACAGGCATGAGCCACCACGCCCAGCCGATTCAATGCTTCTATTCAACATTTACTCAAGAGTCCAGGCCAGACCTGGTGGCTCATGCCTGTAATCCCAGCACTTTGGGAGGCCAAGGTGGGCGGATCACTTGAGGTCAGGTGTTGGAGACTAGCCTCGACAACATAGTGAAACCCCATCTCTACTACGAACACAAAAATTAGCCGGGCGTGGTGGCTCATGCCTGTAATTCCAGCTACTTGGGAGGCTGAGACAGGAGAATCGTTTGAACCCAGGAGGTGGAGGTTTCAGTAAGCTGAAATGGTGCCACCGCACTCCATCCATCCTGGGCGACAGAGCAAGACTCCGTCGTCTCAAGAAAACAAAAACAAAAACAAACATAAAAAAATAAACAAAAAGAGTCAGGCATAGCAGCAGGACAACAAAAAGCAATAAAAGGCTTAGGATTTGAAAAGAAATATAACTGTCATTTTATAAACACCTGATAACTTTCTATACAGAATACTGAAGAGAATCTACCACCCAATTATTAGGATTCATATGCAGGTTCAGCAAGGTTGCTAGATAGATGTCCAATCTTTTAAAACTTACTTGCATTCCTACACACCAGCAAAAAGAAACAATAATTTCAAAAAGGTTCAAATACACACACACACACACACACACACACACAAACGAGTTAGGAATATAAGACCTTTATGAAAACATAAGTAGACTGAAAGACAAAAAAGGAGACTTCCAATTCTGGAAGCTAGAAGTCTAAGATCAAGGTGTAGGCAAGGTCGGTTTCTTCTGAAGCTTCTCTCCTTTGCTTATAGTTGTCTGTCTTCTCCCTGTGTCTTCACATGGTATTCCTATGTACCTAACTGTGTCCAAATTTCCTCTTCTTACTAGGACAGCAGTTATAATGGATTAGGATCCACCCTAATGACCTTATTTTAACTCAATAATCTCTTCAAAGACACTATCTCCAAATAAGGTCACATTCTGAGGTATCAGGGGTCAGGACTTCCAACACATGAATTTTGGCAGGACATGATTCAGTGAGTGTGGGGAGGGAAAGAATACAGGAGACTTAATAATTAGAAAATCTATTGTACTTACGGATGGAAAGACTTCTATTATAAATATTTTATTTCTCTTTTGTGGAAGATAACTTTTCCACTAATCGGGGGTGGGGTAGGGAGTGGTTTCAGGATGAAAGTGTTCCACCTCAGATCATCAGGCATTAGATTCTCATAAGGAGTATGCAACCTAGATCCCTCGCATGTCCAGTTAACAATAGGGATTGCACTCCTAATGAGAATCTAATGCCATGGCTGATCTGGCAGAAGGCAGAGGTCAGGCAGTAACGCGCTGGCTCACCACTTGCTGTGCCGCACAGTTCCTAACAGGTCACAGATCCATACCGGTACGCAGCCTGGGAGTTGGGGACCCCTGTCTTAACATAACCCCCCGTTAGTGGAATGAAGTTAAATAAGGAATTTGAGTAACTTTTCCTAAATTGAATCTTAGAATTTTTTCATATATTTAATTCAAAAATTAACTACTAAGTAACTACTAAGTCTCCTACTACTGAGGTGACAGCAGTAAATAAATCAAAAATAAATACAAAATAGAGGTCAAAAGGCCGGGTACAGTGTGGCTTACATCCATAATCCCAGCACTTTGTGAGGTTGAGGGTGGGAGGATGGCTTGAGTCCAGAGTTTGAGACCAGCCTGGACAAGATAGAAAGACCCTGACTCCACAAAATTAAAACTAAAAAAAAAATTAGCCAGGTGTGAGCGTGCTTGCCTATAATTCCAGCTGATTGGGAGGCTCAGAAAGGAGGACTCCCTCAGTCCAGGAGTTTCAGGCTGCAGTGAGCTGTGATTGTGCCACTGTACTCTAGCCTGGTTGACAGAGTGAGACTGAAAAAAAGAAAGAAAAAAAAAAAAAAAAAAAAAACAGAGGTCAAGAAATAATTTTGAGGTTTTTAGCCTAAGCAACTGGAAGAATGAAGTTACCACTTACTGAGAAGAGGGAACTGGTAAAGGAAAATGGGTGAAGAGCAACTGAAGATCAGGATTACCTTTAAAATGCTCAGTAGATATTCTAATAGAAATGCTGGATAAGCAGCTGGATATAAAAGTATGGAGCTGAGGCCTGCGGTGGGAAAGTCTGAGGTTGTGATGAAATATTTTCAATTAATGGCATATAGATTCTACAGAAAGCCCGAGAACAGGTATCTTAGAGGAAGTGGGTACAGATCTCCAGGTATTTCAATTCTTAGAGATCATGAAAGACAAGAAACCAAAAAAGGAGACTTAAAAAGAAAAGCCAAGGAAATAAGGGGGAAAACCAGAAGCCAAGTGAAGAGTATAATCTACTGGGCTTAAGCACTGTGGATTTCAAGACTAAATATACAAATAACATAGGAATACATGCTAGCTGTTTAGGTTATTATAATGATTAGACCCATAATTAATAAAATGCCTTTTTAAACCTACTTATTTGAAAACTTGCTTTCATCAAAGTATCATTAAGAATACAGGTATAATGAAGGTGAGAACAAGTATATTATGTGTAACAAATGATATATTAACATTTAAGAGACTGCACACAGATCTCCACCCAGAACTTAACTGGGACAGATACAGTGGCTACAGTATTTTAAGTCAGCAAAGAGTTAATATAAAATTTTCATTACTCAATGTCTCGTAGCTGAAACAGAATATACAGTAAATATAAAAAGCTGTATACAGCAAAAGATGAGATGAAAAGGTCAGTTTCGCAAAACAGCCAATTTCCAGACTAGCTAGAAATTTATATTCTTAAATAGTCAAAAGTAGGCTATTGTGGAAGAAAGAAAACTGGGCATGAAACTATGACTGTGAATCATGATTTTTCTGCCAATTTATCAGCTACTGTGGAACCCTGGACAAGTCACGCCAAGTCACGCCAGAGCCTTGGTTTCTTCATCTGTAAAACAGAGGAAGTGAGGTGTTAAAAGGCAAATAAAGTAACAGATTAAAAAGTGCTGTAGGCTAGGCACCGTGCCATGAGTAGATCATGGCAGTCAAGCCAAGGTAAATAGTTTATATTTTATTGTAAGAGCAATAGGAAGCCATTAGAAGAGTTTAGGTCTGTGGCAAGAGTTTAGGTCTCTTTTAAGCTTTTAAATCAGCACTTTGGATACTATGTGAAGAATCGACAGAAGGGGTTAAAAGCAGAAGCAGAAAGAATAGTTAGGAGGTAGATGCAGCAGTTTAGGGAGAGAGAGAGACAACAGGGGCTAAATTCTAGCAGTAGAGATGGGAGATCTGACATATTGTGATATATTTAAGAGCTGGACTGTCAGGATTTACTGCTACTATATTTCTTTCTTTCTTGTTTTTTGTTTTGTTTTGTTTTTGAGACAGAGTCTCGCTCTGCTGCCCAGGCTAGAGTGCAGTCGCGCGACCTTGCCTCACTGCAACCTCTGCCTCCTGGGTTCGAGCAATTCTCCTGCCTCAGCCTCCCAAGTAGCTGGGACTATGGGCACCCGCCACATCTGGCTGATTTTTATATTTTTAGTATGGACAGGGTTTCACTGTGTTAGCTGGAATGGTCTCAATCTCTTGACCTCGTGATCCTCCCGCCTCGGCCTCCCAAAGTGCTGGGATTACAGGTATGAGCCACCGCACCCGGCCTACTGCTAGATTTCTTCTAGAAGGTTCTGTGTTCCAGAGATATTTAGCACAGATGTATCAAATGCTGGAACCCAAGAGACCTGGCTTTTTGAATCACAGGAAAGCCATTGCCGAGCTGTGTGAGAAATTGATAGCATTTTTACGTCTTCAGAAAAAAAATGTGAGGGTTATGTTTGGCCAAGAAGACTAGAGTTAGCTGATTCTCCATCAGTCTCAGATTCTCTGAGTTATCTGACTTTGGCTGCAATATGTGTGGCCCAGGCAGTAATGTGACACACCGTTAAGAGGCTGGGATTCAGTCGATTTTGACTGTGGTAGGGGTGGCTTCCATACAAAGGCAAGTTGCGAATCAAATTTAATTTAAGTCTTTTCTGTTCATGTGAGAAATATTAAGTTGGTGGAGACCTGGAACAGATGGTGTGCAGTTACAGTAGATAACTATATTATTCTAAATAAACATTTGCTGGAGCTGGGAAGCAACAATCCATATTTCACTTTTCCCTATTTACATTTTCAGGTCAGCTGTGTTGCTACTGTTTTTAACTTGCATTAATGTTATCAACAGAGTTGGCAAATACATCTTTAATGTCGAAATCATTATCTTTGGAAGAGACCCTCAGCACGTAGTGGTGTAACGATTCTTAAAGCGTTTCTGGTGGATAGCTGTCTAATAGTATCTTATACTTGAAAAAAAAATTTTTTTTTTTTTTTGAGATGGAGTCTCGCTCTGTCACCCAGGCTGGAGTGCAGTGGCCCGATCTCAGCTCATTGCAACCTCCACCTCCTGGGTTCAGGTGATTCTCCAGCCTCAGCCTCCTGAGTAGCTGGGACTACAGGTGCACACCACCACACCCAGCTAATTTTTGCATTTTTAGTAGAGACGGGGTTTCACCACGTCGGCCAGGATGGTCTCGATCTATTGACCTTGTGATCCGCCCATCGGCCTCCCAAAGTGTTGGTGTTGCAGGCATGAGCCACTGCATTTTTTTTTTTTTTTTGAGGTAGGTTCTTATTCTGGTCTCCCAGGCTAGAGTTCAGTGGCATGATCACAGCTCACTGCAGCCTTGACCTCCCGGCCTCAGGTGATCCTCCTACTTCAATTTTCTGCCTTCTGGGTTCAAGCGATTCTCCTGATTCTCCTACCTCAGTCTCCCAAGTAGCCGGGATCACAGGCACCTGCCACTACACCCGACTAATTTTTGTATTTTTAGTAGAGATGGGGTTTCACCATGTTGGTCAGACTGGTCTCAAACTCCTGACATCAGGTGATCCGTCTGCCTCAGCCTCCCAAAGTGCTGGGATTACAGGCAAGAGCCACTGTGCCCGGCCTTTGTCATTTTTTTCATGTTCATCAACTAACGCTTGTTATCAATCCACTATTCGTTTGCTGTGCCCTAGGCATGGTGA
This sequence comes from Rhinopithecus roxellana, assembly GCF_007565055.1. Taxonomy (NCBI): domain Eukaryota; kingdom Metazoa; phylum Chordata; class Mammalia; order Primates; family Cercopithecidae; genus Rhinopithecus; species Rhinopithecus roxellana. The sequence continues at coordinate 105,855,636 of NC_044561.1, read as the reverse complement.
CAGACAATGAAAATAGAAGCAACATGTTGGACCAAGTGTGTTGGTGAAGATTTAAATGTATCTAGAGATTTTGGAGGGTTTTTGGAAATAGAGATAGCATGAACACAGAATGACCATGATTTACAGGAGACCCCCACCGACTGGGATGTAGAACTGTTCGTGAGAATGGATGTGGGAGAGTATCAGATTTTAGAAACCTGAAGATTAAGAAGACCACTCTGAGAAGCAAAACAGAGCAGAGAGTCTCTGTCTCAAAGAAGACTATTAAATTTTAAAATGCTATTAACTTTTGCATTTTAATTATATTCTATTAAGTAAAAATAAGTTTGTCCAATGAAATGGTGTATGTGCCCGGTCTCGTCTTTCAAGTAATAAGGTAACCACAGAGCTAACTGTGACTTCAAAACATTCTTTTTAATTACATTGCCACCCTCAGTTAACTTGGCTGTGATAAATATTTCTTTTCTGTCTGTACATATTTATTCATCTTTTTTTTTCTTTTTTTGAGATTTACTCTGTTGCTCAGACTGGAGTGCAGTGGTGGGATTTTGGCTTACTTCAACCTCTGCCTCCTGGGTTCAAGGAATTCTCGTGTCTCAGCCTCCACAGTAGCTGGGGACTACAGGCATGCATCAACTTTTTTCTATTTTTAGTAGAAATGGGTTTTCACCATGTTGGCCAAGCTGGTCTTGAACACTTGGCATCAAGTGATCCACCTGTCTTGGCCTCCCAAAGCACTGGAATTATAGGTGATCCACTGTGCCCAGCTATTCATCAATCTTTTTTTTTTTTTTTTTTTTGAGATGAGAGTTTCACTCTTGTTGTCCAGGCTGGAGTGTAATGGTGTGATCTCAGCTCACTGCAACCTCTGCCTCCTGGGTTCAAGCGATTCTCCTACCTCAGCCTCCTGAGTAGCTGGGATTAACAGGTACCTACCACCACACCCGGCTAATTTTTATTTTATTTTTAGTAGAGACGGGGTTTCACCACGTTGGCCAGGCTGGTCTTGAACTTCTGGCCTCAAGTGATCTGCCTGCCTCAGCCTCCCAAAGTGCTGGGATTACAAGCATGAGCCACTGCACCCGCCGTCATCAATCTTTAAAACAACCTGGGTTCCACCTTGCTCAATGTACCTTAATATTTGAAAACCTGAGTTTTTATATTCCCCCAACATAAAGAATGGCCCAGTCAGCCCACTGGCTTTTGTTTTGAGATGGGAGAACCACAATAATCAAAACTGCATGCTCAGGAGTAGCAGGAACCAAAGATCTAGCTTTCTTCTATTATAGGAAGCCACAGCACAATATCCATGACTGGCTGACACCTAGGTTCTGTGAAGGAACTTCTAGCACCCAGGGCTTTGCCTTGCTGCAGAGATGAAATATGCCACTGCCAGATAAATAAGAAGATATTGGCACTGGCCATCAGTTGGTAAGACTGGGGTCCTACCACTCTCAAATATTTGAAGAAAGCCATCTTACTGAGCCTAATGAAAGAACAAGTATATTCCTGGGGCATGTGCATAGCCTGTGGGGGGGCCAAGAAAAAAAACAAAGCTAGATGTGTTTAACTCAATCTGGTTTCTAAGAGTTTTCACTAATTAAGCCCTCTGTTTGGCCCAACAGGTACTTTAAAAAAATTACCTTAGGGTTTCATGGTTTCTTTTAACTATTTTCTGGAAGCTTTTTGTGCACAGGAGGAAAGTATTACAGACTTTTTTTGGGGGGGCGGGGGGGGGAAGACGAGACAGCATCATCCAGGCTGGAAGAGCAGTCGCATAACCTAGGCTCACTGCAGCCTGAACCTCTTGGGTTCAAGAGATCCTCCCACCTCAGCCTCCTAGGTAGCTGGAACTACAAGTGTATGTCAACACATCCAGCTAATTTTTCTATATTTTTTTTCCTTTTAGAGATAGGGTCTCACTATGTTGCCCAGGCTGGTCTCAAACTCCTGGCCTCAAGTGATCCTGCCACCTCGGCCTCACAAAGCACTGGGATTACAGGTGTGAGCCACCATGCCAGACCCCAAGTTTCAAACACTAAGGAAAGGAATGTCAAGAAGCTCATTAATAATTTTATAATGATTATATATTGAAATTTCCTAGTATATTAAATTAAACATATTATCAAAGGGAATGTCACCTGTTTCCTTTTTTTAAAAATAAGGTTACAAGAATATTTAAAACTACATTTGTGGCCTCTATTTGTTGCTTACATTATATTTCAATTGTAACAGCTCTGATGTGGGTATGAGGCAGTGATAGAAAAAACATGGGCTCTGGATTCAGATCAGGATTGAAACTGAGGCTCTGTTAGCTCTTTGATAGTGGGGATATTTCCTCCTCAAAGTCTGTTTCCTTGTTTACAACAATCATTCAATATTGTCCAGCTGCCAGGGTTGTTGTTTACAATCAAATGAAATAAAAAGAGAACAACCTATAGTACAGACCCATGACAAAGAATCGAATTCATCTTTATTTGTTTCCAGAGAAATCTTCACAACTATGACTTCACACTGTTCAGGCTGAGAAATTAAGAATTGAGTTTGGGTTTATTCTTCCTTTTCTGAAAGTAAACAAAATAAAGGTAATTCTCTTAACTGATCATTTTTGGGGCCTAAATCATTGAGGACTATAAGATACATATACAAATGGAGTGCTTTATTACAATGCATTGGGGGTATGGGACTATCAAACATCTCCACAGCAGATAAAGACAAAGGGAGATGTCCCCTCAGCAACTGGCTGCTCTCTGTGCCTGGCTGGGCTTCTAGTGTTTGATTTCCAACCCTGAAGCTTCATGCCAGAGGCATTCATTTGTGCATCTCCCACAGCTCCAACTGTCCTCTGCCGTTCTTCACCACTTTTATGTTGCAGCTCTAATTTAAGCCACATTTTGCATGTATAACCTTGAAGTTTTTACTTACCAAAAACTTGTTTTCTACTTGTTTTTATTAGAAATAGGTCTTCAGCTTAATCAAATGCATTTTTTTAGGGGAAGGGATGTATTTATGGAAATGGGTTTGCTTTTTATCCTCCTTTCAGCTTTCATGTTTTATTTTTTATTTATTTTTTATTTTTGGAGGGGGAGTCTCACTCTGTCCTCCAGGTTGGAGTGCAGTGGCGTGATCTCAGCTCACTGCAACCTCTGCCTACTGGATTCAAGTGATTCTCCGCCTCAGCGAGTAACTGGCATTATAGGCACTTGCCACCATGCCTGGCTAATTTTTGCATTTTTAGTAGAAGACAGGGTTTCATCATGTTGGTCAGGCTGGTCTCGAACTCCTGACCTCAAGTGATCGCCTGCCTCAGCCTCCCAAAGTGCTAGGATTACAAGCGTGAGCCACCACGCCCAGCCCTTTTCAGCTTCTTAATGTTGAACTATCCTTGCCATTGTGTGATCAACCTTACTTGGTTAGGCTGTACTGCTCTTAAACATAGTGTTGTTTTTTACACTAATCTAAGGAATAAAGGAAAATATAATGTAGCATAAATCTTCAAACAAGCCAAAAATAAAGGTTAAAGAAATATATATCATGAGCTGAATGGCCATGGTACTTTTGTGGTTAACATACATATTAATATATGTTACATTAACATATATATTTGTTCACTATTCATTTGTTCATCTCTATATATTTATATACATGTGTTCATTTGCACCTAAGTTTCTATTCTATTTATAAAAAATAGTTTAAAATGTTCACTTTTTCTTCTGCAAATTCATCACTTTAACACTTGAACAAAGTTAAAACAAAGACTAAATACTTTAAAATAGCTATATACCATACACAAAAAAATAATGATAATAAAGGGATCAAGAGGAAACTTTGGTGTTGATGGCTTCACAGGGGTGTACTTATTCCCAAATGCATGGAGTTGTGTATGTTAAATATGTACAGCTTTTTAACATGTCAATCATACCTCGGTAACGTTAAGAAAAATCAACAAAAAATAATAGTTCTCTCAGTCTATAGTTCTACACTAAGTTGGAGGTTTTGATCTTCCCTTTCAATGGGAGGATTCAATGATTCATTCTAAATTCTTGACTTCATCACTATCAAAATTTTCTAATGCAATTTCAACTATGTGAATGAAACAAATGGTCCAGATGTGAACATCTGACTCTCATTTTTCTTGGGACAGAAATCATGAGTTGAGGTTAATGGCTTTCAATGCCAAAACAGCCCAGACATAACAAGTGAAAAGGAAATACAATGTGAAATAATTCAATTTTTGTCTTGGATGCATACAACCTCTTTTCCACACAGGTCCAGTTAAGAAAATGTAATTAAACCTGGGTATGGGGCTGGGAGTGGCTCACGCCTGTAATCCCAGCACTTTGGGAGGCTGAGGTGGGCAGATCACGAGGTGAGGAGATTGAGACCATCCTGGCCAACATGGTAAAACCCTGTCTCTACTAAAAGTTCAAAAATTAGCTGGGCGTGGTGGTGCACGCCTGTAGTCCCAGCTACTCAGGAGGGTGAGGCAGGAGAATTGCCTGAACCCAGGAGGAACAGGTTGCAGTGAGCCGAGATCATGCCACTGCACTTCAGCCTGGCAACAAAGCAAGACTCCATCTCAAAAAAACAAAAACAAAAACAAAAAAAACCTGGGGGCAGTATCTCACGCCTGTAATCCCAACACTTTGGGAGGCCAAGGCAGGAGGATTGCTTGAGCTCAGGAGTTTGAGAACAGCCTGCACAACACATGGAGACCCCATCTCTAAAAAAGATGCCAACAAATTCACCAGGCATGATGGTGGGTGCCTGTAGTCCCAGTTACTCAGAAAGTTGAGGTTGCAGAATCACTGGAGCCTGGGTGGTTGAGGCTGCAGTGAGCTGTGATCGCACTATTGCACTCCAGCTTGGGTGACAGAGTAAGACCCTGTCTCAAAAGTAAAATAAAGTAAGATAAAATAAAATAAATAATGAAGTTCAGAGTTAGGTAGAGACAATTCTATGAAACTCTCCAATATACTTTGAGAACGCTATCACTCAAGTTCATAGCTTCCAAACTATGACGATTCTGAATTTCTGTGCCTTAATTATGAACCTTCAAGGAAAAGAGAAATTATGGGTCAAAATACATACCTCTGTGGAATTACAGGACTTTTCCCTAATTCAGACCCTTCTACCTATACTTTCCAAACATATCACCTTGGCCCTTTATGCTTTAACCAAGAAGTATTTTTGATTATTTAGAATCTCTTGACTTTGAAGCAATCTTAAAATTTTTATCTATTTTGAACTCACAGCCAATGCCAAAATCTGCTATAGAATATAAATGGCTCACATATATCCAGGTTCTGCTTAAAACCTCAGAGAAAGATAGAATGAGATCAAGAGCATTGTTTTGGCAAAATAATATCAACAGGCACCTCAGTTTTCCTATGTCTATAACCGACAAAACAATAATAATAGGCCGGGTGCGGTGGCTCACCCCTGTAATCCCAGCACTTTGGGAGCCTGAGGCAGGCGGATCATGAGGTGAGGAGTTAAGACCAGCCTGAACAACATGGTGAAACCCCGTCCCTACTAAAAATACAAAAATTAGCTGGGCATGGTGGCACGCGCCTGTAATCCCAACTACTCAGGAGGCTGAAGCACAAGAATCACTTGAACCTGGGAGGCAGAAGTTGCAGTGAGCCGATATTGTGCCACTGCACTCCAGCCTCAGTGACAGAGGAAGACTCGTCTCAAAAAAAACAAAACAAGGCTGGGTGCAGTGGCTCACGCCTGTAATCCCAGCACTTTGGGAGGCCGAGGCGGGCAGATCATGAGGTCAAGAGAATGAGACCATCCTGGCCAAAACGGTAAAACCCTGTCTCTACTAAAAATACAAAAATTAGCTGGGCATGGTGGCATGCGCCTATAGTTCCCAACTACTTGGGAGGCTGAGGCAGGAGACTCCATACTGGGAGGGGGAGGTTGCAGTGAGCTGAGATTGTTCCACTGTACTCCATGTACTCCAGCCTGGCAATAGAGTGAGACTCCATCGCAAAAAAAAAAAACAAAAAACAAAAAACTCAGTGATAATAATGATAATAATCACAATGTTGATCAGATCACATCAGCATTGGCAGTCTTTTGCATACTGTAAATTACCATAACACATTAATTAGCTACCTTTTTAGAGACAGATATATGCAAAGAAGGACAAAAGAATAAAACCTAGAATTCAGCAACAACCATGACAAATAATCATATTTTTCTTCTACAGTTAAGCTTTGCTTCAAAAGTTAACTTTCAATTTACCACGGCTAAGGTTTTAATATCAATTTCCCCATATTTCCTCAACCATCACTCTGCCACAGTTCTAGATTGCTCTGCCAAAGCATAACAAAATGGGATGGTGAATTTTGAGAGAAAATAATTATGTATTTCCAGTAAAGACTGTAAGGCTTTCTAGATTATCTACATGCTTGTTCACTTCCATTAGTTCCAGTATCCAATTACTAACGTACTAGGAAGAAAAAGCACAGAAATAGATGTATTTCAAAGTACCAACATTCAATCAATCAGTGAGGTTAAAAAATTTCTCTGCTAAAAAAAATTTCATAATATTTGACTGTGTGACCTCACTCCTGGAAATCTGTCCTTAAGAAAATAACTCAAGGGAAAAAGCAATTTATACCACAGGGGAATGGTTAATTAAATGGTAGAACAGCATGTCAATGTGAACTGTGAAGGCATTAAAAATTATAATTATGAAGGTTCATTCAACGCTTGGCGAAATGCATATAATACAACGCCAAATGGGGGGACCGTCCTATATATATATATAGCATGATTACAATTATTTATAAAAAAAAAAAGACACATGCTCACAGTATTCAAAGAACATGAAAATGGAACTGATGACACAGTGGGGATAAGAGGTAAATACCAATTTCCTTGAATCATTTTGAAACATTGCTTATAAAATATTTTCATTTGCTTTTTGACTAAATTTGCTTTTCTCCAGAAGAACTCTTAGACACCTACTGGAATGCCAAGCATTCCTAACATGTTAGTCTTTCTTCACACACAGGCAGCATGATCTAGCTATAGGGACCTCATTTTCAAAACCAAAATTTTGGCAGGTAGTTTGGATTGAGGGAACAATGGGACAGGGTATTTAAAATTCAGGTCAGAAGCCCTAAACCCCAGCCCTTCTCCATCTGAGCCGCAGACATGAATGGAAACATGCTCCCAAATTAGACCAAAGGCCCTGGGTTACAATCCCAGCAACTTGGTAGTATGATAAAAGGCATCTCAGTTACCCTGTCAAAATCCCACTGGAAGTTTAAAGGATATCATGTTTTGGTATATAGTAAATGCTTAAACACACCAAAACAGTGGCTCAAGCTCTATAAAATAAGCAATTAAGTCTGCCTCTCTCTCCAACCTGTTCTGTAATCAGGAAATGATGCTAGTAATCCTGTTCTAAACTGCACACCATTTTACAGAATATATTATTGTTATAATTGTCATCATGACCATTATCATCTATATTATTATTGTTATAACTTCTACTAAGAAGTCAGCTAAAGAAGCTGACTAGAGTTTACCTAATGGGCTGAGGCAAACATCTTATACCCTTAAAAATGTCACTTAAGGCCAGGCACAGTGGCTCACGCCTGTAATCCCAGCACTTTGGGAGGCCGAGGAGGGCGAACCACGAGGTCAGGAGATCAAGACCATCCTGGCTAACATATGGTGAAACCCCGTCTCTACTAAAAATACCAAAAAAATTAGGCAGGCGCCTGTAGTCCCAGCTACTTGGGAGGCTGAGGTAGGAGAATGGAGTGAGCCCGGGAGGTGGAGCTTGCAGTGAGCCAAGATTGCGCCACTGCATTCCAGCCTGGGCGACAGAGCAAGACTCTGTCTCAAAAAAAAACAAAAAACAAAAAACAAAAAAAAAGTAACTTAATCCGGCTGGGTATGGTGGCTCACGCCTGTAATCCCAGCACTTTGGGAGGCCGAGGCAAGTGGATCACCTGAGGTCAGGAGTTCAAGACCAGCCTGGACAACATGGCGAAACCTTATCTCTATTAAAAATACAAAAAGTTAGCTGAGTGTAAGTGGCAGGTACCTGTAGTCCCTGCTACTCAGGAGGCGGAGGGAGGAGAATCACTTGAAACCAGGAGGTGGAGGTCGCAGTGAGCCGAGATCATACCACTGCACTCCAGCCTAGGAAACAAAGCAAGACTCTGTCTCAAAAAAAAAAAAACAACAACAACAACAACAACAAAACAGTCACTTAAACCATATGACAATGGTGAAGGTATGCAATCAAGAAGGAAAAATACACAGCAAGTTCAAGTTCACAGCGTGGTATGGTTGGTATGACAAGGGGTACAAGAAAGTAATTCCAGGATTTTGAGACACTTGGTCTCCCAGAGGACACTCAAGTACTGAGGATGAATGTATAATATAACAGCTCGCCCCATAGACAGCATCTGTCTAATGAAATGGTTACTAAATGCAGTGCTGGTAGACATGGGTCACCATCTAAATCCAAACAAGTTGCCTTAAGAACTTAAATATATCCAATTCAACAAATTTCATTTTCAATTATATGTAATTATCCGTTTTTGGAAACAAGATAATTTTTTAAAATTTTACTAAATTATTTAATTTAAAGGGAAAAAAGCCCCAAACATCATACATTATATTCAAATTACTGGTTCATAAAAATCATTTCATCTCCCCAAACAAGGTTAACAATTAGTCAAAGAACTTTAAACTAGAAAGCCATATACTCAGTCTCCCCAGATAAAGAAAATGAAATCCAGGCAAGGTTATGGCTTGGGACTTGGCCTTTGGCCCTGGGGAAAGGTCAATTATCATGTACCTACAACAACTTTGTAGTAGTGACCAAACTAAAACAACTGATTTTTCAAATCAATACAACAGTGTTCTTGTACAAAGGATAGTTAGATGGTAACACAACCTAATGAAAACAATGGCATGTGATATTAATGAAAAGAATGCACATTCTGGGTCTACTTCTCCACTGAAATAATGACAGATAAATATATAGCAACACAGAAAAGGTCTTGATATAATGTAAAAGAAAAGAGCAGGATATAATGTACATTCACGAAAATAAAATGGAAAAAGTATGCACATGTATAAGCAAAAACTAGAAGGGAATATGGGGAAAGAAAGAAGTTGGCTTTAATAAAAGGTACTGCTCTCTTTCCTACTTTTTTTTTTTTTTTTTTTTTTTAAAGACTGTCTTGCTCTGTCGTCCAGGCTGGAGTGCAGTGGTGCGATCCTGGTTCACTGCAACATCTGCCTCCTGGGTTCAAGTGATTCTCTTGCCTCAGCCTCCTGAGTAGCTGGGATTACAGGTGTATGCTACCACACCTGGCTAATGTTTATATTTTTAGCAGAGACAAGGTTTTGCCATGTTGGCCAGGCTGGTCTCGAACTCCTGACCTCATGTGATCCGCCTGCCTTGGCTTCCTAAAATGCTGGGATTACAGGCGTGAGTCACTGCACCCAGTATAGCAGAAATGGGGTTTTGCCATGTTGACCAAGCCGGTCTTGAACTCCTGACCTCAAGTGATCTTCCTGCCTCGGCCTCCCAAAGTGCTGGGATTACACGTGTGAGCCACCGCGCCCGGCCTGTGCTGTCACTCCTAATGCAAGAAGTTACCCTGATGATTCATATTTTTTTTTTTTTTTTTTTTTTTTTTTTTTTTTGAGATGGCGTTTCGCTCTTGTTGCCCAGGATGGAGTGCAATGGCGCGATCTTGGCTCACCGCAATCTCTGCCTCCCGGGTCCAAGTGATTCTCCTGCCTTAGCCTCCCAAGTAGCTGGGATTATAGGAATGTGCCACCACGCCCAGCTAATTTTGTATTTTTAGTAGAGATGGGGTTTCACCATGTTGGCCAGGCTGGTCTTGAACTCCTGACCTCAGGTGATTCACTCACCTCAGCCTCCCAAAGTGCTGAGATTACAGGTGTGAGCCACCGAGCCTGGCCACTGATTCATTTTATCAACATCATCAAAAGGCTAACATGACCCAAACACTGTACGAAATGTTTGGGACACAATATGAAGCTGATATTCCATCCTGCAAGGAGTTCATGATGTAGCTGGGTGGTAAGGGTTCAAGGAGGGTACACCTCAAGTAGACTGGGACAAAAAAGGGAAGATTTAGCTGAATCTTACAAATACAATCAAATCACAGATGATTATTATATCTCAGTTTCTGGTTGGGGTCATGTCCACCACTGAAAATCAGCTGAAAACTAAGATTCCTTTCCACTAATGAAGAGTTTATCCACACACACTTATGTTTCTGCCAGCAGTGCCCACATACAGGTCCCAACTTAGCTCCAGAGACTTCAGTCAGCCCATCTTCCTATTATAACATACCTCTTAGTTTACTGACTTGCAAATTCTAAGGCTAACTTTTCATTCTGGGTTTGAGAATAGGGAACAGATGGCCTACACAGCATAGAATCTCACAAGAACTAATTTTTACCAATCACATGTGGTTAAAATCCAGATTTATACCTACAGATTAGTGAGCAACAGAAACCCTTATAATGACATGACAATTATTCAGTGTGACAGCTGTTGATACCACTGCCAAATGTGAGTTTTAAAACATAGGCTAACACCTCTGGTTCTCCAGGATTCAAACAAAACAAAGCAACAAAGACGACCAAAACAAACACACACACACACACACACACACACACACACACACACACACACACAGAGAGAGAGAAAAAACCTTGAATTACAGTAAAAATCACAGGTATGAAACCAGTTGCTGCAAACAATATTTTAAAAGATGAGTAATCTTCAGAAATTAGGTAACAAAAAAAATGACACACATGACTGGGCGTGGTGGCTCATGCCTGTAATCCCAGCACTTTGAGAGGCCAAGGCAGGTGGATCACGAGATTATGAGTTTGAGACCCACCTGACCAACATGGTGAAACCCCACCTCTACTAACAATACAAAAATTAGCCAGGTGTGGGGGCGTGAGCCTGTAATCCCAGTTACTCAGGAGGCAGAGGCAGGAGAATCACTTGAACCTGGGAGGTGGAGGTTGCAGTGCACTGAGATCACGCCACTGCACTCCAGCCTGGGCGATAAAGCAAGACTCCCTCTCAAAAAGAAAAAAAGGGGGCTCCATGGTGCTTCCAACAAAAATTTTAAAAAATGAGAGAGAGAAAAAAATTAACCAGGCATGGTGGCGTGCACTTGTATTCCCAGCTACTCAGGAGGCAGAGGTGGGAGGCTCTCTTGAGCCCGGGAGGCGGAGGTTGTGGAGAGCTGTGATAGTGCACTCCAGCCTGGGCGACAGAGTGAGACCCTGTCTCAAAAACAAAACAAAAACAAAAACAAAACAATCCAGTCATATAAAGGAAAGAACTACAGATGTACTAGTAATATAGATGAATCTCAAAAATATTATGCTAAGTGGGAGAAGTGGGGCACAAAAGGCTACATAATGGGCTGGGCGCGGTAGCTCACGCCTATAATCCCAGCACTTTGGGAGTCTGAGGCAAGTGGATTGATTACTTGAGGTCAGGAATTTGAGACTAGAATGGCAAACACGGGGAAACCCGGAGGCTGAGGCAGGAGAATGGTGTGAACTCAGGAGGCAGAGCTTGCAGTGAGACGAGATCACACCACTGCACTCTAGCCTGGGCGACAGAGTGAGACCCCGTCTCAAAAAGAAAAAAGAAAAAAATTACCTGGGCACGGGCATGATGCTGCACACCTGTGGTCCTAGCTACTGAGGAGGCTGAGGCAGGAGGAGAATCACTTGAATCTGGGACGTGGAGGTTGCAGTGTACGGAGATCTCACCACTGTCTGTACTCCAGCCTGGGTGACAGAGCGAAACTTGTCTCAAGACAGGAGAGAAAGAAGGAAAGAAAGAAGAAAGAAGAAAGAAGGAAAGGAGGAGGGATGGGACGGGACGGGATAGAACCAGGCTGGGGAGGGCACAGGGCAGGGAGAGGAGAGGAGGGGAGGGGAGGGGAAGGGATGGGAGGGCAGGGCAGGGAAGACATATATACTCATTCCAATATTCATGATTCATGCTGTATGCTATGGCTTCAGGAAACTTTTTCATTAAAAAACAAACAGCAATGTTATCTGTACACTGCACATACGTCCTACCCAAATGGAGTCTAGGGGCTCCATTCCATTACCCAGGCTGGAATACAGTGGTGTGATCTCCACTCACTGTAGCCTCAACCTCTTGGGCTCAGGGTGATTCTCCCACTTTGGCCTCCTAGGTAGCTTGGGACTACAGGCACATACCACTACGCCTGGCTAATTTTTTTGTGTATTTTGTAGAGACAGGGTATTGCCACACTGCACAGGCTGGTCTCGAACTGCTGGGCCCAAGTGATTCGCCCACCTGGGCCTCCCAAAGTGCTGGAATTACAGACATGAACCACCGTGCCTGGTCCCTATCAAATTGTGATGCTGCTATCAGCTGCTGTGTAATGAAAAATATCAAAAAATGTCTGTTCACATCACAAGGCCTGAAAAGCATCATTTGTCTGTTTTTGTTTCAGAATAGGCCAACTTCGGCCACTTAGGTTGTAAGTCTCCTGAGAGTGGGGGCCATGTTCATCTTGATCACCACCACATTCCAAGTGCCAAGCCCAGTGGCCAGAACATAGTACATAGTACATACTGGCTTTATTTAGTAAGTTTATTAAGTAAAACCAACTATTAGATATTTCTGACTGAGTTACACAGAATGACCATGTTTTCATAATAATAGGCTACCAAAGTTAAAATACAGTTAGGACTTAACATTTAAAAATTTACATGTCTAAAATGTGTATTTCCAATTTTGTAAAAGCTTTTAAAATTCAAGAATATCTCTGCATTAGATTAAAAAAAGAAAAAAAGAGGCCGGGTGTGGTGGCTCACGCCTGTAATCCCAGCACTTTGGGAGGCCGAGGTGGGCGGATCACCTGAGGTCAGGAGTTCAAGACCAGCCTGACCAACATGGAGAAACCCCATCTCTACTAAAAAAAATACAAAATTAGCCAGACATGGTGGTGCATGCCTGTAACCCCAGCTACGTGGGAGGCTGAGGCAGGAGAATCGCTTGAACCCGGGAGGCGGAGGTTGCAGTGAGCCGAGATCACGCCATTGCACTCTAGGCTGGGCAACAAGAGCAAAACTCCGTCTCAAATTTAAAAAAAAAAAAAAAAAAAGGTGAGACCGGCTGCAGTGAGACCGTCAGGATGGAGCACAGGGAGCAATTCCACAAAGCCAGTTGAGCAAGGATGGTGGACCTTTTTTACATGTACCATTTCCTTCCATCAAAATTATAGGGCTGGGCACGGTGGCTCACACCTGTAATCCCAGCACTTTGGGAGGCAGAGGCAGGCGGGCAGATCACCTGAGGTCAGGAGTTCGAGACCAGCCTGGCCAATATGGAGAAACCTTGTCTCTGCTAAAAATATAAAAATTAGCCGGGTGTGGTGGTGTGTGTCTGTAATCCCAGCGGTGAGCTGAGACCATGCCATTGCACTCCAGCCTGGGCAGCAAGAGAGACACTCCATCTCAAAAAAAAAAAGAAGAGAGAGAGAGAGAGAGAGACAGACACCAAGATGTCTGTATAACAATGTTCAGGATACCGAAGAGCTAAAGCAATCTCAAAAAAGAAGAACAGAGCTGGAGGACGAACTACCAAACATAAAGTGATTTTCAATAAAGGTGTCAACTCAACTCAAATGGGAAAGAAAAGTCTATTTAGCGAATATTGCTGGAACTGGATGTCCAAATAGATACAAACTAACCTCAATCCTCTCACTCCATACAAAAAAATTGAGTGATGGGTTGTAAACTAATACCCCGGATCATAAAATTTCTACAAAAAGGAGAATATCCTTATGACCTGGTGGTAAGCAAAAAAGCACAAACCAGAAAATTTTTAAGACTGCTAAGTTAGACTTCATGAAAATTAAAGTTTTCTGCTCGTCAAAAGACACTATGAAGAAAATGAACAGGCTGGGTGCAGTGGCTTATGTATGCATTCCCAATGCTTTGGGAGGCTGAGATGGGAGGACTACTTGAGCCCAGAAGTTTGAGACCAGCCTGGGCAATACAGTAAGACCCCCATCTCCAAATTAAAAAAAAAAAATTTAATAAAAATAAAAAAATTTTAAAAATGGGCTGGGCGCGGTGGCTCACGCCTATAATCCCAGCACTTTGGGAGGCCAAGGCGGGCGGATCACGAGGTCAGGAGATCGAGACCATCCTGGCTAACACGGTGAAACCCCGTCTCTACTAAAAATACAAAAAATTAGCCGGGCGTGGTGTCAGGAGGCTGAGGCAGGAGAATGGCATGAACCTGGGAGGCAGAGCTTGCAGTGAGCTGAGATCGCACCACTGCACTCCAGCCTGGGCAACAGAGTAAGACTCCGTTTCAAAAAAATAAATAAATAAAATAAATGAACAGACCAGACATGGTGGTTTATGCCTATAATCAGAGCACTCCAGCCTGGGTGACAGAGAGAGACTCTTTCTTCTTCTTCTTCTTGAGATGGAGTCTCGCTCTGTAGCCCAGGCTGGAGTGCAGTGGCCGGATCTCAGCTCACAGCAAGCTCCGCCTCCCAGGTTCACGCCATTCTCCTGCCTCAGTCTCCCGAGTAGCTGGGACTATAGGCGTCCGCCACCTCGCCCGGCTAGTTTTTTGTATTTTTTTAGTAGAGACGGGGTTTCACCAGGTTAGCCAGGATGGTCTCAATCTCCTGACCTCATGATCCGCCCGCCTTGGCCTCCCAAAGTACTGGGATTACAGGCTTGAGCCACCGCGCCCGGCCTCTTTTTTTTTTTTTTTTTTTTAAGGCACTCATTGGGTTGAACACTTAGTATCTGTGCATGTTTATTATATATTTTTTAAATCATTGCAAAAGGATTCCACCACCCATTCCACTGCTCCCCTCTAAGAACAGATCCTACATGTAGATGTTATGGCATCTTCTTAACATGTAGACATCACTGAGGCTATCTGTGTACACCAGGTCTTTGTACAATAGCTTATGAAAGGGTCTTTTTAAAGACTGTGAAGAGCCAGTTTATGCCATCTTTCGGATTTCCTGCAGTATTTCATCCTGAAGGTTGAGCTTGATAATCGGACCAGCACTCTTGCATCCTGACTGACCAGCATTCACTTCTAATCAATAACAGATGTGGGAAGGGTGCCAGAGTGGGCCTTATGCCAAAGTAACAATTTTTCTCCTATTCAAGAGAAAATACCCTTCTTAAGCTCCCAAGTCATCCAAACAGAGAGAATGACATCTGGAAATACACTGCCATGTCATGTGGTTGGCCCCTTTGGATGACAGCTGTATGCACCACAAGCAGAGGGCTGTTGTGCTAGCTTTGTGGGACATCTCAGAGTATGGCAATTCTATACCTTATGACAGGGAGAAAGTGTTAAAAGCTCTAAGAGAAAAATAGTAGCAAATGGGTGCAAACGTAAGTTTACTTAAGAAAATTCCCTTAATATGGTTCTTTCTACAAATCAATTGAAATCATTTTCTCATTTCCATATTAAACTTTAGGCCCAAATTCTCTATTTGCTCACAGCCTTAACTTATCAACTCCTTACCATTTTGGGGGGATCTATTCTTAAAAACCAAGGAAACTAATACTCAATGTAAATTAATTCAATTATATATAAATTGCCCTAGAAAAACCCCGTCTCTATTAAAAAACACAAAAAAACTAGCTGGGCGAGGTGGCGAGCACCTGTAGTCCCAGCTACTCCGGGAGGCTGAGGCAGGAGAATGGCGTAAATCCGGGAGGTGGAGCTTGCAGTGAGCCGAGATCCGACCACTGCACTCCAGCCTGGGCGACAGAGCAAGACTCCGTCTCTAAATAAATAAATAAATAAATAAATAATAAATAAATAAATAAATAAATAAATAAATGCCTTTCTTCAGATGCCCAGGAACACCATCCACTTCTCAATCCACACTGATAATGAAACAAGTTTCATATTTACCCAAGATTTGAGTACGACAAGACTTTCTTGCTGGGAAGGATAAATACAAGTCAGGAAAGAATTATAATAGTAATAGCTACCATTATTCTCCATCTTTATGTATTCATTTAGAAATAACAAAATACTTATTACACGTAAATAATGGTGCTAAAATATTTTATTTAAAATGACACTAAGACAATGGAAGTTACCATTGCCACTACCACTTTTATTTAACCAGAAGTAACTCAGAGAAGTAAAAAAATTATGTCCCAAGTTATATGGCTAAGAAATGGCAGCTCCGCTGAGCTCCAGAGACCATACTATAGCAAAATAAATAATGCAAAAAGAATTATTGCAGGGCTCAATGAAGTTTGCACATTGTGACCAAGAATTTAATAAGATACATTGACTACAGTTCAAAGAGACTTCACATTCTACTACATAGTTCCTGTCTTTCTTCACAAATATATGAACATAAATACACAGTGTATAGCTGAAGCACACCCTGGAGAAGTTAGAAAACTGAAGCATAGGAGCTGCTATGTAGGAGCCCATTTAAGTCAGAGAGGCTTCTGACAAAAAGCCCCACTGTCAAATAAATGGGCTTAAGGAGTGGCAATGGGGTACCTTAAGGAGTAAGAACAAACAAGCCACGATTTCAAAAATGTTGGCTCCACACCAAGATCACCCTTCTCTTCTTGGTATACCTCGTCAAAATCAACAATCCAGAAAGTTCATTCCATCACTATTTTTAAAAATCCAGGTATATTAGAAAAATGGATAAATACTTAGTATAGGCACAAGTATAAAATGGTCAACAGCCGTCACTGCTTACTGAAATGATTAACAATGACACTCTGAAAGATAACCAGGTACTCTGTGTTTTCCAAATAGACTGAAAGATGGAGGCAGAACAAAACCAGCTAGAAAAACAATTTCTTTGGCAAACATTTCAGTGACACAATTAGCACCCACTCAATTCATCTATTATGGAGCACTCTATCTTTTTTTGGCATTAAACTAAAATTGGGACAGGGAAGATGGACTAAATATGGCAATAAATAACAGAGAAAAGTAGCAGCTATAAGATCTCATAGACCACCCAGTACAGAATAAAACTCCCAGAGATGCAGCACACTTACACACTTGGAATGGTTTAACTCATGTTCTTCCAAACGCCGTGATTCTTCACAAGTGTGAGCAGAAATACGGATGTGCTGTAGCAAAAATGTACAGCTGCAGCCTGCAGATGTCGAGCTGTCAGCTCTGTGATCAGCAGCCATGCTGTCTGCCTTGCCGGCGCCCTCCTGGTGGCCGCCTCAGTTAGCACTCTGGGCTGTGCCCAGAAAATTGGGGAAGGTTATTCCTTTTGGGCAGCATCCTTTGCAATCAAGAGATGAAAAAAAGACCTTCTTATCTGGGAACTGAAATGCTGATATGATGGTGATGTCTCAGTTTTCTCCTCTATAAAAATAAAAACACTACCAGCTGGCTTTTATTTTCTATCCCTGAGGGGCTGTTATTTGGATAAAAAGCTTTGAAAATTAAAAGCACCATGCAAATATAAGGCTATAGTATAGTGGAGACCGAATCCAAACAACATAAATGGAAGGTAGATGGGCACTCTGGCAGGGCAAGTATCCATCTCTGCCATCACAGCAAATTCCTAAGTTCCAGTGTCTACTTTTATATTAAGATGAGACCTCTGCTAGACATTAAGCAGGCAGAAAGTCTACAAAACAGGCTGTGCTCTCCACCTGCAATACCCTGCTTTCCCTGTCTCTAGCATTTTAGAAACTCCTACTTTAAGGTCTAACTCCAAGTCCTACCTGATACTCAAGTGCACCTTGACAGAAATAAATCCTCCCACATTTAGACTCTTAACAGCTCCTTATAAACATCTCTGTGATTTCATTTGTCATATTGTGCCACAGGTGATTTGTTTCTGTGCCTGTCTCTCTGTGAGTTCCTTGAGCTCTTCACTCTTGCAACCATAGCTCCTAGTATAACACCTGGTAATTTGGTGAGATTTAGGCTTTTAGTGAAAGAGGGAAAAAAAAAACCCTATTAAGAAAGACTATAACTCTTTCCTAATTCCTCTTAACTAACTACAATACAGTACAGAAAGGTTTCTATACCTTTTCTATTAAGGCAGAACTTCCCAAGCTGTGTATCAGGGACCAATGTCAGAGAGTTGTGAAGAATGATTATGAGTTTACTAAGATACTGATTTCCTCAGCCTGGGACAGCCAATCAGAACTTAACACTTTCTATGTAAGCTATGATGTGAAAAGAGGTTTGGAAGCATTATATAAATGTGAAGATGTAATCTTTTAAAATATTAGACTAATTTTAAAAAGCAGGATAAAGCACTTCACAAATTGTGACATTAATTAAGGCATCAAGAAAAAACATAATGACTAGAAATAATTGCTTCACCTACTGTTGACTAGAAAATAAGTGTTTCAGAACACTGGCATCAGGTAAAACAGCATATCCTAAAAGAGAAAAAATAACACAGCTACCTCGCATAGCAGTCAGTCTGCGCAAACACCATATGGTTTGCTAATTTAATCAACAATCCCCAAATTTACTTTTTCATCCTGCAGATAAAATGAAAATGAAGTTGCTAGAAATATTTTAGAAATTATTTTGCCACTCCAAATGTCTAATAAAATACATACAGTACCGAAGCTTATCCATCCAGGCTCCCTTTGAAAGCACAAAAATGCTATATCAGCCACATTTTTTTAAAGCACAAAAAAACATTGGTCAGTTTAATCTTTTCATTTTAAATCTGTATTTTAAGACCAATCATTCTTCACATCACACAACCCAAATTCCAACCCTTTGCCCTTCTCCATTCCATCTACAAGAAACAAAGCTCAGCCCTTCCCCATCTCTTGACTAGACTGATCATACTCATCTCAAAATGCCTCCATGAAATTCTTCTTTTGCCCAGAAGCTTCCATCTCAAAAAGCCAATGAAGTTACACTTCCCTGCTTAAAAAGAACACAACTTTAAAAGAGTTTTTGTTTGTTTGGAGATGGAGTTTCACTCTTGTTTCCCAGGCTGGAGTGCAATGGCACGATTTCGGCTCACCGCAACCTCCGCCTCCCAGTTCAAGCCATTCTCCTGCCTCAGCCACCGGAGTAGCTGGGATTATAGGCATGTGCCACCATGCCCGGCTAATTTTGTATTTTTAGTAGAAATGGGGTTTCTCCATGTTGGTCAGGCTGGTCTGGAACTCCCAATCTCAGGTGATCCACCCGCCTTGGCCTCCCAAAGTGCTGGGATTACAGGCGTGAGCCACCACGCTCGGCCTTTAAAGCAAATTGTTTCTAGGGAAGAGTATATTTCTCTGTTATTAAATTAGTCCTCTATTAGAAATGAATGTTTCACATGCACCTTTCCATTTCCTTGCCAGGACCTGTATTTCTTTCAACCTTATTCCAGATTCACCTGGTAATTCACCTGGTGATCTGCTTATGCTTCAAAAGATGAATGCAACATCACAGGTACAGTCAGGATTGTGCTCCACAAAAACTACCATCCTCAATCTTCATCATAATATCTAGACAGGAACTGGTATGGTGGCTCTTGCCTGTAATCCCAGCACTTTGGGCAGCCAACACGGGAAGACTGCTTTAGCCCAGGAGTTTGAGACCCATCTGGGCAACACGGCAAAACCCCACCTCTACAAAAAAAATAAGAAAAATTAGCCAGGCATGGTGGCAAACGCCTCTAGTCCTAACTACTCGGGAGGCTGAGGTGGGACAACTACCTGAGCCCATGAAGTCAAGTCTGCTGTGAGCCATGATGGTACCACTGCACTCCAGCCTGGGTAAAGAGTTAAGACCCTGTCTCAAAATAATAATAATAGGGCGGGGGTGGGGTGGCTCATGCATATAATCCTAGCACTTTGGGAGGGTGAGGTGGGTGGATCACGAGGTCAGGAGTTCGAGGCCAGCCTGACCAATATGGTAGCGTGGTAGCGCACGCCTGTAGTCCCAGCTAGCTGTGAGGTTGAGGCAGAAGAATCGCTTGAACCCGGGAGGCAGAGGTTGCAGTGAGCCAAGATCATGCCACTGCACTTCAGCCTGGGCGACAGAGAGAGATTCCATCTCAAAAGAAAAGAAGAAGGAGAAGGAGGAGGAGAAGAAGAACTCAAAAAGTAAGAAGCAATGTGTCACATAGAGTACTGAACATCCATCATCTCTTTGCATTCTTAAAATAATCACCTTTCAGTGGGGACCCTCCTTAACTACCCTCCTCAAACTAACCTGGATCTCCTTAAACCCTTTCCCTTTCTCCTTAGCACTTTCATTTTTTTGTAACATTATAAAACATCTTAAATATACATAAACATACATTTTAGGCTGCATATATATTACTTATTAATCATCTTTACTGCCTGTGTTTTCTACTAGAATTTAATCTCCACTAGGGCAGGGGCTTTGCTTTACTCACTGAAGTAACTCCAATACCTAGAATAATGCCTGGCACACAGTAGGCACCTAAATATTTAAATGAATGGATGAATAACAAGGAGGACAGATTTGACACTTATTTGAAAACACTTCTCCCCCTCTCAACATTCAATCTATCAACAAGTTCAGAAACTCAACTTCCTCTAAAATATACCAAATCATCTGTCTTCTACTAACTTCACTGCCATAAAGCTGGGCCAAACTTGCAATTTTTCACTTCTGGCCTTGCTGCTTCCAGTCATGCACTATAAAATTCTTTCTCCACATGACAGGAAGACTGATCTTTATAAAATGTAAATCAGACCACATTACTACCCCAACTATTCAATGGTTACCCATCCATTCATCCATTCAGAATGAAATCCAAATTCACTGGATTACAAAGCTTTATGCTGGCTTTAAAAGCTCTACATGAGCTTCTGTCTCCTGTCTCTCTACCCTCTACTCTTCGTCCACTACATTATATATCTACATTGGCCATTTTTCTATTCTTTGAAAATACCAAGTTCATTCCCATCATTGAGCCTTTGGACTGGAATATTCTTATCTCCGACATCTACTGAGCTACTTCATTATTGTTATTCAGCACACAGCTCAATTTACTTCTTCAGAGAGTCCTAAATTAACACTTAATTTCATATCCATACTTTTTTTGGTTAATGGGCTCAGTACTTTCTTTTATTCTATTTTAAAAACATTTTTATTTTGAAATAATTTCAATATTGCAAGAATAATTCAAATAATTATGTTAATATCAGTTAGCTAAATTCACCAATTAATTCATCCATTTATGAAAATCACTTTCAGCTGGGCGCGGTGGCGCAAGCCTGTAATCCCAGCACTTTGGGAGGCCGAGACGGGCAGATCACGAGGTCAGGAGATCGAGACCATCCTGGCTAACATGGTGAAACCCCGTCTATACTAAAAAATACAAAAATACTAGCCGGGTTAGGTGGCGGGCGCCTGTAGTCCCAGCTACTCAGGAGGCTGAGGCAGGAGAATGGCGTGAACCCGGGAGGTGGAGCTTGCAGTGAGCTGAGATCCGGCCACTGCACTCCAGCCTGGGCAACAGAGCAAGACTCCGTCTCAAAAAAAAAAAATCACTTTATTTTTCTCTACACACACACACACACACACACACACACACACACACACACACACACATATATATATATATATATATATATTTTTTTTTTTTTTTTTTTTTTTTTTTTTTTTTGAGACGGGGTCTCAGTCTGTCGCCCAGGCTGGAGTGTAGTGGCGCAATCTCGGCTCACTGCAACCTCCCCCTCCCGGGTTCACGCCATTCTCCTGCCTCAGCCTCGCAAGTAGCTGGGACTATAGGCGCCCATCACCAGCCCGGCTAATTTTTTTTATATATGTTTAGTAGAGACAGGGTTTCACCATGTTAGCCAGGATAGTCTCGATCTCCTGATCTTGTGATCCACCCGCCTCGGCCTCCCAAAGTGCTGGGATTACAGGCATGAGCCACTGCGCCCGGCCATCTACCTATATTTTTATCTAAAACACTTGAGAGCAAGCTGGAAACATTACACTCTCTTATGCTTAAATATTTCAGTGTGTAATTGCTAAGAGTTAGGACATTTACTTACATAAGCACAGTATAATTACCAAAATTATTAACATTAATACCCTACCCTACCACCATCTAATTTATAGATATTATTCTAAAATTTATGGGGGGTTTCCTCATATAAATGAGACTGGCATATCACCTGAAGTCAGGAGTTCGGGACCAGCCGGGCCAACATGGCAAAACCCTGTCCCTACTAACAATGCAAAAATTAGCCAGGCGTGGTGGTGGGCACCTGTAGTCCCAGTTACTCTGGAGGCTGAGGCGGCAGAATCGCTTGAACCTGGGAGGCGGAGGTTACGGTGAGCCGGCATCGTGCCACTGCACTCCAGCCTGGGCAACAGAGCAAGACTCCATCTCCAAAAAAAAAAAAAGAAAATAAAAAGAAATCACCACTCCCAAGTGCTAATGGAAAATAACTGACAACCTTTACACTCGAACCACATTTAACTATCATTCAAGTAAAGGTGAAATAAAGGTATCTTCAGATCAGCAAAAAGAGTGTACTACTTACAGATTCTCCAAGAATTATTAACAGACACACTTGGTAGAAAGGAAAATTAACCCAGAAGGGAAATTGTGATAAATATGAAATGTGACCAGATAATTCAATAAATATATCGGTAAACCTAAATTAATATCAGCTTTAACAATAATGGTAACTATTATTTTGGCTGGGAGAGTAACACACAAAATGGAAACAAAATCCTAGACAGCAGTAATATATTGAAAAAGTTACTCAATTTGAAGTGTTCTAAGACTTCTGTTAAAGAAAGAAATGCATATGTGTATTGACATTTTAGACTTTATGTCAAGTACACATTAAAATTTTAAAAGCAATCATCAAAATAAGCAAAATGAAACATCTATCTTTAAACTAATCCACTATTTTCACTTATCCAATTAAGAGTATCTATTGATTTGTGCATAAAAAACGTGAGAAAATAGAATGAAGTTGTACATTAAAAAGAAACAAACCAAAAGTCGAAGAGCCTTAACATTTTTACTGAAGTGTTTGAAACTGACTCCGAAAAACAACAGAATTCCCAAGACAAATCACCAATTCTCTGTCCCTTCTCCAGACCCACTTTAAAAGCTTTGTTGTTAGAGATGGTTCCCTTGGATGGAAAGGCAAGGAAACACTTTAATTCATTCTCCAAGATAAAGATGGAAATTAACATTTCTAGAAGGTCAATCACATACACACCAAGTCTGTTGTCCTCCCCTACTTTAGACATGAAGAACAGAGCCAGGACTGGGGAAAGGCAAGTGAGAAGCCTAGGGCCCAGACAAAGCACTTGTGGTTATTTGCCATGCTTCTCTCCTTGGGGAGACAGAAGCACAGTTTGCTTGTGGAAACCTCAGTTCACATTCACAGTGCAAGAAAACTTATTTCCAGTTTCATTGTGGCATTAGCCCTAGGAATGAGAGAGGACAACTTAATAAAGTTTAAAGAGATGAAAAGAAAATGAGTCTCACATTAGACTGCAAACTCCTTTTACTATTCAACTTTGTTTCTCAGTATGTACAATGAGAGAACGAAACAATCAGTAAGGCCACAGAAGGAAACCTCCATTCTTCCTAAGTACCAAAAAGAAGGGTTAACAGCACATGTACGCACCTCAAGACAGTAACATCTATAGCAATACTGGTCAACATTCCCAACATGTACTAGCTCCAAGCTTCAAATCAAAGTACACTTAATTTGGAGTCAGAGAAGGCTCTGTTTCAAATCTCAACTCTTCCCCTTTACTGACTTCTCTACCTTTCAATTTCTCCACTGCTTAAAATGAAGGAGCAGATTAAAAAGCTTTGAAAAAAATTCTTCAAATACTACAAATCCTAACCTATTCTAAATATAATCACATAGCTCTACCTGGAGGCTTGCCTTCATAGGAGCTGTCAAGTAAAATGTTGGCTGCCAGGGGCTTCTCAAATTCTAGTATTTTTTGTTGGTTTGTTTGTTTGTTTGTTTGTTTTTGAGATGGAGTCTCGTTCCTGTCACCCAAGCTGGAGTACAGTGGCATGATCTCGGCTCACTGCAAACTCTGCCTCCTGGGTTCAAGCGATTCTCCCGTCTCAGCCTCCCTAGTAGCTGGGATTACAGGCATGCGCCACCACACCTGGCTAGTTTTTTTTGTATTTTTAGTAGAGATAGGGCTTCACCATTTTGGCCAGGCTAGTCTCAAACTCCCAACTTCAGGTGATCCGCCCGCCTTGGCCTCCCAAACTGCTGGGATTACAGGTGTGAGCCACTGTGCCCAGCCATTTGTTTTTGAGATGAGGTCTGGCCATGTCGCCCAGGCTTGTCTTGAATGGCTGGGCTCAAGTAATTCTCTTGCTTCAGCCTTCTGAGTACTTGAGATGACAGACACACAACACAGTGCCTGGCTCTGGTACCTTTTTTTTTTTTTTTTTTTTTTGAGACGGAGTCTCGCTCTGTCGCCCAGGCTGGAGTGCAGTGGCCGGATCTCAGCTCACTGCAAGCTCTGCCTCCAGGTTCACGCCATTCTCCTGGCTCAGCCTCCTGAGTAGCTGGGACTACAGGCGCCCGCCACCTCGCCCGGCTAGTTTTTTTGTATATTTTAGTAGAGACGGGGTTTCACCATGTTAGCCAGGATGGTCTCATCTCCTGACCTCGTGAGCCGCCTGTCTCGGCCTCCCAAAGTGCTGGGATTACAGGCTTGAGCCACCGCGCCCGGCCTAGTACCTTTTTATACTCCAAAAGAAATAGAATATAAAGAAGAAAGCCAAAAAGACATTTATTCCAACAGAAATGGCCCTATGTTCCACAATTATGACAAAAGCTCTATGCAGCTAAGTTTAAAACATTGAAATTGTTACTTTAAATGTCCGAATTATTAAATAATTTAATTTAAAATGCTGTAAACTCAAGATTTTACTTTAAAACTGGGTTACACTGCTAAACTCTCAACAGGCAAAAGTCAGTGACCTACCCCTTGATTTCCTGGGCTACTGACTTATAAAGGCCACCAAATACCCTTCACTGATGGGGTAGTGACTTTGTCAAGGTCACAATACAATTCATCAGGAGTCAGTAACAACTTTGGATTGTCCTTAAAATTCTATCTAGGGTTTGAAGCTGATAACTTATTACCTGTTTCAGATTACAATCTTGATTTAGAACAATAACCCAAATGGAACACTTAAGTTTGTTTACTGATGAAGGAAGAAAGAAGTCCAAAACATCGACCTTCTCATTGTGATATTTATTCTAATGAGTAAACTAGAACAATTATTTCTGTAAACACAGAGAACAAACAACAAAATAATGCAAAATTAAAGCATTTAACAATGACTGCATGTTGTTTTCTCCCACAAAACATATTATCCTTCTAAACTAGGCCCCTTTCCTAACATACTGCCCACTGGATCAAATTTAACAAACCAAAAAACAAGTGATGAAAATTTTTGTGTGCCCTACCCCCACCCTAGGGGCCTACTGGGCCATGATTTGCTTGAATATTATGGGTGTGGCATGAAATATTAAAGCAGTGACTAAAATTTTCCATAAAATCCCATCCAAAGTCTAAAAGCTTTACTACTCAGAAACAGATTCATTTCCAGACATTTAAAAGATTTACCATTCCACTTATGACACTCTGGTGTTTCTACATTTAATATTTAGGGAGGAGGTGATGGGGGTGGGGAAAAGGGTATAATTAGTTTTGCTTGTAAAACGTTCATCACAGTTGTAGTGCCAACTGAGCTATATAGCCTATTGGGGGTCTAATAGATTTCAGGGTATTATAGTTTGAGTAATAGAGGTTGGGGTTGTGGTGGAAATCAATAAATGGCTACTACTTCTTTGCACAGACCCATATGGAAGTAATCAAGCGCAAGGGTGGCAGCTGGGGCCAATAACAGTCACCTGCAGTTGAGGGACATGGGGGTTTCAGATGGGTTTTTAATGCTAATTTCCTACAGAAACAATGAGCTAGAAAGAGCAGAGTAACAGACGAGGCCGGATGAAGAGAGACCAGCCAGAACAATGGCTGCACCTGGTGCTGGGAGCAGAGGGACAGAGCCGGCACGCGCCTGCCAGCAGCAGAGGACACATCTGTCACCCTCAAAGCAGCCCATCCCCCAGCTCTTCCAGCAGGGTAATTGATGAAAGGTCCCTAAACGCTAACAGCTTGCCACACAGCAACAGGTTTGAGTTTTTAAAGACTGCCACATTCTCTACACGCACCCTTCTCTCGTGACTAAGAATTAGTTAAGGAAGTGGGTTCCCTGTCAGTCTCAAGTGAGACAGTAAAAATATCCAAGACACTCATTTTAAGTAAATCTTTCAGTTATTGTGACTTCAATGTTTTGGGGGGACATGGAAAGAGAAATCTTATTGAGTGCTGATGCAGGAAGTATCATGCTAGTTTCTTTCTAATTAAATCCTTAGAACTCATTTTTTTCCCATTTTACAGTTGAGAAAACTGAGGCTTAGAGGGGAAGATTAAATTAGCTTATGGTTACACAGCCTAACGTCAAAACCCACACACAATCTTTCACCGTCTTCTCTCCATCTGTCCAAACTACCACAATCAAATGAAAATACAATAGTCCCCGCTTTGTCTGCAGGAGATGTGTTCCAAGACCCCCAGTAGATACCTGAAACCCCAGACAGTACCAAACCCTATATATACTATGTTTTCTCCTATACATACATACCTATGATAAAGTTTAATTTACAGGCTGGGCGTGGTGGCTCATTCCTGTAATCCTAGCACTTTGGGAGGCCCAAGCAGGTAGATCACCTGAGGTCAGGCGTTTGAAACCAGCCAGGCCAACATGGTGAAACCCCATCTCTACTAAAAATACAAAACATTAGCCGGGCGTGGTGGCACATGACTGTAATCCCAGCTACTTGGGAGGCTGAGGCAGAAGAATTGCTTGAACCTGGAGGCGGAGGTTGCTATGAGCTGAAATCATGCCATTGCACTCCAGCCTGGGCAACAAGAGTGAAGCTCCATCTCAAATTTAAAAAAAAAAAGTTTAATTTACAAATTAGGCACAGTAAGAGATTAACAACAATAAAATATTATAACGATTATAATATACTATAATAAAAGTTATGTGAATGTGGTCTCTCTCTCAGAGTGTCTTACCATACTGTAACACAAGTAACTGAAACCCTGGAAAGTGAAACTTCGACTAAGGGGAGACTACTGTACATACTCCATTTACTGCAGAGCTCCAGCTATGAGAGACAACTGCAGATAGGATGTATGCATATACAGAACTGCATCCCACCTTGCCAGGCATCTCTAACAAGCTGCTGAGAATTGAACAATAACAGGATTTCCATGAGCTGTTGCTTTAAACAAAACACAAAGAGTTGCTTTTTCAGGTTTTGGCATGCTTTAGGAAAATTAAATCCATATACATTTTAAATTTCCCAGCATCAATCTGTGTCATCATATAGTTCTTAAACGCTGTTTGGAAAGTCCATCAGCCAGTGAAAATACAACCACCAGTTATAATATGTTGTTTTTCTGCGAGATACAACCACCACTAATTGCTTTATTTACTGACTTGAACTTGGAGGGAAAATTAAACAATCCACAGAGTCCATCATGGTAGAAACCTTTTAAATCACAGCTTCCTGGTATATAAATCACACATATAAAAGAGAAGATGGCTATGTATGCATAAAGATAAGTACCTTAGAAGTAAACAACTGATCTTGGATTTGGAAAAACAACAACAGCTAGACATACTTCAAAACATGGTAGAAATGAATACTATGTAATTATGCATTTAATAAAGTTTAATTTAAGGCTCTAGAAGAAAGGGAACGTTTTCATCCTGCCACTATGCTCCTTCCAAACATGAGAAGTCCACATCCTTCCTGCCCTTCTAAATTGTGATCAAATGCTACCTCCTTTAGGAAGGGTCTCTGATTCCCACAGTTGGTGCTAATTTTCAGGACTTACTACTTTTGTACTTTTTTTTTTTTTCTGAGACTGAGTCTTGCTCTGTCGCCCAAGATGGAGTGCAGTGGCACGATCTTGGCTCACTGCAACTTCCGCCTCTGGGGTTCAATTGAGTCTCCTGCCTCAGCCTCCCTGCTGAGATTACAGGTGCATGTCACCACACCCAGCAAGGGTGCTGTCATGTTGGCCAGGCTGGTCTCGAACTCCTGACTTCAAGTGATTCACTCACCTCGGCCTCCCAAAGTGCTGGGATTACAGGTGTAAGTCACTGCGCCCAGCCACTTTTTGAACATTTTATCTCCTCTGTGAGATTTCACCTTTTTTAAAAATCCCTTACCATATTATCACATACAACAGGCAATTCAAAATAACACTCGTAAAATGGGTGTCCTGGAAACGCAACACAATTCTAGTCTAAGCTCAGCCAGCAACCAGGAGGATATTGAACTCTGGGCTGGGGAGACTATTGTCATCCCATTATCCTTCCCTCAACTTTCCTATTTTATCTATAAAATAATGTGTTTGACTAGATTACCCAAAGGATCCTTTCCAATCCTAATATTTTCCATAGGTCATCTCTGGGGACTCATGAGCACTTCTAACACTGAGTAGCCTTACAATAATCATCAATGAACTGACCCAACCAATCTTTCGGAGCCACTTGAATTTTTCCAGTTGTGTATTAAATATATTCGTTCACTCAAAAGTACTTTTTGATGTTCCCGCAGAGCCACTTAAATGTCATTATCCTCATCTCCGGTTTATTGGCATTACTGTATTATGTGCCTCCAGTCCAGCAAGGACCCTCGCTATGAAAATATCCTTGGGTAGGCCAGGCGCGGTGGCTCAAGCCTGTAATCCCAGCACTTTGGGAGGCCGAGGCGGGTGGATCACGAGGTCAGGAAATCGAGACCCCCCCTGGCTAACATGGTGAAACCCTGTCTCTACTAAAAATACAAAAAACTAGCCGGGCGTGGTGGTGGGCGCCTGTAGTCCCAGCTACGGAGGCTGAGGCAGGAGAATGGCGTGAACCTGGTAGGCGGAGCTTGCAGTGAGCCGAGATCGCACCACCGCACTCCAGTCTGGGCGACACAGCGAGACTCCGTCTCAAAAAAAAAAAAAAACAAAAAAACAAAAAAAAAAAAAACAAACAAAAAAAAGAAAAAGAAAAAGAAAATGTCCTTGGGTAATTACTGGAAGCCAATTTAGGAGAATTTTCTCATTTCATAGTAGTAAGCTTCTCATGATGCTTTCATAATCTTCAGAAAGAACCATGATTTTCTCCAGTATTCAACTCAAATGTATCTTGGTTATAACCTAAGTAGCAAGCAATACTCTCCTGAGCTATCTGGTCCTAGCAGGACTTTTAATCACTCAACTTTATTTCCAGTGAGTCAATCTTCACATACTAAAATGCATATTATTTCTTATTATGTTTCTTGAAACTCTAGCATCCAAAGTATTCCTAGCATGGACACAGTCATATGAAATCCCTTTTTCAGGCCCTCTATAGTAGGCCCTATCCTACAGAAAAGCATTAAGTCCTTTTCTCCCCACTCATGTCGCCTAGGCTACAATGGAAAGTGTTTTCTCACTGAAGGAGTACCATGTGAATTCAGCATAAACACTATATCCTCTCAAGTATTCAGAAAAGTCCCAAAGATGCTTGCTCAACAATGCACCTATCAAAAGAGATGCCCCCAAATTTTTATGAAATCACTTTAGTCAATTTGGTATAAAAGAAAACTTGGAGCCAGGTGCGGTGGCTCACGCCTATAATCCCAGCACTCTGGGAGGCGGGCAGATCACAAGGTCAGGAGATCAAGACCAGCCTGGCTAACATGGTGAAACCCTGTCTCTACTAAAAATACAAAAAATTAGCCAGGTGTGGTGGTAGGTACCTGTAGTCCCAGCTACTAGGAAGGCTGAGGCAGAAGAATGGCATGAACCTGGGAGGCGGAGCTTGTAGTGAGCTGAGATCGCGCCACTGCACTCCAGCCTGGGTAACAGTGCGAGACCCTGTCTCAAAACAAAAAGAATAAGAAAAGAAAACTTGGGAAAACTTCCATTTTCAAAGTCTCCTTCAAGTCAGTGTGGTGGCTCATGCCTGTAATCCATCACTTTGGGAGGTCAAGGAGGCCCTACTGCTTGAAGCCAGGATTCTGAGACAAGCCTGGGAAACACGGCAAAACCCCACCTGTATAAAAAATACAATAATTAGCTGGGCATGGTGGTACATGCCTGTGGTCCCAGCTACTCAGGAGGCTGGGGTGGGAGGATCACTGGAGCCTGGAAGAGTCAAGGCTGCAGTGAGCCATGATCATGCTTCTGCATGCCAGACTGATCAACAGAGTGAGACCCTGTCTCAAAAAAAGAAGAAAAGAGAAAAGAAAAGAAAAAAAAGACGGCCAGGTGTGATGGCTCATGCCTGTAATCCCAGCACTTTGGGAGGCTGAGGCAGCTGGATCACGAGTTCAGGAGTTCAAGACCAGCCTGACCAACATGGTAAAGCCCGTCTCTACTAAAAATACAAAAATTAGCCGGGCATGGTGACACACCTGTAATCCCAGCTACTTGGGAGGCTGAGGCAGGAGAATAGCTTGAACCTGGGAGGTGGAGGTTGCAGTGAGCCGAGATAGCGCCACTGCACTCTAGCCTGCGCGACCGAGGAAGACTCCATTTCGGGGAAAAAAAAAGAAAGAAAGAAAGAAAAAGAAAAAAGTCCCCTCCACCTCAATAAATCTGACTGTAAAATGGAAGGAAGAAATTGAACAGTACTATACTGTCCACTTAATTACTCAATTAATATAAATAAAGGCTGAAGAACTTTAAGGAATAAAAATAGTTTTTAAAGTTTCTATTTGAGAAATGGTAGAATTTTTGCATGACTTGTAATATACAGGAGAAAAAAAAAACAGATTTTTCCAGCAAGAGGTCTCAGAGTGAGGGGAACAATTTAAACAGTGTTGTCACAAAACAGTACAATTCAGTACCTCACTCCTGCTTGTTGACTTTTTCAAAGTTCTTCTGTTCTGGTATAGTTTGGCAAAGATAGCATAGAACATTTAGAATAGATGTAGACAATCTTGAGAGATGAGTACAGCAAGAGGGAGGGTGCCCTAAAAACAAGAACTACAGGCCAGACCCATTCTTGCCCAAGAGTTAAAGTTAAAAATGCAGGGGGTTTAGGAACCTATCACAGCAAAAAAAGTGAACATCTAGAACTCTTGAAACTAACTTGTATGTTTTCTATGTGCCAGACAAATTTCCCCAATAATGAGTCAGGAATTACACAAAATAGAGATTCAAAGAGAATAGTGGTTTGCCTGGGATTACAGAACTAGTGAATAATGGCTATACAGTTTGTGTAACTCCCAAACTCATGTTCTTTCCATAGAACATGGAAAGGAGGCCTGGATTCAGAGACCTCAAAAACATGAAGACAACGTATGAAAACAGTAAGAAGTGGTGCAGTGGCTCATGCCTGTAATCCCAACACTTTGGGAGGCTGAGGCAGAAGAATCACTTGAGCCTAGGAGTTTAAGAGACTAGTCTGGGCAACACAGTGAGACCCATCTCTATTTCTTGTATATAAGAAATAGCAAAAATCTAAAATAGGCATCACAAACTAACAAGGACTACAGAACACAGTACACAGTTATATGCACATGAATTTATTGCATCACAAAACTACCCCAAAATCACAATTCAAGTCAGATTCGTTGATTTTATTTTATATGTAGCAAGAAAATAGAAGAAAACAGCATAGGAGCAAAATGTAAATGAAAAACTGTTAGATATATCTAAAATGAAGAGATGCTGCTAGTTTTGCTTCAATCTCTTTTAGCTGTAATTTGCCTGCATATACTGAAATAAAATCTGACAATAGAAAAGAGTGTTATATGAGCCATCTTTTTAACATGGCCTATTTGTATTACGCATACTAAAGGGGAAAAAAAATTTCCTCTAAACATCACAGAACAATCCAAAGCGGAAAATCTTACAGAAATATTTGTGGGACTACTTTTCTAGCTGTAGAATTCATATATTACATCTAATTATTAAGTAAACCTTGTGTTCAAAAAAGCATGACATTCAAATATAAAGTTGGCAACAGAAAAATAGAAACATAAATAAAATGAAGCATTGAAACAAAACTGAGTAGAAAGGCTGAACTCTTGTATCAGATATCAAGAAACATTCATACCATTGTAATCTGAAAGAAGTAAAAAGCTTTGAAAGGCAGAGAATTGTGCACTTTAACCCCCAAAACTAAATTAAAATGTACTTACGCCAAATGCCCAGATTATAAACAATCCAGATTCTTAAATACACCAAATTTATTTGAAATAGATATTCAAAAGCTCCTCTTTTTCTCTTCCTAATCTTCAAAGCTCAATCGGAGACCAGCCTTCCTCCTCCTTTCATTAGCTGGACATGTGTCAGCTCTCTCACATCTGCGATTTCTCACTGACTAGAGCTGCCTGTCCCATTCCAGGGAAACACAGATGGATCCCAGATGGGAAGGTCCTGCCAAACAGACCAGCTCTTCACCTTGCCAGAATCCCCAGATACAGTCAGTCTCTCTCTTTTTCTCCCTCCCTCCTGCTTCCTCTCTCTCCACTCCCCTTCCAACCCTCCCTGTTACCAGGGCTCTTTGCCAGCTGATGTCACTAAGTACACACCTCCCAGTGGCTCCTGGCCAATCTGACATTAACTTGTTAAATACGTATAATTTGTTTATGGCTGACAATAACAGCAAGGATATTGTGAAAAACCTATCTGTGCAAGTCCCTAGTGGAATAACATGTAGAGACACACAGACTCACATTTGTGGGAACATTCAAATGTTTAGCAATTACCATTTAAAGTCCTATATACTGTCTGGTTTCTGCTATTGTTTAATAGCTTCTGCTTTTTGAGCCAGTTTTTAAATCCTACATATAACAAATTCCTTCTTAAAATAAATTATTAAAAATCTGTTTTGAACATGTAATTGGATGAAAAATATAAAGTTGCAAATTAATTTAGGGAATATAAACAGAAATGTATGTAAATGATTCACACAAGCTGCCTCTCAGATCCAGACTTGGTAGCACTGCAAAACTGGCACGTGATTAAAATAAGACAATGCAGGCAACATGGTTCTGATGCTGTAAAGATTATAAATGGAAGATGGGGACACAATGCAAAATTGTTTTAAAACAGAGCAAATATAAATGTCAGAAATAACATAGTATTTAACATTAAAATAACTGCTAATAAAAGTGTCAACAACGAGTAGCCAAAATAAAAAATATTTTAAGAACAATAACAATGAAAATCCAGAGAGATGACAGAAACCTGTAAGGTCAGAGTTTAATCCTTTATACCTCAAAGAGCTAGCATATAATAGCTGCTCAATTTCGGCTAAATAAAAATCGATGGTTGACAATTGATACCACACTATAGTTACACAAAATGTTACCACTGGGGCAAATTGGGTGAAGGGTCCAATGGACCTCCCTGCACATTTTTCATTATAACTTCCTGTGAATCTATATTTAAAAATAAAAAGTTAAAAGATTGTGGGTGGTGGTAGCCGAGTGCAGTGACTCACACCTGTAATCCCAACACTTTGGGAGACCAAGGCGGGCAGGTTGCTTGAGCTCAGGAGTTTGAGATCAGCCTGGGCAACATAGTGAGACCCCATCTTTAAAAAATAAAAGAAAAAGAAAGGCCAGGCACTGTGACTCATGCCAGTAATCCCAGCACTTTTGGAGGCCGAGGCAGGCAGACCACAAGCTCAAGAGATCAAGACCATCCTGGCCAACATAGTGAAACCCTGTCTCTACTAAAAATATAAAAATTAGCCTGGCGTGGTGTGCACCTGTAATCCCAGCTATTTGGGAGGCTGAGGCAGGAGAATCGCTTGAACCCGGGAGGCGGAGGTTGCAGTGAGCTGAGATCATGCCACGGCACTCCAGCCTAGAACAGAGCGAGACTCAGTCTCGGAAAGAAAAAAAAAAGCAAAAGCAAAAGCAAAAGCAAAAAAAAGATGGCCGGGGGAAGTCGGGGGTCTTGGCTTCTTCCTGGGTCACATTACATGACACACATCCTATACTAAAATCTTCAAGAACACAGATTCAGCATGAAAGAGTCCTTGCATATATATATAGTCAAACAGGTGTGGTTATAATTCCCTAACCCTTAACCTTCTACCATACTTGGGATGTATCTGCAATCTGTAAACAATATTTCTGTCATGACAACTTTTGACAAATAGGAAGGAAGGCTATTTCTGTCAAGGGCAACTTAATTACTAGGTTTTAGGGTTTCAGTTCATACCAGTGATGGTGGTAATAATAGTAACAGCAGCAGGTTCAGTGTTTGTCATGTGTACTCACTAAGTGTCAGAGACTATTCTAATCCCCTGCATTGCCACAAAGGTCCTATATTAAAGGGCCTATAAGGTAGGTATTACTGTCTCAAAGTTATAGCTAAGGAAAGTAATGTTCAAACAAGTCAATGCCACATAGCTTATGTCAGCATCAGGTTGTCTGAATCCACAGCTAGAGCACTACACCCCACTGCTGACAAGAAAATGAATCCAAAGACGCTGCTGGCTGTCTTGGATCACTTGTTCTCAAGGAAGCCAGCTACCATATTGTGAAGACACTCAAGCAGTCCTAAGAGCCTTCCACATGGGGAGAGACTGAGATATCTTGCCAATAGCCGGTTTCATATTGCCCACAATGTAAGTAAGCCATCTTGACAGCAGACACCAAGCCACTACCATCGAACTAAGGCACCTCAGAATTATGACCCATACAAACCACGTGAGATGATAAACACTGCTATTTAAAAAAGAAAAACAGGTAGGTCTTTCACTTCCAGCACCCAGATTATGGATCCTAAATAGCATTTTTCAATAAAAGGAAGCAGAGTTCTTCAGGAAAACAGTCAACTCCAGGTATAGAGCAGAAAATGTACAAAACTTGTCATAACATAAAGCAATCAGGCTATCAATCACTTCTGGAGTTATGTCCCAACCAAGGATGTAGAGACCATTAATGTGAAGAGGCTCCCACTAAGAAAGATTAGGTAATTTGAGAGCAATAAAAAATGACCACAATTGGGTCAGGAGCATTGGATCACACCTGTAATCCCAGCACCTTGGGAGGCCGAGGCTGGTAGATAGCCTTAGGTCAGGAGTTCCAGACCAGCCTGGCCAACATAGTGAAACTCTGTCTCTACTAAAAATACAAAAATTAGCCAGGTGTGCTGGTACACGCCTGTAGTTCCAGCTACTCAGGAGGCTGAGGCAGGAGAATCACTTGAGCCAGGGAGGCAGAGGTTGGAGTGAGCCAAGATTGAGCCATTGTCCTGCAGCCTGGGTGACAGAGTGACACTACATCTCAAAAAAAGGGGGGGGGGGGAGAAGAGGAGAAGAGCTGCAATTGATTAAAACACAACAAAATGTTTAAATCATGAGTTCATAATAATACCTATTAAAAAAACTAATTAATTACTTATCTTTTGGAGAATACTGAAGAACCAAACTCATTCTAAAATCTGGTGAATCAAGCATTTCATCTGTCTTTCCTATATGAACTGTACCTCTAGTTAAACAAATAGTTGGAGAAAACTGTTGGGTTCAATGTTCGTTATTTCGATGATGGGCTAACTAGGAGCACAAACCTCACCATTATGCAATACATACATGTAACAAAGCTGCACATGTACCCGAATCTAAAATAAAATAAAATCAACTATTTCACCCCCACCAAATTGTTGGTGAAAATTGATCTCTATTGAAATAATCCAACTAATAAATGACAAAATAATATACCTGGAGTATCATCATTTTGCAAATCCCTAATGAAAAAACGAATCTAATGATCATCAATTGCCACTATTTGAAAACGAGAGACCCCTGGAAATTAATGTGCCTCCCAATGAAGCGTGCTTGACGAAAAAAAAGTAAAACAATATGATTGAGCAAATTTATTTATTTATTTATTTATTTATTTATTTATTTTTTTTGTTTGTTTTTTGAGACGGAGTCTCGCTCTGTCGCCCAGGCTGGAGTGCAGTGGCCGGATCTCAGCTCACTGCCAGCTCCGCCTCCCGGGTTTACGCCATTCTCCTGCCTCAGCCTCCCGAGTAGCTGGGATTACAGGCGCCCGCCACCTCGCCTGGCTAGTTTTTTTGTATTTTTTTAGTAGAGACGGGGTTTCACCATGTTCGCCAGGATGGTCTCGATCTCCTGACCTCGTGATCCGCCCGTCTCGGCCTCCCAAAGTGCTGGGATTACAGGCTTGAGCCACTGCGCCCGGCCTGATTGAGCAAATTTATAAAACACTGAGGGGACATAGGAACATGTTAAGGGCAAGATGATGATGCAATTAGCAAAGTCTAGAATGTGGAAAACTTTATAGTCCAAGCAATCCAGATTCTTAGGGGAAAAAAGGGAGATGGAGGGAGTTAGGAGCAGAACGTATACATTAAAAGAGAAATAAGGGCCTGGCACAGCAGCTCACACCAATAATCCTTGCGCTTCGGGAGACTGAGGAGGATGTCTCACTTGAGGCCAGAAGTTTTGAGACCAGCCTGGCCAACATGGTGAAACCTCATCTCTACTAAAACCACAAAAATAAGCTGGGCAAGATGGTGCACTCCTGTAATCCCAACTACTCCAGTGGCTGAGGCAGGAGAATCGCTTGAACTTCGGAGGCAGAGGTTGCAGTGAGCCATGATTGCGCCACTGCACTCCAGCCTGAGCGACAGAGTGAGACAGAGTCCCCCAAAAAAAAGAGAGAGAGAGATTGAGGCCAGGCGTGGTGACTCACACTTGTAAGCCCAGCACTTTGGGAGGCTGAGGTGAGTGGATCACAAGGTCAGGAACTCGAGACCAGCCTGGCCAACATGGTGAAACCCCATCTCTACTAAAAATACAAAACTTAGCCAGGCGTAGTGGCAGGCAACTGAAATCCCAGCTACTTGGGGGGCTGAGGCAGGAGAATCGTTTGAACTCAGCAGGCGGAGGTTAGAGTGAGCCGAGATCATGCCACTACACTTCAGCTTGGGTGACAGAGCAAGACTTTGTCTCAAAAAAGAAAAAAAAAAAAGAGAGAGAGAGAGAGAGAGAGAGATAAAAGACCTAAATGCGGCTGGGCACAGTGGTTCATGCCTGTAATCCCAACACTCTGAGAGGCCAAGGTGGAAGGATCACATGAGGCCAGGAGTTTGAGACCAGCTTGAGCAACATACCAAGATCCCATCTCTATAAAAAAGTTATAAAATTAGCCAGGCATGTTGGGGCATGCCTGCAGTCCTAGCTACCTGAGAGGCTGAGGTGGGAGTATTGCTTGAGACCAGGAGTTTGAGGCTGCAGTGAACTATGATCCCACCACTGCACTTCAGCCTGGGTGACAGAGTGAGACCCTGTCTCTACTAAAAATACAAAAATTAGCCGGGAGTGGTGGCAGGCGCCTGTAATCCGAGCTACTCGGGAGGCTAAGTCAGGAGAATCGCTGAACCCAGCAGGCGGAGGTTGCAGTGAGCCGAGACCATGCCAATGCACTCCAGCCTGGGCAACAGAGCGAGGCTCCATCTCAAAAAAAAAAAACCAAAAGATTAAGCATGCCACACCTTGTGCAAGAAAGTAAGAGACTGCTCAAAAATGACAGGGGTATGTCAAAACAACACTAAAGCCAGTTAGAAGGGACTACCACTGGAATTGTGCAACAATTTAACCATCAAAATAAATAACGATAGTAATGGATTAGAGCATAATCCATATTTAATTTTTTTAATAAATCAAGTAAGAAAGGAAAGCATTCCTTCATTAGAATGCCAATGTGTAAATACAGAAACAATGATGGAATTGGAAAATCACCACTAGTAGGGTGCAGTTGCTCGTGCCTGTAATGCCAGCACTTTGGGAGGCCAAGGTGGAAGAATCACTTGACACTAGGAGTTCAAAATCTGCTTGGGCAACATAGTGAGACCTTGTCTCTACAAAACAAAATTAAAAATTAAAAAAAAAGAAAATCACCACTAGATGCTGAGACTACTAGTGAATAGAAAACTAATGAAAAACAGGACAACTTCATCATCTCTAAATATACCCAACAAATTACTTATTAATCACAAAGGGAAAAGTAGTAATTTTGCAGTGGAGTAACCTGGCAGACGTGACCTTAATAAAATGATTAACCAATCACTAATATTGAGACACACTGATCATGCGCCTCCTTAAATGAAACACTAAGGAGAATACATCCCTTCTACAGTATTCCAGCCCAAAATTCATAACATTAATGTAATCATAACGTAACAGCAACGAAACCCAAACTAAGTACAAAACAACTGGTCTGTATTCAAAATTGGAATGGTCAAGAAAAGGAAAATATCAGGAGGGGAGAAGAGGAGGAAGGCAGGCTGAGGAACTGTTTTAGAATAAGAAAAATTAAAGAGCTGCAGTGGCTCACACTTGTAATCCCAAAACTTCAGGAGGCCAAGGAAGGTGGCTTACTTAAGGTAAGGAGTTTGAGACCAGCCAGAGCAACAGAGTGAGACTTCATCTCTACAAAAAGCAAAAAAATTCGCCAGGCATGATGGCATGCACCTATAGTCCCAAGTATTCAGGAGGCTGAGGTTGGGGAATCGCCTGAGCCCAGGAGGTCAACGCTGCAGTGAGCCATTATCGCACCACTGCACTCTAGCCTGAGCACCACAATGATACCCTGTCTCTAAGAAAGAAGAAAAAATGAAAGGGGAAAGGCAAGGAAAAAAGAGACATGCCAATTAAATTCAGTGTGTGATGACAGACTGAATTGGATTGAGGTATAATAGCTATAAAAGACATTACTGAAATAATTCATAAAATCTGAATATAGTCTGTGAATTAGGTTAATAGTATGGTATCATTATTACATTTTCTGATTTTGATAATTGTACTGTGGTTATGTAAGAGAATGCTTTGATTTAAGGAAATATGCATTTAAATATTTAGGGATAAAAGGGCATATTTCCACTTTCAGAGTGGTTCAGGAAAAAAATTATACCTCCAAAATATACACAATGATAAAGCAATTGGAGCAAAATGTAAACAACTTATAGAAAGTTGCAAGAACTCCTAAGTATTTTACTGTATCCAAAAAAAAAAAAACAAGAAGAAAAAGAAAAAAGTCCTCATCCATGACAAGAAAGTGTGAAGACACCCTTGTGGGTATTAAGTGAACATGTGTGTCAGTCCATGATCTAATGATCACATTCATGACAGTCTCTTCTTTGGTTTCTTACTCTGATGATGACAACTATATGCCATTTTAATTTGTTTTTTTTAATTGGACAGTCATTAGGCTGAGACAGCTGGCTCCAGTGCCTAGTAAGCAAACTGAAGCCCAATGTAAACATAAAATGAAACTTAAGCTTAACCAATCAAAAACAAACCTCTAACTAGGAACTTTCCACTGGATCATATCCAAATAAGGCAAATGCCTAGCTGTAGCCAATCAAGTAACTCATTTACTTTGCTACCGTGTTCAGCCTATAAAAGCCTGCTGCTAACGTAGAGCTCTCTGAACTACTTCTAGTTTTGAATGCTGCCTGAATCCTTTAATGCTCACCTAAATTCTGCTAAATTTCTGTGTAAAGTTTTTATTTAGACAATTCTGAACATTATTTTACATTATTTTCTTCTGTAATATTCATTTTATACCTATAATGGGTTACTGCCTAAAGAGCAATATAAAAAAACTCTGACATTCAATCTAAATTAATAGAAAACATAAAAATAATTCTACAGGCCGGGAGCGGAGGCTCAAGCCTGTAATCCCAGCACTTTGGGAGGCCGAGACGGGCGGATCACGAGGTCAGGAGATCAAGACCATCCTGGCTAACATGGTGAAGCCCCATCTCTACTAAAAATACAAAAAACTGGCCGGGCGCGGTGGCTCAAGCCTGTAATCCCAGCACTTTGGGAGGCCGAGACGGGCGGATCACGAGGTCAGGAGATCGAGACCATCCTGGCTAACACGGTGAAACCCCGTCTCTACTAAAAATACAAAAACTAGCCGGGCGAAGTGGCGGGCGCCTGTAGTCCCAGCTACTCGGGAGGCTGAGGCAGGAGAATGGCGTAAACTCGGGAGGCGGAGCTTGCAGTGAGCTGAGATCTGGCCAATGCACTCAAACTCCAGTCCGGGCGACAGAGCGAGACTCCGCCTCAAAAAAAAAAAAAAAAAAAAAAAAATACAAAAAACTAGCCGGGCGACCTGGCGGGTGCCTGTAGTCCCAGCTACTCGGGAGGCTGAGGCAGGAGAATGGCGTGAACCCGGGAGGCGGAGCTTGCAGTGAGCTGAGATCCGGCCACTGCACTCCAGCCTGGGCGACAGAGCAAGACTCCGTCTCAAAAAAAAATAATAATAATAATAATTCTACAAATACACTTGAGATGTAGACATCTGAGTGTGATTCATCAGATCAAATCTCTCATCTAGCACATAAAAATGATTCTAGACTTTCAAACAACGTTAAAAAAGAAAAACAGCCAGGCGCAGTGTCTCACACCTGTAACCCCAGCAATTTGGGAGACTGAAGTCACTCCACCTCACTCCAACCTGGACAACAAAAGCAAAACAGGGAGGGAGGGAGGGAGGGAGGCAGGAAGGAGAAAAAGAAAAAGAAAAGAAAAGAAAAATTGGCCAAGTGCAGTGGCTCACTCCTGTAACCCCAGCAATTTGGGAGGCTGAGGTGGGCAGATCACTTGAGGTCAGGAGTTCAAGAACAGCCTGGTCAACATGGTGAAACCCCATCTCTCCTAAAAATACAAAACCTAGCCGGGCCAGGTGGCACAAGCCTATACTACCACTCAGGAGATTGAGGCAGGAAAACCACTTGAAGCCAGGAGGCAGAGGCTGCAATGAGCTGAGATCATGCCTCTGCACCCCAGCTTGGGCGAAAGAGCAACACTGTCTGAAAAAAGAAAAGAAAAGAAAAAAATAAGAAAAATAAAAAATGGTGGTTATAGTGAATCTGCTTTTCATTGTAATAACTCCTTACTTGCACAGAAGTTCTGCAAACAGCAACCTGCAATGTTTCTTTTTTTTTCTTTTTTTTTTTTTTTTGAGACGGAGTCTCGCTCTGTCGCTCAGGCTGGAGTGCAGTGGCCGGATCTCAGCTCACTGCAAGCTCCGCGTCCCGGGTTTACGCCATTCTCCTGCCTCAGCCTCCTGAGTAGCTGGGATTACAGGCGCCCGCCAGGTCGCCCGGCTAGTTTTTTGTATTTTTTAGTAGAGACGGGGTTTCACCGTGTTAGCCAGGATGGTCTCGATCTGCTGACCTCGTGATCCGCCCGTCTCGGCCTCCCAAAGTGCTGGGATTACAGGCTTGAGCCACCACGCCCGGCCTGCAATGTTTCTTAATTTGTCACTTACGAACAAAATAATATTATATGGTATTTTAAGCGTCAGGTTGCAAAAATAGTCTTTTTTGAAAATGAAACACATTGTAAAATTTCAATCTACATTTTAATCTATCCCAAAACCAAACCAATCTTTTTATTTTAAAATCAATATCAAGAATCATGTTTTACTTTAATAGAAATGTAAAGTTAACAAAAGTATATGTCTACTAGTTAACTGGAGAAATTAAAAATATATAATTAATATATTTAAGACTGTATTTTACATTACTTTAAGAACAGACTTTTTAAAAATCATGTCTTTAACATCTACCACACAAAAATAAAATCATTTTTCAAAAAACCCTAAGAGAGGATTTGCAAGATTGCATAACAAGGGCTTTCAAGTCCAACAAAATTAGGGGATGATGATTTATAGTAGAAGTCAGCAAACTTATAGCCTGCTTAGCATTTTAGTAAACAAAGTTTCACTGGAAAAGGACCATGCCCATTCCTTTATATATGGTCTATCTATGGCTGCTTTCCTGCTGTAATAGCAGGGTTGGGACAGAGATCGTGTAGCCTACAAAGCCAAAAATGGTCACTATACGACCCTTTACAAAAAACTAACCTCTGGCTGGTCATGGTGGCTCATGCCTGTAATCCCGGCACTTTGGGAGGCGGAGGCTGGTAGATCACTTGAGGCCAGGAGTTCAAGACCAGCCTGACCAATATGGTGAAACCGTGTCTCTACTAAAAATACACACACACACAAAATTAGCCGGGCATGGTGGCGTGCACCTAGAGTCCCAGCTACTCAGGAGGCTGAGACAGGAGAATTGCTTGAACCCGGGAGGTGGAGGTTGCAGTGAGCTAAGATTGTGCCACTGCACTCCCGCCTGAGTAACAGAGTGAAACTTCCTCTATAACAAAAACCATAAACTAAACTCTGATTTATAGCAACAAAGTAACTTTACAAAAAATAAGTTCTAATACTCAAACACCTACTGGAGGTTACACTAAGTGCAGGAGACACAGTAAAGAAAAACAGTCTCTGCTCTTAGAGAGCTTACAGTCTACTGAGAAAAATAATGTAATGATCATACAAACATAATAATCTAAACTAAGTGCTATAAACAAAACAACCACAACTATGAGCTTCACAGCAGGGGCTAGAGTAAGGGGTTTGCTATACAGACATAATCTCTGATGAAATGAAATTTAAAACAGGAAAAGTAGATCGGGTTAAAAAAGGGGATGGGGTGGAGACGAAGAATATTCAGAAGTATTTCAGGCAGAGGGAACAGAATAATATAGGAACCCTGAGATGGCAAAAGGTATGACTAGCATAAAGAACCAGTAGGAAGTCACATGTCTAGACAGCATTAAACCTGCAGAAGGACAATGAAGTGGAGTGACAAGCAAGGGGACACTTCACACAGAGCTTTGCTGGGGTGCAGGGGACAGCATGAGCCCATTTGTCTCACTTCCTAAATGTTAGATAATCTTGCAAACTCCTGTGACAACAAAGGCTATCTTATTCACTGTTCTGTCTTACTCACCTTCACATCCACAGGGTTTGACAGTGTTTAACAATGCTCAAAACAAATGTTTAGAATTTGAAATGCACAACTGATCAGAAAATATTATCTTCCTTTTTATTACAGCAAACATTTCAAGAGACACTGGTTTCCCCTTACAATTCAGCAGAAAGAGCCTGCAGTAGCTGTTTCACTGATTCAATTACTAAGTCAATTATCTAAATCCCTAAAATTCTCATCTGTCAAAATCAGAAGATGGGACCAGGTGTCACCTGAGGTCCTCTGAAGCTTTGTTTCTTTCTATTTAGCACATGTTTAAACAACTCAAGATGCAGTTATTCTTCCATGTAGTCTCATAACATCGTTGTTAAGTCAAATAACCTGAAAATAAAACAGGTTTGGGGTTTTCCACAAACAAGATATTCTAACTTTCCAATTTATATGACAATGTGTAGATTCCAGTTTTATTAGTTATTAAAGACTTCATAAATGGCTGTGTATTTGCTTTACACACACTGAGCATTACATTACAAAGCTTGGAAAAAATTTTGTCAACTTAAAAAAAAAAAAAACAGGGAAGCAATCAAACTCAAAAGTGATCTTGAAAAACTAAAAACTGAACAACAATTCTGATGTTTGAGTCATCAGCCCTTATGGGACACAAGTCAGACTACAGCAGCTGTGGACCATCATTTAAAATCAAGAATTTTACGTAAGCAGGAAAAAAAAAAAAAAAAAAAAGGCAGGGAGGGCAAGAAGAGAAAGGGGAAAAAAAAATCAAGAATTCAACTTAATTGTGATAGAAGATTTTTAAGTTGATGGAACAGGCCAGGAGAAATGACTCACGCCTGTAATCCCGGCACTTTGGGAAACCAAGGTGGGTGTATTTCTTGAGGCCAGGAGTTCAAGACCAGCCTGGCTAATATGGCAAAACCCCGTCTCTACTAAAAGTACAAAAATTGGCCGGGGGTGGTGACATGCACCTGTAATCCCAGCTACAATGGGAGACTGAGGCACGAGAATTGTTTTAACCCAGGAGGTGGAGGTTGCAATGAGCTGAGATCACACCACTGCACTCCAGCCTGGGCGACAGAGTGACAATCAGTCAACAACAACAAAAATTGATGGAACAAAAGCACAGAGCTGGGTGAGGTGGCTCATGCCTGTAATCCCAGCACTTTGGGAGGCCGAGGCGGGCAGATCACCTGAGATCGGGAGTTTG
This sequence comes from Rhinopithecus roxellana, assembly GCF_007565055.1. Classification (NCBI taxonomy): domain Eukaryota; kingdom Metazoa; phylum Chordata; class Mammalia; order Primates; family Cercopithecidae; genus Rhinopithecus; species Rhinopithecus roxellana. Next base: position 105,811,471 of record NC_044561.1, on the reverse strand, counting down.
AGACCAGCCTGACTAACATGGAGAAATCTCATCTCTACTAAAAATACAAAATTAGCCAGGCGTAGTGGCGCATGCCTGTAATCCCAGCTACTCGGGAGCCCGAGGCAGGAGAATCGCTTGAACCCAGGAGGCTGAGGTTGCAGTGAGTCAAGATTATGCCATTGCACTCCAGCCTGGAGAACAACAGTGAAACTCTGTCTCAAAAAAAAAAGCATAGAAAATAAATGAAGTCAAAAACTTCACTTGCTGGAATAAACCAACAGTTAATCCTATATTTTAAGTAAGGGATATACAGTTATTCTACTCAAATCAGACCACCAACTGATTTCCTTCTTTCACTATGAACACTTCCATCGAATGAGCTCTTCACCTGGAAAACTATCCATACTTAAAGGACTTAACGGCTCCCCTTTAGGAGCAATGATTACTGAAACAGGGTTGACAACTCTCCACCCCAACCCATGTAGCTTCCAACTCATGTAGCTTGACAGCAGATAAGACCACATTAAGGCTGAGTACAGTGACTCACGCCTGTAATCCCAGCACTTTGGGAAGCCAAGAGGGGACGGATCACCTGAGGTCGGTAGTTGGAGGAGACCAGCCTGGGCAACGTGGTGAAACTCCGTCTCTACTAAAAGTACAAAAATCAGCCCAGGTGTGGTGGTACAAACCACACTGGTACCATACCAGTAGCTAGTAATCCCAGCTACTAGGGAGGCTGAGGCAGAAGAACTGCTTGAACCCGGGGGCGGACGTTGCAGTGAGCTAACAGCGCACCACTTCACTCCAGCCTGGGCAAAAACAGCGAAACTCTACCTCTAAATAAATAAATAAATAACCACATTAGTACTTAAGACTAATTTGTTAGTTGTTGACCAAATGTACCTATTACTGTTCTCTGAGGACAGGTGGTATGTTTTGATTAACATATTTAATGCTTATTTGTTGGGTAAATAAATTGAAATATGTTGTTTGTTTAAAAAATAAATTTGGCCGGGTGCGGTGGCTCAAGCCTGTAATCCCAGCACTTTGGGAGGCCAAGACAGGCGGATCACGAGGTCAGGAGATCGAGACCATCCTGGCTAACACAGTGAAACCCCGTCTCTACTAAAAAATACAAAAATCTAGCCGGGCGTGGTGGCGGGCGCCTGTAGTCCCAGCTACTCGGGAGGCTGAGGCAGGAGAATGGCGTAAACCCGGGAGGCGGAGCTTGCAGTGAGCTGAGATCCGGCCACTGCAACTCCAGCCTGGGCGACACAGCGAGACTCCGTCTCAAAAAAAAATAAAATAAAATAAAAATAAAAAATAAATTTAACAGGATCAAACCACAAAGCATTAGCTTAGAAAGAATGTAAGCCAATCCCTCCATTTAATTAAAATAGGGGGAGGGGAGTTAAGGTCTGAAAGGTTGAATTAAATTTCTATTAAATCTGACTCAAATTATGCTCTCTTCAATAATTTTTTAATGGGAGGATTTTGGCAAAAAATTAATAATTTCAAGACTATTTTGCTAGTAATTATTAAAAATTACTGCCCCTGAACTGGTTTTTTCCAAACATCATGGCCATTTTCACCATCCTGTCCCATCCAAAATAAGGTATCATTCATACTTGAAGTATATACCTATTTGCAAGGACAATGCAGAACATTATTAAATTGTTATTAAAATCTATAGCTCTTAATATCTTCTGGAAGGCTTTATGTGGAAAAACTGTCCAAAATCCTGTAAGACAGGTATTTATTGAACCCTATTTTATAAACTTAAAGAAGGATGCTGTCTTTGATGTGCCTGAAACCCTAACATGAACCCCAACTGGAAGTGTTCTATCTCCCTGTTGGCCCCAATCTCTCAGGACACCTGATTTAAAAAAAAAAAAGAAAAAATAAAAAAAAAAAGGCAGCAGCCATCTATTATACATAAATGTCATCTGCAGACATGTGCTGTACTTGGACTACTCCTTTGCAGCAGGGGAAAAAACCTGTTGTTCCCCTGCCCCTGCCAACATTTTAAATAAGTTTTATTGAGGTATAATATACAGGCCATAAAATTTGCCTATTTTCAGTGTACAAGTCAATGATTTTTAGTAAATTTAGAGTTATACAATCATCACAATTCCATTTTAGAACATTTTCATCACCCCCAAAAGATCCCTCATATCCCTTTACAGCCCTAGACAGCCATTACTAATCTTGCTTTCACTGTTCCTACAAATTTGCTATTCCTGGACATTTCAGATAAATGAAAGGGTATGTCATCTTTTGTGGCTTCTTTAATTTAGCAAAATGTTTCTGAGCTTCATGCTTTAGCATGTATCAAGATTCATTCCTTTTTACTGCTGAGTAGTATTCTACTGATGATATACACATTATGTTTATTCACCAATTAATGGGCATTTGGATAGTTTCCAATTTTTGGCTATTGAGTAATGCTGCTGGGAACAATCTACACAAGTTCAAAATGGTTGGTTTGGTTTTTTTTTTTTTTTTTTTTAATTACAAATTTGTCCAGTTTTATCTGCTTTATCTACTTTATGGAGGGAGGATTTCCCAAGCACCTGAATCCACCATTCCAGAAATTCTGCCCTAACCAAATAGTTTTTAATAATTTTTCGATTATTCTGATAACATTATGCTGTCATCAGTAGTTTGTCATCTAATATTAATATCATGTTTAGAAAGATTTTCCCTGTTCCAGATTATAAGAATATGCACCTGTATGTTCTTCTAGAACTCTCGTGGTTTCACTTTTATATAGTTCATTCTTAAGTACAATGAATGAATACTGATGGATGGATGGATGGATGGATGGGAACTCCTGGACTCAAGCAATCTCCCCATTTTGGCCTCCCAAAGTGCTGGGATTACAGGTGTGAGCCACTGTACCCAGTCCAGAATTTATTTTGATATATGCAGAAAATCTGAGGTTGAAAAGCCTAAAATACTAGTTTTATTAAGATAACTATACTTATTGCTGAACCCAGAGGAAACTAAGTCCAAAGACTATAGAACTAATTAAAAAATCAGGCCAGGCATGGTGGCTCATGCCTGTAATCCCAATACTTTGGGAGGCCGAGGCAGGCAGATCACCTCAGATCAGGAGTTCAAGACCAGCCTGGCCAACATGGTGAAACCCCATCTCTACTAAAATTACAAAAATCAGCCAGGTGTGGTGGCGGGCACCTGTAATCCTAGCTACTTGGGAGGCTGAGGGAGAACCACTTGAACCCAGGAGGCGGAGGTTGCAGTGAGCCGACTGCACGACTACACTCCAGTCTGGACGACAGAGCTAGAGCCCATCTCTTTAAAAAAAAAAAAAAAAAAAAAAAAAAAAAAAAAAAAAAAACCTCCCAGTACTCAAAAGGAAACCTACAGGTGAAAACAAGCAGAATAATCCAGAGATCTTGCCCTCTTTGTACAATTTCCAACTTTATATACTGAAATTATTTCTTCTTCCTACACCTCAGGCCGGGTATTGTCCAGTGGCTCATACCTGTAATCCCAGCACTTAAGGAGGCAGAGGTGGAAAGATCGCCTGAGCCCAGGAGCTCGAAACCTGCAATATAGCAAGACCTCATTCTCCACAAAAAGAAAAAAAGACAAAAAACAAAACAAAACAAAACAAAAAACAAGTGTAACTCCCTTGCCCCTCAGTAAAGTATTTCTGGTTTTATAAATAAAAATTAGTACAGAAATAAAGTTCACTTCACAGAGAGGTTTTTACATCTAGTTTTGTTGACGTGCCTTCATTCCAAATACTGGGAGTACCTATACAGATTTTTATAATATACACCTAACTTTCTGCCAAGCAGACTTTTAATTTTACTTACCTACACACACACACACACACACACACACACACTTCTTTGAGACAGGGTCTCGCTCTGTTGCCCAGGCTGGAGTGCAGTGGTGCAATCATAGCTCGCCGCAGTCTTGACCTCCTCACCTCAAGGTATCCTCCCACCTCAGCCTCCTGAGTAGCAGGACTACAGATGCATGTCACCATGCCTGGTTAACTTTTTGTACTTTTTGGAGAGATGGGGTCTCAAACTCCTAGACTCAAGCTATCCACCTGCCTAAGCCTCCCAAAGTGGTGGGATTATAGGCATGAGCCATTTTATTATATTTTTATATGTTTTATTTCTCAGAGATGTGTCACCCAAGCTGGAGGGCTGTGACACAATCATACTTCATTGCAGCCTTGAACTCCTGGGTCCAAGTCATCCTCCTGCCTCAGCTTCAAAGGTATAGCTGGGATTACAGGAATAATCTTCCATGCCTGGCCCCAGGCAGACTTTTTATTTCCGGTTTTTTTTTTTTTTTTTTTTGAGACAGAGTCTTGCCCTGTTGCCCAAGCTGGAGTGCAATTGCACAATCTCGGCTCACTGCAAGCTCTGCCTCCTGGGTTCAAGCAATTCTCCTGCCCCAGCCTCCCAAGTAGCTAAGATTACAGGTGTGCGTCAACACTCCAGGCTCATATTTTGTATCTTTAGTAGAGACGGGGTTTCACCATGTTGGCCAGGCTGGTCTTGAACTCCTGACTTCAAAATCCGCCCGCCTCAGCCTCCCAACGTGCTGGCATTACGCGTGTGAGCCACCGGGCCCAGCCTTCATTTCCAGTCTTTGAACAAAAGATATATGGGACATAAAAAAAATCAAACCATTCAGTACTTCAAGTACAGTCAACATCTCTGTTGGAAACATAAGACATTAAGGTTAATAATGGGCCTTGTACTTTTCTAAAACGACTGACTATACAGTCTACACACATATGTATCATTAATATGTCCTGTTGGAAAATCCTATAAATTCTTCAATTAATTATAATTATTACTCTGCATTTTAACAGAAAGATTTCACTTTTACCATATTCCCTGAAAACGTCCTTAATAAGGCCTGATATTTCACATCTTTTTATTTTTCCCCCCCGATGGAGTTTCGCTCTTGTCACCCAGGCTGGAATACAATGGCCTGATCTCGGCTCAGTGCAACCTTTGCCTCCTGGGTTCAAGCAATTCTCCTGCCTCAGCCTCCTGAGTAGCTGGGACTACAGATGTGCACCCAATGATTGGCTAATTTTTGTATTTTTAATAGAGATGGGGTTTCACCATGTTGGTCAGGCTGGTCTCGAACTCCTGACCTCAGATGATTTCCCCTGCCTCAGCCTCCCAAAGTGCTGGGATTACAGGCGTGAGCCACTGAGCCTGGAACGGTATTTCACACTTTTAACAAACTCTGGCTCCGAAATGAAACTAAACAGAGAGGTAATGTGGAGTTATTTTTCTTTTCCTTTGCTGCTATAAATGGTAAACTCAATTGCAAAGAAAACATATCCAGGCCAGGCACAGTGGCTCACGCCTGTAATCCCAACACTTTAGGAGGCTGAGGTAGGTAGATCACTTGAGCCCAGGAGCGCAAGACTAGCCTGGGCAACAGAGGGACACCTCTACAAAAAAATACAAAAAATAAATCTCTACAAAAAATAAAAATTTTATCCAATACAAAAATTAAAAAAAAAAAAAAGAATCAGCCAGGGATGGTGGCAGGTGCCTGTGGAATATATGCCTATGAAATACTTGGGAGGCTGAAGAGGGAGGATTGCTCACGCTGAGCAGGTCAAGGTTGCAATGAGCCGTGATCCTGGCTGCTACTACACTCCAGCCTGGGTGACAGAGCGAGACTGTCTCCAAGAAAAAAAAAAAGAAAAGAAAATAAATCCAGATAGGCCATGCTGAGTTAAATTAATTTTTCAGACCAAAAACAAAACAAAACAAAACAAAACAAAAAAAAAACACAAGAAGAAATTCAAAATTTACACCAAAAAACAAACTTTACACCAACTGAAAATGTCCTTTTATTTAGTCTTTACAGTGCAGCTGCTAAGGCCTGGTTTTATAAGCTTCATTATTTATCCTGTATAAAAACAATCACAAAAATGTTTATTCTATTATTAAATCATTGCAAATCTTCAGGAAAAAGTAAAGAAAAAATGTCAGTTACTAACAGATAAATTAGCAGTTTATGTACAAATAAGTACCTCTTCCCTCAGATAAACAAATTTAAGAGGCAGATAATTCAGCACTATTATCATCAACTATTATTAAGTGTCTACCACATGGTAGGCTTGCATAGAAAGATACAGGCCTTGTAGGACATTTAACAAAACATCCTACTACAGTAATGCTTTCATTATTTAAACTGGCACATGACAGATTATGTTAACAGCTTTATTTATTGACTAGGTCTAATCATATTTCCACAGTTGGCATCAATATAATATCTACTATTTACGTTTGCTCCAACACTGGATATTTGTTCAAAAGTCTTCCATATTTGATTTTCTACCACAGAATTTTTAATGAACAGAAATGAAATTCTGTGTTTTTCTATGGTAGACTGCAAAAAGATAAGAAAAAGTCTGGGTATGTTGGCTCACGCCTGTAATCCCAGCATTTTGGGAGGCCAAGAGGGGACAGATCACCTGAGTTGAGGCCAGGAGTTCAAGACCAGCCTGGCCAACATAGCGAAACCCCATCTCCAGTGAAATACAAAACATTAACCGGGCATGGTGGCATGTGCCTGTACTCCCAGCTGCTCCGGAGGCTGAGGCAGGAGAATCCCTTGAACCTGGAAGCGGAGGTTGCAGTGAGCCAAGATCTTACCACTGCACTCGAACCTAGACAACAGAGCAGAACTCTGTCTCCAAAAAATAAAACAAGAAAGAAAAAGAAAAAGAAAAAAGTCTTAATGAGAGCTAAAAATCATTTCATTTGAGAATCCCACTAACAGGTCACATAATTTGCTTTTTATTTCAAGGAAACAGAATTTTATTTCAAGGAAATTTTGTAGTAAGTGTTCCACAGCAATGAATCAAGACCCAAAATGGGCCGGGCGCAGTGGCTCACGCCTGTAATTCCAGCACTTTGGGAGGCCAAGGCGGGCGGATCACGAAGTCAGGAGATCGAGACCATCATGACTAACAATGAAACCCCGACCTGTACTAAAAATATAAAAAATTAGCCGGGCGTGGTGGCGGGTGCCTGTAGTCCCAGCTACTCGGGAGGCTGAGGCAGGAGAATGGCGTGAAACCAGGAGGTGGAGCTTGCAGTGAGCCGAGATCATGCCACTGCACTTCAGCCTGGGCGACAGGGGGAGACTCCGTCTCAAAAAAAAAAAAAAGATCCAAAATGATCTAGTGGCATTTTTCAAAAACTGATCAAGCTATCACCTTTCCTGACACATCGTTTTTCTATTTCATATTTTTTGGTTTTCACTTGATTCAAAACACACCCCAAGATCACACTCTTTTTAAGAAACACTTCTTCCCAAAGTTTAAATGCTTATTATTTAATAAAGGTTTTGAATTACACATACCAAAAAATGTGAAAAACATGGTTAATGTCATCTGGAGTAAAGAAACCACAAACTTGGCCAGGCGCAGTGGCTCACGCCTGTAATCCCAGCACTTTGGGAGGCCGAGGGGGGCAGATCACGAGGTCAGGGGATTGAGACCATCCTGGCTAACACGGTGAAACCCCTGTCTCCACTTAAAATACAAAAAATCAGCCGGGCGTGGTGGCGGGCGCCTGTAGTCCCAGCTACTCGGGAGGCTGAGGCAGGGGAATGGCGTGAACTCAGCGGGTGGAGCTTGCAGTGAGCCAAGATTGCCACTGCACTCCAGCCTGGGAGACAGAGCAAGACTCCACCTCAAAAAAAAAAAAAAGAAACCACAAACTGTAAGCTTCTGTAAGCTTCATGAGCGTCGGGACTGCCTGTGTACCTTGCTTACCATTCTATTCTACTCACTCATGCATGCAACAAATATTTATTGTGTATCTATCAGATGCCTGACCATGTTTGAGGCAATGGAGATACATCAATAAACCAAACAGATCGCGCACAGTGGCTCACGCCTGTAATCCCAACACTTTGGGAGGCTGAGGTCGGTAGATCAAGAGGTCAGGAGTTCATGACCAGCCTGCCTAATATGGTGAAACCCCATCTCTACTAAAAATACAAAAATTAGCCAGGTGTGGCGGCAGGTGCCTGTAATCCCAGCTACTCAGGAGGCTGAGGCAGGGAACTGCTTGAACCCAGGAGGTGAAGGTTGCAGTGAGTGGAGATCGCGCCACTATACTCCAGCCTGGGCGACAGAGCGAGACTCCGTCTCAAAAAATAAATTAGGAGGTGAAGGTTGCAGTGAGTGGAGATCGCGCCACTATGCTCCAGCCTGGGCGACAGAGCGAGACTCCGTCCCAAAAAATAAATTAATTAATTAATTAATTAAAAATAAATCAAATAGGCAAGATTCCCTGTCTTCTCTGAAACAAGCAAGAGGAGACAAAGAACAAACAAAATTAATAAGTAACATATACAGTATATCAGAAGGTAATAAGTTGGTAAAGTGGGATAGGGCATGCAGGGCACAGTTTTTTTTTTTTTTTTTTTTTTTTTTTTTTTTTTTTTTTTTTTGAGACGGAGTCTTGCTCTGTCGCCCGGGCTGGAGTGCAGTGGCCGGATCTCAGCTCACTGTAAGTTCCGCCTCCTGGGTTTACGCCATTCTCCTGCCTCAGCCTACCGGAGTAGCTGCGACTACAGGCGCCCGCCACCTCGCCCGGCTAGTTTTTTATATTTTTAGTAGAGACGGGGTTTCACCATGTTAGCCAGGATGGTCTCGATTTCCTGACCTCGTGATCCGCCCGTCTCGGCCTCCCAAAGTGCTGGATTACAGGCTTGAGCCACCGCGCCCGGCCAGTTTTTTGTATTTTTAAGTAGAGACGGGGTTTCACCGGGTTAGCCAGTATGGTCTTGATCTCCTGACCTTGTGATCCGCCCGTCTCGGCCTCCCAAAGCGCTGGGATTACAGGCTTGAGCCACCGCGCCCAGCCAGGGGCACAGTTTTAAATAAGGTAACCTGGTTGGCCTTGCAGAGAAGGGAAGAAATGAGCCGCAGGACAGGTGAAAAAAGAATTGTCTAGGTAAAGGTCGTGAGGCAAGACTAGGCCTACAATCTTCAAGGAACTGCAAGAAGTTAGTGTGGCTGAAGCTGAAAAGTAGTAGGATATGAGTTGAGAGGTCAAGTGGTGGGCAGGAGAGGGAAGCAGATCACATAGCTTCCAGTCCCTGGAAAAACTTTGGTCTCACTTTCAGTAAAACGGGAGTCATTAACAGGGGTCTGAGCAGAGAACTGACATGACCTGACTAAACTAAATCACTCTGGCTGCTATGTTCAAAACAGATGGTGGGGCAACAATGGAAACAGGGAAAACAACTAGGAAGCAACTCCAATAATCCAGGCCAGAGATGCTAGTGGTTTGGACAAGAATGGAAGGAGTAAAGGTAAGATGTTACTTGGATTCTGGATTTTGGATATATTCTCAAGGTAGAACAAACAGGATTGCACTCTAGCCTGGGAGACAAAGTGAGACTCTGCCTCAAAATAAATAAGTTAATTAATAAATTAATTATCAGTGCTTTGAAATATGGTTATCATAACGTTGCCAGTCTTCTACTTGGCAACAATGAAAAATCTCCAAATACTGCACAAAGCAGAGCAGTGGTCAGGAGACTGGCACCTCATCACACACTAACTTTACCTTTCTAAGCCTCTGTTTTTTTCAACTGTAAAATGAATCTTTGTATGTTCTTCCCCATAAGAATGCTCTTTTCCTCTGACTGAAATCTAAAACACCTTCAAGTTCAGCTCCTGTTGCCTTCTCCTTGGAGGTTTTCCAGGTTCTCTAGTCCACGTTCATCTCCCCTGCTTCTTTGAACTCTAATAACTATTTACTTTTATTGATGCAGACCATTCATTTGGTCCTACGTTGCAAACTGCCTTGAATGTTCTCTTAACTATTTAATGTGTTTGTCTTCAGCACTCCACTGCACCAGAGAATCTTTAAGTATATACTTATTCTGGTTTTCCCTACAATATCTAATACAACAGTATATCACTATAAAATAATAATTTTTCGCCAGGCATGGTGGCTCACGCCTGTAATCCCAGCACTTTGGGAGACTGAGGCAGGCAGATCACGAGGTCAGGAGTTAAGATCAGCCTGACCAATGTGGTGAAACCCTGTCTCTACTACAAATACAAGTTAGCTGGGCATGGTGACATGTGCCTGTAATCCCAGCTACTCAGGGGGCTGAAGCAGGAGAACTGCCTGAACTCGGGAGGCAGAGGTTGCAGTGATCCAATATCACGCCACTGCACTCCAGCTTGGGCAACAGGGCAAGACTCTGTCTCAAAAATAAATAAATAAATAAATAAATAAATATAATAATAATAATTTTTCTTATTAATACTTAATACAAATTAAGTATTAGTAAGAAATAGCCGGGCATGGTTGTTCAGGCCTATAATCCCAGCCAAGGAGGCCAAGGCAGGCAGATTGTTTGAGACCAGGAGACCAGCCTGAACAACATGGGGAGACCCTGTCTCTACCAAAACTACACAAAATTGGTCAGGTGTGGCCGCGTATGCCTGTAGTCCCAGCTTCCCAGGAGGTTGAGATGGGAGGATTGCTTGAGTCTGGAAGGAGGAAGTTGCAATGAGTCAAGATGGTGCCACCACACTCCAGCCTGGATGGCAGAGCGAGACCCTGTTCCCAACCCCCCTGCCAAAGACTTAGTAAGGAAGACCTCTTCTCTTCTGCTAGTTCCTACAAAGACTGAAGATAGCAATTTCTGTAAAGTTTATTTTAATAAGACATATAAGTTCAAAGGCAAAAAAAAACAAAAAAACTCAAATGCCTATGTCCACAGTATATATACATTGATAATTGAGAGAGTATTCAGAAGCTTTAAAATTAAAATTCTCCTAAAATGGAAGAGGCTTAATGAAAAAAATTAAAATAATAAAAAATTAAAAACTAAAATCAAAGGGCATCTTAAACTGAGGGTACAAAAAGTTCATGTAAACACAAAAACCTATAAAATACTAGGTAGCCAGGAACAAAATAAATCTAGTTCCTGACACGTGTTAAGACTGGTTCTTCTAGCAGACTTACCAATGATTATTGGGTTTAACTGATCACTGACTTAACCACTCAGGCAACAGAAGAGCAAAACGAGGTACTAGGCTAGATGCTGTAAACCACATGTTCCTCTAGCCCACATACTTAAGCTCATCTGAGGAACCTGTTAAAATGTAGGTTCCCAGGCCTAAATCAGAACCAAGTAATCAGAATGGGGGGGGGTCCAGTAATTCAAACTTTAATAAGTTCTTCAGGTGACTCCTCTATACACTGAAGTTTGATAAAATTGCTAGGTGTAGTGGCTCATGCCTGTAATCCCAGCACTTTGGGAAGCTGAGGCAGGAGGACCACTTGAGTCCAGAAGATGGAGGCTGCAGTGAACTATGATGATGCCACTGCACTCCAGCCTGGGCGACAGAGTGAGACCCTGTCTCAAATTTAAAAAAAAAAAAAAAAAAAAACTTGTAGCACTAAGACAAAGTCCCTGCTTTCAGTAATACAGTAGGGGATAAATGTATGCATAGCACAAGATATAATAAAAAGTAACAAGTAAAAAGTACCAAAAATTATAGAAAAAGTATCTTCTAGCTAGGCAAAGAACAATAACAGCTTCATGGAAAAGTTAGGAGAATTTTGAGTTCAGATGATTTGGCAAAATGTACCTGTAACTGACAGAAAGAGAAAGAACTAAAAACAAACAAACAAAAAAACCAGGAACATAACTGTGGCAAGGCATCAGCCTAGGCTAAGATGCGCAGGTCGTAAGTGTCTACCACAATCAAGCCATGGCCTGAGTAACAGGGCAGGAGCAAGAACTCATCTTAAGCACCAGAAAGGCCTAGACCTAATGGAAAAATAGAGCCCTGCTTCTTTGTCCTTACTCAGTTATGTGACTTGTCAATTTCAAATCCCTTCCATACACCCATATACAATTTAAGAAAGATGACCCGCTAGTCTCCAACCAATGGAGATGGGCGGGTATATGGATTTCCATTCACAATCCCCACTAAAATCATGACTCTTTAGCTTAACCTGCTTCTAATCACTTGACCTCTGAACAAACCACTTCTAATCACTTGACCCTTGACCCCTGGACTACATGACAACCACCTTTCAGTGCCCTCAATGCTAGATCTAGTTCCTGACTCCAATCCATCACCTAAATGCAAAATATCAGCAATGGAAGAGGCATCTAATCAAAGTTTCCATGGTATTATGGGGAAAGTGAGGTGCCACTTGACTGGTTCCAGGACCCAGATTTCCCGGCTGCCTGCAAATTACTTTCTAGTGTCCCACGGTGCATCTTAAACTTTACCTCTCAAGGAATGTTCAAATTACTTTATTAACTTATTAGAGCCAAATGCATTAAGCTAGTACCTTCTACTTGCACAACTCTAGGGTTACCTTTCACATTATATTCTATGTGAATAGCACCACTGTAGAGCACAACTCCAGAATACAATGAGAATGGTGATTTAGGAGTTATAGGCTATGCCAGTTAGGGTTTCAACAAGTACTCTAGATAACCAGATTTATTAACATACTCTATATACACAGTACTAAGGAAGCGTCCAACAGCTTAGAATGATCACTACAGCTTTTACTATGGCTTTTTAACACAATGAATAAAAGTACCCTTGCATCATCTTCTGGTTTCCATTCCCTTTACTTTAAAATGTTAACTAGCCCAATAAATCATTCTCTAGTCAACATGATGTTACCACATAACTTCTTAATGAAATCTGAAAAGTCTTAAGCTGTTTTTGAAAAAGCATGTTATAAGGGCTGCATTGCATATTAATCAGGCTTATCATTTTTAGCTGACATTTCAGTCAATAAAGGTGGTACCATAAGATTACTGTATTTTCACTGTACAGTTTCTATGTTTAGATATAGAAACACCATTGTTAATACTGCCTACAGCCTTTAGTACAGTAACATGCTGTTAGCTACTATTACAAGTTTACATATATCCTAGGTGTGTAGTAGGCTATATTATGTAGGTTTGTGTAAGTACACTCTATAATGTTTGTACATCACCTAATGATGCATTCTTCAGAACATATTTCTGTTGTTAAAAGACATAAGACTGGCCGGGCACGGTGGCTCATGCCTGTAATCCCAGCACTTTGGGAGGCCGAGGTGGGTGGATCACAAGGTCAGGAGATCCAGATCATCCTAGCTAACATGGTGAAACCCCGTCTCTACTAAAAACACAAAAAAATTAGCCAGGCGTGGTGGCGGGCGCCTGTAGTCCCAGCTTCTCGGAAGGCTGAGGCAGGAGAATGGTGTGAACCCGGGAGGCAGAGCTTGCAGTGAGCCAAGACAGCGCCACTGCACTCCAGCCTGGGCGTCAGAGCGAGACTCCGTCTCAAAAAAAAAAAAAAAAAAAAGATATAATACTATACATGTAACCCCAAAGGAAATACTGAATGTTCTACCACATTCAATGTTAAAACAATGTGATTTTTAAAAAACATTTAAGAAATGGTTTAGTTACCAAACTCCTATTCTGTTTCATAAGCGACCCTCCTTGTTTGATGGCCAAAATTAAAAAGTTATTTACTATTCTCTTAAAGCTACCTTTAATCAAACAAAAATATTTCTGCCACTTCTGTTGTAGCATATAAAATTCAACTTACTTCACCCCTAAAACCTAAATCTGACCAAAAACCAAACAGGCCAGACATGGTGGCACACACCAATAATCCCAGCACTTGGGGAGGCCTTTGGGAAACCAGCCCAGGCAGCAAGACTGCATCTCTACAATAAATAAAAACCTAAAAAAATAATTATCCAGGCATGGTGGTACGCACCTATAGTCCCAGCTGCTCAGAAGGCTGAGGTGGGAGGATTGCTTGAGCCTAGAAGTTTGAGGCTGCAGTAAGCTGTGATCATGCCACTGCACTCCAGCCTGAGTGACAGACTGTCCTCTACCAAAAAAAAAAAAAAAAGATCTTACTTGGCTGTCACCCTACAAAGCATTTTGATGCACTGCTTCCAAATTCACTATACAATCAACCAATTATTTTAGGGATCTATGATATATCTATGGCAGGCATTTTGAGGAATACAAATATTTTCCAAGATATACTCCCAGTCCCTAAGTTTAGTAAGATATCAACTCAACAGGGATGTAAACAATGATAAGAAATAAGTAATAAAGATGGGCTTCATTGACCTTGAAAGATGAGGAAGATGCAGGGGGCCTGAAAAGAGATGGGAGACCAGCATAAGCAACAGTGCAGAAACAGGATATGTAAACAAGCATTCATTCCTTCACTTGGTGCTCACACTAGTGCCAGACTAAATATTTACATACTACCTACACTGTGTTGCAGGCACATGGCTATGATTTCTATGTTCTCTCTTTCAATTCACATGACATATTGTAAAGATCTTCTTGTGTTACTCTCTTCCTACAGATGAGCAAACAGGCCCAACAGTTTAAAAACTTGCCCAAGATTATACAGACACTAAGCAGCAAAATGGGAATTCAAACCAAATTTCCCAACCTCAACTCTGATGCTCTCTCCCCATCTATTATTTTAAGTGGGACCTAGGCTACAATAAGTTGCACTGGTTAACAGAAATGCTAATTATTAACGGGAAGAAATCTTTGGTCCCAAGGTGGAGGAATAAATAAGTTGGAACTTCATGTAATTGGTAGCTAGGAATTATGATATGACCCTAAATAAAATGAAACCAGTGTTTTCTGAAGACAACATAGACTGAGAGAACACCTCATAGAAAATCATTAACTAATTAAAAACAACACAAAAAACAATATAACCTCTAAGACCAAGAAGATAACAAAAGAAAATTGAAAAGGACAGAATCTCTGAAGCAGTGACAACACAGAAAAATACTGATAATAAGTAAATAAGTGATAATTGTAAAGAAGTAAAATTGTCCTAATTTGCAAATGATGTACAGAAAATCCAACGGATGCCGGGCACAGTGGCTCATGCCTGTAATCCCAGCACTTTGGCAGGCCGAGGTGGGTGGATCCCCTGACGTCAGGAGTTCAAGACTAGCCTAGGCAACATGGTAAAACCCTGTCTCTACTAAAAATACAATTAGCCGGGCCTGGTGGCAGGCACCTGCAATCCCAGCTACTCGGGAGGCTGAGGCAGTAGAATCGCTTGAACCTAGGAGGCAGAGGTTGCAGTGAGCTGAGATTGGGCCACTGCACTCCAGCCTGGGTGACAGAGCGGGACTCCATTTCAAAAAAAAAAGAAAAAAGAAAAGAAAATCCAATGGAATCTCCCCAAAAAGCTATTAAAATAAGTGAATTTAGCCAAGCTGCAGGATACAAGATTGATATACAAAAATCAACTGCATGGCTACATAGTAGCAATGATCAAATATTTAAATTTTGAAAAAATTAAAACAGTATCAAAAATTGTGAAATACTAAGAGAAAAATTTGACAAAAGACATAAAACCTGTACAGGAAAAACACAAAAATACTACTGAGAAAAGTTAATTAAGATAAAATCACTAAATTAACTTAATTTGTTAATTTGTATCTCTCCTAAACTGTTAAGATGTCAGCTCTTCCCCCAAACAGATTCAATGTAGTCCCAATCAAAATCCAAACGTGCTTTTTTTTTTAAAGAAACTGAGAAGCTAATTCTAGAATTTATTTGGAAATGCAAAGAACCTAGATTACCTAAAACAACTTTGAAAACGAATATAGGCCGGGCGCGGTGGCTCAAGCCTGTAATCCCAGCACTTTGGGAGGCGGGTGGATCACGAGGTCAGGAGATCGAGACCCTCCTGGCTAACACGGTGAAACCCCGTCTCTACTAAAAATACAAAAAACTAGCCGGGCGCGGTGGCGGGCACCTGTAGTCCCAGCTACTCAGAGGCTGAGGTGGGAGAATGGCGGGAACCCGGGAGGCGGAGCTTGCAGTGAGCCAAGATCGCGCCACTGCACTCCAGCCTGGGCAACACAGCGAGACTCCGTCTCAAAAAAAAAGAAAAAAAAAAAAAAAAAGAAAACAAATATAGCTGGAGGACTAACACTACCTCATTTCAAGTTATAGTAAAACAGTGTGGTACAGGCATAAAGATAAGGTAAACATATAAATGGAACAGAGTCCAGAAACAGATCCACAGATATATAAACAACTGATTTTTGACAAAGGTACAAGGACAATCCAGTAGAGAAATTAGTCCTTTCAACAACTGGTAGTAAAACAGCTGGATATTAGTATGTAAAAAACTGAACTTGGATCCTTAATATCTCATACCATGTATTAAAATATTAGATCTACGTATAAATCTAAAAACTATAGAAATTCCAGAAAAAAGCATACAAGAAAATCTTTGTGAACTTGGGTTAGGCAGATTCCTGAGATCCAACAAAAGCTACAAAAGCTAAAAAGATACAAAAAAAACTTTTAAGCTCTATTCTTTGAAAGAAACTGTTAAGAAAATAGAAAGACAAGTACTACATTGGGAGAAAATATTTGCAAAGCATAAACCTGATTTTAAAAAACCTTAACCTCAAATGCAGGAAGGCTGGGGGCAGTGGATCATGCCTATAATCTCAGAACTTTGGGAGGGCAAGGCGGACGGATCACTTGAGGCCAGGAGTTCAAGACCAGCCTGGCCAACATGGTGAAAACTCGTCTCTAGTAAAAATACAAAAATGAGCTGGGCGTGGTGGCGCATCCCTGTGGTCCCAGCTACTCAGGAGGCTGAGGATCACTTGAACCCAGGAGGTGGAGGCTGCAGCAAGCTGGGATCATGCAACTGTACTCCAGTCTGCGCAACAGAGTGAGTGAGACTCTGTCTCAAAAAAAAAAAAAAAAAAAAAAAAAAACCTCAACAGCAAGAAAATAAACAATGTAATTTTTTTAAATGGGTAAAAAGATTTAAACAGATGTTTCACCAAAGAAGATATATAGATGGTAAGTACCTGAAAATACTTTAGAAAAAGTTTGGCAATTTCTTAAATAGTTAAAACATATGATGCAACCACACCATTCCTATGTATTTACAAAGGAAAACATATGATGCAGCCACACCATTCCTATGTATTTACTAAAGAAAAAGAGGCCAGGCACAGTGGTTTAACACCTGTAATCCCAACACTTTGGGAGGCTAAGGCAGGAGGATCACTTGAGCCCAGGAGTTCAAGACCAGCCTGGGCTCAAACCCCATCTCTATTTGTTGTTGCTGTTTCTGAGACGGAGTCTCCCTCTGTCGCCCAGGCTGGCGTGCAGTGGCATGATCTTGGCTCACTGCAACCTTGGCTTAATGTGACCTCTCCCTCTAGGGTTCAAGTGATTCTCCAGCCTCACCCTCCTGAGTAGCTGGGATTACAGGCACACACCACCACAGAAGGCTAACTGTATTTTTAGTAGAGATGGGGTTTCACCATGTTGGCCAGGTCTTGAACTCCTGACATTCAGGTGATCTGCCCGCCTCGGCCTCACAAAGTGCTGGGATTATAGGCATGAGCTACCATGCCCAGTCCCCATCTGCTTTTTTTTTTTTTTTTTTTTTTTTAAAAGAAAAGACAAAAGCAAGCATATGTCCATATAAACATTTATATATGAATGTTCAAAGAAGCTTTATTTGTAATAGCCAAAGACTGGAAACAACTCAAACATCTATCCACAGGCAAATAAACAAATGTGATATATCCATACAACAGAATACTACTCAACAATAAAATGGAATAAACTACTGATACATACATCTTAAAATAATTACGCTGGATGAAAGAAACCAGACCAAAAAAGGAAGAAGGGATGGAAGGAAAGGAGTGCATACTGTATGATTTCATCTATATTAAAACATATATGTGTAAAATTATATAAAATGAGCACTAATCTATAGTGACTAAAAACAGATCAGTGTTTGCTTGGAGACAGGGCAGGGGGCGCATGGGAGGGAGGGATCACCAAGGGGCACAAAGATACTTTATGGAGTGAATACGTTGACTATCTTGATTGCAGTGATCATTTCACAGGTATACCTGCCAAAACTGAGCAAACCGTACACTTCACGTATACGTAGTTTATTGTAAGTCAATTATACCTCATTTTTTTTTTTTCTTTTTAGTGAAAGAATAAAACAAAAGTGTATGTAAAGGGGGGAAAGTGATAAAAGTTTAAGAAGAAAATGCAGGAAGAAGCACTGTTTGTTCAGGAAGGGGAGTGTAGTTCTCTGAGGATTCCACGCAGTTTGAAACAGCTGTGTATGAAATGACAATGAAATAAGCCAGACAGACATCATCTGTAGGCAGTGAGAAACATCGCTCTAAAACACAAAGAGGAATCACTCCTTGAGAAACAGCAGAAGACAGCACAAGGCAGAAGATGGTGCCAGGCAGCACAATAGCTAATTAATCTATAACACCATGCCATATATAAAATATACTATTTTGTGGAGCATTCCCCTAGGGCTGTTAGCTTTTTAAACTGCAAGTCAGAATACTCCCCTGACGTATTTTACCGATAAATACAACTCAAACACAAGATGCAGACAAGATACATCTTCTCACAGTGCTCAACGAGACATTCAAATTTGGTTTAGGTTGCTCTGAAACGTTAAAAGGATCTAACACACCTTGTATAATTCACCTTGATAGTGAACATTCAAAGAGATACACGGTTTAGCAGAAAATATCTGAAATTGACTTACATGTCTCAGTTGCTTAAAGCAAAAAGAAAAACCACACTTAAAATATACCTTGTTATAAATGTAACATAAATGTCAAACTCCGAATAGCCTGGTGAAAAAGAGCTAGTAGATCGGGTATGCTGCTATCTCAGAGATCATTCCCTAACCCTTGCCCAACGTTTCTGCTGTGAACTCAAACGTCAACTTCTCAATAATGCCTTCCTAGGTCCCCTCTTCATTGTGCACCTTTGACAGAATTACACTTTTCTGCTCTCAAAACCATACTTGAATAACAGTTATTTCCTTAATCTATTAGAGGTTAAGTACTGTCATACTCATCACAAGCCTAAACGCAGTGTTCTGTGCACACTAGGTGCTAAAAATGGGGAAAAGAGGTGTTTGATGGGATAAGGCCAAAGGTGACAAGGCCTAGAGAGGTCTGGAAACCAAACCTAAGCCTCATCCCACAGTTCTGGTTTCCCTTCATTAAGTCTGGTAACTGCAGCTTATTGGGGCTGGGGTGATAGGTTCGTGGGAGGTCACTACATTATTCCATCTACTTTGTGTATGTTCAAAATTCCCCACAATAAATTGTTAAAAAATAAAAAGTAGGTGAAGATATGATTAAACCCTTTTTGTTCTTACTTTCCTACCTTTGAACTTTTCTTTTTCCTTTTAACTTGATCTTTGCCAGCTTTCCCTCCTTTGTTGTCAACAGGTCCACTGGGTCATTAGGCAGTTAACAAATGGTGGTTTGGAGGATAAAAGACAGACCCTTTGCACAGGCAGTGGAATTCCAAATGCTAGACTCTTGGCTCCACAATGTCTGATTCAGAAAAACTGCTGGGAGCTATTAGTTTAGCTCGCCCACCCAGGCATATTAAGACTGAGTTCCTTTTACACCACTCCCATATGCCTCTCATTTATGTCCACACAGTTTTGTGATTGTGTGCTTTCGTTTAGCACAGGAAGAGATCAAGCCCAGTGTGACCACAGAAATTATTAGGAAGGTCCAAGCATAAGGACTCCAGAATGAAAGTAGTTTCAAATGTGAAACTGCAACAGATCTGAACTGTTTTTTCCAGTGGGGCAATAATCCAACAAAATGCATTTCAAAATCCTAAACACATATGAAGAGGCTATACAGTAACAGTGTGTGAGTCAGACTGCGGCCTAAATGACAGCATTTGCCATTTTGTAAGTACCCTGTGCTTTCCCCGCTCTGAGCTTTAGTTAACACTCCCCTCTATACCTGAAACTGTGGTCTAGATCAATCTGCTTAGTTTCCTTCATGCTTCCACCTTGGGCTGAAAAAGCATACTCTTCCCCTTCAACAAATATTTCCTGAGCACTGCACGCTGACACTGACACTGTACTGCACCCTGCATTTAGTCCTTAAACCCTTGCTCTCAATTTTTCCCTGCTACTGCAACTAGAAGCCTTATTTATTTGTTTGTTTGTTTGTTTATTTAGAGACGGAGTCTTGCTCTGTCACCCAGGCTGGAGTGCAATTGTGCGATCTCGGCTCACTGTAACCTCCGCCTCCTAGGTTCGAGCAATTCTCCTGCCTCAACCTGGATTACAGGAGCTGGGATTACAGGCACCCGCCACCACACCCGGCTAATTTTTGTATTTTAGTAGAGATGGGGTTTCACTATGTAGGTGAAGCTGATCTCCAACTCCTGACCTCAAATGATAGGCCCGTCTCCGCCTCCCAAAGTGCTGGGATTACAGGCGTGAGCCACCGTGCCCAGCGCCATCTTTATTTTCATGGAACACACACTGCACTTTGTTCATGCGCTTTTACAGTGCTTCCCACAAGTAGGTCAAGAATGGGCATGTGGCCGGAAGCAGTGGCTCACTCCTGTAATCCTAGCACTCTGGGAGGCGGAGGCGGGCGGATCACTTAAAGTCAGGAGTTCGAGATCAGCCTGGTCAACATGGTGAAACCCCGTCTTTACATAAAATACAAAAATTAGCCGGCATGTTTGCACATGGCTGTAATCCCAGCTACCTGGGGGGCTGAAGCAGGAGAATCGCATGAACCCAGGAGGCAGAGGTTGCAGTGAGCCGAGATTGTGCCACTGCACTCCAGCCTGGGCAACAGTGAGACTCTGTTTCAAAAAAAATAATGGGCATGAGATCTAAAAACTGGTTCAATCAGGCTATTTGGCTGGACTCCTATGTGGAATGCCAAGCACTGCCTCTCATGCTCTTGTTATGACAGTGAGGTATAAGGACATGTAGCTTTAGTCATTTTGCCACCAGAGGTGAAGCTAGCCTTAAGGAGATTCAGAGACTGAACAAGATACAAGAGAAACAGAGGCTGGGTGTGATAGCTCATGCCTGTAATCCCAGCACTTTCAGAGGCCATGGCAGGAGGATCACCTGAGTCCAAAAGTTCGAGACTAGCCTGGACAACATAGGGAGACCCAATCTCTATAAAAAATAAGATAAAATAGGCCGGACGAGGTGGTTCAAGCCTGTAATTCCAGCACTTTGGAAGGCCGAGGCGGGTGGATCACCTGAGGTCGCGACTTTTGAGACCAGCCTGGCCAACGTGGTGAAACACCGTCTCCGCTAAAAATGCAAAAAATTATCCAGGCGTGATGGCGCACACCTATAATCCCAGCTACTTGGGAGGCTGAGGCAGAATTCCTTGAACCCAGGAGAGGAAGGTTGTAGTGAGCCTAGATTGCACCACTGCACTCCAGCCTGTGCAACAAGAGCAAAACTCCATCTCATAAATATATAACTGCTTTCTTCTTTCTTGATACAAGACACTAGAAGTAATCTTAGCCTAGTTTTTTTTGTTTTTTTTTTTAAAGACAGGGTCTCAAGCAATCCTCCCATCTCAGCCTCCCGAGGTGTGGCATGTCACCACGCCCAGCTAACGTTTTGTATTTTTTGTAAAGACAACGAGGTTTTGTTGTGTTGCCCAGGCTGGTCTCAAATTCCTGGGCTCAAGAGATTGACCTGCCTCAGCCCCCAAAAGTGCACGGATTGTAGGCGTGAGCCACCCTGCCTGGCTTGTCTTTTTTGTAACTTACAAAGAGAACAAAGTAAAGAAAAGAGATGGAAAGAGCTCCTGCACTAATTAAACCAGAGTTGAAAGAGGCTTGATGGAAGGTTACCAAAGGAGAACATGAATGTGGGAGAAAATGTCATAAGGTAAAAATAACTAGTCCATGGGTAGTGCAAACTCCCAAAAGGAAAAGAAAAAGGTTAAACACTTCCTCACACCAGCCAATTGGTGGCACCATGAGCCCAGAACTTGGTACTGGCTGGAAGAGATGGATTAAGTTGGTTCTTGGGCAAATTAGCCTTCATTCTCAACCAAGAGTTGACATTTTAGGCCTGGTGCAGTGGCTTACACCTGTAATCCCAACACTTTGGGAGACCAAAGTGGGCAGATTGCTTGAGCCCAGGAATTAAGACCAGCCTGGACAACATGGTGAGATCCCATCTCTACACTACACACACACACACACACACACACACACGAGTGGACATTTTAAGGCAGGTTAACATAGTTTTTTATATATACATAACTAGCAAAAAGGTACAGAGCAGCTTAAAATGGCACTTAAGTCATATCCCTGATTCCACATGCAAGGGCTGGGAACAGGAATATAAATGAGACTTGAGTCAAAGGCTGATAATAAAGCCCACATCTGGGACCCTCTGATTCAAAAAAGAGAGAAAAATAGCCCACCACATAATCAAGCCAGTCAAAAGGTCTGGATTTCGGTCATGATCTGCTCTTCTCTATATCACGTTGAAGGCAATTCTTCAAGGAATGATTCAGACAACCTTTTCCACATGCAACCTTTACTGATCACTTTCTTAATTTACTCATATGTCCTCATCTTCATCTGTCTTTCTGTCTGGATTAGTTACCTGAGTTCACAGGCCTTACCTCTCTTACTAGCTATCAAGTTTCTTAAGACATGGGAAACTTAGGCCAGGCGCAGTGGCTCAAGCCTGTAATCCCAGCACTTTGGGAGGCCGAAACGGGCGGATCACTAGGTCAGGAGATCGAGACCATCCTGGCTAATTCGGTGAAACCCCGTCTCTACTAAAAAATACAAAAAACTAGCCAGGCGAGGTGGCGGGCGCCTGTAGTCCCAGCTACTCGGGAGGCTGAGGTGGGAGAATGGCGGGAACCCAGGAGGCGGAGCTGGCAGTGAGCTGAGATCCGGCCACTGCACTCCAGCCTGGGCGACAGAGTGAGACTCCGTCTCAAAAAAAAAAAAAGACATGTGAAACTTATCTTATACATATCACAGTCTCCAGATCTGAGAGAAATAAACTCTGAAGAATCAAAAAACAAACCCTTGAGCCAGGTATAGAGACGAGAGCCTGTAATCCCAGTTACTGGGGAGGCTGAGGTGGGAGGACTGCTTGAACCCAAGAGTTTGAGACCAGCCTGGACAACAGAGTGAGGCCCTGTCTCTACAAAAAGAAAAGAAAAACCAACACTTCAGCCAGGTATAGTGGCATAAGCCTGCAATCCCAACTGTTCAGCTGACTGAGGTGGGAAGACTGCTTGAGCCCAGAAGTTGGAGACCAGCCTTGACAACATAGTAAGACCCCATCTCAAAATAATAATAATAATACAGCAAAGAAAAAAGAGAAAATAAAACAACATAAAATATATACAAATCAGGATGGAAGAGGAAGCTGATACCTCTAATCCCAGCATTTTGGGAGGCCGAGATTTGCCACAGGCAAATCACCTGAGGTCAGGCATTTGAGACCAAACTGGTTAACAAGGCAAAACCCTGTCTCTACTAAAATATAAAAACAAAACAAAAAAACACTTAGGGCCAGGAGAGGTGGCTCACTCCTGCAATCCCAGCATTTTGGGAGCCTGAGACAGGCAGGTCATCTGAGGTCAGGAGTTTGAGACCAGCCTGGCCAACATGGTAAAACCCCGTCTCTACTAAAAATACAAAAATCAGTTGGACGTGGTGGCACGCATCTGTGACACCAGCTACTTGGGAGGCTGAGGCAGGAGAGTCGCTTGAACCCAGAAAGCAGTGGTTGCAGTGAGCCAAGATCACGCCACTGCACTCCAACCTGGGCAACAGAACAAGACTCCATCTCAAAAAAAAAAAAAAAAATCAGTCGGGCCTGGTGGCACAGCCCTGTAATCTCAGCTACTCAGGAGGCTGAGGCAGGAGAATCACTTGAACCTGGGAGACGGAGGTTGGAGTGAGCCAGAACCACACCACTGCACTCCAGCCTGGGTGACAGAGTGAGACTCCATCTCAAAAAACAAAGAAACAAACAAAAACACACACACAAAATTAAGTGATATGTGATTTAAAAAAAAAAACTGTAATTAAGAGATTAAGAAGAACAATACTTTTTAAAAAGGCTTCTGGGTTTACAAAACTTTAAACATACTTACAGATGGCTATTTCAACATAGTCTTGTCTTGTATTTGTAATGCAGCTGAGGATTGGAACAAAAGTCACTTACTGCCAATTCAGCCTATAAACTTAGGAAACACTGGAATGATCACAAACCCAGATAACGACAGGTGTAGAGATCTGCTTAGACCATCATTCAAATGCACCCGAGTATGTCTGTGACTCTTACCCTCAATATTGCAATGCAAGCCAGGTGAGGAAGAGAAAGAAGTAAGAGAACTTTCTGAGGCTTCCAATCACACCAACTGCTAACCTCCTCTCTTCATAGAGCACATGGAAATATAGCTTAAGATATATACTTTCCTTATTGTAATAAATCTAAATTTTTTTTTTGAAAATTTGGCCTTGCTGAACAAGGTTGGAATACCCACAATAACCTGTCAGTATCCTATAAAAAGCTAACTTATCATACTGAAATTGGGTGTTCAACAAACTTTCAGTTTTGCTGTAAAATAAATGTATTCATCAAACAGATGTTTTGGTATCTTTAAAAGCTATCTCCGGCCAGGCGTGCTAGCTCAAGCCTGTAATCCCAGCAATTTGGGAGTCTGAGGGGGGTGGATCACCTGAGGTCGGCAGTTCAAGACCAGCCTAACCAACATGGAGAAACCCCCTCTCTACTAAAAATACAAAATTAGCCGGACATGGTGGCCCATGCCTGTAATCCCAGCTATTCAGGAGGCTGAGGCTGGAGAATCGCTTGAATCCAGGAGGCAGAGGTTGCAGTGAGGCGAGATCGAGCCATTGCACTCCAGCCTGGGCAACAAGAGCAAAACTCCATCTCAAAAAATAAATTAATTAATTAAATAAAATAAAAGCTATCTCCAGGGCAAGTAATTTGAATAGACATTTCTCCAAAGATATACAAATGGCCAATTAGTACATGAAAAATGTTCAATATCATTAGCCATTAGGGAAATACAAACCAAAACCACCACGAGATACCACTTCACACTTACTAGATGGCAATAATGAAAAAGACAGAGCCAGCACGGCTATAATCTCAGCATTTTGGGAGGCTCGAGAGCAGCCTCTACTAAAAACCAAAAGCATTAGCTGGGCGTGGTGGTATGTGCCTATAGTCCCAGTTACGCAGGAAGCTGACGTGGTAAGATCACTTGAGACCAAGAGGTGAATGCTGCAGTGAACTGAAATCCCGCCCCTGCACTCCAGTGTGGGTGACAAAGCGAGACCTTGTCTCAAAAAAAATAAAAAGGATTGGCAGAGGGTGTGGAAAAACCGGAACCCTTATACAATGCTGGTGAGAATGTAAAATGGTGTGGTCACTTTGAAAAACAGCCTAGCCATTACTCAAAAGGTTAAACATAGAATTACCATTTGATCTAGCCAATTCCACTCGCGGGTATTATCCAAGAGAAATGAAAACACGTGTCCACATAAAAACCAGTAAACAAATATTTATAGCAGTTTTATTTATAATAGCCAAAAAGTGAAAACAGGTCACAAATCCAGCAAGTCATGAATGATTAAACAAAATGTGTTATAGTAGATTCTTTTTATTGCCACAAACGTTGAACTGGCAAATCCTGAACCTTTGCTCCTAGAGGAAAACACACGGTTAGGTTTCTACGAGCCTCTAGTCACATTTTTGTCAATACATCATCTGTACATACCTTCTTTTCTATGTGAAGAAAGACACCTTATTTATTTACTTATTTTAAATTTCAATAGCCTTAGGGATACAGTGCTTTTGGGTTACACAGATGAATTACATAGTGTAACACCTTATTTAAAATATATGTAAGGCCAGGTGCTCACACCTGTAATCCCAGCACTTTGGGAGGCCAAGGCGGGAGGATTCATTAACATGTCAAACAGCCTGAACAAAGCTTATTTAATATATTTTCCTCTAAAGTACAGCACAGTTTTCTAGCTCTTGGGAACAGGAGACAGCACTTCAGCATTATACTTGGAGGTCAATCACCAATAAAAATCACCAATAAAAAACACAAAGGCAAATCCACAGACAGAAAGTAGACTACGTGGCCAGGCACAGTGGCTCACACCTGTAATCCCAACACTTTGGGAGACCAAGGCAGGAGGATCACTTGAGCTCAGGAGTTTGAGTCCAGCCTGGGCAACAAAGTGAGACTTTGTCTCTACAAATAATTTAAAAACTAGCCACAGGCATGGTGGCATGTGCCAGTGGTTCCAGCTACTTGGGAGGCTGTGGTGGGAGAACTGCTTGAGCCCAGGTGGTCGAAGCTGCAATGAGCTGTGACCATACCACTGTGCTCCAGTCTGGGTGACAAAGTAAGACTCCAGTAGATTAGGGATTGGGAAAAGGAAAAACAGACAGCAATTTTAATGGGTATGGGGTTTCTTTTCAGAGTGATATAAATATTCACTGCACCGCGTGCAGTGATGGTTATAAAACCTTGTCAACATACTAAAAACTATTAAATTGTATACTTTAAAGAAGCAGGGGCCGGGCACGGTGGCTCAAGCCTGTAATCCCAGCACTTTGGGAGGCCGAGACGGGCGGATCACGAGGTCAGGAGATCGAGACCATCCTGGCTAATACGGTGAAACCCCGTCTCTACTAAAAAATACAAAAAAACTAGCCGGGCGAGGTGGCGGGCGCCTGTAGTCCCAGCTACTCTGGAGGCTGAGGCAGGAGAATGGCGTAAACCCGGGAGGCGGAGCTTGCAGTGAGCTGAGAACCGGCCACTGCACTCCAGCCCGGGCGACAGAGCAAGACTCCGTCTCCAAAACAAAAAACAAAACAAAAGAAGCAGGGTAAGGCCGGGCGCAGTGGATCACACCTGTAACCCCAGCACTTTGGGAGGCCACGGCAGGTGAATCACCTCAGGTCAGGAGTTCGAAACCAGCCTGACCAACATGGAGAAACCCCATCTCTACAAAAAATACAAAATTAGCTGGGTGTGGTGGCACATGCCTAGTAATCCCAGCTACTCAGGAGGCTGAGGCAGGAGAATCAATTGAACCCAGGAGGCAGAGGTTGTGGTGAGCCGAGATTGAGCCATTGTACTCCAGCCTGGGCAACAAGAGCAAAACTCTTATCTCTTTAAAAAAAAAAAAAAAGGAAGTAGGGTATATGAATTATATTTCAACAAAGCCATTTACAAAAAAAGTGGCCAGATGAGGTGGCTCATGCCTGTAATCCCAGCACTCTGAGAGGCCAAGGCAGGTGGATCACTTGAGGTCAGGAGTTCAAGACCAGCCTGGACAACATGGTGAAATCCCTTCTCTGCTAAAAAATACAAAAATTAGCCAGGCATGGTGCCATACACCTGTAAGCCCAGCTACTTTCCTGCTGAGGCAGGAGAATTGCTTGAACCCAGGAGGCAAGGGTTGCAGTGAGCCAACATCGTGCCACTGTACTCCAGCCTGGGCGACAGAGTGAGGCTCCATCTCAAAAAAAAAAAAAAAAAAAAGAAACCATTTGTCACATTTTCTGACATATACAGCAGTCATACATACACACATTTTCTTTTCATATTAACCAAAAAAATATACCTTACCATACTATTACCTGAGTGCAACTCAACCAGCTCATTTCATAGCAAGCACAAAGTTAACTCCCCTCTACATGTATACCTCTCTCCTATTAAGACTGATCCTAAGGCCGGGCGCGGTGGCTCAAGCCTGTAATCCCAGCACTTTGGGAGGCCGAGATGGGCGGATCACGAGGTCAGGGGATCAAGACCATCCTGGCTAACACGGTGAAACCCCGTCTCTACTAAAAACTACAAAAAACTAGCCAGGCGAGGTGGCGGCGCCTGTAATCCCAGCTACCTGGGAGGCTGAGGCAGGAGAATGGCGTGAACCCGGGAGGCGGAGCTTGCAGTGAGCTGAGATCCGGCCACAGCACTCCAGCCTGGGTGACAGAGCAAGACTCCGTCTCAAAAAAAAAAAAAAAAAAGACTGATCCTGGTTTATCTTCTTATGTATGTAAGTGAACAACCGGTTTTTTTTTTTTTAAATCCTAAAAATAAATTGCAACAAAATTATTTTATTTGAAAATGAGAACAACGTTAGCAAGTTCATGGCATGCCCATCTAGGCAAGTTCCAAGAAAACCAACTACAAAGAAGGAGACATGTTATAAATCACTCAAGAACCCACAGTCTGAAAGCCCCTTCATTATTCCAAAACCATACCCATCTGGTATGCAACAAAGTATGGGAACCACTTCTCTGTTCAAACTCTGATTCTGGAATCCACAGAATCAAAAAACCGTAACAATATGAAAAAGAGAACAAAAGATTGAAGTTTAGTTCTTTCTTTCCTGCCTAGCCAGAAATCTCAGCCCACGTGACTTGTGACAGGTAACAATCAGTATTGATTTTCTTAAGCTCTTACTTAAGATTTACTACGAAACACTCCTAGTTAAATGTCAACTATGTGCCAGGCACTGAGTTACAGGTAACTCTTTTAATAATAATAATTTTAAAACCTGTACATAATAACTTTAAAACCTGTACATATTTTTGTCCTGAATACTGAAGTCTAAAAACACGAGAAAACAAAAAAAGAGGAAAAAAAAAACAAACAACTGAAGTCTGCTCTAAAACCCACCTACAAGTGATAACTATTAAAAACTAAAAAAATCAAAACAAAAACAAAAAAAAACACACTGGCCGGGCGTGGTAGCTCATGCCTGTAATCCCAGCACTTTGGGAGGCTAAGGCGGGCAGATCACCTCAGGTCAGGAGTTCAAGACAAGTCTGACCAACATGGAGAAACCCTGTCTCTACTAAAAATACAAAATTAGCCAGGCATGGTAGCGCATGCCTGTAATAGCGACTACTCTGGAGGTTGAGGCAGGAGAATTGCTTGAACCCGGGAGGCAGAGGTTGCAGTGAGCTGAGATCGTGCCACTGCACTCCAGCCTGGGCGACAAGAGTGAAATTCCGTCTCTGGGAAAAAAAGAAAACAAAACAAAAAACACAACACATAGGGAATAAATTAGCTCTTAAAACTGAAAAGACTCTCCAATCTTAGCTTATTTTTCTTAAAAGTATTTATCCCTACCTGGGGTTTTAGTACACATTTGTTTGTTTATTGGCTACGTCTTCACTGACTGTGATCCCTATGGAGTAAAACCTCTCTCATCTAGATAAGGACCACATTTTTTAAAATGCTTTTGAAAAATAAGAATGATCTTAATTATTATTTAATTAAGATAGGCTTTGTAATTAAAATCTAATTGAGTAAGGCTGTAAACACATATGGGAGGCCGAGGCAGGAGAACTGCTTGAACCCAGGAAGCAGAGGCTACAGTGAGCTGAGATCATACCACTGCACTCTAGCCTGGGCAACAGAGCAAGACTATCTCAAAATATAAAAATAAAAAAATAAAAAATAAGGCCTATGATTTACCCCAATATGACTCAAATTTTAATGTTCTTATGAACCACCTGGGAAATCTTACTAAAATGCAAATTCAGTAGGTCTGAGCCAGAGCCCAGATTCTGCATTTTTAACAAGCTCCCAGGTGGCACTGCTGCTGCTCATACCCAGAATCTACAATGCATACCTATATTCCCCATTTGCCCCTTCCTGTCCAGTTCTAAAGGGAGAAGTATACAACTAGCCAACTTCTACAAAACAATCCTTAAAAGCTTATCAAACCTCTATGTTTTCTCTTCATCAGATACAAGTTTTTGAACCTTTCCATTGGATTTTGTTTTTTTAGGGATCTTTTAAATCCTCTCAAAAGCTGCTCTCATGTATCTCTTAAGCTAAAAAGGTTAACCTTAAGTATGATAGGCAAAACTACTAGCTCTCTTCACGCATCCTAATGGTATAATTGTTTCTAAAACAACACTGTAATACAGGTTCTGCTTTATTTATTTACTTATTTATTAGTCTTACTAATACTTACTTACTTATTTATTAGTCTCACTCAGTTGCCTAGGCTGCAGTGCAGTGGTGCAATCATGGCTCACTACAGCCTTGAACTCCTGGGTTCAAATGATCCTCCCCCGCCTCAGCCTCCCAAGTAGTTGGGACTACAGGCACATATCACAAAGCCCGGCTAAATTTTTATTTTTTTAATGTTTTTTTTTTAACAAACAGGGTCTTGCTATGTTGACCAGGATGGTCTCGAATTCCTGGCCTCAAACAATCCTCCTGACTTGGCCTCCCAAAGCACTGAGAGTACAAGCATGCGCCACTGTGGCTGGCCTAGGTTCATTTTTACTTGGTAGTACCAGATGAGCTGAGATCATGTACACTAGTGGTTGCTCCCTACATTAAATTGGCCTACTAATCTATGCTGCTGTTTCTCTGTTAACTATCACCGAATTTGATCCACAGGCTTTCACTACTCATTTCTGAAAGAATTTTTGAGAAGGTTATTTTGAATTTTAACCCAATTCTCCAAGGAACCAGGCCCTGGTACTGAGGAATAACTTATTTTCTGCAGCTCTTGGTTTTCTCACCTGTGAAGTAATTAAGGATGAGGGTCATGAATGCACTCTAGTCTTCCTTCCAAGAGTCTATGACTCTGGAGTCTCTATTTCCATTCCATTCTTCAGTATTCTTCAGTGCATGGAACCTGTGACCTCTATTTTGTTCTATGTTGCCTAACTACAGGCTCTTTTTCCTTACTTCCCAGATCTTCCCTGCCATAACATAAACTATATATATACATATATATGACTATTTATAAGTAACCTTATAAGGAACTCTCTCAGAGAAGTTAATGAGCTGGAAATATCTTCAAGTAACTAAAAACAAAAATAAAAACTAAACTAAAAATAAAAAAACAAAAACCCTTAAATTATCTTTCCCAATGCCAACCAAGACACACACAAACACACACACACACACACACCCCCAAATTTACATCATGTTTTTGTTCAATTTTGCTGTTATTATCCAGACCAAAGGCAACACCTGTGCCAAGGTAAATGCTATCCTTAGGTATATATGACTGGAGAGAGCTGGAAAAGCAATCAATTAGCTCTTCTCCTTAGTCTCACCAGCTGTGTTTTCGTGATGACACAGTATCTGTCCACCTGCTCCCACAGATGGTACAGCTGCAGTTAAAGTAAAACACCTGGACTCCATGCAGTTTATTAGAACAATGTTAGCTGTAGATCAGACAAGCCCAGGTCAGCATTTCCATCTTATCACCCAGATTATTAGAACAATGGTAGCTATAGATCAGGCAAGCCCAGGTCAGCATTTCCACCTTATCACCCAGATTAAAACCAACACCATTTTAAACTATAGGATGCTAAAATATGCCTTTTATTCCCAAAACACAAATACAACAATTTTAAGTTACAATAATAATGTGAGAGAGTTATTATTGTATCAAGATAAATGTCAGGAAAAAATTTAAAAAGAATTGATCAGAGTGTAACAATCCTAGATTACAAATTTGGTTGTTATTAATCACTTCCCCAACTACTTAATTTAGAACATCTATAGAAGATAACACTAGCAAAACAAGCTCATTACTTCCTAGCCGTCACAGCTTCATAAGCATGGTAGTGTCAATACCAGTAAATATGCTAAATGAATGGATAATGCTAAATAAACAGAATGTGAAAAATAAGAATTTCTTCCTAGTTGTATACTTTATAATTGAGAAATGTTTTCCTGTCCCCCTAGAGCCTTAAATCGACTTAACCGATACTTAAATCCTCAGAGAAGTGTCTCCCCATTAAGAAAGACTCATCAATATTGGTAAACTACCTGGGATGGCAGGTGAAAATTGTGTGTGTGTATGTGTGATGGCAGGTGAAAGTGTGTCTGTGTGTGTGATGACAGGTGAAAATTGTGTGTGTGTGTAAAGAACAGTGATTATTTCCTGAACAAATAAACAAAAACACTCATGAGGTAATTAATGATTTTATGCCATAGTACAGAAGTTAGTTTGAATGTTGAAAAGTTACTTAGGATATTTCTCTTTTTTTGTTTTTGAGATGGAGTCTTGCTCTGTCGCCAAGGCTGGAGTGCAGTGGCATGATCTCAGCCCTCTGCAAACTCTGCCTCCCAGGTCCAAGCACTTCTTCTGGCTCAGCCTCCCAAGTAGCTTGGAATACAGGTGTGTGCCACCACGCCCAGCTAATTTTTGTATTTTTAGTAGAGACCGGGTTTCACTATGTTGGCCAGGCTGGTTTCGAACTCCTGACCTCCAGTGATCCAGCTGCCTTGGCCTCCCAAAGTGCTGGGATTACAGGTATGAACCACCAAACCTGGCCAATTTAGGACAGTTCAATGGCTTATCAAAAAAGTAGTATGAGCCGGGCGCGGTGGCTCAAGCCTGTAATCCCAGCACTTTGGGAGGCCGAGACGGGCGGATCACGAGGTCAGGAGATCGAGACCATCCTGGCTAACACGGTGAAACCCTGTCTCTACTAAAAAATACAAAAAACTAGCCGGGCGAGGTGGCGGGCGCCTGTAGTCCCAGCTACTCGGGAGGCTGAGGCAGGAGAATGGCGTAAACCCGGGAGGCGGAGCTGGCAGTGAGCTGAGATCCAGCCACTGCACTCCAGCCTGGGCCACAGAGCGAGACTCCGTCTCAAAAAAAAAAGTAGTATGATATGTTGGAAATTAGAGATGCCCCAGGAATGTAGTAAATATACAGATATGAGAGCTTAGCTACCAAGACAATATAGCATTATGAGGTATCTAAAACAAAAGGCAATCAAATGAAAGATATATTCCTCAAGTTTAACATTAAATCAGACATCTGCCTCTCCTCTCTACCTCAGTGAGTGTTAATCTCTTTCCTTAATACTTTCTCAGTTATCTCCGTTTATCACTTTTATCACAAACTGTGCTATATCAAAATAGTTTTTGCTCGCCATAACTCTTCAGCTAATTAGAATTTTTATTTATTTATTTTTGAGACGGAGTTTTGCTCTTGTTGCCCAGGCTGAAGTGCAATGGCGTGATCTCAGCTCACCACAACCTCTGCCTCCCAGGTTCAAGTGACTCTCCTGCCTGAGCCTCCCAAGTAGCTAGGATTACAGGGACGAGCCACCATTCCTGGCTTTTTTATTTTTAGCAGAGATGGGGTTTCTTCCGTGTTGGTCAGGCTGGTCTCGAACTCCCGACCTCAGGTGATCCGCTCGCCACAGCCTCCCAAAGTGCTGGGATTACAGGTGTGTGCCACTGCGCCTGGCTCAGCCAACTAGATTTAGATGATCTTTGTCAGGTTTAGACATCCTCTGAGACACCAATGCTCCTCAAAGGAGTCTTCAGGTTACCTCTAAGAGAATTATTTAGGAACCCTGCTACTGAAAATGAAGATTCCTGGACCCTACCCCAGACCTTCCAGGATTTAAATATCCAGGGGGTGAACCTACGTTTCACAAGCTTACCAGATGATTAGAATACACACCAAGGTGTATACCGTACACACAGTTGTCCCTGAGTATCCACGGTGGGTTGGTGCAAGAAATCCATGTGGATACCAAAATCTGCCAATGCTCAAGTCTCTTACATAAAATGGCATAATATTTTTGCATATAACCTGCCCATACCTCTAATATTGTTTATTTAAATCATTTATTTTCTGAGACAGAGTTTCGCTCTGTCGCCCAGATTGGAGTGCAGTTGAGCAATCTCGACTCATTGCAACCTCCACCTCCCAGGCTCAAGCGACTCTCCCGCCTTAGCCTCCTGAATAGCTGCAATTACAGGCGCATGCCACCACACCGGGTTAATTTTTGCATTTTTAGTAGAAATGGGGTTTCACCGTGTAGGCCGGGCTGGTCTTGAACTTCCGACCTCAGGTGATCTGCCCACCTTGGCCTCCCAAAGTTCTGGGATTACAAGCATGAACCATGGTGCCCAGCCACAATCTATATATATTTTTTCCTGAATAGTTTCAATCCATGGTTGGCTGAATTCATGGAGGCAAAACCCACAGAAACAAAGGGCCAAATGTTATTTTTTCTTTCCTTAATCATTATTTAATATAAAGCTACATTTACCAGTTGAATTCACCTTCATTACTGGAAAACTGAGACATGGGCCAGGCGCAGTGAGTCACGCCTGTTATCCCAGCACTTTGGGAGGCTGAGGTGGGCAGATCACAAGGTTAAGAGATCACGAGGTTTTTTTTTTTATATATATTTTTAGTAGAGAGAGAGTTTCTCCATGTTCGTCAGCCTGGTCTCAAACTCCTGACCTCAGGAGATCCGCCCACCTTGGCCTACCAAAATGCAGTGACGTGCCTGGCCTGACAAATTCATTTTCTGTTTGGTTTGGTCTGCTCTGTCTCCAACAAGAGCCTACTTCATTATCTCCCAACTTATCTACCTAGTCCATAGACTGGCTTAGAGCAGGCCTTTGACAATGTTTAATTTTGCTCCACAATGGCATTTCAATTCCTTTGTCATTCTGAGAAAAATACTAACAGCATGGGAATTTGGGGCATGATCATTAACAGTAAGACATTAAAATCAAAATGCAGGCGGGGTGCGGTGGCTCACGCACTTTGGGAGGACAAGGCAGGCGGATCACGAGGTCAGGAGATTGAGACCATCCTGGCTAACACAGCGAAACCCAGTCTCTACTAAAAAGACAAAAAAATTAGCCAGGCATGGTGGCATGCGCCTGTAGTCCTAACTACTTGGGAGGTTGAGGCAGGAGAATTGCTTGAACCTGGGAGGCAAAGGTTGCAGTGAGCTGAGATTGCACCACTGCTCCAGCCATACTAGCCTCCTTGGTGCTCTGTAAACATATCAAGCATGTTCCTACCTCAGGGCCTTGACACCCGCGATTCCCTTTGCCTGGACTGCTCCTCTGCAGACATGGTGAAACCCCGTTTCTACTAAACATACAAAAATTAGCTCGGCGTGGTAGCACACAACTGTAATCCCAGCTACTGGGGAAGCAGAGGCAGGAGAATCGTTTGAACCTGAGAGGTGGAGGTCATAGTGAGCTGAGACCGCACCATTGCACTCCAGCCTGGGTGACAGAGTGAGACTCTGACTCAAAAAAAAAACAAAAAAACAAAAAACAAAAGGCAGGGCACAGTGGCTTACACCTGTAATCTTAGCACTGTCAGAGGCCGAAGCAGGCAGATCACCTGAGGTCAACAGTTTGAGACCCGCCTGACCAACATGGTAAAATCCTGTCTTTACTAAAAATACAAAAAAATTAGCTGGGCATGGTGGCTGGAGCCTGCAATCCCAGCTACTCAGGAAGCTGAGGCAGAAGAATTGCTGGAATCTCAGAGGCAGAGGCCACAGTCAGCCGAGATTAATCGCACCACTGCACTCCAGCATGGGCAACAGACCCCCTCTCGAAACAACAACAACAGAACCCGAAAAATAGCAAGTACTTATCAACACCTAAATATATTAAACAGGTACAACATTCTTTTTTTTTTTTTTTTTTCTGGGGCGGAGTCTTGCTCTGTCACCCAGGCTGTAGTGCAGTGGCGCGATCTCGGCTCACTGCAAGCTCCACCTTCTGGGTTCAAGCGATTCTCCTGCCTCAGCCTCCCAAGTAGCTGGGATTACAGGCACCCGCCACCATGCCCCGCCTAATCTGGCCAGGCACGGTGGCTCACACCTGTAATCCCGGCACTTTGGGAGGCCAAGGTGGGCAGATCACAAGGTCAGGAGTTCGAGACCAGCCTGGCCAACATGGTGAAATCCCATCTCTAATAAAAAATACAAAAATTAGCCGGGCGTGATGGTGGGTGCCTGTAATCCCAGCTGCAATTGGGAGGCTGAGGCAGGAGAATCGCTTGAACCTGAGAGGTGAAGGTTGTAGTGAGCTGAGACTGTGCCACTGCACTCCAGCCTGGGAGACAGAGACTCTGTCTCAAAAAAAAAAAAAAAATTAAGGTCTACAAAGCAGCACTGTTTTCTTCATGACTGTATGCCCTATACCTATCTCACAAAGCAGAGGCTCTTCAAAACGGTTAAATACTAACAACAAGTTGTTAGTCTGGACAGGATGCGTAATAAATGGAACTCTCACAGGCTGCTGATGCAAGCATTGGCTGATACAACTCTGGAAAACTTTTTGACAGTAGCAACATCTACTAAAGCTGAACATATTTACACTGTATGTCCCTCCAATCCCACTCCTAAGCATACACCCAACAAAAAGACATACATACGTGGCCGGGCGCAGGGGCTCACGCCTGTAATCCTAGCACTTTGGGAGGCCGAGGCGGGTGGATCAAGAGTTCAGGAGATCGAGACCATCCTGGCTAATACAGTAAAACCCTGTCTCTACTAAAAATACAAAAAATTAGCCGGGGCGGTGGCAGGCACCTGTAGTCCCAACTACTCGGGAGGCTGAGGCAGGAGAAAGGCATGAACCCGGAAGGCAAAGCTTGCAGTGATCGTGCCACTGCACTCCAGCCTGGGCAACACAGCGAGACTCCGTCTCAAAAAAAAAAAAAAAAAAAGACATACATACGTACATACAAGAATGTTCCTTGCAGCTTTATTCCTAATAGTCAAAAACTGAAACAATTAGAATATACATCAACAGCAGAATGGACCAACTGTGGTATATCATTGTAATAAAAATCTAGACAGAAATGAGAATGGACTATTATTACTAACACAAGAACATGTATCATTACTGTTGAGCAAAAGAAGCCAGATATGGAAGAATGCACATTATATGACTCTATATGAAGTTCAAAAAGAATAAAGCAAAACTAATGAATGGTGATAGAGGTTAGGATAGTGGTTACCCCTGGGAGAAAGAGGGACAGTGACTTGCAAGTAAGGAGGTGGGCTTCTGAAATAGTTGCTGTTAACATTTTCTTTTACTTTCTTTTTTTGTTGAGAGGGAGTCTCACTCTGTCGCCCACGCTGGAGTGCAGTGGCCCGATCTTGTTTCACTGCAACATTTGCCTCCCAGGTTCAAAGGGTTCTCCTGCCTCAGCCTCCTGAGAGGCTGGGATTAACAGGTGCACATCACCATGCCCAGCTAATTTTTGTTTTTTGAGACGGAGTCCCACTCTGTCGCCGGGCTGGAGTGCAGTGGCATGATCTCAGCTCACTGCAACCTCCCCATCCTGGGTTCAAGCGATTCTCCCGCCTCAGTCTCCCAAGTAGCTGGAACTACAGGTGCACGCCACCACGCCCAGCTAATCTTTGTATTTTTAGTACAGACAGGGTTTCACATGTTGGCCTGGCTGGTCTCAAACTCCTGACCTCAAGTGATCTGCCTGCCTTGGCCTCCCAAAGTTCTGGGATTACAGGCGTAAGCCACTGTGCCCAGCCTTCTTTTTCTTGAGACAGGGTCTTGGCTCTGTAGCCCAAACTGGAGTGCAGTGGCATGATCACGGCTCACTGCATCCTCACAACTCCTGGGCTCAAGTGATCTTCCTACCTCAGCCTCCTGAGTAGCTGGGACTACAGGCATGCACCACCATGCCCTAATGTTTTATTTCTTGATCTACATAATAGCTACACAGATATGATCACTTCGTGAAAATTCACTGAGTTGTACATTTATGATTTATGCATTTTGTCTGTTTAATAAAAAGTTTATGGCCGGGCGTGATGGCTCACACCTGTAATCCTTTTTGAAAGACAGTCTTTTTTCTGTTACTTTTCTCTTTACATAAACCTTTTTTTTTTTTTTTAAGAGTTTTGTGGCCGGGCGCGGTGGCTCAAGCCTGTAATCCCAGCACTTTGGGAGGCCGAGACGGGCGGATCACGAGGTCAGGAGATCGAGACCATCCTGGCTAACACGGTGAAACCCCGTCTCTACTAAAAAATACAAAAAACTAGCCGGGCGAGGTGGCGGCGCCTGTAGTCCCAGCTACTCGGGAGGCTGAGGCAGGAGAATGGCGTGAACCCGGGAGGCGGAGCTTGCAGTGAGCTGAGATCCGGCCACAGCACTCCAGCCTGGGTGACAGAGCGAGACTCCGTCTCAAAAAAAAAAAAAAAAAAAAAAAGAGTTTTGTTCAAACAGTGTGCTACTGGTACCAAAACAAATATATAGGCCAATGGAAAAGAACAGAGGCCTCAGAAACAACACCACACATCTACAACCATCTGATCTTTGACAAAACTGACAAAAACAAGAAACGGGGAAAGGATTCCCTATTTAATAAATGGTGCTGGGAAAACCGGCTAGCAATATGTAGAAAGCTGAAACTAGACCCCTTCCTTATACCTCACACAAAAACTAATTCAAGACGAATTAAAGACTTAAATGTTAGACCTAAAACCATAAAAACCCTAGAAGAAAACCTAGGCAATACCATTCAGGACATAGGTATAGGCAAGGACTTCATGACTAAAACACCAAAAGCAATGGCAACAAAAGCCAAAATTGACAAATGGGATCTAGTTAAACTAAAGAGCTTCTGCAGAGCAAAAGAAACTACCATCAGAGTGAACAGGCAACCTACAGAATGGGAGAAAATTTCTGCAGTCTACCCATCTGACAAAGGGCTAATATATCCAGAATCTGTTACAAAGAACTTAAACAAATTTATAAGAAAAAAACCAAACAACCCCATCAAAATGTGGGCGAAGGATGTGAACAGACACTTTTCTTTCTTTTTTTTTTTTTTTGAGACGGAGTCTTGCTCTGTCGCCCGGGCTGGAGTGCAGTGGCCAGATCTCAGCTCTATGCAAGCTCCGCCTCCCGGGTTCACGCCATTCTCCTGCCTCAGCCTCCCGAGTAGCTGGGACTACAGGCGCCCGCCAGGTCGCCCGGCTAGTTTCTTGTATTTTTAGTAGAGATGGGGTTTCACCATGTTAGCCAGGATGGTCTTGATCTCCTGACCTCGTGATCCGCCCGTCTCGGCCTCCCAAAGTGCTGGGATTACAGGCTTGAGCCACCGCGCCCGGCCGACACTTTTCAAAAGAAGACATTTATGCAGCCAACAGACACATGAAAAAATGCTCATCATCACTGGTCACTAGAGAAATGCAAATCAAAACCACAATGAGATATCATCTCACACCAGTTAGAACAGCGATCATTAAAAAGTCAGGAAGTGACAGATGCTGGAGAGGATGTGGAGAAATAGAAATGCTTTTACACTGTTGGTGGGAGTGTAAACTAGTTCAACTTTGTGGAAGACAGTGTGGCGATTCCTCAAGGATCTAGAACTAGAAATACCATTTGACCCAGTGATTCCATTACTGGGTATATACCCAAAGAATTATATATCATGCAACTATAAAGACATATGCACATGTATGTTTATTGCAGCACTATTCGCAATAGCAAAGACTTGGAACCAACCCAAATGTCCATCAATGATAGAATAGATTAAGAAAATGTGGCCAGGCATGGTGGCTCACACCTGTAATCCCAGCACTTTGGGAGGTCGAGGCAGGCGGATCACGAGATCAACAGATCGAGACCATCCTGCCTAACACGTGAAACCCCGTCTCTACTAAAAATACAAAAAGAATTAGCTGGGCATGGTGGCGGGCACCTGTAGTCCCTGCTACAGGAGAATGGCATGAACCCGGGAGGTGGAGCTTACAGTGAGCCGAGATCACGCCACTGCACTCCAGCCTGGGCAGCAGAGCAAGACTCTGTCTTAAAAAAAAAAAAAAAGAAAGAAAGAAAAAGAAAATGTGGCACATATACACCATGGAATATTATGCAGCCATAAAAAAGGATGAGTTCATGTCCTTTGCAGGGACATGGATGCAGCTGGAAACCATCATTCTGAGCAAACTATCACAAGGACACAAAACCAAACACTGCATGTTCTCACTCACAGGTGGGAGCTGAACAATGAGAACACTTGGGCACAGGGCAGGGAACATCACACCCCAAGGCCTGTCGTGGGGTGGGGGGCAGGGGGCAGGACAGCATTAGGAGAAATACCTAATGTAAATGATAAGTTACTAGGTACAGCAAACCAACATGGCACATGTATACCTATGTAACAAACCTACACATTGTGCACATGTACCCTAGAACTTACATTAAAAAAAAAAGAGTTAAAGAGTTTTACTCTATCACCCAGGCTGGACTGCAGTGGTGCAGTCTCAGATCACTGCAAGCTCCACCTCCCAGGTTCAAGGGATTCTCTTGCCCTAACCTCCCAAGTAGCTGGGATTACAGGCGCCCACCACCAGGCTCAGCTAATTTTTGTATTTTTGGTAGAGACGAGGTTTGACCCTACTGGGCCAGGCTGGTCTCAAACTCCTGACCTCAAATGATCCACCCACCTCGGCCTCCCAAAGGGCTGGGATTACAGGTGTGAGTCACCGCAGCCGACCAGGGCCTTTTTAAATACGGAAAATTTCAGACATCTGTTACTGACATTATTTCCCCAAAGGTTTTCTTTTAAAAACATCATTATTTAGGGTAAGTTTAATAAAACCTGAAGCCTTGTTTTCCCCCTTAATCTTGGGATCTGAATCAGTCTGTCGTGTTCTTTTTATTTTTTGAGAGGGAGCCTCATTCTGTCGCCTAGGCTGGAGTGCAGTGGTGCAATCATGACTCACTGCAACTTGCACCTCCAGAGTTCAAGTGATTCTCCTACCTCAGCCTCCAAATGGCTAGGACTACAGGTGCACACCACCACGCTCAGCTAATTTTTGTAATTTTAGTAAATAAGGGATTTCACCATGTTGGCCAGGCTGGTCTCGAACTCCTGACATCAGGTGATCTGCCCACCTCGGCCTCCCAAAGTCCTGGGATTACAGGTGTGAGCCACTGCACTCAGCCAAGTCTGACACATTCTAATATTTAACTATAACTGTGAAGAGGCTTCACATGTAAATGACTGATCTGGCAAATGACTAAATGTACAAAGAGATCCTTTCTTTAAAACAAGTAAGTTTGGCCGGGCGCAGTGGCTCACACCTGTAATCCCAGCACTTTGGGAGGCCGAGACGGGTGGATCACGAGGTCAGGAGATCGAGACCATCCTGGCTAACACGGTGAAACCCCGTCTCTACTAAAAATACAAAAACTAGCCGGGCGAGGTGGCAGGCGCCTGTAGTCCCAGCTACTCGGGAGGCTGAGGCAGGAGAATGGCGTAAACCCGGGAGGCGGAGCTTGCAGTGAGCTGAGATCTGGCCACTGTACTCCAGTCCGGGCGACAGAGCGAGACTCCGCCTCAAAAAAAAAAAAAAAAAACCCTCTTGTCTTATAAACGCAGCCATAAAAAAGAAAAAGATCACGTCCTTTGCAGCAGGGACATGGATGGAGCTGGAGGCCATTATCCTCAGCAAACTAACATGGGAAAAGAAAAGCAAGTACTGCATGTTTTAACTTACAAGTGGGAGCTAAATGATGAGAACACATAGACATAGAAGAGGGGAACAAAACACACTGGAGCAGAGCCTATGGGAAGGTGGAGAGTGGGAGGAGGGAGAGGAACAGGAAAAATAACTAACAGGAACTAGGCTAATACCTGGGTGAAGAAATAATCTGTACAACAAACCCCCATGACACAAGTTTACCTATGTAACAAATCTGCACATGTAGCCCTCAACTTAAAAGCTAAAAAAAAAAAAAAAAAAATTCCAAGTATAGAAACAAAGGCAGGCAGGGTGCAATGCCTCACGCCTATAGTCCCAGCACTTTGGGAGGCCAAGGTGGGTGGATCACTTGAGCCCAGGAGTTTGACACCAGCCTGAGCAACATGGTGAAATTCCGTCTCTACCAAAAACACAAAAATTAGCCAGGTGTGGTGGCGCATGCCTGCATTCGGGAGGCTGACGCAGGAGAATCGCTTGAACCTAGGAGGCGGAGGTTGCAGTGGGCTGAGATTGCGCCACTGCACTCCAGCCTGGGCGACAGAGTGAGAGGCTATCAAACAAAAACAAAAACAACACAAAGGCAAAGTCCAGCCCCTGTCTCCTTCCTACTCTCATCTCCTGCTACTCTTTACCCAGCACATCACACTTCAATAATACATAACTACTTTTAGTCTCCCTCACACTCATAAACCCGACCCAACCTCAACTTCACCCATCTCCTACCCATTCTTCACTTGGGTCACACTTTGCTGGTAGGAGTACAAAAGCTGATATACCTCTCCAGAGGGTATTCTGGCAACATCTACCAAAATTACACAAATATGCAAACCCCTTAACCACAGCAATTCTACTTCTAGGAATTTATTCCACAGATCTATGAAAAGACAATTTCTACAAGGTTATGCAGCATTGTTTGCAATAGCAAAGGATTGAAAGGTAAATGTCCATCAGCAATAGGGGGAAAAGTATGGTGCATTCATACAATGAAATACAATGCAAAATGAGGAAGTTCTTCACGTACTGACATTATATGGCCCACAGAAATGTATCGAAAGGGTCCAGAAAAAAATGGTAATGGTAGTTGCTTCCAGGAAGGGGAAAAGACTGGCTGGCGCAGAGGTGAGAGAAACTTCAATAAATATTATTTGTTCATTTCAAATGTTAAATTAGGTAAATACACAGCCAGTCCAAAATTTTTTTTTTTAAGTTGTTAGGAAAAACAGATTGGCTCAAAACAGGTATCATTTTCTCTAAGAAGCCTTTTTTGAAACACACCCACACATGCATACTTACACATAGGTCAGATGCCCATCCCTGGTGGGATGTTACTTGCCATTAACACTGCTTAGCATTTGGTACTGAAGCTAGCAATCTATCTCCCTTACTGGACTACATAGTCCTCCAGGACCTTAGAACTCTCTTTATGTCCCCCAGGATCTGATACAAGGAATTCAATAAATGTTTGTCAAAGTAAATATTTGAAATCAAGAATATCCTAGAAAATCAATAAATTTTAGTCACTGTGCTGGGCGCGGTGGCTCAAGCCTGTAATCCCAGCACTTTGGGAGGCCAAGACGGGCGGATCACGAGCTCAGGAGATCGAGACCATCCTGGCTAACACGGTGAAACCCTGTCTCTACTAAAAAATACAAAAAAAAAAACTAGCCGGGCGAGGGGGCAGGCGCCTGTAGTCCCAGCTACTCGGGAGGCTGAGGCAGGAGAATGGCGTAAACCTGGGTGGCGGAGCTTGCAGTGACTGAGATCTGGCCACTGCACTCCAGCCTGGGCAACAGAGCGAGACACTGTCTCAAAAAATAAAATAAAATAAAAAATTTTAGTTACCGTAATGAGAATTCATTATAGCCCACCTTCTAGTATAATCAGCTGTTTGTCCTTCTAATAGAATACAAATATCAGGCCCTTAAATAAATGAAATATTGAATTTAACTAACGGTATAACACCAAGAAACTCAACTGGTAAGTAAGCTAAAATAATCCACAAAAAAGGGACATTCACATAATCAGAAATTGATTTTAGTATTCCAAATGGCTACTTACTAGTTAACAGTTTTTATGGACATTCTCCCCATTGACCACATCATTCCTCAGAGTCCAACATCCACAAAATTAGCATGAACTATTTAGAGACCTACAGAAAACTCACAGCTAGCCAAGCATTGCTGTCCACAGCTGCAGCTAAGTGCTCAGTGGCTCTGAGGCATGGATGGCATCCCATCTCCTTCCTCAGAAATTCCCTGCCTCCATTGATTGAATCAGAATCCTTGTTTCACTATTTCCCAACAGAACTCTCACTCAATGGCATCAATTACAAGAGGAAAAGATGGTTAATCACTATCTAAACTTAAAACAGGTGTTTAAAAGTTTTATTACAAGAGCTATCAACAAGCTGTTAGGGCACAGAAGGAAAACTGGAAAATCACTGAGGACAGGGACTGAATCTTACCTACATTGGCAGGCCTATGGCGCTTAGTGCAATCCCTGCATCTAACAGCTCCACAACACAGTTGTTAATGAATGGTTTCACTTAGTGTAGAAAGGGGA
Source organism: Rhinopithecus roxellana (assembly GCF_007565055.1). Lineage (NCBI taxonomy): Eukaryota > Metazoa > Chordata > Mammalia > Primates > Cercopithecidae > Rhinopithecus > Rhinopithecus roxellana. The sequence continues at coordinate 105,767,676 of NC_044561.1, read as the reverse complement.
TTTTTATTTTATCTGTATTGTTTAATTTTTTTCAATGTGTTCATGTATCACTCACATAAAGTAAATATGAAAAAAGAGGGGCCCTGGCCAGGTGCAGTGGCTCACGCCTGTAATCCCAGCACTTTGAGAGGCCGAGGTGGGTGGATCACCTGAGATCAGGAGTTCCCGAGACCAGCCTGGCCAACATGGTGAAACCCAATCTCAACTAAAAAATACAAAAATTAGTCGGGCGTGGTGGCATGCATCTGTAACCCCAGCTATGTGGGAGACTGAGGTAGGAGAATCGCTTGAACCCGGGAGGCAGAGGATGCAGTGAGCCGAGATCGCGCCGTTGCACTCCAGTCTGGGCGACAGCGAGACTGTCTCAAAAAAAAAGAAAAGAAAAAAGAGGGGTCCTGTGTCTCTGTGTGTACTGCAGTAGCACTGGTCGTTTTGCTATTCAGCTCTTGTATTAAATTGTTTCTCTTCTTTTTTGTATTAATTTATATTATTATTACTATTATTATTATCTTGTAGAGACAGGGTCTGTGTTGGCCCAGCATGGTCTCAAACTCCTGGACTCAGGCAATTTTCCCACCTTGGCCTCTCCAAATGCTGGGATTATAGGCTTGAGCCACCATAGCCCCTTCTATTTCTTTCTTTCCTTTCTTTTTTTTTGAGACAGTCTTCACTTTGTCCCCTAGGTTGGAGTGCAGTGGTGCGATTTCAGCTCACCACAACCTCCACCTTCTGGGTTCAAGCAATTCTCCTGCCCTAGCCTCCCTAGTAGCTAGGATTACAAGCATATGCCACCAGTCTGGCTAATTTTTTTTTTTTTTTCTTTTTTTTTGAGACGGAGTCTCACTCTGTCACCCAGGCTGGAGCGCAGTGGCGCATCTCAGCTCACTGCAAGCTCCGCCTCCCAGGTTCACACCATTCTCCTGCCTCAGCCTCCCGAGTAGCTGGGACTACAGGCACCTGCCACCACGCCCAGCTAATTTTTTGTAGTTTTAGTAGAGACGGGATTTCACCATTTTAGCCATAATGGTCTCAATCTCCTGACCTCGTGATCCGCCGGCCTTGGCCTCCCAAAGTGCTGGGATTACAGGCGTGAGCCACTGCACCCGGCCAGTCTGGCTAATTTTCATAGTTATAGTAGAGACGGGATTTCCCCATGCTGGCCAGGCTGGTCTTGAACTCCTGATCTCAAGTGATCCATGGTTGGGATTACAAACCTAAGCCACCACACCCGACCTCTTCCATTTCTTTTTTTTTTTTTTTTTTTTTTTTGAGGCGGAGTCTTGCTCTGTCGCCCAGGCTGGAGTGCAGTGGCGTGATCTCCGCTCACTGCAAGCTCCGCCTCCTGGGTTCACGCCATTCTCCTGCCTCAGCCTCCCAAGTAGCTGGGACTACAGGCGTCCGCCACCTCGCCCGGCTAGTTTTTTGTATTTTTAGTAGAGACGGGGTTTCACTGTGTTCGCCAGGATGGTCTCAATCTCCTGACCTCGTGATCCGCCTGTCTCGGCCTCCCAAAGTGCTGGGATTACAGGCTTGAGCCACCGCGCCCGACCTTTTTTTTTTTTTTGAGACGAAGTTTAGCTTTTGTTGCCCAGACTAGAGTGCAATGGCGCAATCTTGGCTCACCTTAACCTCCATCTCCCAGATTCAAGCAATTCTCCTGCCTCAGTCTCCCGAGTAGCTGGGATTACAGGCATGCACCACCACGCCTGGCTAGTTTTGTATTTTTAGTAGAGACGGGGTTTCACCATGTTGAGGCTAGTCTCGAACTCCTGATCTCAGGTGATTTGCCCACCTCGGCCTCCCAAAGTGCTGGAATTACAGACGTGAGCCATGGTGCCCGGCCAACCCCTTCTATTTCTATTCAACCATTTTTTTTTGCAAACTTGTTCCCATAAACAACTATGGAAACCACTACAAATGGAGAGTACTATAAAATTAATCATGAGGTAACATACAGTGTTCAAAACATCCTTTAACAATCCCTCAACTGATTCTCACCTTTTCAAGTAGACAGGTGAGGGATGGCTATCCCATTTCACAAAAGATGAAATTAACTCAAAATCCAAATATGAACTGTTCAAGACTGCACTGCTTATGAATTGGAGATAAAAGAAACGATTGGAATGACACCCATATCTTCCTCTATTACACCTCTACTTAGAGACAGAATGTCCCCTCACAGCTCCAAATCCAAAAAGCCATACTCTCACATTCTTGCCGTGTGACAGACAGTAAATCACCTGATTACTGGAACCAATCTCCTTATACAAATTAAGAGGATGAAGACACTACTAGATACCTTACTTAATTGCTATAAAAATTAGATATGTGGGCCGGGCGCGGTGGCTCACGCCTGTAATCCCAGCACTTTGGGAAGCCGAGGTGAGTGGATCACGAGGTCAGGAGATCGAGACCATCCTGGCTAACACGGTGAAACCCCGTCTCTACTAAAAATACAAAAAAATTAGCCAGGCATAGTGGCAGGAGCCTGTAGTCCCAGCTGAGGCATGAGAATGGCGTGAACCCAGGAGGCGGAGCTTGCAGTGAGCCGAGATCGCGCCACCGCACTCTAGCCTTGGCGACTGAGCAAGACTCCGTCTCAAAAAAAAAAAATTAGATATGTGAAAATTGTTCTGATACACAAACGGTAGTTACTATTATTTCTGCAAATGATGTATAAATAAGAACTGCACTAACCCCAACAGAGTATAAATAGCAAGGGACTCTACATTCTTCTAAAGCAAGTAACAGAGAGTATTCCTTTCACTGCAGAAATCAGATGACCAAAATTGACTTCGCCCAGATACAATGCTTCCTTAATAATTAATTCTAAAACAAAACAAAACAAAAATAACCAACAAGCAAGTGAAACTGTCATACATTACTGGTGGAAATGCAAAATGGTACGGTATAACCATTTTGGAAAACACTTTGGCAGTTTCTAAAAAAGTTAAGTATAGGTCGGGCGTGGTGCCTCACACCTTTAATCCCAGCACTTTTGGAGGCCAAGATGGGTGAATTACCTGAGGTCAGGAGTTCGAGACCAGGCTGACCAATATGGTGAAACCCCATCTCTACTAAAAATACAAAAATTAGCCACAGGTGGTGGTGCACACCTGTAATCCCAGCTACTCAGTAGGCTGAGGCAGGAGAATTTGCTCAGGAGGCAGAGGTTGCGGTGAGCCACGCCACTGCATTCCAACCTAAGTGACAGAGCAAGACTCCATCTTAAAAAAAAAATGTTAAATATGAAATTACCATAGAACCCAGCAATCCCATGCCTAGGTATTTATCTAAGAGAGATAAAAACATATGTCCACATGCAGAACTGTACATGAATATTTAAAGCTTTATTCATAATCATCAAAATGGGAAAAAATTCAAATGTCCATCAGCTGGTGAACATAACATAATGTTACTCAACAATAAAAAGGAATAACCTATAGATACATGACACAATGTGGATGAATCTCAAATGCATTATGGTAAGTGAAACACATCAGACACAAAGGTTACATACTGTATGATTCTATGTATATGACATTACAGAAAGGAATAAGTAGAGAAACAAATAAACAAAAGCCCCCAAAAAACTATGAGTGACAAAATCCAGTATAAACTAGTAGCTTCCAAGGGCTAGGTAAGAAGAAAGAGGTGTGAGAAAACTTATGGCAAGAATGAAAATTATCTCTATCTGGATTGATTGATGATTACAACTGCATACTAATAATTTAAAACTAATAGAACTATGCCCTGAGAAAGAGCAAGTTTTTTCCTCTACCCAGTGACCAAAAAAAAGAAAAAAAAAGTAAATTTGATTGTATATAAATTACACTCAGCCACGCACAGTGGCATATGCCTGAATCCCAGTACTTTGCAAGATCGAGGCAGGAGGTTCGCTTGGGCCAGGAGTTGGAGACCAGCCTGGGCAACATAGTAAGACCCTGTCACAAACAAAAAATTTAAAAAGAATTTCAAGTTGGCCGGGCGCGGTGGCTCAAGCCTGTAATCCCAGCACTTTGGGAGGCCGAGGCGGGTGGATCATGAGGTCAGGAGATCGAGACCATCCTGGCTAACACGGTGAAACCCCGTCTCTACTAAAAATACAAAAAAAAAAAAAAAAAAAAAATCTAGCCGGGTGTGGCGGCAGCACCTGTACTCCCAGCTACTCCGGAGGCTGAGGCAGGAGAATGGCGGGAACCAGGGAGGCGGAGCTTGCAGTGAGCTGAGATCGCACCACTGCACTCCAGCCTGGGCAACAGAGCAAAAAAAAAAAAAAAAAAGAATTTCAAGTTAGAAGACTCTGCCAAGACAGAAGCATCAAGAAAAAGAGATAAATAAATCATACAAAATGAGTATTTTTCACTGTATCTAGTTTTATACAATAAAATTTTTCCTAAAAATACATACAAAATGGCCAGATGCGGTGGCTCACGCCTATAATCCCAGCACTTTGGGAGGGCGAGGAGGGTGGATCACGAGGTCAGGAGTTCAAGACCAGCCTGGCCAATATGGCGAAACCCCGTCTCTACTAAAAACACAAAACTTAGCCAGACATGGTGGTATGCGCCTAAAGTCCCAGCTATTCGGGAGGCTGAGGCAGGAGAATCACTTAAACCCAGGAGGTGGATGTTGCAGTGAGCTGAGATCAAGCCACTGCACTCCAGCCTGGGTGACGGAGCAAGACTCTGTCACAAAAAAAAAAGGAAAAAAAAAGAGAAAGGGTTACAAACGACTTTCTCCCTAAATGAACTTTGTGGTATTGGACCAGAATTAAAGGTATTAGTATGAACTCATGGTTTCTATTATAGTTACAATAGAAATAAATTTGCCACGCGGGGGGCTCACACCTGTAATCCCAGCACTTTGGGAGGCCAAGGCGGGTGGATCACGAGGTCAGGAGTTCGAGACCAGCCTGGTCAACATGGTGAAACCCTGTCTCTAACAAAAATACAAAAATTAGCTGGGCCTGGAGGCAGGCGCCTGTAATCCCTGCTAGTCAGGAGACTGAGGCAGCAGAATCGCTTGATCCCGAGAGGCGGAGGTTGCAGTGAGCCGAGATTGCGCCACTGTACTCCAGCCTGGGCGACAGGGTGAGACTGTGTCTCAAAACAAAAAAAAAAAGAAAGAAATTTAGATATATATATTTTGATATGTGTGTATATGTACGTGTGTGTATGTATTTCCTAGCTCTGTCCATTCAGAGGTTCTAAAAAACAATACTCCAGGCCGGGCACAGTGGCTCAAGCCTGTAATCCCAGCACTTTGGGAGGCCAACTTTGGGAGGCGGATCACGGATCACGAGGTCAGGAGATCGAGACCATCCTGGCTAACACGGTGAAACCCCGTCTCTACTAAAAAAAATACAAAAAACTAGCCGGGCGAGGTGGCGGGCGCCTGTAGTCCCAGCTACTCCAGAGGCTGAGGCAGGAGAATGACGTAAACCCAGGAGGCGGAGCTTGCAGTGAGCTGAGATCCCGCCACTGCACTCCAGCCCGGGCGACAGAGTGAGACTCTGTCTCAAAAAAAAAAAAAAAAAATACTCCAATAGCAATGAGCACACACAGCACCCAAATTTTGATTTCTAAATAATTTTCTCCACTGAAAGGAATTAGGAGAGAAACAGTTTGGAGAAATGGCCAATTCCAAGAAGAGGGTAAGAAGAGCAGAAGCTAAGCCTACAACACCTTTTTTTTTTTTTTTTTTTTTTTTTTGAGACGGAGTCAAGCTCTCTCTCCCAGGCTGGAGTGCAGTGGCCGGATCTCAGCTCACTATAAGCTCCGACTCCCAGGTTTACGCCGTTCTCCTGCCTCAGCCTCCCGAGTAGCTGGGACTACAGGCGCCTGCCACGTCGCCCGGCTAGTTTTTTGTATTTTTTAGTAGAGACGGGGTTTCACCGTGTTAGCCAGGATGGTCTCGATCTCTGGACCTCGTGATCCGCCCATCTCGGCCTCCCAAAGTGCTGGGATTACAGGCTTGAGCCACCGCGCCCGGCCAACACCTTTTTTGTGTGTCAACAAAAGCAGTTAAAAAATGTGGAAACGTGTCAAAATGATACAAACGCCAGCTTGAAGGGGATCTCACTGGCCAAATCTGAACAATGTGAACACAACAAATAATGACAGTAACAGATTATTAAAATAAGAATCCATAAATCCATATTAATATATATAAAGATAAGAAAATGTTCTGCAAAAGAATATTAACTAATAAGCAAGGAAGGATAGAAACAACAACAAAAATTAGCTGACATGTGTCTATAATCCCAGCTACTGCCCCATAAAGTGGCTCCCGCCTGTGATCCCAGTACTTTCGGAGCTTGAGATGGGAGAATAACTTGAGCCCAGGAGTTTGAGATCAGCCTGGGCAACAAAGTGAGACCCATTTCTACAAAATAAAAAATTAAATAAAATTTTATAATTAGGTCAGGCACAGTGGCTCATGCCTGTAATCCCAGCACTTTGCGAGGCTGACACAGGCGAATCACCTGAGGTCAGGAGTTCCAGACCAGCCTGGCCAACATGGTGAAACCCCATCTCTACCAAAAATACTAAAAATTAGCCGGGTGTGGTGGTACATGCCTGTAATCCGAGCTACTGGGGAGGCTGCAGCAGTAGAATCACTTGAACCTGAGAGGCAGAGGTTGCAGTGAACTGTGATCGTGCCACTGCACTCCAGCCTGGGTGACAGAGTGAAACTCCGTCTCAAAAAAAAACCAAACGGGCCGGGCGTGGTGGCTCACGCCTATAATCCCAGCACTTTGGGAGGCTGAGGCGGGCAGATCACGAGGTCAGGAGATCAAGATCGTCCTGGCTAACATGGTGAAACCCCATCTTCACTAAAAATACAAAAAATTAGCCGGGTGCGGTAGCACGCGCCTGTAGTCCCAGCTACTTGGGAGGCTGAGGCAGAAGAATCACTTTAATCTGGGAGGTGGAGGTTGCAGTGAGCCAAGATAGTGCCACTGCACTATAGCCTGGGCGACAGAGCGAGACTCCATCTCAAAAAAAAAAAAACAAAAACAAAAACCAAACAAACAAACAAAAAAAAAACTTTATGTTTAGTAGAGCATGGTGGCACGTACCTCTGGTCCCATCTACTTGGGAGCCTGAGGCAGGAGGATCCTTGAATATGTCTGTTTTTCTTTTTTTTTTTTTTTTTTTTTTTTTTTTTTTGAGACGGAGTCTCACTCTGTCGCCGGGGCTGGAGTGCAGTGGCCGGAACTCAGCTCACTGCAAGCTCCGCCTCCCGGGTTCACGCCATTCTCCTGCCTCAGCCTCCCGCGTAGCTGGGACTACAGGCGCCCGCCATCTCGCCCGGCTAGTTTTTTGTATTTTTAGTAGAGACGGGGTTTCACCATGTTGGCCAGGATGGTCTCGATCTCCTGACCTCGTGATCCGCCGTCTCGGCCTCCCAAAGTGCTGGGATTACAGGCTTGAGCCACCGCGCCCGGCCATGTCTGTTTTTCTAAAGCACCTTGTAGTATTATATTTATAGATGTCATATATTTAAGGGCTGGCCGGCCGCAGTGGCTCACGCCTGTAATTCAAGCACTTTGGGAAGCTAAGGCAGGCATATCACAAGGTCAGGAAATCAAGACCATCCTGGCCAACATAGTGAAACCCGTCTCTACTAAAAATACAAAAATTAGCTGGGTGTGGTGGCACGTGTCTGTAATCCCAAGTACTGAGGAGGCTGCAGGAGGAGAATCACTTAAACCAGGGAGTCGGAGGTTGTAGTGAGCCGAGATCACACCACTGCACTCCAGCCTGGCGACAGAGTGAGACTCTGTCTCAAAAAAAATAAAAAATAAAAATAAATAAATAAATAAATAAAAAATAAAAAATAAAAAATAGGCCGGGCACGGTGGCTCAAGCCTGTAATCCCAGCACTTTGGGAGGCCGACTTTGGGAGGCGGATCACGAGGTCAGGAGATCGAGACCATCCTGGCTAACACGGTGAAACCCCGTCTCTACCAAAAATACAAAAACTAGCCGGGCGAGGTGGCAGGCGCCTGTAGTCCCAGCTACTCGGGAGGCTGAGGAGAATGGCGTAAACCCGGAAGGCGGAGCTTGCGGTGAGCTGAGATCCGGCCACTGCACTCCAGTCCGGGCGACAGAGCGAGACTTCACCTCAAAAAATAAATAAATAAATAAATAAATAAATAAATAATAAAAATAAAAAAATAAAAAATAAAAAGAAGGGCTAAGAATATAGCTTCAATTACTTAGCCAGACCAACTTAGCACGGGAAAATTAATGGGGAGCTTAATTTAAGCAATTGGCTGGGGAATGCAGGAGCTAAAACCATCACCTCTCCCGGCACTTTTCCCTCACCATTCTGAATTTCCCTCATCTCAGCTACTTCTACCTTTAGTCCCAGACATAAAGTTAGTTTAGCTCTAGGGATATAAGACCAAAATGAATAAATCTGTGTTGTTTAAATGTCTGTTCTCATGTGGCTTTGAAAAATTAAAAACAGGCATGACCTCTGCATGGAGATGGCTAAATTAACAAAGAAATAAGGGAAACATTTTTAAGAGAGGAAAAAGTCAAAGTAGTGTATCAAGGGAGCTGTGCTACGCCTGATATTAACATTTCAGGCCGGGCGCGGTGGCTCAAGCCTGTAATCCCAGCACTTTGGGAGGCCGAGACGGGCGGATCACGAGGTCAGGAGATCGAGACCATCCTGGCTAATACGGTGAAACCCCGTCTCTACTAAAAAATACAAAAACCCAGCCGGGCGACGAGGCGGGCGCCTGTAGTCCCAGCTACTCGGGAGGCTGAGACAGGAGAATGGCGTCAACCTGGGAGGCGGAGCTTGCAGTGAGCTGAGAGCTGGCCACAGCACTCCAGCCTGGGCGGCAGAGCAAGACTCCGTCTCAAAAAAAAAAAAAAAAAAAAAAAACATTTCACTGGAGCTGCTACAGAGGTCAGATTACATATTTGTCACCATCAGCTAATTTGATTGAAAGGTCTAGCCAACTCCAAAGCTATAAATTCAGACAGAAGGATACCAAGCTCTGGGTTATTCTGAATTTGTATTTCGATTTCTGCGTTTAATTACAACACAAAATAGAAGGGTAAAATCAAACCTTAAAGAGCCACATTGCAAAGTAAAGCTTCATTGCATAGTCTATACTATATTTGATGATCCATATTTGACAGCTCCTCATGGAGCCATGCAAAATTAGCATGGACATTTCTTGGGCTTTTGATGTTCACTGCCATCATCTGCTTCACTGCTAAGATCAGGAAACATATGGGATGAATTGTTAAAGACTGCTGAGAGTTTCTGTTGCCTTTTTTAATTCATCTCTAAGGCCAACTTAGGATACCCCTGAACAAAGTCTCGTATAGCTGTCTTTAAATCATATCCCACTTATTCGGACTTTCTTTGAGACAGAGTCTTGCTCTGTCGCCCAGGCTGGAGTGTAGTGGCAGGATCTTGGCTCACTACAACCTTTGCCTCCCAGGTTCAAGTGATTCTCCCACCTCAGCCTCCCAAGTAGCTGGGATTACAGGCATGCGTCACCATGGCTGGCAAATTTTGTATTTTTATTAGAGACAGGGTTTCTCCATGTTGGTCAGGCTGGTCTCCAGCTCCCAACCTCAGCTGATCCGCCATCCTCAGCCTCCCAAAGTGCTTGAATTACAGACATGAGCCACCGCACCCAACCTGGACTTTTTTAAAGTAAGAGTTGTTAGGGAAAGAAAGTTGAAGAAAGATTATGCGAAATATCTCAAGCTCTGGGCTCCTCTAGAACACATGTCTAAAAACCCCTAGTCTAGCAAAAAGAAGCCATGCGATAGAGGGTTAAAAAAGAAAGTGGGTTTTTAGCTGGGTGTGGTGGCTCACGCCTGTAATCCCAGCCCTTTGAGAGGCAGAGGCAGGTAGATCACAAGGTCAGGAGTTCAAGACCAGCCTGGCCAAGATGGTGAAACCCCATCTTTACTAAAAATGCAAAAATTAGCCAGGCATGGTGGCAGGCGCCTGTAGTCCCAGTTGCTCGGGAGGCTGAGGCAGAGAACTGCTCGAACCCGGGAGGTGAAGGTTTCAGTGAGCCGAGATCACACCACTGCACTCAGCCTGGGCAACAGAGACTGTCTCAAAAAAAAAAAAAAAAAATGGGTTTTTGGACACTCAATGTATAATGAATGAACTTGACACCAAGATTAAACTAGTTAGGAAGAGTGAATCTACTACTTATTAACTGTATGATCTTGGACAATTAAATTCTCTCATTTCTTTTTTATTTATTTTTTCTGAGATGGAGTCTCGCTCTGTCACCCAGGATTTATCACTAAAACAGAGATACTCTCTTCTAAGTTTGATCTATAATTAAATGAGATGATTGATATACATAAAAAATGCCCAGCAGAAAATCCAGCTAAGACTTTTTCCTAAAAGAATTCAACTATACTTAAAGTCATACTAGGCTGACATATCTGCTTATTGACTCATTTCAAAAGTTCAAGTTATGGTACCCCAGCCCCTAAAATTCCAGATAGCCTCAAGGCCCTCAAGGGGCCAGGGACAGAAACCAGAGACAGAAGCAAAAAGCTACTTAACCAGCCTTAATAAAATCCAGAAACAGGGTCTGTCACATGTACAAACACTAGTTCACATCGCACATGTAAACTATTAGTACAGCATTATGAGACCCCTTCCTTGGTAATCTTACCAAAGTGTAAACAATAACTAGAGTGATTCTTCCTCATTAGCCTCCAAGCTTTCAGGAATTTGAAGTAAATCTTTACAAAAGAATGGTCACTTTCTATGAGATTCAAAACAATACTCTAAAACTAAGGAACGAGAACAAAACTGGAAGGTGAGAAACCTTACTTCCCCACCTCTTCCTCCTATTTTCATTACCCTGGAAGAGGTGTGAACTTAGTGAATTAACTCACCTTGATCTCAATGCTGCACTCATTCATTAAGCACTATCATTTAAACCATTCTTCCTGCCTAAAAGTCTAGACTCACATAATTTATACAACATTTAACACTTGAGAACAAGCTTAAAGTCAATCTCTCTGCTTATTATTATTTTTTTCTTTCTAGACGGAATTTCACTCTTTTGCTCAGGCTGGAATGAAGTGGCGTGATCTCAGCTCACTATAACCTTCCGCCCCCTGGGTTTAAGGGATTCTCCTGCCTCAGCCTCCTGAGTAGCTGGGATGATAGGCACCCGCCACCACACCTGGCTAGTTTTTGTATTTTTAGAAGAGACGAGGTTTTGCCATGTTGGCCAGGCTGGCCTTGAACTCCTGACCTGAGATGATCCACCCGCCTCATACTAGGCTGACATATCTGCTTATTGACTCATTTCAAAAGTTCAAGTTATGGGCCGGGCGCGGTGGCTCAAGCCTGTAATCCCAGCACTTTGGGAGGCCGAGACGGGCGAATCACGAGGTCAGGAGATCAAGACCATCCTGGCTAACATGGTGAAACCCCGTCTCTACTAAAAATACAAAAAAAAACTAGCCGGGCGACCTGGCGGGCGCCTGTAGTCCCAGCTACTCGGGAGGCTGAGGCAGGAGAATGGCGTAAACCCGGGAGGCGGAGCTTGCAGTGAGCTGAGATCCGGCCACTGCACTCCAGCCTGGGCTACAGAGCGAGACTCCGTCTCAAAAAAAAAAAAAAAAAAAAAAAAAAAAAAAAAAAAAAAAAGTTCAAGTTATGGTACCCCAGCCCCTAAAATTTCAGATAGCCTCAAGGCCCTCAAGGGGCCAGGGACAGAAACCAGAGACAGAAGCAAAAAGCTACTTAACCAGCCTTAATAAAATCCAGAAACAGGGTCTGTCACATGTACAAACTCACGTCGCACATGTAAACTATTTTACATAAATAAAAAAATACTATTTTACATAAAAAACTATTTTACATAAATATGTAAACTATTTTACATATTTATTTACAAATAAGCCTTTGGAAAAGGCTCCCAAAGTGCTGGGGTTACAGGTGTGAGCCACTGCGCCTGGCCATCATTATTTTTTATTATTTTGAGACAGGGTCTCTCTCTGTCACCCAGGCTGGAGTGCAGTGGCGCTATCACTGCAGCTTCCACTACTTGGGCTCAAGTGATCCTCCCACCTCAGCCTTCCAAGTAACTGGGACTGCAGCTGAGTGCCACCACCATCACTGCCGACCTCTCTGCTGTCTGAATCTGTATATAAGAAAACTAGGCCGGGGTGGGCGCGGTGGCTCACGCCTGTACTCCCAGCTGGAGTGCAATGGCGCAAAATCTGCTCACCGTAACCTCCGCCTCCCAGGTTCAAGCAATTCTCCTGCCTCAGCCTCTTGAGTAGCTGGGACTACAGGCATGCGCCACCATGCCCCGCTAATTTTGTATTTTTAGTAGAGACGTGGTTTCTCCATTTTGGTCAGGCTGGTCTCAAACTACCGACCTCAGGTGATCTGCCCGACTCGGCCTCCCAAAGTGCTGGGATTACAGGCATGAGCCACGGCACCCGGCCGAGAGGACCACATTTAGAGGAGCAGTGATCTTCAATCAAGGGACAGAGTCAGCTAAGGGCAACACCCACAAGACGGGGGCAGGAAAACAAATGCCATAACCTCAAAGGGGAAGGAAGCTCATTGATGTAGTCCATGTAGGTAAGTCAGCTTCCCAGGGCACAGGATAGGGTGAGAAAAGATGTAAAGGAGACCTAGAAGAGCAAACGAAATGTACCTACTCAATGTCAGATAAGTCTTTCTGGTGCACTTTCCGATCTCTTCTGTAATCCTAATGGTTAAGTGCCAGATAAGGAAAGGGATACTCAACACGATCATTCTCACCCCTTTTGAATAGTAATGCACAGGTCCTACAAAACATTTTGTAAACACGTAACCGAACTACAAAACATTTGTAACTACAAAACATTTGTAAACATTTGTAACCGAGTTTTTCACTAGTAAATATGGTCATTTGTAACCGAGTTTTTCACTAGTAAATATGGTCATTTACCATTCCACTTGTAACTGTTTAGACTTGCTTGAAGGTCCAACGATTATACACCTTTCTCAACACTAATGAGATTCCCACTTACCTTGCTAGGCAAAATAAAATTACAAAAAAGGAGTTTATAATTCAGAAGCTTATATTCTTAGATAACTAAGAAGGCAGAATGAGGTACATGCCACAGAGAGAAAGGAAAGGCCTGTGGTACTGTGAAAAGTTCTGGAACAGGCTTCTTTGCCATCTGGCCCCTGCCAGGAACAACTCCAGCCAGAATTCACTATTAACAAGGTATACAAGTTTCAATCAGGTTCCCTGTAGGTCCAGATCTGATGAACTACTCAACAAGCCCTCAACTACCTTCAGCCAGTAGAGTTCACCCTTTCTCCTCCTGGGAAAAGCCTCCCTTCTCCTTTAAAGCCTGGTTCAAATGTCACCCCCTTAGCTGGACCTTACCTGGACTCTCAAGGAACAATTCGTTATGCCTCCTCTGCCTTCCCAAAAGCCTTATGCTTAAAGAACTTAAAGCATTTTATCATTACCTGTTGACTTGTGCAGGGCCCCTCCTAGACTGAGACCTTAAGTCAGATGGTATGCCCTCAGCCACTAACAACCACCAGAACAGAATGTGTCAAGTACGGTTTTAAGTAATTTACATATATTAACATATATTAAGCATCATAATAAACCTGCAAATGGGGTAGAAATTTTATCTCCATTTTTCAGATGAGGAAAATGACGTGCACAAGAAGGTTAAGTAATGAGCCTAAAGTCTCAAAACTTGTTAGGATTGGTCCCCAGGATTTTAACCTCAACACAACTCCAGAATTAGATTTCAAAAGTTTAGAATTTCAATTTTAACCATTACATTTTATTTTTTTTTTTTGAGACAGAGTCTTGTTGCGTTGCCCAGGCTGGAGTGCAGTGGCGTGACCTCGGTGTACTGCAACCTCCGCAGTATCTTTCAAGCAATTCTCCTGCCTCAGCCTCCCAAGTAGCTGGGACTACAGGAACACGCCACCACGCCTGGCTAATTTTTTTGTATTTCTAGTAGAGATGGGGTTTCACAATGTTGGCCAGCCTGGTCTTGAACTCCTGACCTTGTGATCCGCCTACCTCAGCCTCCCAAAGTGCTGGGATTACAGGCATGAGTCACCATGGCTGGGTTTTTTATGTTTTTTTTTTTTTTTTTTGAGATGGAGTTTTGCTCTTATTGCCCAGGCTGGAGTGCAATGGTGGGATCTCAGCTCACTGCCACCTCTGCCTCCTGGCTTCAAGCAATTCTCCTGCCTCAGCCTCCTGAGTAGCTGGTACTACAGGCCACCGTCACCACAGCCAGCTTCTTTTTATATTTTTAGTAGAGATGGGGTTTCACCATGTTGGCCAGGCTGGTCTCAAACTCCTAACCTCAGACGATCTGCCCACCTCGGCCTTCCAAATGCTGGGATTACAGGCGTGAGCCACCGTGCCTAGCCATTACATTTTACTTCTACCGAATAAGCTAGATTTTCATCAGAGCAATAAACCTAATGGATTGAGAAGGTACTACTACAAGATCAATATCTCCACCCCAAGAGGTATTGTTAAATTTCACCAATAGGTGTGGAAAGACAATATTGGAACTGCTACTACCATTTAGTTCAGCTCATCCTTCTGTAAAATGTCTATTTTTGTATGTTATAAAACATACCTAGGACGGGTGTGGTGGCTCACGCCTGTAGTCTCAGCTACTTGGGAGGCTGAGACAGAAGAATAGCTTGAACCCAGGAGGTTGCAGTGAGCCAAGATCACGTCGCTGCACTCCAGTCTGGGTGACAGAGCAAGATTCCGTCTCAAAAAAAAAAAAAAAAAGTCCTTTCATTTTACAGAGACACTGCACCTTTGCAGGCCTAGAAGTGTAATCACTATCTGCCTCTTTAGTTGGAAATTTCATGAGGAATGGATCAAACCATCAAAAGCAGTAACTGTAAGCTGGGTGTATCTACTTTTTCTATCTTCAATCCAACATTTAACGGGTGCAAAAAAAAAAAAAAGGCTTAAAGCCTCCCTTTCACGTGTTTAAGGACATCAGCTCTGAGACTAGTACTCAGAGTATCTTCTGTTGCTCAGTTTCATCCTCTGCAAAATGGGCATCCTCAAACAATGTCTTACTTAGGATGTCACTAAGATTAAACAATAAAAAAACATGCAAAACATGTTTATCTGTTTCCTCATTTACTATGTCTCTCCCCTCTCCTAACTAAACTCAAAACCCCAGTTTGGTCTATGTTGTTTATTGTTGTATTCCCAGGGCCTGGAATGGTATTTTTAAACTTACTATAATAGATGATTTAATAAATATTAAGTGAATAGAAAGCAAAATGGTGCTCAAAAACATGTTGGCTATTATAATTACAGTAATGACAAACAATTAAAATTTTATTGTTCTTATTCAGAGAAGCTACCCTTCCCCCAAGGATCTCACACATCGAAGAACACTAGATAAATGCTGGAATGGCTAAATGGAAGTAAGAATAACAATTAGATCATGGAGCAGGACTAACAGACAACAAAATAAAATCTTAAATACACGGCTAGAGCCTAATTTCGGAATTCTCCGAGTGCGGTGCACACTAGATCAGATTAATAAAAGATGATTACAATAATGACAGTTTTCACAATTGTGTGTGCGCCAGGGTCGGTGTCAAGCGTTTTACTGGCTTCACGAAATCCAAGAACTCTGGGGGAGGGAGGGAACCCGCTCCACACTCCCATTTTGCAGATGGGGGAAATGAGGCACCGGGAGAGAGAGCCAAGGTCACTACCTGCAAATGGGGAAGCCTGGATGTAAAGCCAGGCAGCCAACCCCTGAGCCTGCGCTCAAACAGGCCCTCTGAGGGGCCATTCTCGTCTCCTCCAACCCTCAACGTCGGGTAGGTGTAGTATTTCCCTCAAGAGCCGGACTTCATGGCCCCAGCGCCGGGAGAACAAAATGATTCTGGTCTGCCAGCAAGTCCCATGGACGCCGGCCCGACCTAGGCTCCGAGGCCGAGGGCCCCAGTTTCCCTCACACCGTGAACCCCGAGCTCTTCGGGCGGCGCAGGAAGCGACGGGGTGGCCTCAGGAGCCCGGGAAGGCCCGCCCCGCTGCATGACCTTGGATCCGCCGCCCCGCTTCAGGCCTCAGTTTCCACTCCCGGCCTCGCGCCCGAGGCACTCGGAATCACCGCGCTTGTGGAGCCGCAGGCCCTCACACGCCCCCCTCGGCCGCCCGAATTCACGCCCCACTTACGCTGCAAGGCGGCCGCTCCAGGGACGCCTACCATCGCCGAGCGCCGCCACCGCGCACCGCCCGCCTCGACCCGCGACACGGGTCCCTCGCAGGCGCCGCCCGCCTCAACCCGCGGCCGGGGTCCCTCGCAGGCGTCGCCGCGAGATCTGCAGCCGCCGAGCCACTACCACCGCCGCTGTCGCCGCCGCCGCCGCCGCCGTTAGGCCGCGCGCCGCCCCGCCCCCGACTGGCCCCGCCCCGCCCACCGAGCACGCCCCCGCCGCGCGCTCTCGCCGCCAGGCCAAGGCACGCGGAAGCCCGGCCCTAAGACCAGCTCCCATTAAGCCCCGCCCCCTAACCTGGCCCGCCCCTTCCGCGGGAACCGACCGCCGAATCCCGACGCATCCTGCTTCTCAGACCTGCCCCCTCGGCATCACGCGCGCCCGTCACGCGCACGGCCCACTTTCTAGCTCCAGGCTTCCCGGTGTGGCCAGGGCAGCGGCCCAGGCTCGGGGGCGGAGTCCTAGGGGGAGGGATTACAATGAGTGGCAACATCTCACCTGACTTCTCCAGGTACAGGCCTGGCTTTTGCGCATGCCTTTGAGCGAGCCAAAGTGTTTTTGGCCTAAAGTGTTCTAAGTGCCTAAAATTTCATCATCATAATATTAATAACTGTTGGCCGGGCGCGGTGGCCCACGCCTGTTATCCTAGCATTTTAGGAGGCTAAGAAAGGAGAATCACTTGAGCTCGGGAATTTGAGACTAGCGTCTCTATTAAAATAAATAAATAGGCCGGGCGCGGTGGCTCAAACCTGTAATCCCAGCACTTTGGGAGGCCGAGACCGGCGGATCACGAGGTCAGGAAATCGAGACCATCCTGGCTAATAGGGTGAAACCCCGTCTCTACTAAAAAATACAAAAAACTAGCCGGGCGAGGTGGCAGGCGCCTGTAGTCCCAGCTACTCGGGAGGCTGAGGCAGGAGAATGGCGTAAACCCGGGAGGCGGAGCTTGCAGTGAGCTGAGATCTGGCCACTGCACTCCAGCCTGGGCGACAGAGCAAGACTCCGTCTCTAAATAAATAAATAAATAAAAATAAAAAATAGGCCGGCACGGTGGCTCAGGCCTATAATCCTAACACTTTGGGAGGCCGAGGAGGGTGGATTACCTGAGGTGAGAACTTCGAGACTAGCCTGGCCAAACGCTGTCTCTACTAAAAATACAAAAATTAGGGCCGGGCGCAGTGGCTCAAGCCTGTAATTTTAGCACTTTGGGAGGCCGAGACGGGAGGATCACGAGGTTAGGAGTTTGAAGAGCAGTCTGGACGATAAGGTGAAACCCCGTCTCTACTAAAAAAAAAAAAAAAAATTAGCTGGGCGTGGTGGTGCGTGCCTTTAGTCCCAGCTACTCCGGAGGCTGAGGCAGGAGAATCGCTTGAACCGGGAGACAGAGGTTGTGGTAAGTCGAGATCATGCCACTACACTCCAGCCTAGCGAAAGATCGAGACTCTGTCTCAAAAATAAATTATTATTATTATTTTTCAAACAGTTTAAAAAAACACGAGATTCTTATGCAAAGTAGAATAAACACATATCAATGATTTTACTTATTAGTTAAGAAGGGAACCAATGAGATGAAAAGACTGGTTCAAAGGAGAATTTCAGGAAGGGGATTTACATAATCAGTCTGTAAAATCATGTACTTTCTCTTAATGGTATATATCCCATTTGCCATTTTGCATTTACTTCTCTCATTGTTGGATTGCTGTCTGCTTCTACGGACCTCAAATTTCATAAAATGTTTTGTTGTTTGTTCACTATTCTATCTCCAGTGTCTGCGGCAGAGTTGGTACCCCATAAATATCTGTTAAATACTCTTTTGTTGGCCAGGCCCAGTGGCTCACACCTGTAATCCCAGCACTTTTGGGAGGTGGGTGGATCACCTGAAGTCAGGAGTTGGAGACCAGCCTGGACAACATGGTGACACCCTGTCTCTACAAAAAAAATACAAAAAAATTACCCAGACATGCTGGTGTGTGCCTATAATCCCAGCACTTTGGAAGGCCACGGCGGGTGGATCACCTGAAGTCAGGAGTTCAAGACCAGTCTGGCAAACATGACAAAACCCTGTCTGTACTAAAAAATACAAAAATTAAGCCGAGCGTGGTGACAAGCGCCTGTACTCCCAGCTACTCAGGAAGATGAGGCAGGGGAAATTACTTGAACCCAGGAGGCAGAGGTTGCAGTAGGCTGAGATCATGCCACTGGACTCCAGACTGGGCAACAGAGTGAGACCTTACCTCAAAAAAAAAACAATTGGAGTGCAGTGTAGTGATCACAGCTCAATGCAGCCTCAGATTCCTGGCCTTAAGCAATCCTCCCAACCTTAGCCCCCTGAGTAGCTGGGACTACAGACAAACACCACCATGGTTGGCTAATTTTCTTTTTTTTTTTTGAGACGGAGTCTCGCTGTGTCAGTGAGGCTGGAGTACAATGGAGCGATCTCGGCTCACTGCAACCTCTACCTCCTTGAACTTTGAACTCCTGGGTTCAATAAATTCTCCTACCTCAGCCTCCCCAGTAGCTGGGATTACGCACGCCTGCCACCACACCAGCTAATTGTTGTATTTTTCGTAGAGATGGGTTTCACTATGTTGGCCAGGCTGTGCTGGTCTCGAACTCCTGACCTCAGGTGATCCTCCTGCCTCGGCCTACCAAAGTGTTGGGATCACAGGTGTGAGCCACCACGCCTGACCAGCTAGTTTTCTTTTTTTTTTTTCTTTTTTTTTTTGAGACGTAGTTCTGCTCTTGTTGCCCAGGCTAGAGTGCAGTGGTGTGATCTTGGCTCACTGTAACCTTCACCTCCTGGGTTCAAGAGATTCTCCTGCCTCAGCCTCCTGAGTAGCTGGGATTACAGGCGGCACTGCCACCACGCCCGGCTAATTTTTGTATTTTTAGTAGAGACAGGGTTTCACCATGTGTGCCAGGCAGGTCTCGAACTCAGGTCTCAAACTCCTGACCTCAAGTGATCCTCCCACTTCGGCCTCCCAAAGTGCTGGGATTACAGGCTTAAGCCACAGCACCCGGCCTCCGCCCAGCCTAATTTTGTATTTTTAGTAGAGACGGGGTTTTGCCATGTTGGCCAGGCTGCTTTCAAACCCCTGACCTCAGGTGATCTGCCTGCCTCGGCCTCCCAAAGTACTGGGATTACAGTTGTGAACCATGGCGTCCAGCCCCGACCAACTAATTATTCTTATTCTTATTCTTATTCTTATTCTTTTTTTTTTTTTTTGAGGTGGAGTCTTGCTCTGTCTCCCAGGCTGGAGTGCAGTGGCACGATCTCGGCTCACTGCAAGCTCCGCCTCCCGGGTTCAAGCCATTCTCCTGCCTCAGCCTCCTGAGTAGCTGGAACTACAGGTGCCCACCACCACGCCTGGCTAATTTTTTGTATTTTTAGTAGAGACGAGGTTTCACCATGTTAGCTAGGATAGTCTTGATCTCTTGACCTCGTGATCCACCCGCCTCAGCCTCCCTAAGTGCTGGGATTACAGACGTGAGCCACCGCGCCCGGCTCTTATTCTTATTATTTTTAGTAGAGGTGGCGTCTCTTTGTATTAGCCAGGCTGGTCTTGAACTCCAGAGCTCAAGCAATCCTCCAGCCTGAGCCTCTCAAAGTTCTAGAATTGTAAGCATGAGCTGCCACACCCAGCCTTCAAACTTTTTAAGATTCAAGTAAGAGAGACTAGGCCCAGTGGCTCACACTGGTAATCCCAGCACTTTGGGAGGCTGAGGCGGGCTGATCATGAGTTCGGGAATTTGAGACCAGCCTGGCCAACATGATGAAACCTTGTCTCTACAAAAAGTACAAAAATTAGCCAGGTGTGGTGGTATGCACCTGTAATCCCAGCTACTCAGGAGGCTGAAGAATGAGAATCTCTTGAACCCGGGAGGCAGAGGTTGCAGTGAGCTGAGATTGTGCACTCCAGTGAGACTCCATTTCAAAAACAAACAAAAAAAAGAACTATTATGAACAATTTTATGCCCTCAAGTTTGACATTTTAGATAAAATCAATAATTTCCTTGAAAGATACAAACTACTAAAGCTCACTGAATAAGCTGATCATCTGAATATCCCATATATATTAAGAAAATTAGGCCAGGTGTGATGGTTCATACCTGTAATCCCAGCATTTTGGGAGGCCAAGGTGGGAGAATTCCTTAAACCTAGGAATTCAAGATCAGACTGGGCAACATAATGAGACCCTGTTTCTACGAAAACTGAATTTTAAGTGTTAGCAGGCATGCTGGCACAAGACCATGGTCCTAGCTACTTAGTA
Source organism: Rhinopithecus roxellana (assembly GCF_007565055.1). Classification (NCBI taxonomy): domain Eukaryota; kingdom Metazoa; phylum Chordata; class Mammalia; order Primates; family Cercopithecidae; genus Rhinopithecus; species Rhinopithecus roxellana. The sequence goes on along the minus strand of NC_044561.1, from coordinate 105,747,133 downwards.
GGTTGAGGTGGGAAAATCACTTGAACCTGAGGGGTCAAGACTGCAGTGAGCCGAGATCACATCACTGCACTCCAGCCTAGGCAACAGAGCAAGACTCTGTCTCAAAAAAAAAATTACATTTATGGTTAGGCCAAGCATGGCAGCTCACACCTGTAATCCTAGCATTTTGGGAGGCCTAGACAGGTGGATTGCTTGAGCCCAGGAATTCAAGACCAGCCTGGGTAACATGGCAAAACTCCAGCTCTACAAAAAATACAAACGTTTGCCATTCATAGTGCTGCATCCCTTTAGTCCCAGCTACTTGGGAGGCTGAGGTGGGAGGATCACTGAAGCCCAGAAGGTTGAGGCTGAAGCAAGCGGTGATCATGTCACTACACTCCAGCCAGGGTGACAGAGTGAGACCCTGTCTCAAAAAAATTATAGTTAAAAATCTTCCAAAAACGGACTCCAGACCCAGAAGGCCTTACTTGCTAATTTTACCAAATATTTAAGAAGATATAAGCCAGGCACGGTGGCTCAAGCCTGTAATCCCAGCACTTTGGGAGGCCAAGACGGGCGGCTCACGAGGTCAGGAGATTGAGACCATCCTGGCTAACACGGTGAAACCCCATCTCTACTAAAAAATACAAAAAACTAGCCGGGCGAGGTGGCGGCGCCTGTAGTCCCAACTACTCGGGAGGCTGAGGCAGGAGAATGGCGTGAACCCGGGAGGCGGAGCTTGCAGTGAGCTGAGATCCAGCCACAGCACTCCAGCCTGGGTGACACAGCGAGACTCCGTCTCAAAAAAAAAAAAAAAAAAAAGAAGATATAATACCAATTCCACATAATCTCTTCCAGAAAATATAGAAACATTTCCAACTCATTTTGTTAGGTCAGCATTAGCCTAATACCAAAAAACACACAAGAAAATACTACAAAAGACACTACAAGAAAACTACAGGCCGGGTGTGGTGGCTTATGCCTATAATCCCAACAATTTGGGAGGCCAAGGCAGGTGGATCACTTGAGGTCAGGAGTTTGAGACCAGCCTAGACAACATGGTGAAACCCAGTCTGTACTAAAAATACAAAATTAGCCAGGTGTGGTAGCACATGCCTGTAATCCCAGCTACTGGGGAGGCTGAGGCAGGAGAATTACTTGAACTCAGGAGGTGGAGCTTGCAGTGAGCCGAGATCACGCCATAACACTCCAGCCAGGTGACAGAGCGAGACTCTGTCTCAAAAATAAATAAATAAATAAAAATACAAATACAAAAATTGGCCAGGCACGGTGGTTCACGCCTGTAATCCCAGCACTTGGGAGGTCGAGACAGAAACAGGCAGATCATCTGAGGTCAGGAGTTGGAGACCAGCCTGGCCAACATGGTGAAATCCCGTCTCTACTAAAGATACAAAAAAAATTAGCCAGACTTGGTGGCAGGTGCTTGTAATCCCAGCTACCCGAGAGGCTGAGGCAGGAGAATCACTTGAGCCCAGGAGGCGGAGGTTGCAATGAGCCAAGATTATGCCATTGCACTCCAGCCTGGGGAACAAGAGTGAGACTTTGTCTCAAAAAAAAAAAAAAAAATTAGCTGGGCGTGGTAGCACGAGCCTGTAGTCCCAGCTACTCAGGAGGCTGAGGCAGGAGAATCCCTTGAACCCAGGAGGTGGAGGTTGTGGTGAGCCAAGATCGAGCCATTGCACTCAGCCTGGGCAATGAGAGAGTTAAACTCCATCTCCAAAACAAAAAAGAAACAAAGAAAATATTAGGAAATGGAATCCAAAAATATATGAAAAGGATAATACATTATGAACAAATTAGGGTTACCCAGGGAACACAAAGCTGGTTCAAAAACTTTTTTTTTTTTTTGAGACGGAGTCTTGCTCTGTCGCCCAGGCTGGAGTGCAGTGGCCGGATCTCAGCTCACTGCAAGCTCCGCCTCCCGGGTTCACGCCATTCTCCTGCCTCAGCCTCCCGAGAAACTGGGACTACAGGCGCCCACCACCTCGCCCGGCTAGTTTTTTGTATTTTTTTTTTTTTTTAGTAGAGACAGGGTTTCACCGTGTTAGCCAGGATGGTCTCAATCTCCTGACCTCGTGATCCGCCCGTCTTGGCCTCCCAAAGTGCTGGGATTACAGGCTTGAGCCACCGCGCCCGGCCAACTTTTTTTTTTTTGAGATGGAGTTTCGCTCTGTTACCCAGGCTGGAGTGCAGTGGCACAATCTTGCTTCACTGCAACCTCCGCCTCCTTGGTTCAAGCAATTCTTCTGCCTCTGCCTCAGCCTCCTGAGTACCTGGGACTACAGGCACGTGCCACTATGCATGGCTAATTTTTTGTATTTTTAGTAGAGACAGAGTTTCACCATGTTGGCCAGGCTGGACTCGAACTCAAATGATCTGCCCACCTCGTCCTCCCAAAGTGCTGGGATTATAGGCGTGAGCCACCACACTTGGCCTCATTCTACTGTTATTGAAGATAAAACTTTGTTGCTAAGGGCCTGGACAAGGCCTGGTTTCAAAGATAGAGATTTCTCAAGTTCTGTGTGGTTTCAAACATAGAGACAATAAATTAGTCGACACAAGTCACCAACCTTTTCTATTTAGTTGTTATTCTTGCATAGTTCATGGTGGAGTGTGTTTATGTTTTGGGATAGGGGATAGGCCGCCTGGGAGCACATCAGAGCCACAAACCATTAACATTTACAAGTCAAGGGACAGGGCTATGCTGGTTTTAATCATATAACCAGCAGCCGAGGTTATATGATTTAACCTTATAAACTGAATTTGACTTCAACCTTGCAATAACTCTATTTTCCATTTTCCAGCGCCAGGGAAGTTAAGAGATATTATAAGGTCAGCCTGAGTCTGAAGGTTACTCAGGTGATAGAATTTAATTCTGACATTCTTTTTTTTTTTTTTTTTTTTGAGACGGAGTCTCGCTCTGTCGCCCAGGCTGGAGTGCAGTGGCCGGATCTCAGCTCACTGCAAGCTCCGCCTCCCAGGTTCACGCCATTCTCCTGCCTCAGCCTCCCGAGTGGCTGGGACTACAGGCGCCCGCCACCTCACCCGGCTAGTTTTTTGTATTTTTTAGTAGAGACGGGGTTTCACCGTGTTAACCAGGATGGTCTCGATCTCCTGACCTCGTGATCCGCCCGTCTCGGCTTCCCAAAGTGCTGGGATTACAGGCTTGAGCCACCGCGCCCGGCCGAATTCTGACATTCTTTTCACAGCCTTCTGGAAGCCTTGTAGACTTAGATAGACCTAAGGAAATGGCTTGAGGCCCTGGCTCTTTCTTGTCCAAGTCCAGTGACTGTTTTTCTTTAACTAGTGACGAGAAGGATAAAGATGGGCGTTAGGGAGAAGTGTGTGCTGCTTGCCATCTGCCCTGGCCATGCCCGTTTCGCTAATGAAGGATAAACACAAGGCCAGGCCAGATGACAGTCAGTGAGGGGAAGCGACTTAGAGGTGTTGGTCCTTCTTGGGTAAACAGGAGCCTGAAATACCCATGGCACTTTAAAAAATATCTTTGTGTGCCAGAAAAATATTTGACAGGGCTGGGGCTTTTCTTTTCTTTTCTTTTTTTTTTTTTTCGAGACACAGTTTCACTCTTGTTGCCCAGGCTGGAGTGCAATGCATGGCAACCTCTGTCTCCCAGGTTCAAGCGATTTCCCTGCCTCACCTCACCCTCCCAAGTAGCTGGGATTACAGGCATGTGCCACCACACCTGGCTAATTTTGTATTTTTAGTAGAGACAGGGTTTCTCCATGTTGGCCAGGCTGGTCTCAAACTCTGGACCTCAGGTGATCCACCTCCCTTGGCCTCCCAAAGTGCTGGGATTACAGGTATGAGCCACCAGGCCCAGCAGCTGGGGCTTTTCTAATAAGCAAGGCTTTTTCTCCCAAGAAGGCTGAAGAGCCCAAAACTCCCAGAAAGAGAGAAGAACAAGTTCCTCGGCTGCTGGTTATATGATTAAAATTTATTATTGTTTATGCTTATGAGAGGAATGTGAGCATAGTCATGGTGAAGAATTTGTACACTACATAAGAAGATTGTGACTAAGCAGTGAATTCTTTTTTTCCTTAACTCTAATCTCGTGACAGATTATCTTAATTCTTCTTTTCTTTTTTTTTTTTTTTTTTGAGACGGAGTCTTGCTCTGTTGCCCAGGCTGGAGTGCAGTGGCACGATCTCGGCTTGCTGCAAGCTCCGCCTCCCAGGTTCACGCCATTCTCCTGCCTCAGCCTCCAGAGTAGCTGTGGCTACAGGTGCCCACCACCATGCCCAGCTAACTTTTTGTATTTTTAGTAGAGATGGGGTTTCACCGTGTTAACCAGAATGGTCTCAATCTCCTGACCTCGTGATCCGCCCACCTCGGCCTCCCAAAGTGCTGGGATTACAGGCTTGAGCCATCGCGCCCGGCCAGATTGTCTTAATTCTTAAGGTTGAGAAATAGGCCAAGAAAGTGGTGGCTCATGTCTGAATCTCAGCACTTAGTGAGGCCAAGGTGGGAGGATCACTTGAGGCCAGGAATTCAAGACCAGTCTGGGCAACATTGCAAAACCCCATTGGCCAGCTGCAGTGAGCAGTGATTGTGCCACTACACTTCAGCCTGGACAATAGAGCAAGACTCTGTCTCAAAAAGTAAAAAGAAAAAAGAAAGAAATCGTCACCATTTTACTGTATAGTATTCCCAACTTTTTTCTATTCATGGACCTATTTACATAATTGAGATCACACTATTAGCACATTTCTGCATCCTGCCTTTTTTTTTTTTTTAAATATTTTATTTATTTATTTATTTTGAGATGGACTCTTACCTGTTGCCCAGGATGTAGAGCAATGGCATGATCTAGGCTCACTGCAACCTCCGCCTCCTGGGTTCAGGTGATTCTTCTGCCTCAGCCTCCTGAGCAGCCTGGGATTACAGGCACGTGCCAGCACACCCAGTTAATTTTTGTATGTTTAGTAGAGATGCGGGTTTCACCACATTGGCCTGGCTGGTCTCGAACTCATGACCTCAAGTGATCTACCCGCCTTGGCCTCCCAGAGTGTTGGGATTACAGCCGCGAGACACTGCGCCCGGCCTGCATCCTGCCTTTTAAAAAACTATTCTAGGCCTGATGCAGTGGCTCGCGCCTGTAATCCCAGCACTTTGGGTGGCCACGGCGGGCAGTTCACTTGAGATCAGGAGTTGAGACCAGACTGGCCAACATGGTGAAACCTCGGCTGCTGGTTATATGATTAAAATACCATGTAAAAATACAAAAATTAGCCAGGCGTGCTGTAGTCCCAGCTACTCAGGAGACTGAGGCAGGAGAGTTGCTTGAACCTGGGAGGCAAATGTTGCAGTGAGCCAAGTTTGTGCCACTGCACTCCAGCCTGGGCGACAGAGAGGACTCTGTCTCAAAAACAAAAAAAAAAAAGGCTGGCCGCGGTGGCTCACACCTGTAATCCCAGCACTTTAGGAGGCAGAGACAGGCAGATCGCTTGGGGTCAGGAGCTCAAGACTAGCCTGGCCAATGCAGTGAAACCCCATCTCCACTAAAAATACAAAATTAGCCAGGTATGGTCGCACACGGTTGTTATCCCAGCTACTTGGGAGGCTGAGGCAGGAGGATTGCTTGAACCCAGGAGGCGGAAGTTGCAGTGAGCCGAGATCGGGCCACTGCACTCCAGCCTGGCAATAGAGCGAGACTCCATCATAAATAAATAAATAAATAAATGTTAAACAAACGATACCTCCAAGACTCTTTAATGTCCTTAAAATAAAATTCAAACTGCCCACCATGATCTACAAAGTCCTACATTGTTTGGCCCCAGCCTATCGCTTCCCTCACCTCTTTTTTTTTTTTTTTTTTTTTTTTTTGAGACAGAGTCTCGCTCTGTCGCCCAGGCTGGAGTGCAGTGGCCGGTTCTCAGCTCACTGCAAGCTCTGCCTCCCGGGTTTACGCCATTCTCCTGCCTCAGCCTCCCGAGTAGCTGGGACTACAGGGGTCCGCCACCTCACCTGGCTAGTTTTTTGTATTTTTTAGTAGAGACGGGGTTTCACCATGTTAGCCAGGATGGTCTTGATCTCCTGACCTCATGATCCGCCCGTCTCGGCCTCCCAAAGTGCTGGGATTACAGGCTTGAGCCACCGCGCCCGGCCTTTTTTTCTTTTTTTTTTTTTTTGAGACAGAGTTCTACTCTTGTTGCCCAGGCTGCTGGAGTGCAACGGGGCACCATCTCAACTCACTGCCACCTCCACCTCCTGGGTTCAAATGATTCTCCTTCCTCAGCCTCCCAAGTAGCTGAGATTACAGGCGCCTGCCACCACACCTGCCTAAGTTTTGTATTTTTAGTAGAGACAAAGTTTCACCATGTTGGTCAGATTGGTCTCGAACTTCTAGCCTCAGGTGACCCACCTGCCTTGGCCTCCCAAAGTGCTGGGATTACAGGTGTGAGCTACCCAGCCTGGCCCCATCACCTCTTCTTCAACTTCCACGCTGGCAGAGCTTTTCATTCCCTCCATCCCACCCCCTTGTCCAAGTTGTTCAGGCTGGAGGGACAGAGAGACCTCTAGGCAGTGGGCAGGGCTGCAGGCTGCAATCTTGGAGACCAGGGAAGGGATGTTTAAGCCTGAGGCCAAGGAAGGCATATACAAGGTTTCACGAATGCCCTGGAGGACTCTGATTTGCTTTTTAAATTTTTCCTCTAGACAAATGGCCCTAGACAGGCTAAAAGAGAGGAGAAATCCAGAGATTTGAAGCCTTCTTTGAGAATGTTAAAGACTTACCTATTCAGAGTTGCCCACCCTTAGAGCAGAATGTCCCAGATCTCATTCCTATGCATGGGAATCCCTAGGGGCCCTCAGAATTTGGTCTCAAACAGCAACCTGGCTATCAAGTCTGACTGTCTATGGGGGAGTGGTGCAAGAGACACACTTTGAATAGGTCTGTTACTAAGTTGTGGTAAATCTTAGTCTCTGTGTGGCATTTCCCCATCTGTAAGAACAGCACCTGCCTTAGGGGCTGTGGGTAGTGGGTGAGAAAACTGCATTAGGTGCTGTGCGTGTCACCAGGCACAGAGCTTGTGAGTCCTTCCCTCCATCACCGAACACATACCATGTGCCAGGCACTGTCCTGAGCACCAGAGCTACAACTGTGCACAAGACAGACTAAATTCCCACCTCACGGAGGAGGCATTCTGTGAGGGGACCGTGACCATGAACTGACAATGAGCATAGTCAGTATACACTATGCTATGTACTCCAAGGAAAAACAAGGCAGGAGAAAGGCAAGAGGGGCAACCCAGGTTCTTTTTTTTTTTTTTTTGAGACAGAGTCTCACTCTGTCACCCAGGCTGGAGTGCAGTGGCACGATCTCAGCTGACTGCAACCTTGGCCTCTCGGGTTCAAGTGATTCTCCTGCCTCAGCCTCCCAAGTAGCTGGCATTATAGGTATGTGCCACCATGTCTGGCTAACTTTGTATTTTTAGTAGAGACAGGGTTTTGCCATGTTGGCCTGGCTGGTCTCGAACTCCTGACCTCAAGTAAGCTGCCTGCCTTGACCTCCCAAAGTGCTGGGATTACAGGTGTGAGCCACCGCACCCAGCCAAGTACTACTTTATATAAGGAATCAGAGAGAGTGTTCTCTCAGGAGGTATTAATTAAACTCTTGAAACCTGGAGAAGGTAAGAGAGCCACCAGGCTGAGTGAAGGTAGCAGGAACAGAGGTCCAGAGGCAGAAAGATAGCTGCACAGAAAGGACATCAGGATACAGCAGAGACTGAGAAAGGGGACTGCGGCCAGATAACATTATAAATAATATTATAAATAATATACTATTATAAATAATATTTTTTATTTATAATTTAATTTAATGTATTTATTTGAGACTGGGTCTCACTCTGTCACTCAGGCTGTAATGCAGTGGAACTATCATGGCTCACTGCAGCTTTGACCTCCTGGGCTCAAGTGATCCTCCCATCTCAACTGAGACCACAGACACACGCCACCACGCCTAGCTAATTAAAAAATTTTTTTTTTCTTTTTTTTGAGACAGAGTCTCGCTGTGTTGCCCAGGCTGGAGTGCAGTGGCGTGATCTCGGCTCACCACAACCTCCGCCTCCTCGGTTCAAGCGATTCTCCTGCCTCAGCCTCCTGAGTAGCTGGGACTATAGGCACATGCCACCATGCCCGGCTAATTTTTGTATTTTTAGTAGAAACAGGGTTTCACTATGTTGGCCAGGCTGGTCTTGAACTCCTGTCCTTATGATCCACCCGCCTCAGCCTCTCAAAGTGCTGGGATTACAGATGTGAGCCACTGTACCCGGCTAAAATTTTTTGTAGAGACAGGGTCTTGTTGTGTTGCCCAAGCTGGTCTAGAACTCCGGGGCTCAAGCAATACTTCTATCTCAGCTTCCCAAAGTGCCGGGTTTACAGACTTGAGCCACTGTGCTCTGCCAGGAATTTGACTTTGTTTTCCACAAATTTCGGAGCCTCTAGATGGTTTTGAGCAAAGGAGCGACATGATCATCCCTCCAGAGAGAAGGGTATGCCAGGTGAGGCAATGGTGGAAAACCACTGGGTGATTCTGGGGGGAGACCATGGTGGTTTGGAACAGGGTAGTGGCAGTGGAGATGGTGAGTAGGGTTTGGAGGTGTGTTCAATTCGAAGGTGGAGATGGTGGAGTTTGCTGATGGCTTGTGTGTGGGGTATGGAAAAGAGCAGGATGAAGGATCACTCCAAGGTTCTGGGCCTGAGCAGCTGAAAGGATGGAGCAGCCACACGCTGAGGTGGTGACAGCTGTGGAATGAACAAACACGTGCCAAGGGCAAAAGCTCAGGTCTGGGGGTGTTAACTTTGGGATGTCTACATGAGGTCATAGATAGGATTGGTGTTTCTCCATTCCTGCTTTTCCCTGCTGGTGGTGTTGGGGCCACAGTGGATGTGGAATGTGTATAGGTTGAAATAATCTGAATGTGACTTATTTGCACCTTCCACAGCCTCTAGCGCAGCTGAGCCTTGGCGTTTGTGAGGTTGCCAAGCCTTTCCTCCCCCTGCACTCTGGGCCTCCCATCTGGAGCACCTGCCCCAGGTGTCAGCTGTGCGGGGAAACTGTTCATTCCAGGCCCAGACTTGTTATATGATCTTAAACTGCCTCTGGGAGGTGGTGGGGACAGAGCCCACAATTCCCCGGGGCTTCCCTCCCTCGTCCACCTCCGCAGGTGGAGGCTCCTACTGGCGCCTGGGACAGAGTTGGGTGCAGTTGTTTGCTTTACAACACCAACAATTGAGCCTATCCCCTCGGTGCCCCAGGGCACAGCTCCACACCTGTTCTCCACCCTCCATCCCAGGTGCAGGCCCTGCAGAGAACAAAAGGACACATTCGCACCAAGGTCATTCCAAGTACAAACTATCTAGGGTTAGGAACTATCTGCAGTTTCAGCCCCACTGTGGGTTTTGAAATCTATGCCCGGAGGATACAAGGGGATTACTGTGCCTTGATGGGCCTTGTCGGGGGTGAGGAGAAGAAAGGCTGCAGAGAAGACAGCCCTATTCTGAAAAGGGAGAAAAACTGGAGAATTAGAGGGTTTGAATCAGCACTATCCTAGAGAACATTCTGCAGTGATCTGTGCAGCTCAGTAGGATGGCCACCGCAAGTGGTTGTCAAGCATTTCAAATTTGGCTGGTGCAGCTGAGGAACTAAAGTACCAATTTTATTTAATTTTAATTAATTGAAATTTAAATAGCCTAGTGGCCACCAAATGGACAGCACATGTTTCATTTTATTTTATTTAATTTTATTTATTTTATTTCACTCTGTTGCCCAGGCGGGAGTGTAGTGGCTTGATCTCGGCTCACCACAGCCTCTGCCTCCTGGGTACGAGCAATTCTTCTGCCTCAGCCTCCCTAGTAGCTGGGACTACAGGCTCATGCTACCATGCCCGGCTAACTTTTGTTTGTTTGGTTTTCTTTTATTTGAGAACGAGTTTCACTCTTGTCGCCCAGGCTGGAGCGCAATGGCACAATCTCAGCCCACTGCAACCTCTGCCTCCCAGGTTCACGCGATTCTCCTGCCTCAGCCTCCCAAGTAAGTAGCTGGAATTACAGGCGCCTGCCACCACGTCCGACTAATTTTTTATATTTTTAGTGTAGCAGGACAAGCTGCAGACAAAACCCCTCAAACACTGAGACAGTGAAGGGAGTGGCTTTAATCACTTGGGATCATCGGCAGGCTAGCGTCTTAAAATCCGAGCTCATCAGGTACTCAACTTCTGTCCCTTTTAAGGGCTCACAACTGTAAGGGGGTCTGCGTGAGAGGGTCATGATCAATTCAGCAAGCCAGGGGGTACATGACAGGGGCTGCGAGCACTGGTGGTCAGAGTGAAACAGAACAGAACGGGAGGTTTCACAATGTCCTTCCATACCTAGAATCTATAGATAACAAGAGTTGCTAGGTCAAGGGTCGAATTTTAACTACTAGGCTTAGGTCAGGCAGGCCCAGGCCTGGTTTCGGGTCTGGTTCCTAGGCGCCAAGCTACCTGCCTTTAATTTCACTTTTCTTTCCTTTTCTGAGTACAAAACAATTTAAATATGAGAGGGTCTCTCTCTTCCCTCATTAGTAGAGATGGAGTTTCACTGTATTGGACAGGCTGGTCTCGAACTTCTGACCTCGTGATCCACCCGCCTCAGCCTTCCAAAGTTCTGGGATTATAGGTGTGAGCCACCACAATTGGCCAAATTTTTGTATTTTTAGTAGAGATGGGGTTTCACTATGTTGGCCAGGCTGATCTGGAACTCCTGACCCCATGATCCGCCCACCTCGGCCTTCCTAAGTGCTAGGGTTACAGGCCTGAGCCACTACGCCTGGCCAGCACAGGTTTTAACAGTTAACTCTGGAGGATGTTTAGATAATAACAGCTCTTGTTTGTTGAACACCCACTTTATTCCAGGCACATCACACACATCTGACTCCTCGCAACCATTGTATAGGAAAGTGTTGCCTCCATTTTACAGACGACGAACAGTGTAGTGAAGCCACTGAGCAAAGTCCCAGAATGAGGAAGTGCTGAAGGCTGAAAGGGAACACCCAAAATCCCATTTTATAACCCCACTCAAATAAATAAGCCCCAAGGACCAGGCTGGCTTTGTGGCAGTCTAGCTCTATACAAATGAATGGGGTGTGCAAATTGCTAAAAGATGCAAATCGGCCTCCGATTTGGGGGACAAAAGCTCAGACCCTCTGGTCACACCCTGAATCTTTCTGGGCTGTGGGTGGATGGGGGCAGAGGCTGAGTGACAGGGAGGGACCTGGGAGGAGGGGCTGTTGGGGTGGGGGTGGGGCTGACCAGCTGGTGTCGGAGACCCAGGACATCAGCTGGCTGGCGGGCTGGCAGGCTCAGACAATGGGCGGGGGGCCTGGTTGGAACCCTCCTCCCTCTGTGCCTGGCCCTCTCTGCACCCTGGCCAGCTGCCGTGGGCACCTTCTCTGGTCTGAGCCAGGGATTGTGGGGAGGAGGAGAGCATTGAGGGGGTTGAGGGGAGAGTGAAGGATGCTGGGGTAGACGGTCTGGAATGACCTAGGGTGGGAACGGGTTTGGAGAACACGGGAGGTTAGGAAGGTCTCCTTAGTGCCAGACATAGCACAAGAGGATTTGCATACGTCCTTCCGTTTGCTCCTCCCAAAGTCCCCCTGGTAATAGTAATAATAATTATTACCAACAATAGCAATCCGGTAGCTCATGCTGAGCCTGCCTGGCTGGAGCTCAAGGCGTTATCTCAGTTAATCCTCACGACCGCCTTGGGAGCCAAGGACTTTTATTAGGCCCTTTACCAAACCAGGCGCTCCAGGCTCAGAGCAGTTAAGGGACTTGTCTAACATCTCAAGGGTGGGATAAAAAGGGTCTCTCCTCCACCTGAGGCTCTCACCCTCACTTTAAACTGAATGCTTAATCTCTGGGATTGGGAGACTTTTCCCCAACTGATAAAGATACATGAAATTCAAACTTTAGTGTAATTAGGAGAGTTTTATTGAAACACAACCACCCGTGTTGTGTCGTTATGTATTGTCTGTTTGCTCAAATTGTGCACGGCTGATTGCTGTGACAGCAGATAGAGGAGCCACAGGTCACAGCGCCGGGATGGTGTATGGTTTAGTCTGTTTCTCTCTCTTTTTTTTTTTGTTGAGATAGGGTCTCGCCCTGTCACCCAGGTTGGAGTGCAGTGGCATGATCTTGACTCACTGCAACCTCCGCCTCCCAGCTACAAGCGATTCTCCGCTTCAGCCTCCTGAATAGCTGGGCTTACAGGTACGATCACCATGCTTGGCCCCATTTTTTTTATTTTTGGTAGAGACGGGATTTCATTATGTTGGCCAGGCTGGTCTGGAACTCCTGACCTCAGGTGATCCGCCCACGTCAGCCTCCCGAAGTGCTGGGATTACAGGCTTGAACCACCATGCACAGCCTGTCTACCCTTTCTCTACTTGGCCTCTTACCCAGGAGCTGGCTCTAGAGGGGCAGTGGGAATCCAAACTCTCAGTTCCCCGAAGGTCCTCCTCCCTCTGGCATCTCCTGATCCTTGGCAGCTCTTATGCCCAGCAGGTCTTTTTTTTTTTTTTTTTTTTTTTTTTTTTTTTGAGATGGAGTCTCGCTCTGTCGCCCAGGCTGGAGTGCAGTGGCCGGATCTCAGCTCACTGCAAGCTCCGCCTCCCGGGTTTACGCCATTCTCCTGCCTCAGCCTCCCGAGGAGCTGGGACTACAGGCGCCCGCGCCACCTCGCCCGGCTAGTTTTTGTATTTTTTTTTTAGTAGAGACGGGGTTTCACCGTGTTAGTCAGGATGGTCTCGATCTCCTGACCTCGTGATCTGCCCGTCTTGGCCTCCCAAAGTGCTGGGATTACAGGCTTGAGCCACCGCGCCCGGCCAGCCCAGCAGGTCTTTTTGCATCCTGCTTGCAAGAATGTGATGTGGTATTCATGCATTCATTCTACATGTATGCACTGTGTGCCAGGCACTGGTCTAGGCAGGAGGTACAAACTAGATATGGTCCTTGTCTGCAGACATCAATCAGAGTCATCCAGCACATCTCTCAATACAAACAATACAAGGCCACGTGTGATGCCTCATGCTTCTAATTCCTGCAGTTTGAGAGGCTGAGGTGGGAGGATTGCTTGAGCTCAAGAGTTTGAGACCAGCCTGGGCAACATAGTGGCACCCTGTCTCTACAAAAGGTAAAAAAATTAGCTGGGCATGTTGGCGAATGCCTGTGGTCCCAGCCACTCAAGAGACTGAAGTGGGAGAATTGCTTGGGCCTGGGAGGTGGAGGCTGTGGTGAAATAAGATTGCACCACTTCACTCCAGCCCAGGAGACAGAGAGAGATGTTGTCTCAAATAAATACATAATTAAATGCAAACAGTACAGAGTCCCGTGAACAGAGTGTAGAGAGCTTGAAGAGCATTTGACAGGGGAGCCAAGTTAACCTGGCAGGCAGGGAGAGCTTTCTGGAGCAGGTGATGGTAGCATTCAAGATCTGAAACATTAGTAGGTTCCAGATGCTAGGACATCCCTTTCTGGACTCATGCATCCCCATCATTTCAATTACTTTCCCTGTCCTAGGAGTATAGATCTCATCTCAGGTGAGACCTATTTTTTAGGGAGACAGGCACAGTGACTCCCCTCTCCACCCATGAATTGAAACATTGAGTGGGGGTGGGGCATGCTAGAGAAGGCAGGTAGACAACTTAACAGTCACTACAATTTTTTTTTTTTTTTTTTTTTTGAGACTGAGTCTTGCTCTGTTGACCAGGATGAAGTGCAGTGGTGCAATCTCGGCTCACTGCAACCTCTGCCTCCCTGGTCAAAGCAATTCTCATGCCTCAGCCTCCCGCATAACTAGAATTACAGGCGCCTGCCACCGCACCTGGCTAATTTTTGTATGTTTAGTAGAGATTGGGGTTTTGCTATGTTGGCCAGGCTGGTCTCGAACTCTTGACCTCAGGTGATCCACCTGCCTCGGCCTCCCAAAGTGCTGGGATTAGAGGTGTGAGCCGCTGTGCCTCGCCCAGTTTATATAATTATTTTTAAAAGAGTGACTGCATGCTCGTAGTCCTAACTACTCAGGAGAACGAGGTGGGAGGATCACCTGAGCCCAGGAGATGGAGGCTGCAGTGAGCTATGGTTGTGCCACTGCACTCCAGCCTGGGTGACAGGCTGAAACCCTGTCTCAGAAAAAAAAACAACACAAGGCCGGGCGTGGTGGCTCAAGTCTGTAATCCCAGCACTTTGGGAGGCCGAGACGGACGGATCACGAGGTCAGGAGATCGAGACCATCCTGGCTAACACGGTGAAACCCCGTCTCTACTAAAAATACAAAAAACTAGCCGGGCGAGGTGGCGGCACCTGTAGTCGCAACTACTCGGGAGGCTGAGGCAGGAGAATGGCGTGAACCCGGGAGGTGGAGCTTGCAGTGAGCTGAGATCTGGCCACTGCACTCCAGCCTGGGTGACAGAGCGAGACTCCGTCTCAAAAAAAAAAAAAAAAAAACACACACACACACACACAAAAGAAATTTAAACAATCTCTGTCTTGTTAGAGCTTCTTACATTCTAGCAGAGGAGGAGTAAGTAATGTATGTGACATATTGTTAGGTGGTGATAAACACCATGGAAAAAAATAAAGCAGGTGGCAGACAGACAATTTGCAATAAGGAGGTCAGGGAAGGCCTCCCTGGGAAAACGACAGTTTGAGCAGAGATCTGAGCAATTTATGTGGGTATCTGGGGAAACCTGCATTGCTGGAACACTGAGATGCCATGAAATTCAAATCAATAGCACTCTCAAGTCATGAAATTCTGAGTAATAGGATTCTATGGCCATGAAATGCTAATCAATATTTCTGTGGTACCATACAATTCTAATCAGTAGAATTCTCTGGTTGTGAAATTCTAACTAATAGAACTCAGAAGCCTTGAAATTCTAATCAATCAGGAAACTTCCAGAGGAAAGCTTCTGGGGTGCAAAAGTTTCAGTGATCAGTGGGGCATGGTGGTGCATGCCTGCAGTCCCAGGTACTACGGAGGCTGAGGCAGGATGATCACTAGGAGTTTGAGGCTGCAATGAGCTATAATTGTGCCTGTGAGTAGCTGCGGCACTACAGCCTGGACCACAGAGTGAGACCCAGTCTCTTTTTTTGTTTGTTTGTTTTTGAGACGGAGTTTCCCTCTGTTGCCCAGGCTGGAGGGCAGTAGCACAATCTCGGCTTACTGCAACCTCTGCCTCCTGGGTTCAAGCAGTTCTCCTGTCTCAGCCTCCCAGGTAGCTGGGACTACAGGCACATGTCACCATGCCTGACTAATTTTTGTATTTTTAGTAGAGACAGGGTTTCACCATATTGGTCAAGCTGGTCTTGAACTCCTGACCTCAGGTGACGCCCGCCTCGGCCTCCCAAAGTGCTGGGTTTACAGGCATAAGCTACCACGCCTGGCTTCTTTGCTCCTGTTTTATTCCCTCTGCCTTTTCCTACTTTGTGCATCTGGGCAAACTGAGGCTTCAAGAGGATTTCTCTTTCCCAAAGTCCCCCAAGAAGTATCCGCTGGATAAGGTCTCCACTCTTCAGGCTCCACTAGTTATTTGGCACCTGTGTGACTTTGGGCAAGTTCACTAACTTCTCTGAGCTTGTTTTTCACTTCCTGGAAATGGAAAAAGATGACTCTTACCTCCCAGCATTCTTGAGAGAAGTGATTAACTGAGACAATGTATACTTAGCACACTGATAAGCTCTCAAGGCCAGCTATTATTATTGTTCTCTGATTATTATTATTTAACTACAGTATAATCCTAATTATTCATACTTATTCCAGCCCAGGGCTCTTTACCTTGCCTTAAAAAACTGTGCCCTGAGGCCTGATTTTAAGACCCAAACAGACCCCCATTCTCCTCTCTGAGGACCTGGAGTATGAGCTGATTACAGAAAGTAGTAATGAACTGGGGCAGGGGACAGGCACAATTGTAGCTCACAGCAGTCTCCAACTCTCTAGCATCCTCCTGCCACAGCCTTCCAAGTAGCTGGGACTGCAGGCAGGCACCACCACGACCCACAGCTCTCTGAGATTTTTGACCCCAGCAGCTTCCCTTCATCTGGAAGTTTTCCTGATTGATTAGAACTTCAAGGCTTCTGAGTTCTATTAGTTAGAATTTCACAGCCAGAGAATTCTACTGTTTGGAATGTTATAGCATCACAGATGCTGGAAGTCTGGGGGCTGGGGATTCCCCTTGCTGCCTCCTGGTGTTGTGTGTGGCAGGGGACACTTGCCTCTTTCTGGGTCCCAGTCAGGCTCCTGGTACCCCAACAAGACCCTATTTGGTTTGGAGTTGGTTGGTACTGGGAGGAGGTTTTGGGGGCCCAAGAAATCAAGGTGAAGGTCACATAGCATCTGCAGACTGGGAAGGTACCACTGATAAAGCTCAGAAATGGTCTGGAAGTCATGGCCCTGAGGATCCCCCACGAGGCACCCAAGAACAGGGCAGTCACGGTTCTGCAGCCAAACAGACTGACGCTATTACTGTGTGACTTTCAGCAAATCTCTCGACCCATTTGAGACTCTGTTTCCAAATCAGACAGCCGAATGATGTGGGATCAGGCCAGGCTCAGTGCCTCAGGCCTGTAATGTCAGCACTTTGGGAGGCCGAGTCGGGTGGATTGCTTGAGCCCAGGAGTTTGAGACCAGCCTGGGCAACGTGGTGAAACCCCATCTATACTAAAAAATACAAAAATTAGCTGGGTGTGGTGGTGCACGACTGTAGTCCCAGCTACCTGGGAGACTGAGGTGGGATGAGGAGCTGTGATTGTGCCACTGTACTCCAGCCTGGCTGACAGCAAGACTCTGTCTCAGAAAAACAAAAACAAAAACAAAAACCTGCTCACTAGGTTTGTGAGGATTCAGAGCTTAGCAAGGGGCCTGGTGCATGGCAAGTGCTCATTAAATGTAAGTTATTACTCTGAGTTACTTAAACTTCCTGATGTGTAGGACTCTCTACTGAACTCTCGAGATCAGGATAAGTTTCCATGGAAGGCAGCGAATTATAGAGAGTAAGAATTTCAGTGCAAAGGTCAGATCCTACTTCTGCCATATGTGGCTGTGGGTGGCTTCCTGGACCCTCTGAGCCGCCTCCACTTCCTCTTCTGCACAATGGTGAGTTTTTTGTTTTGTTTTGTTTTGTTTTTGTTTCTGTAATTTGAGACGGAGTTTCACTCTTGTTGCCCAAGCTGAAGTGCAATGGCACTATCTCAGCTCACTGCAGCCTCCGCCTCCCAGGTTCAAGCCATTCTCCTGCCTCAGTCTCCCGAGTAGCTGGGATTACAGGTGCGCACCACCATGCCCGGTTAATTTTTTGTATTTTTATTGGAGATGGGGTTTCACCATGGCCAGGCTGGTCTTAATCTCCTGACCTCAGGTGTTCCATCCACTTTAGCCTCCCAGAGTGCTGGGATTACAAGCGTGAGCCACCGTGCCCAGGCTTTTTTTTTTTTTTTTTTTTGAGACAGAGTCGCACTCTGTTGCCCAGGCTGAAGTGCAATGGTGTGATCTCGGCTCATTGCAACCTCTGCCTCCCAGGTTCAAGCGATTCTCCTGCCTCAGCCTCCCAAGTAGTTGGGATTACAGGCACTCACCACCACGTCTGGCTGTTTGATATTTTTAGTAGAGATAGGGTTTCCCCATGTTGGCCACATTGGTCTTGAACTTCTGGCCTCAAGTGATCCGCCCACCTCAGTCTCCTAAAGTGCTGGAATTACAGGGTTGAGCCACCGCATCCATCCATATATATATATGTAGATGCACCATCTTGGTTCACTGCAACCTCCGCCTCCAGGGTTCAAGCAATTCTCTTGTCTCAGCCCTCCCAGTAGCTGGGATTACAGGCATGCACCACTAGGCCAGGCAACTTTTTTGTTTTTTAGTAGAGACAGGGTTTCACCATGTTGGCCAGGCTGGTCTCAAATTCCTGACCTCAGGTGATCCGCCTGCTTCGGACTCCCAAAGTGTTGGGATTACAGGTGTAAGCCAAGGTCCATCTGTATATTTTTGTTTTTGAGACATGGTCTTGCTCTGTCACCCAGACTGGAGTGCAATGGTGCGATTTAGGCTCACTGCAACCTGCGCCTCCCAAGTTCAAGCACTCCTACCTCAGCCTCCCAAGTAGCTGAGATTACAGGCGCGTGCTACCATGCCCAGCTAATTTTGTACTTTTAGTAGAGACAGGCTTTCACCATGTTGGCCAGGCTGGTCTCGAACTCCTAACCTCAAGTGATCTACCCACCTTGGCCTCCCAAGTTGTTGGGATTACAGGTGTGAGCCACTGCACTGGTTCATCCCATCTGTTTTTTTTTTTTTTTTTTGAGACGGAGTCTTGGCTCACTGCAACCTCTGCCTCCCAGGTTCAAGGGTTTCTCTTGCCTCAGCCTCCCAAGTAGCTGGGATTACAGGAACATGCTACCACGCGTGGCTAATTTTTGTGCTTTAATAGAGATGGAGTTTCGTCATGTTGGCCAGGCTGGTCTTGAACTCCTGAGCTCAGGTAATCCACCCCCCTCAGCCTCCTAAAGTGCTGGGATTAAAGGCGTGAGCCACCACATCTGGCCCATATTTTTTTTAAAGCCCACTTTTTTTTTTTTTTTTTTGAGACGGAGTCTTGCTCTGCCGCCCAGGCTGGAGTGCAGTGGCCGGCTCTCAGCTCACTGCAAGCTCCGCCTCCCGGGTTCACGCCATTCTCCTGTCTCAGCCTCCCGAGTAGCTGGGACTACAGGCGCCCGCCTCGTCGCCCGGCTAGTTTTTTGTATTTTTTAGTAGAGACGGGGTTTCACCGTATTAGCCAGGATGGTCTCGATCTCCTGACCTCATGATCCGCCCGTCTCGGCCTCCCAAAGTGCTGGGATTACAGGCTTGAGCCACCGCGCCTGGCCTTTTAAAGCCAACTTTAAACACCCATTGGATGGCTATTATAAAAACAGCCATGGCCAGACATGGTGCCTCACGCCTGTAATTCCAGCACTTTGGGAGGCCAAGACGGGTGGATTATCTGAGGTCAGGAGTTCGAGACCAGCCTGGCCAACATGGTGAAACCCCCTCTCTACTAAAAATACAAAAATTAGCCAGGCGTGGTGGCACATGCCTGTAATCCCAGCTCCTTGGGGGGGTGGCTGAGGCAGAAGAATAGCTTGAACCCAGGAGGCTGAGGTTGTAGTGAGCCGAGATCGCACCACTGCACTCCAGCCTGGGCAAAAGAGCGAAACTCCGTCTCAAAAAAAAAAAAAAAAAGAAATTATGCCATTTGTCTGTGGCTGGGAGCAGTGGCTCACATCTGGATTCCCAGCACTTTGGGAAGCTGAGGCTAGAGGATCACCTGAGGCTGGGAGTTCAAGACCAGCTTGATCAACATGGAGAAACCCTGCCTCTACTAAAAAATTTGCCAGGGGTGGTGGCGCAGACCTGTAATCTCAGCTACTCTGGAGGCTGTGGCAGGAGAATCACTGGAACCCAGGAGGCAAAGTTTATGGTGAACCGAGGTAGTCCCATTGCACTCCAGCCTGGGCAATAAGAGTAAAACAAAAACAAAACAAACAAAAACAAACAAATAAAAAAAAACAGCCCATGAGCCTAGTCAACATAGTGAGACCCCATCTCTACAAAAAGTTTAAACATTAGCCAGGTGTGGTGGCACACACCTGTAAGTCCCAGCTACTTGAGAGACTGAGGTGGGAGGAATGCTTGAGACCAAGAGTTCAAGGCTGCAGGGAGTTATGGTCATGCCACTGCACTCCAGCCTGGGCATCAAAGGAAGATGCTGTCCCTTAAAAAAAAAAAACAAAAAAACAGGCTTGGTGCAGTGGCTCACACCTGTAATCCCAGCACTTTGGGAGGCCGAGGCGGGTGTACCACCTGAGGCCAGGAGTTTGAGGCCAGCCTGACCAACATGGTGAAACCCCATCTCTACTAAAAATACAAAAATTAGTCGGGCGTGGTGGTGGGCACATGTAATCCCAGCTACTTGGGAGGCTGAGACAGGAGAATGGCTTGAACCCAGGAGGGAGAGGCTGCAGTGAGCTGAGATTGTACCATTGCACTTCAGCCTGGGTGACAGCGAGACACCGTCTGGAAAAAAAGAAAAAAGAGCTTAGGAATGGTCACCATTTGCGAAGAAGCCCTTAATACATTGATACACTGATAAGTAAAGTGTTGTCTGAAAAAGGGAAGTATTTGCCAGGGTGAACCAACTTCTTGCAAAAAAAAAGAAAAAGATTGGTTTGCAAGAGTTTCCCGAGGCAAACAGTGAGACTATTTATTGATTTACAGTCTTTTCTTTCCAGGTCAGAATTTCTTGGAACAGTCAAATCTTCTTGATATAGGGGATCTCAGTTCTCAGACCTAATAATTGGATATGATTGTCTCCATTTTTATATTTATCCTGTTCCCTATTGATGGGCACTTACTTTTTTTTCCAGTATTTCACTATTACATGCTATGCTTCAATGACACCTTGTGCACAGGGGTGAGTTTCACTAGGGCCCCCACCTAGAAGTGGAATTGCTGGGTAGTGAGATGTGAGCATCTTCAATTTTTCTGGAGTCCTAGATTCTTTCTAATCCATCTCCCTGCCTCCCAGAAGAGGAAGCCTCTTTCCACAGCCACCACAGCAGACGGCAGGAACTGCCAGGGCTTTGCCCACACCGGCTGCTTGCCCACCCACCTGCCCTCCCTTGTTCTGGCAGATTAATGGTGACCTGTGACCCTGACAGGCTGGCCACACTCCCGGCCAATTTCAGCCTGTCGAGAGGAGTCCCAGGGGTGGTCAGGGTCTGGGGATGCGTTAGCCAGATGGGCCTGGGAGGTCTCGGTTTGGCTTATCCCAGGAGGCAGAGCAGGTGGGCAGCCCTCAGCAACCCCCCACACATTCTCCTCATCATGCATCATTGGGCTGGAGCTGGAGCCAGATGGTGGGGATGGGGCAGCTTGCAGCTTCTGCCCTGACAAAGGATCCTCTATACTGCACCCCCACCCTGACGCTGACCAGCTTGGCTAGTCTAGTCTCTGGCTGCCCAATTACTCTCAGCCCTGGCCTGTCCCGCCCCGGGGTGCCTTTCTGCCGATCCTGTTTGTGGAGGAAGTCTGCAATGTTCCTGGAGACTCTTGGACTTGGAAAGTCACTTACCATTAACTTGAGAGTGAGCAGGTAAAACCAAGACAGCATGGCCCTGTGGTCATAACAGGTGACAGATTCAAATGCAGTAATAGGATTAAGTGCAATGGGCCAGGTGGCAAACTGGTGCCTGGCTTTCAGTGAGCCCTCATCAGCAGCCTCTGTGACTGCTATGAATGGGGAAACCGAGGCCTAGAGGGGAGGACACTTGCAGAAGAGCCTCATGGTTAGGAGGTTAGGCTTGAGAGTCAGGCCTACCTGTGTTAATCCAGATCTGCTACTGAGAGTGAGTCCTTGGGCAAATCACCTAAGCTCTCAGTTTCACCAGCTGAAATGCGGCCCTCTGAGGCCTCATCATAGAGAACAATCCTGAGGATGAGGAAAGATAATGCAAGGAAGGCATCTGGTAGATAGTAAGGACTCAGTACATGAGTCCTAAACCTCATCATCCTTGATTTTCTCTTTCATTTTCCTTCCTTCCTTCCTTCCTTCCTTCCTTCCTTCCTTCCTTCCTTCCTTCCTTCCTTCCTTCCTTCCTCCCTTCCTCCCTTCCTCCCTTCCTCCCTTCCTCCCTTCCTCCTTCCCTTCTTCCTTTCTCTCTCTCTCTCTTTTTTTTTTTTTGTTTGAGTTGGAGTCTTGCTCTGTCGCCCAGGCTGGAGTGCAGTGGCATGATCTCAGCTCACTGCAACCTTTGCCTCCTGCGTTCAAGCGATTCTCCTGCCTCAGCCTCCTGAGTAGCTGGGACTATAGGCACGCGCCACCATGCTCGGCTAATTTTTATATTTTTAGTAGAGACAGGGTTTCACTGTGTTAGCCAGCATGGTCTCGATCTCCTGACCTCGTGATCTGCCCGCCTCAGCCTCCCAAAGTGCTGGGATTACAGGCATGAGCCACCGCACCCGGCCTCTTTCTCTCTCTTTCTTTCCTTTCTCCTCTCCTCTCCTCTCCTCTCCTCTCCTCTCCTCCCCTCCCTTCCCCTCCCCTCCCCTCTCCTCCCCTCTCCTTTCTCACTCACTCTGTCACCCAGGCTGGAGTGCAGTGGCACAATCTCAGCTCACTGCAACCTCCACCTCCCGGGTTCAAGTAATTCTCCTGCCTCAGCCTCCCATACAGCTGGAATTACAGGCACTTGCCACCACACCAGGCTAATTTTTTATATTTTTAGTAGAGATGGGGTTTCACCATGTTAGCCAGGATGGTCTCGATCTCCTGACTTCATGATCCGCCTGCCTTGGCCTCCGAAAGGGCTGGGACTACAGGCATGAGCCATAGTACCCAGCCTTCCTTCCTTCTTTCTTTCTTTCGAGACGAAGCCTCTGTTGCCCAGGCTGGAGTGCAGTGGCATGATCTTGGCTCACTGCAACCTCTGCCTCTTGGGTTCAAGTGATTCTCCTGCCTCAGCCTCTCATGTACTGGGATTGCAGATGCCTGCCACCATGCCCAGCTAACTTTTGTATTTTTGGTACAGACGGGGTTTTGCCATGTTGGTCAGGCTGATCTTGAACCCCTGACCACAAGTGATCTGCCTGGCTCAGTCTCCCACAGTGCGGGGATTACAGGTATGCGGGTATGAGCAACCATGCCCAACCTTTTTTTTTTTTTTTTTTTTTTTTTTGAGACAGGGTCTCTTGCTGTCACCCACTCTGGAGTGCAGTGATGCAATCTCGGCTCACTGCAACCTCTGCCTCCTGGGGGTCAAGAGATCCTCCCACTTCAGCCTCCTGAGTAGCTAAGACTACAGGTGATGACCAGCAGGCCCCGCTAATTTTTTATTTTTATTTTTATTTTTAATTTTTTTTTTTTTTTGAGACGGAGTCTCACTCTGTCGCCCAGGCTGGAGTGCAGTGGCGCGATCTCCGCTCACTGCAAGCTCCGCCGCCTCCCGGGTTCACGCTATTCTCCTGCCTCAGCCTCCCTAGAAGCTGGGACTACAGGCGCCCGCCACCACGCCTGGCTAATTTTTTCTGTATTTTTAGTAGAGATGGGGTTTCACCGTGTTCGCCAGGATGGTCTTGATCTCCTGACCTCGTGATCCGCCCGCCTCGGCCTCCCAAAGTGCTGGGATTACAGGCGTGAGCCACCGCGCCCAGCTAATTTTTGATTTTTTATAGAGACAGGGTTTCACTGTGTCACCCGGGCTGGTCTCAAAGTCCAGAGCTCAAGCGATCCTCCCACCTTGGCCTGCCAAAGTGCTGGGATTACAGGCGTGAGCCAGTGCTCCTGGCCCCTTTCCTGTTTCTTTCATTTCTTCCTTCCTTCTCTCTTTCACCATTTCTCAGAAGTGGTTGGTTCAAAGGTTTTCTCTGACTTGGGGAAGAGCATGTGAGAGCCCAGCGGGGCTGGGGAGGCAGGCAGGCCAGGGCTAGCCACAGGGCTGCAGCCCGGCCAGCACTCACGCGGGGCTGCCTCCAGGAATCCCTCCCCACACACGGGGCCTGGGCACCTTTCAATTGGCTCCTTGCTGCCAAGCGAAGTCTATTAATATCAAAGTAATGAGGTAATTACTGTGATTTAGAAAAATTACTAGTGAATGCTTTTGAGGGAATTTCAGAGCAGGGAAGAGGGTAAGTGAAACATCTGTGAGGAAAGGGATACAGTGCTGTCAGGAATGAATCCTGAGGGTGGGTGAACTCTGGCCTGCGTGGGGCAGGGTAGGGGTGCTTGGAAGGGACCACCCCAGTGTCATACATGTGCATGGGACTTTTGGAGTAAATAATAGGGGAGGAGCGTGTGTGCGTGTGTGTGTGTGTAACCAGGGTATAGGATTTTCAGGCCCTAGGAGCACCCCGACTTTGGCTGGTACAAAGCAGCAGATTCCAGGGTGAAGAACAAACCCTGCAGCCAGAGGCCAGCCCCTTTTCACAATCCCAGCCTCTGACTGCCCTTGACTGATCTCCACCCACAGAATCCCCCCAGCCCTGAGGCCACCGGCCTGGAGAAGGGTTAGATGAGTAAAGAGCTCTCTGCATGAGAGAAGTTGGGCAGAGCTCAGAAGCAGCGGTTGTCAAGGTGTGACTCTTGGACTGGCAGCATGGTCACCGCCTGGGAACTTGCTAAAAATGCACATTCTCAGGCTGCTGCAGAGCCACTGAATCAGTAACTCTGGGGTGGGGACTAGTGATCTGATTTGTTGTTGTTTTTGAGACGGAGCCTCGCTCCATTGCCCAGGCTGGAGTGCAGTGGTGTGAACTCGGCTCACTTCAACCTCCGCCTCCCAGGTTCAAGCCATTCTCCTGTCTCAGCCTCCTGAGTAGCTGGGATTACAGGCTCAGGCCACCACACCCAACCTGACAATCTGTTTTAAGGAGCCCTTAACAGAGGCATGAAATGATGGGAAGGGTCAGGCCTGGGAAATGGAGGCCGGAGACTGCTTTGAGAGGCTTTTAGGAGGTTGAATCTGTAGGAATTGGTACCGGGGTGGGTGTGGAAGATAGTACGGCAGTAGTAGTTGTAGTAATAATAATAACAGTAATAATGACTTGAACATGTATTGTGCACTTTCTGTTCTCTTATTTAATCCTCACAATAAGCCTAAGAGGCAGCTACTATTCTGATCCCAATTTTTCACATAGGAAACTAAAGAACAGAGAGGCTGAATGCCCAAGGCCACAAAACTGGTAGCTGGTGGAGCTGGGATGCAATTTCAGTCTTCAGATGCTGGGTTTTTGCCTCCTCTCTAATACCAGGCTGCTTTGGTAATCTGAAGAGGGTTGTTGGTGACCTGAGTGAGCAGTAAGGGCTGCCAGGGGAGAAGTAACTTCCAGGGAAGCAGGCCAGGTGCAGTGGCTCACGCCTGTAATCCCAGCACTTTGGGAGGCCGAGGTGGGTGGATCACGAGGTCAGGAGATCGAGACCATCCTGGCTAACTCGGTGAAACCCCGTCTCTACTAAAAATACAAAAAATTAACTGGGCATGGTGGCAGGCGCCTGTAGTCCCAGCTACTTGGGAGGCTGAGGCAGGAGAATGGTGTGAGCCCAGGAGGCAGAGCTTGCAGTGAGCAGAGATCACGCCACTGCACTCCAGCCTGGGTGACAGAGCAAGACTCCGTCTTAAAAAAAAAAAAAAAAAAAACTTCCAGGGAAGCTAAACTTTTGTTTTTGAATTTACTGAGCACTTACTATGTGCTAGGCATGACGCAAAGCATTTACTGGTGCACTGTCACATTTATTTATTTATTAATTATTATTATTATTTTTTGAGATGGAGTCTTACTCTGTCACCCAGGCTGGAGTGCAATGGCACGATCTCGGCTCACTGCAACCTCTGCCTGCCAGCTTCAAGCAATTTTCTTGCCTTAGCCTCCTGAGTAGCTGGGATTACAGGCACCCGCCACCATGCCCAGCTAGTTTTTGTATTTTTAGTAGAGAGGGGGCTTCACCATGTTGGCCAGGCTGGTGTCAAACTCCTGACCTCGTGATCCGTCTGCCTCAGCCTCCCAAAGTGCTGGGATTACAAGGCGTGAGCCACCTCGCCCTGCCTAATTTCGTATTTTTAATAGAGACAGGGTTTTGCCATGTTGGCCAGGCTGTCTTGAACTTCTGACCTCAGGTGATCTGCCAAAGTGCTGGGATTACAGGTGTGAGCCACTGGGGCTGGCCTACTCTCACATTTAGATGTCACACTGATCCTTTAGGTACTGTAATTATTCCATGTTACAAATGATCTAATTGAGGCTCAGAGAGAGCGTTGCCTGCCCAAGATCACAGTCTTTTTTTTTTTTTTTTTTGACCCAAGGTCTCACTCTGTTACCTAGGCTGGAGTAGTGCAGTGGCAGCATCACGGCTCACTGCACCCTCGATCTCCCAGGTTCAAGCAATCCTCTCATCTTGGCCCCTCCCCGCCCCCTGCTGAGTATCTGGGACTACAGGTGCGCGCCACCACGCTTGGCTAATTTTTGATCTTTTGTAGAGATGGGATCTCACTCACAAATGTGAGCAACAACACCCAGCAATCACATAGTCTTTCTTGTGTCAGGTGCGAATCAGCCTAGTTGTGCTAACTCTGATTGGGAGGCGGGGGCGGGAGGGAAGTTTCACAATGACTCAATGGCCAATTGAATGTTTGTAAATTCATGGTTTATTGAGAGGCTTTCACATCAACACGTAGGCAGTAATGAGAAAGGAGGAACAAGCCACAGGGAGTAGTTCCAGTAGCTCTGGGATGACCGTACTGACTGTTTTCCCTCGGAATGCCAACAAGGGTTGGGGGGCTGAAGGAGGGGTGGGGGCCTGAGGCTCTTCTCCCAGCAGAGCCTGATGGAAAAGAGGCCTCAGAGTTCTCATTGGTAGAGCTCCTACAGGCATCTCTGCCATGACCAGTTTCTTTTTCTTTTCTTTTTTTCTTTCCTTTTTGAGACAGGGTCTCGCTCTGTCACCCAGGCTGGAGTGCAAAGGTGTAATCACGGCTCACTGCAGCCTCATCCTCCCTGGCTCACATGATCCTCCCACATCAGCCTCAGGGATAGCTGGGACTACAGGAGTACACCGCCCAGCTAACTTTTTTTTTAGAGACAAAGTCTTGCTCTATCACCCAGGCTGGAGTGCAGTGGCGCGATCTTGGCTCACTGCAACCTCTGCCTCCTGGGTTCAAGCGATTCTCCTGCCTCACCCTCCCGAGTCGCTGGGACTACAGGTGTGTGCCACCATGCCTGGCTAATTTTTTTTGGGGTATTTTTAGTAAAGTTGGGGTTTCACCATGTTGGCCAGGATGGTCTTGAACTCCTGACCTCAAGTCATCCACCTGTCTTGGCCTCCCAAAATGCTGGTATTACAGGCGTGAGCCACCGTGCCTGGCCAACTTTTTAAATTTTTAGTAGAGATGTGGTCTCCCTGTGTTGCCAGGCTGCTGTTGAACTGCTGGGCTCAAGCAGTCTCCTTACTTCATCCTTCCAAAATGTTGGGGTTACAGGCATGACCCATAACACCCCGTGATGGTCCGTTTATTGCGGTGTTCGTGGCTCTCTGCAGGAGTCTCCATAGCCATTATCTCAGCTGCCTTGTGGCTTCTCTTTCCTGTTAGGTCTTGTTAGGTCTTGGGGGTGCCTGACCACAGCAGGTGTTATCACCTCTGTCCACCGTACACTTTGAGGGGTCAGCAGTTTCACTGTAGGCTGAGTCACTTGTCATAAGTGACTCCATTTTGACATGTTTAGGATCACAAAACATTATTATTTATCACATAGTGAGTGGCAAGGCCGCAGGAATTTGGAATCGTGGCTCTTAATCCAGATCGGCAGACCCTAGTCTCTGTGGGGATCGCCTCGCACAGTGGGTGCCTTCCTGCTTTGGGCTCACCTGGGACGCCACTCTATGTTTCCGGTACCAAGGACAGGACCAGGGACAGAGTGACAGTGAATATCTGTTAAATGACATTTTAGGGCCGGGCGCGGTGGCTCAAGCCTGTAATCTCAGCACTTTGGGAGGCCGAGAAGGGCGGATCATGAGGTCAGGAGATCAAGACCATCCTGGCTAACACAGTGAAATCCCGTCTCCACTAAAAAATACAAAAAAACTAGCCGGGCGCGGTGGCAGGCGCCTGTAGTCCCAGCTACTCGGGAGGCTGAGGCAGGAGAATGGCGTGAACCCGGGAGGCGGAGCTTGCAGTGAGCTGAGATCCGGCCACTGCACTCCAGCCTGGGCAACAGAGCAAGACTCCGTCTCAAAAAAAATAAATAAATAAATAATAAATGACATTTTAACATTTGTTTAAATAAAAACAGTCCATTACCTCTATTGTGGAGTAGAAAAGCAAGCAAACAAACAAATAACTAAAATAAAACAGACTACAGAAGCCAGAAGCCAGGGGAAGGAAATGAAGGAAATGAAATTCATGGAGGCTCTCATGTGCCAGGTACTTTGCTTACACAAGGTCAGTTTAGTGCTTTCAGAACCCTCCAGTCTTTTGTTTTATTATCCTCATTTTACAGATGAGAAAAGTGAGACAGCAAGGAAGTGACCTGTTTGAGGTCACACGATGAGTCTGTGGGAGAATCAGGGTTTGATGCCCTTGGTCTGACCCCCACAGTTCTTTTTTTTTTTCCAAAAGACAAAGTCTTGGCCGGGCATGGTGGCTCACGTTTGTAATCCCAGCACTTGGGGAGGCCGAGGCAGGTGGATCACCTGAGGTCAGGAGTTCGAGACCAGCCTGGCCAACATGGTGAAATCCCATCTCTACTGAAAATACAAAAAATGAGCCAGGCATAGTGGTGTGCACCTGTAATCCTAGCTACTCAGGAGGCTGAGGCAGGAGAATTGCTGGAACCCAGGAGGTGGAAGTTGCAGTGAGTTGAGATGGAGCCATTATACTCCTGCCTGGGCAACAACAGCGAAACACAGTCTCAAAAAAAAAAAAAAAAAAAAAAAAAGACGGAGTCTTGTTCTGTCACCAGCCTGGAGTGCAGTGGCGCGATCTCAGTTCACTGCAACCTCTGCCTCCCAGGTTCAAGTGATTCTCCTGCCTCAACTTCCTGAGTAGCTGAGACTACAGACACATGCCACCATGCCAGCTAATTTTTGTATTTTTAGCAGAGACAGGGTTTCACCATGTTGGCCAGGGTGGTCTGGATCTCTTGACCTCGTGATCTGCCCTCCTCAGGCTCCCAATGTTCTGGGATTATGGGCCTGAGCCACTGTGCCCAGCTGAGACATGTCAAACTCCTGACAGGTCAAACTCCTGACCTCAAACGATCCACCCTTCTCGGCCTCCTAAAGTGCTGGGATTACAGGTGTGAGCTACTGTGCCCAGCCTCACATTGGTTCTCTTTCCACTGGTCCAGTTTGTGACTCTGGAGGGTTGGGATAAAGAGATGGGAGGGGCTCAATAACTGGCGACTGGTATAATAATAGTGACACCATTATGTGTGAAATGGATGTGTAATCCTCACACAGAGAAGGGAAAAACGTGCTTCGAGAGTCACAATCTCAGCCTGGGCAACACAGCAAGACTCCATCTCTACAGAAATTAAAGAAAAATAGCCAGGCCTGGACTGGGCGCGGTGGCTCAAGCCTGTAATTCCAACACTTTGCGAGGCCAAGGCGGGCAGATAGCAAGGTCAGGAGTTTGAGACCAGCCTGACCAACATGGTGAAACTGTGTCTCTACTAAAAATACAAAAATTAACGGGGCCTAGTGGCAGGCACCTGTAATCCCAGCTACTCGGGAGGCTGAGGCAGGAGAATCCTTTGAACCTGGTAGGTGGAGGTTGTAGTGAGCCGAGATAGCACTGCTGCACTCCAGCCTGGGCGAAAGAGTGAGACTCTGTCAAAAAAAAAAAAAAGAAAAAAGAAAAGAAGAAGAAAAATAGTCAGGCCTGTTGGTGGGCTACCTGGGAGGCTGAGATGGGAGGATCGCTTGAGCCCAGGCGTTCGAGGATACGTGTGAGCCGTGGTCGTGCTACTACGCTTAAGCCTGGGTGACAGAGTGAGACGCTACCTCAAAAACCAAAACCAAACTCACAAACAAAAAGTGACAATCTCAAGGAGCCCAGCTTCCCATCCCATTCCCGCCTTCCAACACTTCCAGGGCTGATGGCACCCGCTAGGACCTTGCGACCCTGGCTCTCTGCTGCCCCCTCCTGGCATCTGTCAGGTGGCGCCTGGATGTGAAATCTTCAGCCTATCTCCAGTGCAGCAACAGTGTCTTTTGTGAGTGACCAATACAAGGGTGGGAAGGACACAGTTGGGGATACCTCCTCTAGGGCCTCTGGTTCCTCTCTAATGAAATTCTGGATTGGGACTAAAAGTTCCTAGACCATGACTCTGAATCTTTCTCTGCCAAGGATAACATCTTCCCGGCCTTTCATGATCTCCAGCCAAAGAGCCAAACCGGCGGGGCGTGGTGGCTCACCCCTGTAATCCCAGCACTTTGGGAGGCTGAGGTAGGTGGATCGAATGAACTCAGGAGTTCCAAACCAGCCTGGGCAACATGGTGAAACCCCGTCTCTCCGAAAAAAAAAAAAAAAAAAAAAAAAATTGGTGCACACCTGTAGTCACAGCTACTCAGGAGGCTGAGGTGGGAGGATCGCTTGAGTCTGGGAGGCGGAGGTTGCAGTGAGCTGTGATTGCACCACGGCACTCTAGCCTGGGTGATGGATTGAGACCCCTTTCTCCAAAAACAAACAAACAAAAAAGAAACAGAGTGAGACCCTGTCTCAAAAAGCAAACAAACAAACAAAAAAATCGGCTGGGTGGCTCATGCTTGTAATCCCAACAGTTTGGGAGGCTGAGGTGGGCAGATCATGAGGTCAGGAGTTCGAGACCAGCCTGGCCAACATGGTGAAACTTTGTCTTGACTAAAAATACAAAAATCAGCCGGACATGGTGTGAGCCAAGATCGGGCCACTGCACTCCAGCCTGCACGACAGAGCAAGACTCTGTCTCGGGGGGGGGCAGAAATAAAAAAGAAAAAGCCAAACCCTTTGCCCTGGTTCCTATCCCCTGTATTTCCTCTTCTTCTCCTTCTCTTTTTCTCCTTCTTCTTCTCCTTCTTCTTCTCCTTCTCTTTTTCTCCTTCTTCTTCTCCTTCTTCTTCTCCTTCTCCTTCTTCTTCTCTTTTTTTTTGAGATGGAGTCTCTCTGTTGCCCAGGCTGGAGTGGAGTGCAAATGGGGAAATCTGGGCTCACTG
This sequence comes from Rhinopithecus roxellana, assembly GCF_007565055.1. NCBI lineage: Eukaryota > Metazoa > Chordata > Mammalia > Primates > Cercopithecidae > Rhinopithecus > Rhinopithecus roxellana. Next base: position 105,716,358 of record NC_044561.1, on the reverse strand, counting down.
CAACCTCCACCTCCCGAATTCAAGCGATTCTCCTGCCTCAGACTCCTGAGTAGCTGGGATTACAGGTGCCCACCACCATACCTGGCTAATTTTTGTATTTTTAGTAAAGACAGGGTTTCACCATGTTGGTCAGGCTGGTCTCGAACTCCTAACCTCAGGTGATCCACCTGCTTTGGCCTCCCAAAGTGCTGGGATTACAGGCGTGAGCCACCGCGTCCGGGCGCCTGTGCTTCTCTTTTCTGGAAGCGTCTTACTCCTCCCTAACTGAACATCATCAGAGCCCAGATTGAAGCATCACCATCACCCAACAAGGTTGCTTTTCTTGTTGTGGAGACAGAATTACAGGCCCAGGATTCATGTCTGGTTTAAATGGAAAACCCCTTAATCACCATCCTATACATCCCCCACTATAGCGAGTGTCCTGCTTCCAGAGCTGATTTGTCTATGCTTGCTCTGTCCTCTTCAGCTTCATATCTACCCCAGGGCTCAGCACATGGCCCATTTTTCTTCTTTCTCTATGCTGTCTTCCCAGGTTATCTTAGACTGTCACACACTTTAAATATCTTCCATATGTCATTAACTCTCCTTAATCTCCTTCACACAAGCCATTAGCAAGGCTTAGCAATCTTACCTCCTTAATACCTCTTAATTATTATTATTATTTTTTCTTTCTTTTTTTTTTTTTTTTTTTTTTGAGATGGAGTCTCGCTCTGTCACCCAGGCTGGAGTGCTGTGGCCGGATCTCAGCTCACTGCAAGCTCCGCCTCCCGGGTTCACGCCATTCTCCTGTCTCAGCCTCCCGAGTAGCTGGGACTACAGGCGCCGCCACGTCGCCCGGCTAGTTTTTTTTTTGTAGTTTTTAGTAGAGACGGGGTTTCATCGTGTTAGCCAGGATGGTCTCGATCTCCTGACCTCGTGATCCGCCCGTCTCGGCCTCCCAAAGTGCTGGGATTACAGGCTTGAGCCACCGCGCCCGGCCAATACCTCTTAATTATATTTAGCCCTTTCCATCCCCACTGCAGTCACCTTTCTAGTTCAGGTCACCACCACCTGCCCTGTGAACAACTTCAATTTTTTTTTTTTTTTGATACAGAGTCTTGCTCTGTCGCCAGGCTGGAGTGCAGTGGCGCGATCTTGGCTCACTGCAATCTCTGCCTCCCGGGTTCAAGCGGTCCCACTACCTCAGCCTCCTGAGTAGCTGGGACTACAGGTGCACCACCATGCCCAGCTAACTTTTTGTATTTTTAGTAGAGATGAGGTTTCAGCATGTTGGCCAGGCTGGTCTCGAACTCCTGATCTCATGTGATCTGCCTGCCTCAGCCTCCCAAAGTGCTGGGATTACAGGCGTGAGTCACCGCGCCTGGCCTAATTTTTTTTTTTTTTAAGAGACGGGGTCTTACTCTGTCACCCAGGCTAGGCTGCAGCAGTGCAATGATAGCTCACTGCAGCCTCGAACTCTTTTATTCTCAAGCTCAATCAACTGTCTTGCCTCAGCCTCTTGAGTAGCTGGGGCTACAGGTGCACAGCACCATGTCTGGCTAATTTTTTTGTTTTTCTTAAAAACAATTTTTTTACAGTTTTATTATTCTTTTAAATTATTTATTTATTTGTTTTTGAGATGGAGTCTTGCTCTGTCGCCCAGACTGGAGTGTGGTGGTGGCGTGATCTTGGCTCACTGCAACCACCACCTCCTGAGTTTAGGTGATTCTCCTGCCTCAGCCCCTCGAGTAGCTGGAATTACAGGTGCGTGCCACCACGCCTAGCTAATTTTTTATTTTTAGTAGAGATGTGGTTTCACCATATTAGCCAGGTGGGTCTTGAATTCCTGACTGCAGGTGATCTGCCAGCCTCGGTCTCCCAAAGTGTTGTGATTGCAGGCACGAGCCACTGTGCCCGCCAAGAAACTTCAGGGTTTTTTTTTGGTTTTTTTTTGGAGACAGAGTCTCGTTCTGTCACCCAGGCTGGAATGCAGTGGCATGATCTCGACTCACTGCAACCTCTGCCTGCTGGGTTCAAGCGATTCTCATGGCTCAGCCTCCTGAGTAGCTGAGATTACAGGCAGGAACTACCACACCCAGCTAATTTTTGTATTTTTAGTAGAGACAGGGTTTCACCATGTTGACCAGAATGGTCTCGATCGCCTGACCTTGTGATCTGCCCACCTCAGCCTCCCAAAGTGCTGGGATTACAGATGTGAACCACCCCACCCAGCCACGAAGCTTCAATTTTGATGCACATTTGGAATTATGGGGCAAGAGACAAGCCCAGGGCCCACCCAGGGTGAAAAAGCTGTTAGGTGACCCCCACATAAAGCCAGGGTCTGGAAAGGCTACATCCTCGTTGAAAGAGTGGACTGGGCCAGGCGCAGTGGCTCACACCTGTAATCCCAACACTTTGGAAGGCTGAGGCATACGGATTGCCTGAGGTCGGGAGTTCGAGACCAGCCTCGCCAGCATGGTGAAACCCTATCTCTACAAACATAAAAAATTACTCAGGCATGGTGGCAGGTGCCTATAATCCCAGGTACGCGGGAAGCTGAGGCAGGGGAATCACTTGAACCCGGGAGGCAGAGGTTGCAGTGAGCCAAGATCACGCTATTGCACTCCAGCCTGGGCAACAGAGCAAGAGTCCATCTCAAAAAAAAAAAAAAGGCTGGGCGCGGTGGCTCAAGCCTGTAATCCCAGCACTTTGGGAGGCCGAGACGGGCGGATCACGAGGTCAGGAGATCGAGACCATCCTGGCTAATACGGTGAAACCCTGTCTCTACTTAAAAATACAAAAAACTAGCCGGGCGACGAGGCGGGCGCCTGTAGTCCCAGCTACTCGGGAGGCTGAGGCAGGAGAATGGCGTAAACCCGGGAGGCGGAGCTTGCAGTGAGCTGAGATCCGGCCACTGCACTCCAGCCTGGGCGACAGAGCGAGACTCCGTCTCAAAAAAAAAAAAAAAAAAAAAGAAATTTAAAAAAAAAGAAAGAAAGAGTGGACTGCAAAAATCTTGCAGAGGGCACCAGCAAAGAAATTTCTCCATCATGAACATGGTGGGCGAGGGGAAAGCATCTCTGAGAATTTGTAACCTCACATGGGATTGCAACCTGTATTTCTACACCTTGTGTGAATCCAAAGATCCCATGCTAAAATATTTTATTTTATTTTATTTTTTGAGATGGCATTTTGCTCTTAATGACCCGGCTGGAGTATAGTGGCATGATCTCTGCTCAGTGAAACCTCCGCCTCCCAGGTCCAAGCGATTCTTCTGCCTCAACCTCCCAAGTAGCTGGGATTACAGGCATGCACCACCACGCCCGGCTAATTTTTTATTTTTGGTAGAGACAGGGTTTCATCATGTTGGCAGGCTGGTCTCAAACTCCTGACCTCAGGTGATCTGCCTGCCTTGGCCTCCTAAAGTGCTGAGATTACAGGCGTGAGCCACTGTGCCTGGCCTCATGCTAAGTATTGAAAGCACTCTTTTTTTTTTTTGAGGCAGAGTCTTGCTCTGTCACCCAGGCTGGAATGCAGTGCCACGATCTCAGCTCAGTGCAACCTCCACCTTCCGGGTTCAAGTGATTCTCCTGCCTCAGCCTCCTGAGTAGCTGGGATTATAGGCACGCACCGTTACGCCCGGCTAATTTTTGTATTTTTAGTAAAGACTGTGTTTCACCATGTTGGTCAGGCTGGTCTCAAACTCCTGACCTCGTGATCCACCTGCCTCGGCCTCCCAAAGTGCTGGGATTACAGGTATGAGCCACCACGCCCCGCCCTGAAAGCACTCTCAGGTTGGCTGTACCATCAGGCATCTGACAGAAGTACCCACAAATCCTCTCTGAAGGAATAGAACCTACTTCATCCCAGGCCTCAAAGAATGCATATAAACTGCGTAGTCAACAAGATTACACACATGTAACGAAGAAAAAAGATCCACCAGCTGCTGTCTATGGAGTAGCCATTCTTTTTTTTTTTTTTTTTTTTTTTTTTTTTGAGGCGGAGTCTTGCTCTGTCGCCCGGACTGGAGTGCAGTGGCTGGATCTCAGCTCACTGCAAGCTCCGCCTCCCGGGTTTGCGCCATTCTCCCGCCTCAGCCTCCCGAGTAGCTGGGACTACAGGCGCCCGCCACCTCGCCCGGCTAGTTTTTTTTTGTATTTTTAGTAGAGACGGGGTTTCACCGTGTTAGCCAGGATGGTCTCGATCTCCTGACCTCGTGATCCGCCCGTCTCGGCCTCCCAAAGTGCTGGGATTACAGGCTTGAGCCACCGCGCCCGGCCTGGAGTAGCCGTTCTTTTATTGCTTTAAGAAAAAGGCTGGGCTCACTGGCTCATGCTGTAATCCCAGGACTTTGGGAGGCCAAGGTAAGAGAATGGCTTCAGTCCAGGAGTTCCAGACCACTCTGGGCAACATAGTGGGACCCCATTTCTATTTAAATTAAATTAAAACAAATTTTAAAAAAGAAAAAGAAAAAAGAGCCACCAAGACTTCAGAATCAGAATTACTACATAGACTCATGCCTGCAATCCCAGTGCTTTGGGAGGTCGAGGCAGGAGGATAACTTGAACCCAGGAGTTTTGAGGTAGATCAGAAAGATTTGTTTTCCAAGCACTGGTCTTGACTTTGGTCACCATCCCGCTGATCAGAGCAGAATCTGGCCAATCCAGGATGCAGTGAAGAAGCCAGCCAAAATCAGCAGATGGTGACCAAAATGACCACTAGTTGCCCTCACTGCTCATTTGCATAAAGACACTCCCACTGGTGCCATGACAGTTTAGAAAGGCTATGGCAATGGGCCATGGCAATGGCCCAGAAGTTACCTTATATGGTTCCAGAAACTCAGCCCATTTTCCGGAAAGTTCTGAATAACTTGCCTCTTAATTTGCATATAATTAAAAGTGGGTATAGGCCTCACGGGTGGCTTACGTCTATAATCCTAGCACTTTGGGAGGCTGAGGTGGGCAGATCGCCTGAAGTCAGGAGTTCATGGCCAACATGGTGAAACTCCATCTCTACTAAAAATACAAAAAAATGAACCAGGCGTGGTGGCACACACCTGTAATCCCAGCTACTCAGGAGGCGGAGGCAGGAGAATCACTGGAACCAGGAGGTGGAGGCTGCAGTGAGTCAAGATCGTGCCACTGCACTCCAACCTGGGCAACAGAGCCAGACTCCATCTCAAAAAAAAAAAAAAAAGTGAGTATAAATACAGTTGCCCCCGCCCAGATGAAGCTACTCTGGGCACACTGCCTATGTGTTAACCCTCCTCTGCAAGGAGCAGTACCTCTGCTGCTGCTGTACACTGCTGCTTCAATAAAAGTTGCTGTCTGATACCACTGGCTCACCTTTGAATTATTTCCTGGGAGAAGCCAAGAAGCTTCTCAGGCCAAGGCCCAATTTTGGGGCTTGCCTGTCTTGAGCCCAGGAGTTAGAGGCTGCAGGAAGCTATGATCATGCCACCGTACTCCAGTCTGGGTGACAAAGCAAGCCCCTGTCTCTTTAAAAACAAAAAGAGGCTGGGCGCAGTGGCTCATGCCTTTAATCCCAACACTTTGCGAGGCCGAGGTGGGTGGATCATTTGAGGTCAGAGGTTCGAGACAGCCCGGCCAACATGGTGAAACCCCATCTCTACTAAAAAATCAAAAAAATTAGCTGCAATTGGTAGCACATGTCTGTAACCCCAGCTACGCGGGAGCCCGGGGCAGAAGAATCACTTGAACCTGGGAGTTGGAGGTTGCAGTGAGCTGAGATCGTGCCATTGCTCTCCAACCTGGGTGTCAGAGTGAGACCCTGCCTCAAAAATAAATAAATAAATAAGATGAAATCAAAAAAGAACTGCTATATAGATAATGTAAAATAAGTATAATTCATAGGTTTAAATACATTTCAAAAGGGTATCAAAAGCATGGGTAAAGAATAGAGAGACTACACCAGGGATGGTGGCTCGTGCCTGTAATCCCAGCACTTTGGGAGGCTGAGGCAGGTGGATCACCTGAGGTCAGGAGTTCAAGACCAGCTTGGCCAATATGGCAAAACCCCATCTCTACTGAAAATACAAAAAATTAGCCAGGGGTGGTTGTGGGCGCTTGTAATCCCAGCTAACTTGGGAGGCTGAGGCAGGAGAATTGTTTGAACTCGGGAGGCGAAAGTTGCAGTGAGCTGAGATCACGCCATTGCATTCCAGCCTGGGGGGAACAGAGCAAGACTGTCTCAAAAAAAAAAAAAAAAAAAAAAAAAAAAAAAAAAAAAAAAAAAAAGTAATCCCAGCACTTTGGGAGGCCGAGACGGGTGGACCATGAGGTCAGGAGATCGAGACCATCCTGGCTAACCCGGTGAAACCCTGTCTCTACGAAAAAATACAAAAAAAACTAGCCGGGCGAGGTGGCAGGCGCCTGTAGTCCCAGCTACTCAGGAGGCTGAGGCAGGAGAATGGTATGAACCTGGGGAGGCGGAGCTTGCAGTGAGCTGAGATCCGGCCACTGCACTCCAGCCTGGGTGACAGAGCAAGACTCCGTCTCAAAAAAAAAAAAAAAAAGATACTATAAACATAATCAGACAGATATGAAAAAAAATCCATGCCTGTAATCCCAGCACTTTGGGAGGCTGAGGCAGGTGAATCACGAGGTCAGGAGTTTGAGACCAGCCTGATCAACATGGTGAAACCCCCGTCTCTACTAAAAATACAAAAATTACGGCTGGGCACAGTGGCTCATACCTGTAATCCCAGCTCTTTGAGAGGCTGAGGTGGGCGGATCACAAGGTCAGGAATTCGAGACCAGCCTGGCCAACATAGTGAAACCCTGTTTCTACTAAAAATACAAAAAATTAGCTGGGTGTGGTGGCGGGTACCTGTAATCCCAGCTACTTGGGAAGCTGAGGCAGGAGAATCGCTTGAAGCTGGCAGGCGGAGGTTATAGTGAGCTGAGATCATGACACTGCATTCCAGCCTGGGCGACAGTGTGAGACTCGTCTCAAAACAAACAAACAAACAAACACCCCCAAAAGTAGCTGGGTGTGGTGGCGTATGCCTGTAATCCTAGCTACGCAGGAGGCTGAGGTAGGAGAATCACTTGGACCTGGGAGGTGGAGGTTGCAGTGAGCCGAGATTGCACCACTGCACTCCAGCCTGGGCGACAGAGCAAGACTCCGTCTCAAAAAAAAAAAAAAAAAAAAAAAAAAGAAAGTGGAATTTCTAGAAATAAAAAATGTAACAATTGATACTTTAAATTCAAAGAATAGGATAAACAGTAGATTAGTTCTAGCTAAAGAAATAATTAGTAAACTGGAAGATATCACTGAAGAAATTACTCAGAATGCAGTATGGAAAAAAGAAAAGAGAAGATATGAAAGTAAGTTAAGAGACATGGAGATTTGAGTAAGATGTTCTAATTTAAGAGATAATTAAAGATTGGGCAAGAGGCATTTGGCCTTCTTTGATAGAAAGCTTTGCCTGCCACCTTTAGGCTGGGCACAGTGGCTCCCGCCTGTCATCCCAGCACTTTGGGAGGCTGAGGCGGGCAGGTCACCTGAGGTCAGGAGTTTAAAAGCAGGCTGGCCAACATGGTGAAACCTCATCTCTACAAAAATTAGCCAGGCATGGTGGCATGAGCCTGTAATCCTAACTACTCTAGAGGCTGAGTTGAAAGAATCACTTGAACCTGGGAGTCGGAGGTAGCAGTGGGCGAGAGTGAGACTCTGTCTCAAAATAGAATAAAATAAATAAAAAGAGGCTGGGTGCGATGGCTCCCACTTGTAATCCCAGCACTTTGGGAGGCTGAAGTGGGCGGATCACCTGAGGTCAGGAGTTCAAGACCATCCTGGCCTACGTGGTGAAACCCCCGGTTTTTTTTTTTTTTTTTTTTTTTTGAGACAGAGTCTTGCTCTGCTGTCGCCCAGGCTGGAGTGCAGTGGTGTGATCTCGGCTCGCTGCAACTTCCCGGGTTCAAGGGATTCTCCTGCCTCAGCCTTCCAAGCAGCTGGGATTACAGGCGCCCGCCACCACACCCGGCTAATTTTTTGTATTTTTAGTAGAGATGGGGTTTCGAACCCGGGAAGTTGCAGTGAACCGAGATTGCGCCACTGCACCCCATCCTGGGCAACAGGAGCGAAACTCCGTCTTAAAAAATAAAAAAATAAAAATAAATAAATAAAAAGAAAAATATTTAGCACTAAATACTTGACAAACAGCGAATAATCTGGGAGAGAGTAATTAAAGATAATAGAGTGCAGTTAATACAATTAGAGAATATAACTTCCAAAAGCAGAAGGAAAAACATCCATTTATTTGATGTTAAAAAATGTAAAACTAAATAATAGATTGTTTAGAATTCATACATAGATATTAACACTATAATGAATTGTAAGAAAATCAGTATCAGAAATTTTGAATCATAGTTTTTTTCTGGACGTGGGAAGGAGGAATGGTATCAGGCAGGAGAGGTCCCAGATGAATTGACCATGTTCTATTTCCTTCCTTCCTTCCTTCCTACCAGAAGGGAACGAAAGAAAGGTACCCAAATGGAAGGAAAGGAGAAAGAAGGCACACGGAATCCCGAAAGACAAAAAACGAAATCCCCCTTCCTTCCCTTCCCCTCCCGTCCTCCTCCCTCCCTCCCCTTCCCTTCTCCTTCCTTCCTTTCTTCCTTCTTGCCTTCCTCCATCACTCCCTCCCTTCCCTTTTCTCCTTCCTTCCCTTCCCTTCTTCTTCCTTCCTTCCCTTCTCCTTCCTTCCTCCCTCCCTCCCTTCCTTCCTTCCTCCCTCCCTTCCCTTCCCTTCTCCTTCCTTCCTTCCCTTCTCCTTCCTCCCTTCCTTCCTTCTCCTTCTTCCCTCCCTCCCTCCTTCCCTCTCTTTCTCTCTCTTTCTTTTTTCTTTTCTTTTTTTTTTTTTTTTGCGTGTGACAGGTTGTCACTCTTTCACCCAGGTTGCAGTGCAGTGGTATGATCTCGGCTCACTGCAGCCTCTCATGGGCTCAAGAGATCCTCTTACCTCAGCCTCCAGAATAGCTGAGAATACGGGCATGCACCACCACACCTGGTTAATTTTTGTGTTCTTTGTAGGGACAGGGTTTCGCCATGTTGCCCAGGCTGGTCTCGAACTCCTGGACTCAAGCAATCTGCCCACCTTGGCCTCCTAAAATGCTGGGATTACAGGCGTGAGCCACCGTACCCGGCCTTCTCTTTCGTTAATTGTGTGCCAGGTACATTATTATGTATTTTCTTCTTCTTCTTTTCTTTTTATTTTTTTACAAGCATTTCCAATGAAATTGTTTTCTTTTTTTAATTGTGGGGGAATTGTTAGAGACTTTCTCTCAGCTTCAATTTGTTTGTTTGTTTTCTGAGACAGAGTCTTGCTTTGTCGCCCAGGCTGCAGTGCAGTGGCATAATCTTGGCTCACTGGAACCTCTGCCCCTGGGTTCGAGTGATTCTCCTGCCTCAGCCTCCTAAGTAGCTGGGACTACAGGTGCCCACCACCATGCCTGGTTAATTTTCGTATTTTTAGTAGAGAGAGGGTTTCACCATATTGGTCAGGCTGGTTTTGAACTCCTGACCTCAGGTGATCCACCTGCCTCGGCCTCCCAAAGTGCTGGGATTACAGGAGTGAGCCACCATGCCTGGCTCTCAGCTTAAATTTGAACATGCATTTTTAGGAGGCAGTCTGGAACCCCTAATACTGAGACGGCATGATTAAAAAATGTGAGTATGGGTTCTCTCTTCCCTGCCCTGACTTGGGTGGTGTGGAGTGGCCTCTTAACTGGATGGACTGCCTTATGGAAAGATGAATTCCTGTTACTGGGGACATCCAAGCTCAGGCTAGAGGTGAAGGTCTCAGGGATGCTATAAAGGGGCTGCTTGTTAAGAGCAGGATGGGGGAAACGGACCTGGTGGCATTTAACAGGTTTCCTCTCCTAAATGCCAAGATTTTAGGAAGCTGACATTTCTTTTTTTTTTTTTTTTCTTTTGAGATGGAGTCTCGCTTTGTCGCCCAGGCTGGAGTGTAGTGGCATGATCTCGGCTCACTGTAAACTCTGCCTCCTGGGTTCACGCCATTCTCCTGCCTCAGCCTTCCGAGTAGCTGGGACTACAGGCGCCCGCCACCACGCCCGGCTAATTTTTTTGTATTTTTAGTAGAGTCAGGGTTTCACTGTGTTAGCCACAATGGTTTCAATCTCCTGACCTCGTGATCCGCCCACCTCGGCCTCCCAAAGTGCTGGGATTACAGGCGTGAGCCACCACGCCCGGCTGACATTTCTTTGCTCTTTTTTTTTTTTTTTCAAGATGGCGTCTTGCTCTGTCTCCCAGGCTGGAGTGCACTGGCGCAATCTCAGCTGACTGCAAACTCTGCCTCCCAGGTTCAAGCAATTCTCCTGCCTCAGCCTCCCAAGTACCTGGGATTACAAGCATGTGCCACCAGGCTCGGATAATTTTTTTGTGTTTTTAGTAGAAATAGGGTTTCTCCATGTTGGTCAGGCTGGTCTCGAACTCCTGACCTTGTGATCTGCCCTCCTCAGTCTCCCGAAGTGGTGGGATTATAGGCATGAGCCACTGAGCCCAGCTTTACTCTTTTTTTTTTTTTTTGATCATGGCTCACTGCATCCTCTAACTCTTGGGCTTAAATGATCCTCCTGCTTTAGCCTCCTGAGTAGCTGGGACTACAGGCTCACACCACCACATTCAGCTAATTATTACTATTATTTTTTTGTAGAGATGAAGTCTCACTATGTTGCCCTGGCTAGTGTCAAATTTCTGTTTCAAGTTAGCCTCCCGCCTCAGCCTCTCAAAGTGCTGGGATTGTAGGCGTGAGCCACTGTGTACAGTCTCCTTTACTCTAAATTCCACAAGCCTTTGATTTCAATTCTCTAACAGTCTGAGCTCGATTCTAACTAGTATCCAAGGGTAGCCAGTAAAAGTGTTTACGGCTTTGGAATCAGAAATACCCTTGGTCATATCTGGGGTCTACCATTTATGAGCTGTGTGACCTTGGCACCTTGGAGAAATCACTTCCCCTTTCTGAGCCTTAGTTTCCTCTTCTGCAAAATGGAGATACTAGTGACTGCTTCACAAGGCTGCAATGAAGATTATTTTTATTTTTTTGGAGAGGGAGTCTTGCTCTGTCGCCCAGGCTGGAGTTCAGTGGCATGATCTAGGCTCACTGCAACCTCCACCTCCTGGGTTCAAGCAATTCTACTGTCTCAGCCTTCCGAGTAGCTGAGATTACAGGTGCCCACCACCACACCCACTAATTTTTGTACATATTTTTAAAGATTCATGAGACAAATATACTAAAGATAAAAATTAATTGAAGAGCACAGATATGATATGCATACTACCTAAATAAATACAATGTGATTTATAAATGAGAACAAGTTAACAATGAACAGTATTTCAGAAGTTGAAAAGGTGACACTAAAAGTGCTACATACACAGCCTTTTATTTATTTTATTCAGATTCAGTGTTTTCATGAATTTAATATAAAGATGAGGAGTCCATTCTGCAACCTAAAAATATGTACTTGTGAAAACTATGTTAATACTTTAATAAACTATACAAAAAAGGTAATGAGACACATATGTGTATTTATGGAACTGCATGTCAGTTAGGTCAGTTACCTGCAGAGGGAATTCCCAGCGTGTCCTCATTCATCTGTGAGGACACAGAGGAGTTCTTGTTTAGACACATACATTCATCTATTGCTCAGCATGGTCAGCGCTCCACTTCTTGACGGTTTCCTTCTGCTATGGATGTGCATGTCCAGTTGTCTGCTTCTTAGAGTAGACATTTACCTTCCTCATCCACCAGCCATTGGAGAAGGACTGGGGCCACACAGATAATAGATTCTACCCATTCTTCAGGGAGGGTTTCCTGGTGGCCCTCTTCCATCATCATATCTGGAATCAGATGAGTTTCCATAGTTTCTTCTTTGTTTCACATCTTGCCAAAACAGAGTTTTGAAAAACAAAACCACAAACTCAGCTATTCCCCAGAAGAAATCTGTTATCAAAGATAATCTCCATGGAGACTGACTCTGGCTGTCCGACACTTGTCCATTTGAGATATAAACCATCTTGCCCCACTTCCCCGCTTTGGAGTCTAATTTCTGTATTTTGTGTTTTTTTTTTTTTGAGATGGAGTTTCACTCTTATTGCCCAAGCTGGAGTGCAATGGCACGATCTCAGCTCACTGCAACCTCCACCTCCTAGGTTCAAGCGATTCTCCTGCCTCAGCCTCCCGAGTAGGTGGGATTACAGGTGTGCGCCACCATGCTGGCTAATTTTTTGTATTTTTAGTAGAAACAGAGTTTCACCATGTTAGCCAGGCTGGTCTCTAACTCCTGATCTCAGGGGATCCGCCCGCCTCAGCCTCCCAAAGTGCTGGGATTACAGACATGAGCCACCGCACCTGGCCAATTTCAGTATTTTTTAGTAGAGATGGGGTTTCACCATGTTGGACAGGCTGGTCTCCATCTCCTGACCTCAAATGATCTGCCCACCTTGGCCTCCCAAAGTGTTGGGATTACAAGCGTGAGGCACCTCACCTGGCCTGCAATAAAGATTAAAAGGCAACATAATGGAAGTACCTGATTTGGTTTCCATCCCATAGGGCCCCTCAGAGCTTTAGATTTTGGAAGCCTCTTATCCACCACTTAGATATAAACCGTTTTCAGGCTACAGTACAGTGTCACAGTGGGCTCATTATTTCATGTCTCTGAGTCTCAGTTTCTTCATCTGTCTAATGGGGATAATAATAGGACCTACTTCCTAGGCCACCTTGAGGGTTAAACAAGATGATCCATGGAAAGCACTTATTATGGAAGGCATTTGGTCATGTGAACTCTCATTGTTACTGCCATCACTGGGTCTGGGAAGCCAGGAGTATAGGAATTCCTGATCCCTGCCCTAGAGCCCATGCAGAGGGACCTCCCTCTCTGACCAGGACCCTGGACCCTTGATACAAGGGTTTGAGCTTGTGGAGACTTTTTTGTTTTTTGATTTTTTTGAGTGAGAGACTTGCTCTGTTGCCCAGGCTGGAGTGCAGTGGCACCATCTCTGCTCACTGCAACCTCCGCCTCCTGGGTTCAAGTTGTTCTTGTGCCTCAGCCCCTGGGTGGCTGGGACCACAAGTGTGTGCCACCAAGCCCAGCTAATTTTTGTATTATTATTATTATTATTACTTTTGAGATGGAGTCTTGCGCTGTTGCCCAGGCTGGAGTGCAATAGCACAATCTTGGTTCACTGTAATCCGCCTCTGGGGTTCAAGTGATTCTCCTGCCTCAGCCTCTCTAGCAGCCGGGAGTACAGGCACCCGCCATCATGCCTGGCTAATTTTTATCTATCTATCTATCTATCTATCTGTCTATCTATCTATCTATCTATCTATCTATCTATCTATCTATCTTTTTTTTTTCTTTTGAGATGGAGTCTTGCTCTGTCACCAGGCTAGAGTGCAGTGGCATGATCTCGGCTCACAGCAACCTCTGCCTCCCGGATTCAAGTGATTCCCCTGCCTCAGTCTCCCACATAGCTGGGACTACAGGCACCTGCCACCATGTCTGGGTAATTTTTTTTTTTTTTTTTTGAGATGGAGTCTAGCTCTGTTGCCCAGGCTAGAGTGCAGAGGCGCGATCTCGGCTCACTGCAACCTCCACCTGCTGAGTTCAAGCCATTCTCCTGCCTCAGCCTCCTGAGTAGCTGGGATTAGAGACATGTGCCATCACGCCCAGCTAATTTTTATATTTTTAGTAGAGACAGGGTTTCACCATGTTGGCTAGGCTGGTCTCGAACTCCTGACCTCAAGCAATCCGCTCGACTTGGCCTCTCAAAGTGCTGGGATTATAGGCATGAGCCACTGCGCCTGGCCAAGTTTTTGTATTTTAGTAGAGACAGGGTTTCACCATGTTGGTCAGGATGGTCTCTATCTCCTGACCTCGTGATCCACTGGCGTCGACCTCCCAAAGTGCTGGGATTACAGACTTGAGCCACTGTGCCCGGCTAATTTTCGTATTTTTGTAGAGATGGGGTTTCACCATGTTGGCCAGACTGGTGTTGAACTCCTGACCTCAGGTGACCCACCTGCCTAGGCCTCCAAAGTGCTGGGATTACAGGTGTGAGCCACCGTGCCCGGCCAGAGTTTACAGAGACTTTAGTAGGCTGGGCAGCTCCCCTCTCCCCTTTTTTTTCCCCTTCGCCCTCTCCTATCCCTTGGGAGTGAACTGTTTTCCTCTAGGAGCTCTGCCTGGGGCTTGGCAGGGAGCCGGGCCTATGTGTATCTATCTGGGAGGCCAATTTCTGAGCCACAGCAGAGAGGCATCGGCTGATCACAGTGTAGGGGTAGAGCATTCCTGCAGCTACAGGGTTCTTGGGGGTAGCTACCGGTGATTGGCACTGCCTATCAAGTGTGATCACAAACACACACACACCCATACTCACATACAGACATACACACATGCATGCACATGTCACTGTTTCCTTGGCTCTACATCTTCTTTCTATGTTAGCCCCTTTGCACACATCACTCCTTTCTCTCCTTCCTTCCTGTTATAGCCACAGAAAACTGTCCCCCAGAGGAGAAATCCTCTCTTAGGGATCTTTCTCAGCAAGTTTGTCTGGGCCTCATTAAGTCTTTTTAAAGCAGGGCAGTACGTGGGGGGACTTTTAAGGATCTGGTTCCAGGCTTTGGTCCTGGGAAAGGAACTTCAATTCCCTGCTGGTCTCTTGCCTCCTGCCGGGTCTCTCCTCCCCTCCCTTCTCTACCACTGGAGTGAAGCTTCCACAAGCCAAGTAGGCTGTAGTTATTTATCACAAGTGCTTACCCCAAATTCCTCAGGCTGTCCTACAATCTTTAAGTTCAGTCATACTTTTAAGATATCAATGCATATATACAATGCTATATTCCTTTGCTGCCTCCTTCCTCTCCTTCCTTCCTCTCGCTTTCTTTCATTTATTTATTTATTTATTTATTTTTGAGACGGAGTCTCGCTCTGTCGCCCAGGCTGGAGTGCAGTGGCCGGATCTCAGCTCACTGCAAGCTCCGCCTCCCGGGTTCACGCCATTCTCCTGCCTCAGCCTCCCGAGTAGCTGGGACTACAGGCGCCGCCACCACGCCCGGCTAGTTTTTTGTATTTTTTAGTAGAGACGGGGTTTCACCGTATTAGCCAGGATGGTCTCGATCTCCTGACCTCGTGATCCGCCCGTCTCGGCCTCCCAAAGTGCTGGGATTACAGGCTTGAGCCACCGCGCCCGGCCTCTTTAATTTATTTTTGAGACAGGGCCTTGCTCTGTCACCCAGGCTGGAGTGCAGTGGCATGATTGTGGCTCACTGTAGCAGCCTCAAACAGGCTTCCTACTGCAGCTTCCCAAGTAGCTGGGAGTGCAGGTGCACATTACCAAGCCTGGCTAATTTCTTTACTTTGTAGAGACGGAGTTTTGCTAAGTTGCCCAACTGGTCTGAAACTCCTAGCCTCAAGTGATCCTTCATCCTCGGAATCCCATATATATATGTATGAAAGACCCTGGGTTCTTTTTTAAAACCTGTCTCTCCTGTTTTGACACCACTCTAACTTAAAACAATTCCTTTTTTTGTTGTTGTTGGTTTTTTTTTTTTTTTTTTTTTTTTTTTTTTTTTTTTTTTTGAGACGGAGTCTCACCCTATCACCCAGGTTGGAGTGCAGTAGTGCAATCTCTGCTTGCTGCAATCTCCGCCTCCCGGGTTCAAGTGATTCTCCTGCCTCAGCCTCCTGAGTAGCTGGGATTACAGGTGTCTGCCACCATGCCCCACTAATTTTTAAATATTTTTAGTAGAGATGGGGTTTCGCTATGTTGGCCAGGCTGGTCTGGAACACCTGACCTCAAGTGATCCACCCACCTCGGCCTCCCAAAGTATTCGGATTACAGGTGCGAGCCACTGCGTCTGGCCCTGAGTTTCCTTCCTTCCTTCCTTCCTTCCTTCCTTCCTTCCTTCCTTCCTTCCTTCCTTCCTTCCTTCCTTCCTTCCTTCTTTCTTTCTTTCATTTCTTTTTTTCTTTTGAGAAGGAGTCTTGCTCTGTTGCCCAGGCTGGAGTGCAGTGGCATAATCTCAGCTTGCTGCAACCTCTGCCTCCCAGGTTCAAGCGATTCTCCCGCCTCAGCCTCACAAGTAACTGGGATTACAGGCGCCTGCCACCATGCCCGGCTAATTTTTGTGTTTTTAGTAGAGATGGGGTTTCACCATGTTGGCCAGGCTGAGTCTCGAACTCCTGACCTCGTGATCTGCCTTCCTCAGCCTCCCAAAGTGCTGGGATTACAGGCGTGAGCCACCGCACCTGGCACCCTTTTTTTTTTTCTTGATGATATCTTATGTGGAGGATTTTACCCAAAAGTTCAAGGATTCAAAACACTGGTGTGGTCTTACTTATTTATTGCCCAACATATCCCAGCTAGAAATGGAGGATAGAGACAAGGAGCAGGTATGGAGGCCAGTTGAGTTGTGTGATGTGGTGGATTTTTTCTGATTGCAATCATGCTTTACCTCTGTATTTGTCAGCTGTCTAGCAGAGTGGTTCAGTGCCCAGGCACTGGTGTCATAACAGTCCTGGGTTTGAATCCCAGCTCTGCCTCACTCACTCACTGTGACCTAGGCCAATTAGACTAAATCCAAGTTTTCCCTTCCATATAATAGGGGTGCTCTTTTTTCTTTGCTCTGTCACCAAGGCTGGAGTGCAATGGTGCAATTACAGCTCACTGCAGCCTGGACCTCCAGCGCTCAAGCGATCCTCCCACCTCAGTTGTGATTACAGGTGTGAGCCACTGTGTCCAGCTGGGGGTGCTCTGAGCTACTCCAGGAGGCTAATGTAAAGATGAGATAACACATGGAAAATACTCTGCTAGCCCTAGCTAAGAGTAAGCATTCACTAAATCAAAGTGATTATAGCATAGAGTCACAGTTTACACATTGATTTCACATTGATTTAATCCTCACACCAGCCCAGTGAAGTAGGTATTATGATCCACATTTTACAGATGAGGAAATTGAGGCCTAGAGCAGTGACGTGAGGTGACCAAGGTCGACGTGAAGCTAACACAGGCAGCAAGGATTAGAAACCAGGTCTCCAGACGCCCAGACCCAGAGCCCCACCTTGCAGCCTTCTTCCCACACACTAGGAGTTCTGGGTTTTTCTGCCAGTCCTCAAAGTGTGAGACTTCAGGCTTTTCTATACTTGACTGTGAACACAGCCAGGGATTAATCTCTTAAACTTCCCTCCAGTTTTGAAGTGGGCATCCTGCCCACCCCCTCCCCAAGCCCTAAGCGGAGTGGGCAGCTCTCTCCTCCGGGGGCGGGGCCTGTCTCCTTTAGAAGCCACGCCAACGATAAGCCACGCCCACAGACCAAAGCCTCGACCACCTGATGGGAAACTAGCTTCTTCCTCAGCTACCCAACTAGCAACTCTGCCTGCAAGGTCTCTCGCGGCTCAGCGTCTACCTTTCTATTTTTTTGACACAGGGTTTCGCTCTGTCACCCAGGCTGGAGTGCTGTGGCGCGATCGCGGCTTACTGCAGCCTCGAGCCTCTGGGCTGTCATCTAGGCCTCCCAAGGTGTTGGGATTACAGGCGTGAGCAACCACGCCTGGCCGGTGTCTACCTCTTAAACTCAAGCCCTGGAGCCCAGACCACCATACGCAGCCCAGTCCTCCGCCATATGCAGCCCGGCCCGACGCCCAGTGCTTCGCACCAGGATACATGGTTCTGTCTCTTTTTCATGCGCTCCTACGTCCGGGAGCTACAGTCCCGGCCCTCGATGGACATTCCGAGCGCAGAGCCCACTGCGCGGTATCATTGGGTTCCGCCCTCGACGCGAAGCCCCGCCCCCCGACGCCCCGCCCAGCACCGCGCCTCCCGGGCTTTTCGCCTTGCCTAGTGGCCCCGCCCCGCCGCCCTTCTGACCCGCCCCCTAGGTAGTCTCACACGGCGGCCCTCGGCTCCCGGGCCCCGCCCCGACCTCCCGCATTTGCCCGAGGCCCAGTCCCCAGCACTGGTCACACCCCCGGGTAGCCCCGCCCCTAGATCTCCTCCCCCAGCGGCCGGGCTAGGGTGGCGGCTGGCCCAGCTGGGCCCCCGCTGCCCTCTGCCCTGGGAGCTTGGTCGGAGCGGGCTGGGCACAGCGGGACAGGGCAAGCGCGGCGTCCTGGGGTCTCGGAGGCGAAGATGGCGTCCGGCAGGCGCGCCCCGCGCACCGGGCTGCTGGAGCTGCGCGCCGGGGCGGGCTCGGGGACCGGCGGCGAGCGGTGGCAGCGGGTGCTGCTGAGTCTGGCTGAGGACGTGCTGACCGTGAGCCCCGCCGACGGCGACCCTGGTCCCGAGTCCGGCGCTCCGCGGGAGCCGGAGCCCGCGCAGCTCAACGGCGCCGCGGAGCCGGGCGCGGGGCCCCCGCAGCTGCCAGAGGCGCTACTGCTCCAGCGGCGCCGCGTGACGGTGCGCAAGGCCGACGCCGGTGGGCTGGGCATCAGCATCAAAGGTGGGCGCGGGACACCGAGGGCGCGGGGTCGTGGTGTCTGGGGGCCGCCGAGGGCGCAGGGGACTGGCAGCGCGCCCAGGACATGGAGCTGGAGGCCTCCTGTCCGGGGGTAAGGGAGGTCTGAGGAAACAGGTAACGGAGGGCGCTGGGCACACCAAGGTCGGAGTGGGTTTCGGTAGTTGGTGGCCTTAGGGGGCACGGAAGACACAGGTGTGGAGGAGATTGTGGGAGTACCAAGGACCTGTGGGTGGGAGTTCTGTGTGGAGGTGTGGGGGTCTGAGAGGCAACCAGCATGAACATCAAGGACAAGAGGGGTCCCCCGGAAAGCAGAGGGTGGAGAAAGGGGGTTGAGGCTGGGATACCAGTGGGACAGGGAGGAGGGAGTCCCTGAGAAGCAACCAAGGTGGGTACAGAGAGGAGGCCTGGAGTCTGCGAAGCACAGGGGTGGATAGGAGGCCTGGCTGCAAGCACAGACTGGGGTCACAGGCAGAAGGCCAGCAAGGACCTAGGAATCTAAGGACCCAGGAAGGCTGCGGGGAGCCCTGACAGCTGGATTTGGGTCTCCTGATCTGACCATCTCCACCTTGCACAGGATGGAGCTTTCAGTCCCCAGGACGGACTGCTAGTGGGGTGCAGTTAGGGTGCAACCAGACTGTGTTTGAATCCAGGATCAGCTGTGTGAGTTTGCAAAAGTCCCGTCCCGTCTCTGAATCTCAGTTGCCTCAACTGTATAAGAGGATGATAGAGTTGTGATGTTTCTGAGAGCAGGGCTCACCACAGCAGCACATTGTAGGTGCCTAGTTAATTACTGCTGTTAGTGGAGAGGAAAAATGGAGGCCAGGAGATACTCCCAAAGCAACTAAACATAGTTCTTAAAATCCTTGCACACCCCCAGCTGCTGGGTTCACTATGCTTGCCCATAGGCTTCTCAGGATCCCAGCCCCCAGCAGGGTGCTTTGGGAAAGGGTGTCAGCCTTTGTTTCCACCTTGAATATGTACCGTACCCTCTGGGGTCTCCCTGGTACTGGTTCTGTTGACGAGTGCCTCCAGACTGTTTGGCTTGGCTGAAGCGGTGCAGATAGTGGTGAATGCCACCACTGTGTGCCAGGTGCTGTGCCCAGGACACTAGTCTCATGATCCACTTCATCCTGGCAACAAGTGGTGAAAGGTAGGGAGTATAATCCCCATATTGCAGATGAAGAAACTGAGACTCAGAAAGGTAAAATGATTTTCCCACCATTACACAGTGAGTGTCAGCGCTGGGATTTGAACCTTAGTTATCAGCTACTGTCCCCCAGAGAGTGCTCAGGGAAGTTGATTCTTTTCCTGTAGAAGGGCAGATCCCGAGGCACCCAACCAAGAGGGGCTAAAAAGGGGAAATGGGAAAATGAGGGTGTGGGCACCAGTCTTACCCTCAATCTCCAGCATGGGATAGGGCAACAGACCAATCCAAAAATTATACACTCAGTGTGTCAGAGCAGGAAGGAACTTATTCATACAGAGTTCCATTCTGCAGATGGACGCACTGAGACTCAGAAAGGAGCAGGGACTTTCCAGGGTCACACAAAGTTACTCCCCAGCTCCATACTTCTAGGTGGAGGGGAGGGTACTTTTAGGAGACTTCAGGTATTTCCACTGGATCCAAATCTGGGCTCCTGTTGCCATGGTAACCCCTCCTATAGAGTCTAGCTTAGTCTGAGGCAGCCATGAGTGATCATAGCTTCAAACTGAACTGAAGACCCTAGTTTCAGGTGGGGGAGGGCAGATATAAATAGAAACCCCTTCCTCTCCTAGACTTCAAGCTCTGTGCAGATAAGCAAACGGTGGGGCCTGCGTGGGTGTCAAGAGAGGTGTTCCAGTCCCAGCTCCGCCAGCAGCTTGTGTGACCTTGGAACAATGACCTCCCACTCTGGGACACTAATTCTTCATCTTCAGTATTCTGGGGATGAGCCAGGAGTGTGATATCTGAGGGCCTGACTTCCCGTCTGTGGTAGGGTTAATAGTGTTGGTTCTTGAGCCTGGAGGCCTAGGTGCAAATACTGGCTTTGCTACTTACTAGTTGAGTGACCTTGGACAAGGGGCTTCCCTCCACACTTCAGTTTCCCTAATAGGAAACTGAGCATGCCTACGTGATGGGATATTGTAAAGACGCAATGTTGGCATTTGGTACATGCAACTAAGGTGACCTGTTATTACTATTTCTTATTTTAAAAGGGCATTTAAGAGTTTGATAATAAAGCCGTTTAGTAAAATGTATTAGCTTCTTTTGTATCCAAGATGCCATTCAGGCAGGTTTTTAGAATCTCTAGACTCTAAGACTTTGGTTTCCAACCTGGATTTTGGATTGTAAAACATTATGATTGCTAAAGCAGTCTTTTGAGGCCATAGGAATAGCTGACTTCTCTCTTGATTCCGGTTTGGGGGGTATCAGTGGGTTCCCACATTGTTGCCTTCTTTTGTGTGTGCGTGTGAGACGGTCTTGCTCTGTTGTCCAGGGTGGAGTGCAGTGGCTCAATCTCGGCTCACTGCAACCTCCACCTCCTGGGTTCAAGCAGTTCTCGTGCCTCAGCCTCCTGAGTAGCTGGGATTACAGGCACACCCACCATGCCTGGCTAATTTTTGTATTTTTATTTTATTTTGAGACGGAGTCTTGTTCTGTCGCCCATGCTGGAGTGCAGTGGTGTGATCTTGGCTCACTGCAACCTCCACCTCCCAGGTTCAAGCGATTCTGCTGCCCCAGCCTTCTGAGCAGCTGGGACTACAGGCATGTGCCACCAGGCCCAGCTAATTTTTTGTGTTTTTATTTATTTATTTACTTTTTTGAGATGGAATTTCGCTTTTATTGCCCAGGCTGGAGTGCAATGGTGCAATCTTGGCTCACCGCAACCTCAGCCTCCCAGTTCAAGTGATTCTTCTGCCTCAGTTTCCCGAGTAGCTGGGATTACAGGCATCCACCACCACTCCCAGCTAATTTTTTGTATTTTTGGTAGGGACAGGGTTTCACTATGTTGTCCAGGCTGGTGTCGAACTCCTGACCTCAGGTGATCCACCCGGCAGCCTTGGCCTCCCAAAGTGCTGGATTACAGGCATAAGCCACTGCACCTGGCCCTTTTTTGTGTTTTTAGTAGAGGCAGGATTTCGCTATGTTGGCCAGGCTGGTCTCAAACTACTGGCCTCAAGTGATCTGCCTGCCTTGGCCTCCCAAAGTGCTGGGATTACAAGCATGAGCCACTTTATCTGGTTATTTTCATTTTTAATTTTTGTGGATACATAGTAGGTGTATATATTTATGGGGTACATGAGAAAATCCAAAACATTTAAGAAAAAGTGATTGAAGCACTTTGTAAGTTGCACAAACATTGGTGAACACCCAAAGCACTTAATCAAAAGATCCAGGGATCAAACTATAGCATTATTAATTTTGAAAATGATTCATTTAATTAATTAATTTGTTTATTGAGACAGGGTCTCCTTCTGCCACCCAAGCTGGAGTGCAGTGGCACAATCTCAGCTCACTGCAGCCTTGACATCCTGGGCTCAAGTAATCCTCCTACATCAGCCTCCCTAGTAGCTGAGACCACACGTGCCCGCCACCACGCCTGGCTAAGTTTTGTATTTTTAGTAGAGGCGGGGTTTTGCCATGTTGCCCAGGCTGATCTTGAACTCCTGAGCTCAGGTCATCTGCCCACCTCAGCCTTCTAAGGTGCTGGAATTATAGGCATGAGCCACCGAACCGGATCGAAAATGATGTATTATTAGTATTACTAGTGTCCCAAACTTCCAAGACTTTTCTCAGATTCCCTTTATTCTCCTATTCCGTTTTCCAGCACTGGGCTAGGCACCAAGGGAAGCCTTCAGAAATAATTGTGCCTTGATACGACTCCCAATTGTTGGAGTATCTGCCTCAGTCTTGTCCTCCTTCTGTGCCTGTGCAGGCGGCCGGGAGAACAAGATGCCTATTCTCATTTCCAAGATCTTCAAGGGATTGGCAGCTGACCAGACAGAGGCCCTTTATGTGGGGGATGCCATCCTGTCCGTGAATGGGGAAGACTTGTCCTCTGCTACCCATGATGAGGCGGTGCAGGCCCTCAAGAAGACAGGCAAGGAGGTGGTGCTGGAGGGTAAGCACTGACGTTCCAGGGTCCAGACGGGCCAGGGTGGAGGTGTTCCACTGCTTCCCTACCTCCCCCAGGCCTCAAGAGGCCCCATCCCAGCACTGGGGGCTGGGAGATGGGCAGGATTGAAAACAGAAACAGAACTTGGGGACCTGCCTGAAGACAGCGTGGGGTGGTGGAGGGAGAGCTGGCACAGAGCTAAGCAGACCTGGTTTGCATTTTCTGTCTTCCAGTCATGAGCTGTGTGGCCCTGGACAAGTCACTTCATTTCCCTGAGCCTTAGTTTCCTCATCTGTAAAACGGGGATGTAGCTCCTGCCTTTCTGGGTTGTTGCGACTAGGGCAAAAAGGTACATGGCAGAGTGTGCCAGCCCCTGAGTGACACAGGGAGAGAGGGGTGCAGACTGGGGAAGGGGCAGCTCAGATTCTTTCCTTTGGGGCCTGGAGAGCTCTTGACTTCAGGTTCTTTTAGTGCCTGGACCTTAAAACCCTAAGACCCATCTTCCTTTGGGAGAAGCCTCAGCTTTTATTTTACTTTATTTATTTTTGAGATGGAATCTTGCTCTGTTGTCCAGGCTGGAATACAGTGGCATGATCTTGGTTCATTGCAACCTCTGCCTTCTGGGTTCAAGTGATCCTCCTGCCTCAGCCTCCCAAGTAGCTGGGATTACAGGTGTGCGTCACCATGCCCAGCTAATTTTTGTATTTTTGTAGAGACAGGGTTTTGCCATGTTGGCCAGGCTAGTCTTGAACTCCTGACCTAAGGTGATCCACCCGCCTCAGCCTCCCAAAGTGCTGGGATTACAGGCATGAGCTGCCACATCTGGAAGCCTTGGCTTTTATAGAGCAGGACATCAAATCCTTCCAGCAATGATCAGAGAGGAGTTTTGTGGGGGAACCTTGGTTGGATGACTTTCTCCACTCTTCCCTCACAGTGTGGTCTTGGGTGGGACACTTGCCCTCTGTGGGCCTCAGTTTTCCCATCAGTTGTTATAGGCCTCCTGCTGAGGTTGTCCCATGACCATCTTGTGCCATGTCTCTCAAGAGGTTTCTGCTTTGCTCAGCCCTTTCCTCAAACTCTGTCAGCTCTGGAAGCCAGTGGGGGCCTGAGGAATGTGTCTCTGGCTTGTGGCCCAGAACAGACACAGGGAGGTGGCGGGGGCTGATGGAGAATAACACGGCCAGAGAAGCTGCTGAGTTGAGTCCCAGGCCCAAATCCTGGTGGGTTGCCTTGGTTTCCCTAAAGGAGTGTCCAAGAGGCCACAGAAGCAAATAGGTTCTGGGTCCTTGGTTGATCTTTGGCCTTCTTGTGGCCCCAGACCTCGATTCCCATCCGTTTTTGTTTTATTTTATATTTTAGGTATATCTATTTAAATGTCACGGATATATTTTTATTTTTATTGTTTTTTTTTTTTTTTTTTTTTTTTTTTTTTTTTTTTTGAGACAGAGTCACCTAGGCTGGAGTACTGTAGTATGATCTTGGTTCAATGCACCCTCCACCCCCGGGGCTCAAATAATCCTCCCACCTCAACCTTCTGAGTAGCTGGGACTACAGATGCATGCCACCATGCCTGGCGAATTTTTTTTTTTTTTTTTTTGAGATGGAGTCTTACTGTGTCACTCAGGCTGGAGTACAGTGGCATGATCTCGGCTCACTGCAACCTCTGTTTCCTGGGTTCAAGCAATTCTGCATCAGCTTTCCGAGTAGCTGGGATTACAGGCACCCATTACCATGCCCAGCTAATTTTTGTATTTTTAGTAGAGATGAGGTTTCACCATATAGGCCAGGCTGGTCTCAAACTCCTGAGCTTGTGATCCACCTGCCTTGGCTTCCCAAAGTGCTAGGATTACAGGCGTGAGCCATCATAATCCATGCCTGGCTTTTTTTTTTTTTTTTGAGATGGAGTCTCACTCTGTTGCCCAGGTTGGAGTGCAGTGGCGAGATCTCGGCTCACTGCAACCTCCACCTCTCGGGTTCAAGCGATTCTTCTGCCTCAGCCTTTCGAGTAGCTGGGACTACAGGTGCATGCCACCATGCCCAGCTAATTTTTGTGTGGGTGTTTTTAGTAGAGACAGGGTTTCACCATACTGGCCAGGCTGGTCTCGAACTCCTGACCTCGTGATTTGCCTGCCTTGGCCTCCCAAAGTTCTGGGATTACAGGCGTGAGCCACTGCACCCAGCCAATTTTTTGTAGAGACAGGGTTTCACCATGTTGCCCGGGCTGGTCTCTAACTCCTGGGCTTATGGGATCCTCCCACCTAAGTCTCCCAAAGTGCTGGGATTGCCGGCCACAGTGCCCAGTCTAGATGCATTTTTTTGATACTTAAAAAAAGCTGACTCTAGAGTGTTGGTCTTAAAAGCTTAAGTGTATCAGTCATATTTTAATGGCAAAGTTAAATAATAGAATCTCACATAAATGATATGGATATAGGAGACTTTCCCCACATGCCTCATTACTTTGATATTTATAGTCAGCAATGCGGTTTGAAACCACTGACATTCATTGAAATGTCATATTTTGGTTGACTTGAAAGCTCTTTTAGCTTCTATTGTTTGAAAGTTTAGTCTATGGTAAAATTTCTGCTATAGACACAATTCAAATCCACATCCACATGGAGGTCCCCTCACCTCTTTATCTTTATTTTTAATTTTTATTTATTTATTTATTTTAGAGACGGAGTCTCGCTCTGTCATCCAGGCAGGAGTGCAGTGGCAGGATCTCGGCTCACTGCAAGCTTCGCCTACCAGGTTCACATCATTCTTCTGCCTCAGCCTCCCGAGTAGCTGGGACTATAGGCGCCCGCCATCATGCCTGGCTAATTTTTTGTATTTTTAGTAGAGATGGGGTTTCACTGTGTTAGCCAGGATGGTCTTGATCTCCTGACCTCGTGATCCACCCGCCTTGGCCTCCCAAAGTGCTGGGATTACAGGCGTGAGCCACCGCGCCCGGCCCACCTCCTCATCTTTAGATTAAGAATGTATCTATCTGGGTTCCCATGTATGTCGCTTTGAGAAGGTAGTATCCGTAAATGTGTGACCTTGAAGCATCTTCTGACTTTAGGAGCCAATACTCAAGCCTTCCCTCTAACTCATGTCATCCATTCCTCCTCAGTAAGCCAAGAAACTTTCATGGACACCTACTGTGTGCCTGGTGTGTACATTAGTCAGAAGCTAAACACACCCAGGGCCTCTCCTGAAGGAGCTCACCATGTGGTAGGGGAGACAAAACATAAACACTGTCTCCTCTATACAAACTGTTTTCTTCTTGAGACAGCGTCTTACCCTGTTGCCTAGGCTAGAGTGTAGTAGTGCAGTCTCAGCTTACTGCAACCTCCTTCTCCCAGGTTCAAGCGATTCTCTGCCTCAGTCCTGTAGCTGGGATGACAGGCGTGTGCCACCATGGCTCAGTTAATTTTTGTATTTTTAGTAGAGACAGGGTTTCACCATGTTGGCCAGGTTGGTCTCGAACTCCCGGCCTCCGGTGATCCGGCCGCCTGGGCCTCCCAAGGTGCTGGGATTATAGACATGAGCCACCATGCCTGGCCTAAAGAAACTCTTTAAGGCCGGGCGCGGTGGCTCAAGCCTGTAATCCCAGCACTTTGGGAGGCCGAGACGGGCGGATCACGAGGTCAGGAGATCGAGACCATCCTGGCTAACACGGTGAAACCCCGTCTCTACTAAAAATACAAAAAACTAGCCGGGCGAAGTGGCGGGCGCCTGTAGTCCCAGCTACTCGGGAGGCTGAGGCAGGAGAATGGCCTAAACCCGGGAGGCGGAGCTTGCAGTGAGCTGAGATCCGGCCACTGCACTCCAGCCCCGGCGACAGAGTGAGACTCTGCCTCAAAAAAAAAAAAAAAAAAAAAGAAACTCTTTAAAAGCCAGTGGCTAGGTGCGGTGACTCATGCCTGTAATCCCAGCACTTTGGGAGGCCGAGGCGGGCAGATCACCTGAGGCCAGGAGTTTGAGACCAGCTTGGCCAACATGTGAAACCTCGTCTCTACTAAAAATACAAAAATTAGCTGGACCATGGTGGCACACGCCTGTAATCCCAGCTACTCAGGAGGTTGAGGTAGGAAAATCACTTGAACACGGGAGGTGGAGGTTGCAGTGAACCGTGATTGTGCCACTGCACTCCAGGCTGGGCCACAACAGCAAGACTCCATCTCAAAAAAAAAAAAAAAAAGCTGGTGCCTGAAATCCTGTCTGCTCTGCAATAAATCTCTGGCCTTGAGTAAGACCCTTGCCCTCTAGGGACCTCAGTTTTCCTACTGAAGTTAGGCTAGATCAGAGGTGATCAATAGCTTTTATTTAGAGTGTCAGCTTCAGGCAGGTGTGGTGGCTCACGCCTGTAATCCCAACACTTTGGGAGGCTCAGGTGGGCAGATCACTTGAGCCCAGGAGTTCCAGACCAGCTTGCACAACACAGGGAGATTTCATCTCTGTAGGAAAAAAAAGAGTGTAAGTGTCAGCTCCACTGGTAGTTCTGTAAGTTCCATATTTGGAAGGACTGGGAGGCTTTGTCTGGGCTCAGCAGAAAGGCGCTGGAATTGATTAGCAATGTCTACTACAGCTGCAATAGAGAACTAACATGTGTATCACCCCAGGACTGAGGGGCCCCTGCTCTTATATTCTCTGAGATGTTTCATAGGACAAGATCATTCCTTGGTGAACCCTGACTATGGCCTGGGTAAGAGGAAGAAGGGTGTGGCCTTCATGTTTTTCCCCACTTTTCCTTAGTTGAAGTCTTTTTCGACCTATTCTCCTGGCCCAAGTTCTCATGGAAGGAGGTCATTCCACTCAAGATAGCACAAAGAGGGGAAGAGGAGTGGTGGAAGGCACTGGAGTCAGGAATCTCTGAATGGCAAGAGTGATCAGAGAAGTCTGAAGGATAGGAGGATGCTGGGCTGTGGCTGGTCCTTGAGAGTTTGGGGAGTGGAGAAGGTCTGGGCCTGGCAGTTGTACCAGTCTGGAGCAGCCAGGGTTCCTGGGACCCTCTCTGGGCCTAGGTTCCCCCAGAGCCCAATCACTGGCCATATTGTTCAGCGTTTCCCTACTCACATTCCATTATTGAGGCCGCCTCCAAGGGGCCATGGAAGGATGGGCTTTGGATGGGAACTTGGCAAGGCAGCTGGATATTTTTCCAGCTCAGTGGGTAGTGAATCCCCTGAGAATGTCCTGGGAGAACAAGCATTACCAGCAAACTCCAGGTGTCAGCTAGAGAGCCTTACTTCCCTGGCCTAAGTTGGGGGCTCAGCTGAGCCTCAGCAACCCCAATCTGCCTCCTAGAACATTTCTTCTGCTAGATCAGGGGTTTGCAGGAATGTCCTGATCCTGTTTTCAGCCAGAGGGTTGTGTTTGTGACCACAGGCTGGGCCCAAGCTAGCAGCCAACATGTGTCGGTCTGCTGCTTAGAGAGGCCCATTGTGTGTGCAGACCTCAAGCCAGGGCCCACCTGGGCCCTTGGACACCAGGCCTGGGGGAAGAGGGAGGGACAGCCTCAAGGAAAACACCCTTCCCTCCTCCCATTCCAGTGTGGCTGGCAAGACTGTGACAACAGTGAGCCTGTCATGCATTAAAAATAATATTGGCTGGGCGCAGTGGTTCATGCCTGTATCCTAGCACTTTGGGAGGCCGAGGCAGGTGGATCACCTGAGGTCAGGAGTTCGAGACTAGCCTAGGCAACATGGTGAAACCCCGTCTCTACTAATAATATACAAAAATTAGCTGAGCATGGTGGCATGCACCTGTAATCCCAGCTACTCAGGAGGCTGAGGTAGGAGAATTGCTTGAGTCCGGGAGGCAGAGGTTGCAGTGAGCCAAGATCGAACTATTGCACTCCAGCCTGGGGCGACAAGAGCACAACTTTGTCTCAAAAAAAAAAAAAAAAAACACAAAAAACCCACAAAACCGCCAAAAAAATACTAAGGCCAGGCCCGGTGGCTCACGCCTATAATCTCAGCACTTTGGGAGGCTGAGGCGGGTGGATCACCTGAGGTCAGGAGTTCAAGACTAGCCTGACCAACATGGTGAAACCCTATCTCTACTAAAAATATAAAAATTAGCTGAGCGTGGTGGCAGGCACCTGTAATCCCAGCTACTCAGGAGGCTGAGACAGGAGAATCACTTGAACCCAGGAGGTGCAGGTCGCAGTGAGCCAAGATTGCACCACTGCATTCCAGCCTGGGTGACAGGGCAAGTGTCTATCTCAAAAACAAAACAAAACAAAACAAAAACTAATAAAGTGAATTTTAGTGCTTTATACAAAGTAAGGAAGGTATAGCCCTCATAGAGATCAGGCTTTTATTTATTTATTTAGGATCTCACTCTGTTGCCCAGCCTGTAGCACAGTGGTGTGATCGCAGCTCACTGCAGCCTCAACTCCTGGGCTCAAGAGATTCTCCTATCTCAGCCTCTCAAGTAGCTGGGACCACAGGCATGTGCTACCATGCCTGCCTAATTAAAAAAAATTAATAGAAACAGGGTCTCCCTGTGTTGCCCAGGCTGGTCTTGAACTCCTGGACTCCAGCAGTCCTCCCAAAGTGCTGGGGTTACAGGCATGAGCCACTGTGCCTGATCCTGTTATTGTTTTCTTTTTCTTTTTTGAGACGGAGTCTTGCTCTGTCGCCCAGGCTGGAGTGCAGTGGCCGGATCTCAGCTCACTGCCAACTCCGCCTCCCAGGTTTATACCATTCTCCTGCCTCAGCCTCCCGAGTAGCTGGGACTACAGGCGCCCTCCACCTCGCCCGGCTAGTTTTTTTTTTGTATTTTTTAGTAGAAACGAGGTTTCACCGTGTTAGCCAGGATGGTCTTGATCTCCTGACCTCGTGATCCGTCCATCTCGGCCTCCCAAAATGCTGGGATTACAGGCTTGAGCCACTGCGCCCGGCTATTGTTTTCTTTAGTAAACTGGAAGCTGTTTGAGGGCAGGAACCATGTGTAGCTTGTCTCTGAGCCCCCAGGTCTGGCACTGAGTCCACCACACATTAGATCTTGGTGAGTGTTTGGAGACTGATCAGTGAGGTCTATCTTGGACCCTTTCTGCTTTACCTTTCACCTTTTCAATTGCTGTTGACTTTCCTAAATGTGTAAGATGGGACTTGAGAATCATGCTGACCTTGACTGACTCTTGAGCTTTTCTGTTCTGAGTCCTCAGAACTCTGAGGCCAGCTCCCTACTGGCTCTTCCCAGGAAGATGGCCACTGCCAGATGTACTGCCTTTGATTTGGCTTAATGCATCACCATTGTCAAAAGCGGGATGTCATTCATGGATGTAGCTAATTTGGGGCCACCCTGTTCAACTTAGCTGAGTCATGCTGTGTCCCAGAGATGCTGGAGGGACCCCTGTCCCAGAAAGAGGGCATGAATGGAGATCCTGTTCAGTTCTCCCACGGCCGCAGAGACCTGTTGTTCTAACCATTGTTCTCAAGGAAAAGTTTACTTGGCTGTGCACACACATAGCTTTGGACCATGTGACTCCCCACAGACAAAACTTGGCTTAATCCAGCCCTGGCCTGTTCCCCGGACCTTGATTAAAATGCCTTATGGGCCTCTGGAGGCAAGTTCTGGCCCTGATGAGCTGTGTGACCCCGGCTGCTCCTGATGGTGGAGGAAATAATAGTGATAATAATCAGGATGGTAGTGTCTGCTGCTTATTGAGCACCCACACTGTGCTCAACAACATGAACGCCTACTATGCTAAGTGCCTTCCCTATGTTTGTTTTCTTCTTTGAGATGGAATCTCGCTCTGTTGCCCAGGCTAGAGTACAGTGGCACGATCTCAGCTCACTGCAACCTCCGCCTCCTGGGTTCAAGTGATTCTCCTATTTCAGCCTCCCGAGTAGCTGGGACTACAGGCGCGTGGCACCACGCCTGGTTAATTTTTTGTGTTTGTAGTAGAGATGGGGTTTTACCATGTTGGCCAGGCTGGTCTCGATCTCTTGGCCTCAGGTGATCCACCTGCCTTGGCCTCCCAAAGTGCTGGGATTACAGGTGTGAGCCACCGCGCCTGGCCCTTCCCTATGTTATTTCATTGAATCCTCAATGTCACCCCTATGAATTAGGTACATTATTCATTGTATAGATGAGAACACTGAAGCTCAGGGAGGTGACATTACTTGCCCAAGGTCACACTGTGGCAGAGATGGAATATGAGCTCAGGTCTTTCAGATGCCAAAACTTATATATATATATTTTAATTACAAAAATTTTATAAGAGACAGGGTCTCCCTCTGTCATGCACGCTGGAATGCAGTGGCATAATCATGGCTCACTATAGTCTCGACTTCCTGGGCTCAAGCTATCCTCCTACCACAGCCTCTCCAGTAGCTGAGACTACAGGCATGCGCCACCATACCCAGCTATTATTGTTTTGATTTTTTGTAGAGATAGGGTCTCACTATATTGTCCAGGTTGGTCTCAAACTCCTGGACTCAAGTGATTCTCCTGCCTCAGCCTCCCGAAGTGCTGGGATTACAGGTGTGAGCCAGCACGCCTGGCTGAAAACCCATATTCTCTTTTTTTTTTGAGATGGAGTCTCGCTCTATTGCCCACACTGGAATACAGTGGCACAATCTCAGCTCACTGCAAGCTCCGCCTCCCGGGTTCACGCCATTCTCCTGTCTCAGCCTCCCGGGTAGCTGGGACTACAGGCGCCGCCACGTCGCCCGGCTAGTTTTTTGTAGTTTTTAGTAGAGACGGGGTTTCACCGTGTTAGCCAGGATGGTCTCGATCTCCTGACCTCGTGATCCGCCCAACTCGGCCTCCCAAAGTGCTGGGATTACAGGCTTGAGCCACCGCGCCCAGCCTAGAAAACTTATATTCTTAAATACTTACCTGCACTACAGGTTATGTCACCTCTCTGAGACTCAGTTTATTCACCCTTATTAAATAAAGATACTATGGCTGGGTGCAGTGGCTCACACCTGTAATCCCAGCACTTTGGGAGGCTGAGGTGGGTGGATCACCTGAGGTCAAGAATTTAAGACCAGCCTGGTCAACATGGTGAAATCCCGTCTCTACTAAAAACACAAAATTTAGCATGTGCCTGTAGTCTCAGCTACTCAGGAGGCTGAGGCAGGAGAATCACCTGAGCCCAGGAGGTGGAGGTTGTGGTGAGCTGAGATCACTCCACAGCACTCCAGCCTGGGCGACAGAGTGAGACTCCGTCTCAAAAAAAAAAAAAAGTAATAAAAATAAACATAAATGAGGACATTAATTCATCTCATCAAATTGGTGAAATTAGGTGAAGGTGTGTTTGAGAGAGTTGAGCTTGGCCCCAATATATAGTGGGTGCTCAATAAGTACTGCTTTCTCCCATTACTAAGATTCTGGAACCCTGAATCTAGGCTTCCGAGTTGATATGAGCATTATCTCTGAACCCTGGCTTGTATGGCTTGGTATGTGTGGTATATTTTTGAAAAATAAACTAGATTTTTTAGAAAATTTAAAAAGTAGGCCAGGCGCGGTGGCTCACACCTGTAATCCCAGCACTTTGGGAGGCTGAGGCGGGCAGATCACGAGGTCAGGAGATCGAGACCATCTTGGCGAACACGGTGAAACCCTGTCTCTACTAAAAATACAAAAAAATTAGCCGGGCATGGTGGCGGGTGCCTGTAGTCCCAGCTTCTAGGGAGGCTGAGGCAGGAGAATGGCGTGAACCCGGGAGGCAGAGCTTGCAGTGAGCCAAGATCGCACCACTACACTCCAGCCTGGGTGACAGAGCGAGACTCCGTCTCAAAAAAAAAAAAAAAAAAGAAAAGAAAATTTAGAAAGTAATACATGCTCATTCAAAAATATCCAGCTTAGTCTGAGCAACATAGTGAAACCCTGTCTCTCCAAAAAAGAAGTTACAAAAATTTGCCAGGCATGGATGGCACATTCCTGTAGTTGCAGCTACTTGGGATGCTGAGGCTGAAGGATCATTTGAGCCCGGGATGTGGAGGATGGAGTGAGCTGGGATTGTGCCATTGCACTCCAAGTTGGGTGACAGAGTGAGACCCTGTCTTGAAAAAAAAAAAAAAAGTGGCTCATGCCTGTAATTACAGCACTTTGAGAGGCTGAGGTGGGAGGATCCCTTGAGACCAGGAGTTCGAGACTAGCCTAGGCAACATGGCAAGACTTCATCGCTACAATTTTGTTTTGTTTTGTTTTTTTGAGATGGAGTTTTGCTCTTGTTGGCCAGGCTGGAGTGCAATGGCGTGATCTCGGCTCACTGCAACCTCCACCTCCTGGGTTCAAACGATTCTCCTGCTTCAGCCTCCTGAGTAGCTGGGATTACAGGCGCACAGCAACACGTCTGGCTAATTTTTGTATAGTAGAGATGGGGTTTCGCCACTCCTGACCTCAGGTGATTTACCCGCCTCGACCTCCCAAAGTGCTAGGATTATAGGCATGAGCCACTGTGCCTGGCCCAATTTTTTTTTTTTTTTTTTTAGGTGGAGTCTCACTCTGTTACCCAGGCTGGAGTGCAGTGGTACTATCTTAGCTCACTGAAACCTCCACCTCCTGGGTTCAAGTGATTTTCCTGCCTCACCTTCCCAAGCAGCTGGGATCACAGGCATGTGCCACCATGCCTGGCTGATTTTTGTATATAGTATAGGTGGGGTTTCACCATGTTGGCCAGGCTGGTCTCAAACTCCTGACCTCAGGTGATCTGCCTAAGGCCTCCCAAAGTGCTGGGATTACAGGCATAAGTCACTGTGCCCAGCCTACAAAAAATTTTTGTTTTTTTTTTGAGATTGAGTCTTGCTTTGTTGTCCAGGTTGGAGTGCAGTGGCATGATCTTGGCTCATTGCAACCTTTGCCTCCCAGGTTCAAGCAATTTTCCTGCCTCAGCCTCCTAAGTAGCTGAGATTACAGGTGCCGGCCACCACACCTGGCTAATTTTTGTATTTTTAGTAGGGATGGGGTTTCATCGTCTTGATCAGGCTGGTTTCAAACTCCTGACCTCAAGCAACCCAGCTGCCTCGGCCTCCCAGAGTGCTGGGATTAAAGGCGTGAGCCACTGCGCCTGGCCAAACATTTTTTTAAAAATTAGCTGGGCGGCTGGGCGCGGTGGCTCAAGCCTGTAATCCCAGCACTTTGGGAGGCCGAGACGGGCAGATCACGAGGTCAGGAGATCGAGACCATCCTGGCTAACACGGTGAAACCCCCGTCTCTACTAAAAATACAAAAAAACTAGCCGGGCGAGGTGGCGGGCGCCTGTAGTCCCAGCTACTCGGGAGGCTGAGGCAGGAGAATGGCGTAAACCCGGGAGGCAGAGCTTGCAGTGAGCTGAGATCTGGCCACTGCACTCCAGTCCAGGCGACAGAGTGAGACTCCGCCTCAAAAAAAAAAAAAAAAAAAAAAAAAAAATTAGCTGGGCATAGTGTTGTGCACCTGTAGTCCCAGCTCTCAGGAGGCTGGGTAGGAGGATTGCTTGAGCCCAGGAGTTCAAGGTTGTACCCAAACTATGATTATGCCACTGTACTGTAATCTGGGCGACAGAGCAAGACACTGTCTTTTAAAAAAAAAAATTACCAACAACAAGAGAGTGTAAAGGGAACATCTTATAGAGATAACCAGTGTTGATACTTTCACACATTTTCTTCCAGAAAGTTTCCATATTTGTTTTTATCACGTAATAAGTTGAGAACATGTAAGTCTTTTTCATTTTTAAAATCTTTTTAATATTTTTTATTTTATAATTTTTTTGAGACAGTGTCTCGTTCT
The DNA here is from genome assembly GCF_007565055.1 of Rhinopithecus roxellana. NCBI lineage: Eukaryota > Metazoa > Chordata > Mammalia > Primates > Cercopithecidae > Rhinopithecus > Rhinopithecus roxellana. The sequence continues at coordinate 105,682,071 of NC_044561.1, read as the reverse complement.
GTTGCCCAGGTTGGAGTGCAGTGGCACAATCATTGCTCACTGCAGCCTCGACCTCCTGGATTCAAGTGATCCTCCCATCTCAGCCTCCTGAGTAGCTGGGACTACAGGTGGATACCACCACATCCAGCTAAATTTTTGCGCTTTTTGTGGAGACGGGATTTCACCATGTTGCCCAGGCTGGTCTTGAACTACTGAGCTCAGTTGCTCTGCCACCATTGGTCTCCCAAAGTGCTGGGATTACATGTGTGAGCCATTGCGCCTGGCCCCTCATTCTTGTTAATGGTCATGTAATGTCCCATTACTGGGCTGGAGGACTACACATCTGTAGTCCTATTTACTCCTGAGGCTGAGGTTGGAGGATTGTTTGAGGCCAGGAATTCGAGAGTGGAGTGCACTATGATGCACCTGTGAACAGCTGCTGCATTCCAGCTTGGACAACATAGCAAGACCCCATGTCTACAAATTAAAAAAAAAAAATTCCTGCCGGGCATGGTGGCTAACGCCTGTAATCCCAGCACTTTGGGAGGCCGAGGTAGGCAGATCATGAGGCCAGGAGATTGAGACCATCCTGGCTAACACGGTAAAACCCTGTCTCTACTAAAAATTCAAAAAATTAGCCAGGCATGGTGGCGGGCGCCTGTGGTCCCAGCTACTTGGGAGTCTGAGGCAGAAGAATGGCGTGAACCCAGGAGGCGGAGCTTGCAGTGAGCCGAGATCGTGCCACTGCACTCCAGCCTGGGTGACAGCGAGACTCTGTCTCAAAAAAAAAAAAAAAAAATCCCATGGATTTGTTCATTCATATAACACATACTTACTGAGCCCTTGCTCTGTGCCAGGACTGAATGCAGGCACCAGGGATATAGCCATGAACAAGACTGAGTAGTGTCTGCCAGTCGGGGAGTCCACATCTTGTTTTTTTTTTTTTTTTTTTGAGACGGAGTCTCGCTCTATCGCCCAGGCTGAAGTGCAGTGGCCGGATCTCAGCTCACTGCAAGCTCCGCCTCCCGGGTTTACGCCATTCTCCTGCCTCAGCCTCCCAAGTAGCTAGGACTACAGGCGCCTGCCACCTCGCCTGGCTAGTTTTTTGTGTATTTTAGTAGAGACGGGGTTTCACCGTGTTAGCCAGGATGGTCTCGATCTCCTGACCTCGTGATCTGCCCGTCTCGGCCTCCCAAAGTGCTGGGATTACAGGCTTGAGCCACCGCGCCTGGCCTCACATCTTGTTTTTAGCAGCCCCTACTCACGAATATTCAAGTTGTCCCTAGCCTCTTGCAGGATAGACAATAGTGTTATGAGCCTTCTGTGCACCTGTGAGCACTTATCTGAAGGGTGGTTCCTGGAATGGTTGCTGTTAGGTCAAAAGGGTCACATGCTTTTGGGATCTTATATAGGTTGTAACCCCTGTAGTACTCAAGGGTGTGGTAAGGTGAGATTTTATCCCCCAAAGTGTGGCAACCCCTGGGCTCTGCTGGTCATCCCTGTTATAGGGCCTGCCAGAGTCTAGGAACTATTTATAGTTCAGCCTTGCTAGACCAGCAAGACCTTAAAGGTCATCCCTTCCAGAGCCTGCTGGAATCCCAAGTCCTCTTCACACCATCCTGGGTGGATGGGTGGGCAGCCGGAACTTGAATCCTCAAGTTCAAGATGAGGGCTGACATGTCAGTGCCCATTATATAGGCAAAGAAACTGAGGCTCAGAGAGACCTTGCCTCATGCAAGTGATAGTACAGGGCCTGGATTCAGATCCTCGTCTGTCTGTCACCACATTACATGCCTATCCCCTTATACTGTCACACTAGGAACAGCGGCAGAAATCATAACCACACTGCTGTTTCTGGACAGTCCTGTTCTATGCCAGGCAGGAGAAGGTGCTTTACAGGTATTGAATCTTTCACTTATTTATTTTTAAATTGGCTTTTTCTTTTTGAGACAGGGTTTCTCTCTGTCACCCAGGCTAGAGTGCAGTGGCACAATCACAGCTCACTTTAGCCTCAACCTCCTGGGCTCAAGTGATCCTCCCACCTCAGCCCCCTGAGTAGCTGGGATTACAGGTGTGCACCACTACACCTGGCTAATTTTGTGTATTTTTGGTAGAGACAGTGTTTTGCCATGTTGGCCAGGCTACTCTTGAACTCCTGGGCTCAAGCAATCCTCCTGTCTTGGACTTCCAAAGTGCTCACAGGTGTGAGCCACTGAGCCCAGACGAATCTTTTTGTTTGTTTGTTTGTTTGTTTGAGATGTCTGTCACCCAGGCTGGAATGCAATGTCGCAATCCTGGCTCACTGCAAACTCTGCCTCCCGGGTTCGAGTGATTCTCCTGCCTCAGCCTCCCAAGTAGTTGGGATTACAGGCGTCTGCCACCATGCCTAATTTTTGTATTTTTAGGAGAGACGAGGTTTCATCATGTTGGCCAGGCTGGTCTTGCACTCCTGGCCTCAAGTGATCCACCTGCCTCGGCCTCCCAAAGTGCTGGGATTACAGGCATGAGCCACTGCACCCAGCCTCCAGCTGGATCTTTTTTTTTTTTTTTTGAGATGGAGTCTTGCTCTGTCACCCAGGCTGGAGTGCAGTGGCGTGATCTTGGCTCACTGCAACCTCTGCCTCCTGAGTTCAAGCAATTCTCCTGCCTCAGCCTCCCAAGTAGCTGGGATTACAGGCGTGTGCCACCACACCTGGCTTTTTTTGTATTTTTCATAGAGATGGGGTTTCGCCATGTTGGCCAGGCTGGTCTCAAACTTCTGACCTCAGGTGATCTGCTTGCCTTGGCCTCCCGAAGTGTTGGGAATACAGGCGTGAGCCACCGCACCCGGCCGTCAGGTACTATTCTTGATGGTGAGGATACCCTAGTGAACTGGAAAACAGGGCAGCCCCTGCTATCAGGGAACTGACATTCTGGTTAGGGGAGAAAGGCTATGGGCTAGTAAACAATGGCTCTGTCATCTAATATCAAGCAGGGGTAAGTAAATGGCCACACACTGAACAGACAAGGAACAGCTTGAGCTTGGAGGACAGGCTTCCCTTCAGCCAGGACACTGAGTCACAGACATTTATTAAGCACTGGGATAAGTACTGGAGATCCTGTTGCCCAAACACGTGTTCCCTTCTCTCAGCAACGCATATGTGACCCCCAGTCCATTTATACTGGACTGAGTGAGTGATCCTCCCCTGTTTCTCTTCCGTGTGTTTCCAGTGGAATCTATTCCTGGCTCTTTGGGGCCAGGGCCAGATCTTGGCTTCCCTCCTTGGCAGACCTGGAGGTCCCTGGAAATTGGGGTGTCTCAGCTTCCCTGAGGAGGAAGGGCCCATGTGTCACTGCTTATCAGGTTCCCAGGCCAGAGGCTTGGCTGGGGAGGATGGGGGCACTGGCTAGGCCTATCTTTGGAGTCTCAAGAATGCTGGCCACAGGGCTGTGGTTGTGCCCACAGCTCTCTAGGCCACAGGCTTTGGCAGCCCCACCCTGCCTTGTCGGGTGACTCAGGCAGAAATCAGAGAGGGGAGGAGGCCTCAGAGTTGGGCTATTTATGGCCACACTCTGGGGCCCCCAGGACCCCACCCCCACTCTGGGACAGGCCACTTGTTTTGTGAAATGCAAGCCCTGATTCTGGCATCAGCTGGTATGCTGTCCATTTATAGCATGTTCCTGTGGGAAAGGAGGGGGACCCAGGTCTGGGATGGCTGGGTGAGCAGAGGATCTGGCAGTTTCTCTGGCTTCAAAGTTGACAAATGTTCATTTGCTGAGCACGTAGTGTATGAGATCTCTGCTGGATTCTGGGGACACAGAAGAGTCAGACCAGGTCCCTGCCCTCAAAGTGCTCTCAGTCTAGTTGGGGACACAGACCCCACATAGACAATCACAGGGGAGTGAAGCGTAGGGGACTGAGGAGGTGATGGGTATGATGAATCCAGATTGGGCATCTGGGAAGGCTTCCTAGAGGAGGTGACCTGTGAGCTGGGCCTGGATCTCCTGGGCTATGGCACCTCTTACCTCCTGCTAAATTAGCCTGTCCTGCCCTGGCATTCATTTTTTCATTCACAGAACACTGACTCTGGGTTTGTTTGTTTGAAACAGGGTCTTGCTTTGTCATGCAGGCTGGAGTGCAGTGGTGTGATCAAGGCTGACTACAGCTTCAACCTGGGCTCAAGCAAGCCTCCCACCTCAGCCTCCCACCTCACCCTCCCAAGTACCTAGGACTACAGATGCACACCACCATGCCCAACGAGTTTTTTGTATTTTGGTAGAGACGGGGTTTTGCCATGTTGCCCAGGCTGCTCTCAAACTCCTAGGCTCAAGTGATCTGCCTGCCTCGGCCTCCCCAAGTGCTGGGATTACAGGCGTAAGCTACTACCTGGCCAACTCTGGGTTGGAAGAGCAAGCCCAGTTTCTTTCTTTCTTTTTTGAGACGGAGTCTTGCTCTGTTGCCCAGGCTGGAGTGCAATGGCACGATCTCGGCTCACTGCAACCTCCACCTCCTGGGTTCAAGCGATTCTCCTGCCTCAGCCTCCTGAGTAGCTGGGACTATAGGCGCATGCCACCATGCCTGGCTAATTTTTATATTTTTAGTAGAGATGGGGTTTTACCACTTTGGCCAAGATGGTCTCAATCTTCTGACCTCGTGATCCACCCGCCTCGGCCTCCCAAGTGCTAGGATTACAGATGTGAGGCACCGCACCCAGCCATTTCTTTTAGGAGTTCCCAGTTTTGTGGAGGAGACAACCCCAACACACAGAATCAGAGACCTAGGAAGTGTGGGCAAGGAAGGCTGATAAGTGAGAAACACCCATTTCTTGAGTCCTTAATACTTACCACATGCCTTACAACATTTTATTTAATCTTGACATCTCTCTGAGGTAGACATTTTTTTTTTTTTTGAAACAGGGTCTCGCTCTGTTGCCCAGGCTGGAGTGCAGTGGCGTAATCTTGGCTTACTGTGACCTCTGCCTCCTGGGCTCAAGCAATCCTCCCACCTCAGCTTCCTGAGTAGCTGAGACTACAGGTGCACACTACCATGCCTGGCTAATTTTTTGTATTTTTGGTAGAGACAAGGTTTTGCTATGTTGCCTAGGCTGGTCTTGAACTCCTGGGCTCGAGCAGTCTGCCTACCTCGGGCTCCCAAAGTGCTGGGATTACAGGCGTGGGCCACCATGTCTGGCTGTAGTTATTCATCTTTTATTTTTATTACTTTTTATTTTTATTATTATTTTTTTGAGATAGAGTTTCGCTCTTATTGCCCAGGCTGGAGTGCAATGGCGCAATCTCGGCTCACTGCAGCCTCTGCCTCCTGGGTTCAAGCAATTCTCTTGCCTCAGCCTCCTGAGTAGCTGGGATTACAGGTGCGTGCCACCATGGCCCGGCTAATTTTTGTATTTTTAGTAGAGACAGGGTTTCGCCATGTTGGCCAGGCTGGTCTTGAACTCCCAGCCTCAGGTGATCCTCCCGCCTTGGCCTCCCAAAGTGCTGGGATTACAGGCTTGAGCCACTGTGCCCAGCCCTATTCATTTTTTATTGACTAGCAGATTGAGGCCCAGAGAGGTGAATGACCTTGTCCATGGTTACACAGCTAGACAGTGCTGGAGCTGGAATTCAAATCCAAGACCATCTGACTCCAGAGGGAATTGCATTTTCTTTCTTTTCTTTTCTTTTTTCTTTCTTTTCTCTCTCTCTCTTTTTTTTTTTTTTTTTTTTGTGAGACAGGATATCACTCTGTTACCCAGACTGGAGTGCAGTGGCATAATCATGGGTTGTTGCTGCCTCTGCCTCCTGGGCTCAAGCGATCCTCCTGCCACAGCCTCTTGAGTAGGTGGGATCACAGGTGTGTGTCACAACACCTGGCTAATTTTTTTTTTTTAATTGTACTTACTTTCTTTCTTTCTTTTTTTTTTTTTTTTTGAGATGGGGTCTCGCTCTGTCCCTCAGGCTGGAGTGCAGTGGCGCGATCTTGGCTCACTGGAACCTCCGCCTCCTGTGTTCAAGCAATTCTCCTGCCTCAGCCTCCCAAGTAGCTGGGATTACAGGTGCCCACCACCATGCCCAGCTAATTTTTTTCTGTATTTTTAATAAGGACAGAGTTTCCCCATGTTGGCCAGGTTCATCTCAAACTCCTGAACTCAAGCAATCCACCCACTGTGGCCTCCCAAAGTGCTGGGATTACAGACATGAGACACCGCGCAAGGCCGGGAACTGCATTCAATAGTGTGGAAGTTTGGAAGCTCATACAGCTTCTGAGTAGTTAGTATGATTGGACTAGAGGGTGAGATGAGGGATATGGCAAGAAGTGAAGCCAGGGAGGAGGACAGGACCTATGGGCAGGGCCCACATCCTAGAGGGCATTGAAGTTAGGCAAAGGGTGCACGGGAGCCAGAGCAGGGCTTTGAGCAGGGGAGGGATGTGGCCACTTGTAGCAAGGAGATGTAGCAGTTGCATCATTGGGGGCTGTATTTGTCAGGATGGTTTTGACTGCAAGTAACAGGAACCCAATTCAATGAGGTTTAAACATCGAAGAAAATGTGTTATCTTCCAGAACATCTTGAGGCAGCATGGCTCCAGGGAAGATTAATTTAGGGGCTCATGGTATCATCGAAAACTCAGGTCTCTCCATCTTTCTGCTTCACCATCTTCAATGTGTGGACCCCAACCTTTGTGGTCAAAAAGTAGGCCAGGCACAGTGGCTCACACCTGTAATCCCAGCACTTTTGGAGGCCGAGGCTAGCGGAGCACCTGAGGTCAGGAGTTCAAGACCAGTCTGGCCAACATGGCGAAACTCCATCTCTACTAAAAATACAAAAATTAGCTGGGTGTGGTGGTACGCACCTATAAGCCCAGCTTCTTGGGAGGTTGAGGCAGGAGAATTGCTTGAACCTGGGAGGCAGAGGTTGCAGTGGGCCAATATTGCACCACTGCACTCCAGCCTGGGCGACAGAGCGAGACTCTGTCTCAAAAAAAAAAACAAAAACCTGTAATCCCAGCACTTTGGGAGGCCGAGACGGGCGGATCACGAGGTCAGGAGATCGAGACCATCCTGGCTAATATGGTGAAACCCTGTCTCTACTTAAAAATACAAAAAACTAGCCGGGCGACGAGGCGGGCGCCTGTAGTCCCAGCTACTCGGGAGGCTGAGGCAGGAGAATGGCGTAAACCCGGGAGGTGGAGCTTGCAGTGAGCTGAGATCCGGCCACTGCACTCCAGCCTGGGTGGCAGAGCAAGACTCCGTCTCAAAAAAAAAAAAAAAAGAAAAAATAAGTAGCTGTCGTTGTGCTAGTACCAAGCTCCCTCCTAGCAACTTTGAAAGGTGAAAGGAGGAGAAAAGGAAGGCAGTGTTTTTTTCATCAAATCTCATTGGCCAGAACTGTATTGTTTGCCCCTTTCTAAACCAATCACAAGCAAGAAGGATGGAATGATCATGATTAGATTTGACCAATCAAGGTTCTCCCTCTAAGCTGGGGAGAAGCTGAGCCTCTAGGACTCAGGGTTCTCTTAGCAAAGGAAAAAGAGGGGAGATGGTTTTTGGCTGTCAAGTAGGCTGTGACATGTCCCACTTCTGCTGCCCTTTGAGACATAATCCAATAATCAGTCGTGGGGTAAGTCGTTGCTGCAGTGATAAGTCATTTGAGTCCTAGTCCCCAAAAGTCAGATCTAGGTTTGCTTCTTCCAAAAAAACCTGGCCCTGCTTTCTTTCAACATTGCTTCTATTCCAACCCTAATAGGGTTTGTAACTCCCTCTCTTGCCCCCGTTTGCTTTGAATCCTATCTGAGCCTCAGAGGCATCTCCTGCGACAGAAATAGCTTCTTATCTGGTTCTTCCAGGAAGGTGGGCCAAGAATTCCTAACTCCTTCCTGGGCTGTCCACTCACAGGGCACGTTGACTGGGCTTTGACTGCAGACGTCAGATAGCTAGCAAGCCAGATGGCCCTGGGAGCAGGTGTGGTTGAGAGCAGAGGAAGAGAGGCTGCAGAGGAAGAGAGGCTGCCCACAGGCTAGCAGGCATCAGGCACCCATAGAGGGTATATCGTTGTTGGGAGAAGAGAGACAAGGTCTTGGGAAAGTCATCTTTTTTTTTTTTTTGGAGACAATCTAACTTCATTGTCCAGGCTGGAGTGCAGTGGTGCAATCTTGGCTTATTGCAACCTCTGCTTCCCATGTTCAAGTGATTTTCATGCCTCAGCCTCTCAAGCAGCTGGGATTACAGACATGTAGCACCCCTCCCAGCTAACGTTTGTATTATTAGTAGAGACAGGGTTGCACCATGTCCTGACCTCAAGTGATCCACACTGCCTCAGTCAGCCTCCCAAAGTGCTGGAATTATAGGCGTGAGCCACCATGCCCAGCCTGGGAAAGTTTTTTTTTTTTTTTTTTTTTTTAGACAGAATCTTGCTCTGTTGCCCAGGCTGGAGTACAGTGGTGTGATCTTGGCTCACTGCAACCTCCTCCTCCCGGTTGCAAGTGATTCTCCTGCCTCAGCCTCCCCAGTAGCTGGGATTACAGGTGCGAGCCACCACGCCCGGCTGGTTTTTGTATTTTTAGTAGAGACGGGGTTTCACCATGTTGGTCAGGCTGGTCTCAAACTTTTGACCTCAAGTGATCTGCCTGCCTTGGCCTCCAAAAGTGCTAGGATTATAGGCGTGAGCCACCACGCCCAGCCTGGGAAAGTCTTTTAACCACCTTCTTGTATACACTGTCTAGGAGTTCAAGACCAGCAACATGGTGAGACCCCATCTCTACAACAAATCAATAGCTGGGTGTGGTGGTGCATACCTGTAGACCCAGCTACTTGGGGAGCTGAGGTGGGAGGACTGATTGATCTGGGAGACTGAGGTGGTAGTGAGCTGTGATAGCACCACGGCACTCTAGTCTGGGTGACAGAGAGAAACTGTCTCAAAAAAAAAAAAAAAAAGTCACATGGCCACACCTCACTGCAAAGGAGGCTGGGAAATAGTCTTTCTTCCAGGTGGCTGTGTGTCTGTCAACCACAGGGAAAATGAGAGAAGGGATATAGGCGGGCCCTATCTCTATATAGGGATACAGAAAAGGGGTATAGTATTTTCTGCTCCACTGCCCCGTCAGAGACTTTAACCTAGAAGAATTTGTTAATATCACTATTGGACTCTTGCTTACTAAAGGTCTAATAGTGACACTGGACACTCTTAATAAATTAGTGACAATTGTGATATGTGCTGGGAGCCCATGTCACAGTGGTGACTGCTGATGTCTCTCCCAATCAGTCAAGTATATGAAGGACGTCTCACCGTATTTCAAGAACTCTGCTAGTGGGACCTCGGTCAGCTGGGACTCACCTCCTGCCTCACCCCTTCAGCGGCAGCCTTCCTCCCCTGGCCCCACACCCCAGAACCTCAGCGAGGCCAAACACGTGTCCTTGAAGATGGCATATGTCTCGAAGAGGTGCACCCCCACTGACCCGGAGCCCAGGTAAGGCTGGGCTGGGGGGCAACTCAGACAGACAGATGCCCTGGTGTCAGGTGGTAGGACCAACGGAAAGACACCTCTGTTGTACGAATGACCAGCGTGATGCCAGAACATAGTAGGTGCTTAAAAGATAGATTGACTGGAAGCATGAGTGAAGCTATGGAGATGATGGTGTGCTTTGCTTCTCACTTCTTCCTCTGGGCAGCTCATACATGGGGATGAACTTGGTCTGGGGAATAACCCTGTGTTCCAGTCCTGGTTCTCTTTGAACTAGGCCCTTTTCCTCACTGACCTTTAGATTATCCATTGTGAGATAAGGTTGTTAGACTCACTGATCCTCTCTTCTCTTCCCACTCTGCTTGAGCTCTGAGATGTCTGGTTTTATCAGGGCCATGGACGGTTACATCCTTCACATCTGAGCAGCCTTTAACAGTTCATTGATAATATTGATACCACCAAACATTTACTGAGTGTATACTGTGTACCCAGCACTGTGCTGAGTGCTTTCCATGTGCAATATTATTTAGCTCTCACAGAGGCCCAATGGGCAAAGTCCTATTATTTCGCCTCCTTTTTATTTTATTTTATTTTTATTTTTGAGCCAGAGTTTTGCTCTGTCACCCAGACTGGAGTGCAGTGGTGCAATGATCTTGGCTCACTGCAATCCTGCCTCCTGGGTTCAAATGATTCTCCTGCCTTAGCCTCCCAAGTAGCTGGGACTACAGGTGCCCGCCACCACACCTGGCTAACTTTTTTTTTTTTTTTTTTTTGAGACAGAGTCTCGCTCTGTCGCCCAGGCTGGAGTGCAGTGGCCGGATCTCAGCTCACTGCAAGCTCTGCCTCCCGGATTCATGCCATTCTCCTGCCTCAGCCTCCCGAGTAGCTGGGACTACAGGCGCCCGCCACCTCGCCCAGCTAGGTTTTGTATTTTTTTAGTAGAGATGGGGTTTCACCGTTTTGGCCAGGATGGTCTCGATCTCCTGACCTCGTGATCCGCCTGTCTCAGCCTCCCAAAGTGCTGGGATTACAGGCTTGAGCCACCACGCCTGGCCTACTTTTTTTTTTTTTTTTTTTTACAGAGTCTCACTGTGTCGCCCAGGCTGGAGTGCAATGGTGTGATCTTGGCTCACTGCAACCTCCGCCTTCTGGGTTCAAGCAATTCTCCTCCCTCAGCCTCCCAAGTAGCTGGGATTACAGGCGCCCGCCACCATGCCTGGCTAATTTTTTGTATTTTTAGTAGAGATGGGGTTTCTCCATGTTGGTCAGGCTGGTCACGAACTCCTGACCTCAGGTGATCCGCCTGCCTCGGCCTCCCAAAGTGCTGGGATTATAGGTGTGAGCCGCTGTGCCCTGCCCAACTTTTGTATTTTTTGTAGAGATGGGGTTTCACCATGTTGGCCAGGCTGGTCTCGCACTCCTGACCTCAGGTGATCTGCCTGCCTCGGCCTCCCAAAGTGCTGGGATTACAGGCATGAGCCATTGTTCCCAGCTCACCTCCATTTTATAGATGAGGACAGAGAGGGGAAGGAACCTGCTTGAGATCACACAACCAGAAAGGGTGGCGCTTGCCTCATTCCTGGTAGTCCTTTCTGCTTTGGAAGCTGCAAGATGCCTGAGTGATGGTGGTGGCTGAATGGCGCATATTTGGTCAAGTGGGATATGCAGTGTTGGAGGTGATGTTTAAGTGGTATATGCATTACAAGCTTGGGCTGTGGGTCCTAGTGACAGCCAGGGTTCAATGCCAAGCAAATGTCCAACATTGGCTGGGAGGGCTGGTTAATGTCCAGTATCCAAATCTCTTGGTCTCGCTTGATGCCACACCTCTTGCTTGCCCCCATGAGGCAAGAACTGGTGATTCACAGGTCACTTGCAGATGCTCTACAGAAGAGCCTTTGTTTTTGTTTTTGTTTCTGAGATGGAGTCTCGCTCTGTTGCCCAGGCTGGAGTGCAGTGGTGCAATCTTGGCTCATTGTGGTCCCCTTCTCCTGGGTTCAAGCGATTCTCCTGCCTCAGACTTCCCAAGTAGCTGGGATTACAGGCACCTGTCAACATGCCCGGCTAATTTTTTTTTGTATTTTAGCAGAGACAGGGGTTCACCATGTTGCCCAGGCTGGTCTTGAATTCCTGAGCTCAGGAATTCTGCCTGCCTCGGCCCCCCAAAGTGCTAGGATGACAGGCATGAGCCACCACGCCCGGCTGTATTTTTACTAGAGATGGGGTTTCACCACATTGGCTAGGCTGGTCTCAAACTCCTGACCTCAAGATCCATTCACCTTTGGCTCCCAAAGTGCTGGGATTACAGAGGTGAGCCACCATGCCTGGCCCGGAAGGGCCTTTTGTGAGGGTGAAGGTGAGGTAGTATTAGTCCTTTCAGAGACTCATAGAACCTTAGACTCCCAGCCTGATCCCAGACATTACCTGAAACATGTGTATATGTTTCTAAGTGTGTGCACATGTAGATGACATGTAAATGCAAGTGTTTATATGTATATGTGAGAGCATTTGCATGTGAGTATAGATTTGTACGTGTTTATATGTTATTTGTGTATGTGTATGCACATATGTGTCTGCATGTGTGTTTGAACATGTACATGCCTGAATATATATGTAATCTGAATATAACTGGGGTTCCATATGGTCCACTGTCAGTGCAGTATCCCAGTCATAGGGATACAGCCTGGCAACCAAAATATAATGAAAACTACTTCAAACTTTTACTCAATGTTAGGATTGAACTGGGCTGCAAGTATAGAAACTCTAACAAGCAATTACTTAAATAAAAGGGGTTAATTTTCCCACGTTTAAAAAAAGTCCAGGGGTCCGCTATTCAGGCTGCTGTAGATGCTCAAGGATGCCAGGCTTCTAGCTTCCTGCTCTGCCATTTTAATTATGGGTGGTTTTCTTCTTTGTGGAGGCAGGATGGTGGCTGCATCCCAAGAACTGTGTTCATATTCCAGGCAGAAAGAAGACAAAAGCCAAAGAGTCTTTTCTCCTGGTATTTTGGCTATCTGTTGCTATATCACAAACCATTCCTAAAATTTAGTGGTTTAGAAAACAATAATTTATTAGTTCTTTTTTTTTTTTTGAGATGGGGGATCTCACTCTGTCACCCAGGCTGGAGTGCAGTGGTGCAAGCTCAGCTCACTGCAACCTCCACCTCCCGGGTTCAAGTGATTCTGGTGCCTCAGCCTCCCAAGTGGCTGGGACTACAGGTGCCCACCATGACATCTGGCTAATTTTTTTGTGTTTTTAGAAGAGATGGGGTTTTGCCCTGTTGGCTAGGCTGGTTTTGAATTCCAAGTGATCTGCCCCGCTCAGCCTCCCAAAGTGCTGGGATTATAGGTGTGAACCACCATGCCTGGCCTCAAACCTCTTTAGTTTGGTTTTGTTGTTGTTGTTTTGTTTTTCTTTTTGTTTTTGTTTTTAGATGGAGTTTCACGCTTGTTGCCCAGGCTGGGGTGCAATGGTGCGATCTCGGCTCACCGCAACCTCCACCTCCCGGGTTCAAGCGATTCTCCTGCCTCAGCCTCCCTAGCACCTGGGATTACAGTCATGTGCCACCACGCCCGGCTACTTTTGTGTTTTTAGTAGAGACGGGGTTTCTCCATGTTGGTCAGGCTGGTCCTGAACTCCTGACCTCAGGTTATCCGCCCGCCTCAGCCTCCCAAAGCGCTGGGATTACAGGCATGAGCCACTGCGCCCGGCCTGTTTTTCTGTTTTTTAAGATGAGGTCCTGTGCTGTCATCTAGGCTGGAGTGCAGTGGCACCCTTATAGCTCACTGCAGCCTCAAGCTCCTGGGCTCAAGTGATTCTCCTGCCTCAGCCTCTAAGTAGCTGGGACTACAGGCACGTGTCACCATGCCTGGCTAACTAAAAAAAATTTTTTTTTTGGGCTGGGCAGAGTGGTTCATGCCTGTAATCCCAGCACTTTGGGAAGCCGGGGCGGGCGGATCATGAGGTTAGGAGATCGAGACTATCCTGGCTAACACGGTGAAACCCCGTCTCTACTAAAAATGCCAAAAATTAGTCAGGCATGCTGGCAGGCGCCTGTAGTTCCAGCTACTCAGGAGGCTGAGGCAGGAGAATGGCATGAACCCGGGCGGCGGAGCTTGCAGTGAGCAGAGATCGTGCCACTGCACTCCAGCCTGGACGACAGGGCGAGAGTACATCTCAAAGAAAAAAAAAATTTTTTTTTTCTTTTTTAGAGATGAGTGTCTCACTTTGTTGTCCAGGGTGGTCTTGAACTCCTGGGCTCAAGCCATCCTCCTGGCTTAGTCTCCCGAAGTTCTGGGATTACAGGCATGAGCCACCATGCCCAGCCTAGTTTTTTTTTTTTTTTTTTCCTGCTCTTATTAGTGAATTAGTTTGGTTCTACGCAACAAGGAGAACCTGAGAGCTGGCCCAGAAGAGGATGTTCCTTAGAAACCAGGAGAAAGGGGCAAGATTAGGAATGGTCACAAAGCAATAATTTAGGCCCCATCACACCACCGTGCATGTTTGAGTGTGTGTGTGTATTTGTGTGTATATGCATATGTGTAGGCCGGGCACAGTGGCTCATGCCTGTAATCCCAGCACTTTGCAGGGCAAGGCAGGCTGATCATTTGAGGTCAGGAGTTCGAGACCAGCCTGGCCAAGATGGTGAAACCCCATCTCTACTAAAAATAAAAAAAATAAGGCCGGGCACGGTGGCTCATGCCTGTAATCCCAGCACTTTGGGAGGCCGAGGCGGGTGGATCACGAGGTCAGGAGATCAAGACCATCCTGGCCAATATGGTGAAACCCCATCTCTATTAAAAATACAAAAATGATCTGGATGTGGTGGCGTGCACCTGTAATCCCAGCTTCTTGGGAGGCTGAGGCAGGAGAATCGCTTGAACCTGGGAGGCGGAGATTGCAGTGAGCCGAGATCGGGCCATTGCAGTGCAGCCTGGGTGACAGAGCGAGGCTCTGTTTCAAACACAACAACAAAAACCCCACAAAAGACATGAATATGTGTGTGTGTCTCACACTCTCTTGTCCCTATGCCCCATAAGGCCCCAGCAACTGCGGCTGGAGCCCAGCAGTGAGGGTCGCTCCTGATTCTCAGCGATATCCCCCTGGTTTCTCCTGGTTTGGTGGTGGGTGGGGTTTCTTGAGCCAGGGTTGGGCAGCTGCAGCCTAGTGGTCAGGTCCTTGCCTCTACCCATTTGTGCCTGCAGGTATCTGGAGATCTGCTCGGCAGAAGGCCAAGACACCCTATTCCTGAGGGCCAAGGATGAGGCTAGCGCGAGGTCGTGGGCGAGTGCCATCCAAGCCCAGGTCAACGCTCTGATGCTGCGGGTCAAGGATGAGCTGCAGGCACTGCTGGCAGCCACCAGCACAGCTGCGAGCCAGGACATCAAGCAGATTGGCTGGCTGACTGAGCAGGTGCCTGCTGGGCCTGGGACCTATCCCTCCCTCTCTTCTGCTCCTTTGGAGCTGGCCCTGTTCCCAGTGCCCTGGCCACCTTGCCCCGCCCGGGTCCTCTGCCTTCTCTTCCCCTACCCATCCTCACTGCTGTTTTGTCCCCTGCAGCTGCCCAGTGGGGGCACGGCCCCCACCCTGGCCCTACTGACTGAAAAGGAACTGCTCCTCTACTCTTCTCTCCCTGAAACCCGCGAGGCCCTGAGCCGGCCAGTCCGTACTGCCCCACTCATCGCCACCAGGTACCCACGGGCAGGGGCAGTATGTCTCCCCCAGAACTTGCTGGGAGATGCTCCAGCAAGGCCCCAGAAGCTGGGAACTCCAGCCCTGTCCACCCTCAGCTATTCCCCAGGTGACCTGAAGCAAGTCTCTGCCCTGTCTGGGCCTCAGTTTCCTTATCTGTAAAATGGGTGCTTGGAACAAAAGGATATAAAGTCCCCACTAGTCACTCATTCATTGACACTTATGCCTTATGCTGCATGGGTCAGAGGGCACAGAGCTGACCCCAACAGTTGCTGCCTCCAGAGAGAACCTTGTCTGGTTGGGGAGACAGACCCAGAAACAGCCATTACAGTGCAGAGTTTGTAGGAGCCACTTAACTCTGTAGGGGTAGTTGAGGAAGGCTTCAGGGAGGAGGTGACGTCTGAGCTGGACTTTGATGGATGAGTAGAAGTTTTCTGTTTAAGAAAGGGTGAAAGAGCATCCCATGCAGAGAGAACATCATGGTCAAAGGTACAGAGGCATGAAGGGCCATAGCGTGTTCATGGAGCTATGAGTTTGTGATAACCAGAATTCATGCAGGAAATGGAGAGAAGGGAGTTGGCACGGCCCGATCTTGCAGAGCTTCTTTTGCCTGATTAAGGAATGTTAGCTTTATCTTAAGAGTTTGGCAGTGTTGAAGGGTTTAAGCTGGGGAGCGAGGTGCTCTGGTTTCTTTAAGAGAATCCCTGTGGCTGCCACGTGGAAGATGCAGCGGAGAGTACAGGATGGAAGTGGGGAAGCGCTGCAGTCATGCAGGAGAGATTATGGTGGCTGGGGGAGGTGGAGGTGGGCGGCAGGAGCAGATGGAGAAGAAAGGCAGCATTGGCATTGGAAACCACATGGGTGTAAAATTAACAGGGCTCTGTGCTTGCCAGATGGGGCGGGTGAAGGAGGGGTCTGGAATGAACAGGAGGTTTGGAGCTGGTGTCTGGGTGAGCGTGGGACTGGGGGTGGGGGTGGAAAGGGAGGAGGCTGGAGCAAGATGCTGAGTCAAGTCCAGAGTGTGTGTGGGATGGAGAGGGAGCTTGGATAGGAAGCTTGGGGACTCAAGGGTCTGCAGCTCAGGGCTGGAAAGTGGAAGGCTGGCGTCAGCAGCAGTCTGAGGGGGAACTGAGCTATAGGAGAAAGAGTGGGTGAAGGGAGGAACAAAGAGGGATATGGAGCAGAACTCTTAGGTCTGCCCCAGAGAGGGGCAGTTGGCTTACCAAGGCCACACAGCAAGTGACAAGCTGCAGGGGTCTGAAGTCCTTGTCACCCATGTCTCCTTACCTCAGGCTGGCTCTGGCCCGTGTGTCAGGAGCCTGCTGGCTACTAGGGATAATTAGGTCCTGGATTGTCTACCTAATCAAGTGATTCAAGTCAGGCCACAAATGTTTATTGAGCACCTACTGTGGTCAAGCATAGTTTTACTTACTGGGAATACAGTGGTGAATGCAAGATCAACATTTCTAACCTAGCTGACATCCTAGTGAAAAAGACAGTAAAAAACCAACAAAAACAAATAATAAAAAGTATAATTTCTGGTACCATGATGAAAAAGTAAGGCCAGTGAGTGACAAGGGTGCTATTTTGGACTGGCAGGCCAGGGAAAGCTTCTCAGAGGAAGTGACATTTAAACTAACATCTGAAGGAAGTGAGAGAGTGAGCCATGCAGATAATCAGGGAAGCGTGTATAGGCAGAGGGAACAGCATATGCAGAGGTGCTGAGGCAGGCGTGTGCTAGGTGTGTGTGAGGACGCCAGTATAGCCGGAGCCAAGGGAGCGACGGGGAGGGTGGCAGGAGATGTCTTCTGCTGAGTCAATCAGTGCCCCCTGGCAAGTCCTGTCCTGTTAGGTGGTAAAGGATTTACAGGGTTTTTCCCAGGTCACTGGCCCCTTTGCCCAGAACTATTTGCCCCCTGCCTGAGGCCTCATGCTCAGCCCTCTGCCCCTCACCCCCAGACTGGTGCACTCAGGCCCCTCCAAGGGCTCAGTGCCCTATGATGCAGAGCTCTCTTTTGCCCTGCGCACGGGCACGCGTCACGGTGTGGACACTCACCTGTTCAGCGTGGAGTCACCGCAGGAGCTGGCTGCCTGGACCCGCCAGCTGGTGGATGGCTGTCACCGGGCCGCCGAGGGTGTGCAGGAGGTGTCTACAGGTGTGCTGGGAGGATCTGGGAGTGTCCCTCTGGTAATGAGCCTCTTATCCCCAGGGGCATTCAAGCTTCCTTCTTTAGGGCACTTCAGGAGGGGACAGAAAATGGGGTTTGGAGGTCAAGGTGGGTGGATCACCTGAGGTCAGAAGTTTGAGACCAGCCTGGCCAACATGAAAAAACCCCGTCTCTACTAATAATACAAAAATTGGCTGGGTGTGGTGGCTCATGCCTGTAATCTCAACATTTTGCGAGGCTGAGGCGGGTGGATCACTTGAGGTCAGCATTTAAAGACCAGCCTGGCCAAAATGGTGAAACCCTGTCTCTACTAAAAATACAAAAATTAGCCAGGTGTGGTGGCGGGCGCCCGTAGCCCCAGCTACTCAGGAGGCTGAGGCAGAAGAATTGCTTGAATCTGGGAGGTGGAGGTTGTAGTGGTCCCAGATTGCACCACTGCACTCCAGCCTGGGCAACAGAGCAAGACTCTGTCTCAAAAAGAAAAATAATAATACTAATAATACAAAAATTAGCTGGGCATGGTAGTAGGTGCCTGTAGTCCCAGCTATGCAGGAAGCTGAGGAACAAGAATCGCTTGAACCCGGGAGGTGGAGGTTGTGGTGAGCCAAGATAGTGCCTGCTGCACTCCAGCCTGGGTAACAGAGTAAGACTGTTTCTCCAAAAAAAAAAAAAAAAAAGGAAGTTGGGTTTGGGCCCTCTGTTTTGGATGTGCAGGTACCCTGGCAGGCAGAGACTCTTCTCCCTGGGGTTTTCTTGCTCCAGCTTTGTCAATCTGCTGGTGAGGATGTGAGAGATGGCACTTGGGGTACGGTTGCCAGAGGAAATACAGGACACCCAGCCTCATTTGAATTTCAGGTTAACAATGAATACTTTTTTCATAGAAGTATGCCCAAATTAGTCATTGTTTATCTGAAACTTAAATTTAGCTGGGCAACTCTGCAGGTCTCCAAGGGTGGTGCTTGGTCGATCTGATGATGCCTTTATCAGGAGTGAGCCTCCAGTCCATGGCAGATTTTAAGCTCCCCCTTTCCACTTGTGGACTGGAAGTGGGTGTAGGTCCTCTGAGGGTGGGGGTGATGACTCTCTGCAGGGTGGGTGTACAGGTGCCACGACAAACAGTGAGCCTCCTGTCCCTGGAGGCATTCAGGCCCCACTTTGTGAGCTGCAGTGGGGGTTGGAGGTTGGGGTGTAGTCTCTGAGGTGCCAGCTGTGCCTGTACCTATGTGCCCTCCCTGCAGCCTGCACATGGAACGGGCGTCCCTGCAGCCTGTCTGTGCACATCGACAAGGGCTTCACACTGTGGGCGGCTGAGCCAGGTGCAGCCCGAGCTGTGCTCCTGAGACAGCCCTTCGAGAAGCTGCAGATGTCTTCAGATGATGGTGCCAGTCTCCTTTTCCTGGACTTTGGAGGTGCTGAAGGCGAGATTGTGAGTGAGGGGCTGCCTTTCCACCCTGGGGAGGAGGGGGTGAGCACTCTTGGAGGCCAGGCTGGCCAGGGCCCTCACTCTTCTCTCCATCCACCCTGCAGCAGCTGGACCTGCACTCGTGTCCCAAAACCATAGTCTTCATCATCCACTCCTTCCTCTCGGCCAAAGTCACCCGCCTCGGGCTGTTGGCCTAGAAGTCGCCGGATGCACCAGCCCTGAAGAGGGGTGTCCATGACATGGCCTGAGCTGGGCCTCCACCGACTGCCTGCTCACCCCTGGGCTGAGGGAAGGGAGAGGAGAGGAACAAGGGCCTCCGAGACCCCACCCCTGAGGGAGACTGGATTGGTCTTGGGGCCCAGGGCCCAGGACCCAGACCCAGGACAGAGTGGACTCTGCCTGTGATGGGGTGGCCTTCCTGCTGCCCCCCTCCACTAGTGCCTTTTGCGGAGAGATATTTTGTGTACACAGAAGCCATTCCGAGTCTGGGACCTGCCCCTGTGCGGATCCTGACCCCAGCTAACAGCTGAGCTGCCAGGCCTCCTTGAGGCCCCTAAGCCACCCCCAGAGGTCCCATCTGAAGCTGGAGTCCCCTGGGGTCAGCGGCAAGAGAAACAAGAGGAGACTTCGTTTGTTTTTCCCCTCAGCCCTGCCACCTTGGGGAGTCTGGTTTTTCTTTTCATCCTCTCTCTCCTCCTTACTCTTGGATAAATAAACAGCCTGTGAGCACACAGGCAGCCCGGCCCAGTGTCTGTGGTCTGTGCCTTGGCCTTTGGGTCCTGGGGTGGTCCCTGCAGTCCCAAGATGGACAAGACCAAGGACTGGGGCACCTTTCCCTGGAGAAGAACAGACTTTTACCACATGGGCCAAAGAGAGTGTATTGGTTATCTATTGTTGTGTGACAAATTACCCCACATTTTTTGCAGCTTAAAATGACAAATATTCATTATCTCTTAGGTTCTGTGGGTCAGGGATTTGAGAAAGGCTAAGCTGGGTTGTTCTTGTCTCAGGGTCGCTCATGAGGTTGCAGTCAAATTGTCGGCTAGGGCTGCAGTCATCTGAAGGCTTGACTGGGGCTGGAGGATCCATTCTAATACTGCTCATGCACATGGCTGTGGGTAGGAGGTCTCCGTTCCTCACCATGTAGGGCTAACCCTAGAGCTGCTGCTTGAGTTTTCTCATGATATGGCAGTTGGCTTTCCCCAGAATGAGACAGAAGAGAGAGCAAGGAGGAAGCCACAAACAGTGCCTCTTACGACCCAGTCTTGGAAGCTGTACACTGTTGCTTCTGCTTTGTTCTATTTGTTAGAAGTGAGTCACTAAGTTCAGTCCACACTCAAGGGGAGGGGAATTAGGCTCCACTTCTTGAAGAAAGGAATGTCAAATAATTTGTGGATCCATTTCAAAGCCATCTTAGAGAGCTTCAGGACCCTTTCCTGCAGAAGGGAGGTGGAGTGGAATGTGTTTGGTGCTTCGGAAACTGCAATGTGCTGACTGGATGTGACTCCCTACTAAAATCACAATGACAACAGCAATGATGGAGAATTTTTTTTTTTTTTTTTTGAGACGGAGTCTTGCTCTGTCACCCAGGTGGGAGTGCAGTGGTGTGTTCTCAGCTCACTGCAACCTCCACCTCCTGGTTCAAGTGATTCTTCGGCCTCAGCTTCCCGAGTAGCTGGGATTACAGGTGCCCACCACTGCCCACCACCATGCCCCCCTACTGTTTTGTATTTTTAGTAGAGACGGGGTTTCACCATGTTGGCCAGGCTGGTTTTAAACTCCTGACCTCAAGTCATCCTCCTGCATCAGCTTCCCAAAGTGCTAGGACACCTCAGCTACTCAGGAGGCTGAGGCAGGAGAATCGCTTGAAGCTGGGAGGTGGAGGTTGCAGTGAGCTGAGATCGCGCCACTGCACTCCAGCCTGGGTAACAGAGTGAGATTTGGTCTCAAACAAACAAACAAAACAGACGACAACAACAACAACAAATTAGCCGGGCATGGTGGTGTGCGCTTGTAATCTCAGCTACTTGGGAGGCTAAGACAGAATCATTTGAACCCTGGAGGTGGAGTTTGCAGTGAGCAGAGATTACGCTACTGCACTCAGCCTGGGCCCCAGAGCATGACTCCGTCTCAAAAAAAAAAAAAAAATTGAGAACAGGTAACTTGACTTTGAGGCAATTACTTTTAGCTTACTTATAATGGCAGCATTGTTTCTTTGTGAAAATGAAACTTTCTCAGCTTATCCACTAAATTTTCAGCAACATCCCAAACCACCAAAGACTCACTCATTTTACTTCTGGCCATCAGCAGTCTGGTGCCTTCACTTGGAACACCACCCCCCGCCCTATTTTTTGTTTTTGAGGTGGGGTCTTGCTTTGTTGCCCAGGCTGGAGTGCAGTTGCGGGATCCTGGCTCACTGCAGCTTTGGCCTCCCAGACTCAAGTGATCCTCCTACCTCAGCCTCCCAAGTTGCTAGGACTACAGGCCTGTGCCACCATGGCTGGCTAATTTTTAATTTTTTAATTTGTTGTTGAGATGGGGTCTTGCCATGTTGCCCAGGCTGGTCTCACACTCCTGAACTCAAGCAATCCTCTGGTCTTGGCCTCCCAAAGTGCTAGGATTACAGGCAGGAGTCACTATTCCCAGCCTTGGACCCCTTTTAGGAATGGCGTGGCGAGCTAGGTGTGGCAGCTCACACTTGTAATCCCAGCACTTTGGGAGGCTAAGGAGGGTGGATCACTGGAGGTCAGGAGTTCAAGACCAGCCTGGCCAATATGGTGAAACCCCATCTCTACTAAGAATACAAAAATTAGCCAGGTGTGGTGGCATGTGCCTATAGTCCCAGCTACTTGGGAGGCTGAGGTTGTGGTGAGCCGTGATCACGCCATTGCACTCCAGCCTGAGCTATAGAGTGAAACTCAGTCTCAAAAAAAAAAAAAAAAAAGGCACAGTGGCCACTTCCCCTCTTGCCCCAGCCATGGCTAACATATAGAGAGTGTGATCTTCCAGACACTGTGCATACATTATCTTACTGGGTCCTCACCATATACCTATATAATGGGCACAGTTATCTCAGTTTCATAGATAAGAAAACTTGGGCTCAGAAGGGGAGAGAAAATTGCCAAATGTCACACAGCTATGAAATATCTGAGCTGGGATTCAAATCGGATCTGTCTGACTTCAAAGCCCTTGTTCACCTTGGAGACTTTCTGGCCCTGCACTGTCCAACAGAAATATAACAAAAGCCACTTATAAAAAAAAGTTCACGGTGAAACCCTGTCTCTACTAAAAAATACAAAAAAAAAAAAAAAACTAGCCAGGCGAGGTGGCTGGCGCCTGTAGTCCCAGCTACTTGGGAGGCTGAGGCAGGAGAATGGCGTAAACCCGGGAGGCGGAGCTTGCAGTGAGCTGAGATCTGGCCACTGCACTCCAGCCCGGGCGACAGAGCGAGACTCCGTCTCAAAAAAAAAAAAAAAAAAAAAAAAAGTTCAGCGGGGCGCGGTGGTGCATGCCTGTAATCCCAGTACTTTGGGAGGCTGAGGTGAGAGAATCAGGAGGTGAACTTTCACTACAACCTCCATCTCCTGGGTTCAAGCGATTCTCCTGCCTCAGCCTTCCGAGTAGCTGGGATTACAGGCATGTGCCACCATGCCCTGCTAATTTTTTTTTTTTTTTTTGAGACAGAGTCCCACGTTGTCACCCAGGCTGGAGTGCAGTGGCCCAATTTCGGCTCACTCCAACCTCTGACTCCTAGGTTCAAGCAATTCTCTTCCTCAGCCTCCTGAACAGCTGGGATTACAGGCGCTTGCCACCACGCCTGGCTAATTTTTTTGTATTTTTAGTAGAGACAGGGTTTCACCATGTTGGCCAGGCTGGTCTCCTGACCTCCAGTGATCTTCCCACCTTGCCCTCCCAAAGTGCTGGGATTATAGACATGAGCCACTGTGCCTGGCCACTATATGTATATTTTTATATCTAGAATGAGATTTATCATAAGGAATTGGCTCAAGTGATTATAGAGGCCGAGAAGTCCTACAATTTGTCATCTGCAAGCTGCACACCGAGGAAAGGTGGTGGTGTAAATTCCAGTTTGAATCTAAAAGACTGAGAATCAGGAGTGCCAATGGTGTTTAAGTCCCAGTCCAAGGGCAGGAGAAGACCAATGTCTCAGCTTAAGCAGACAGGCAGAGAGATAATTCAACCTTGCTCTGCCTTCCTGTCCTATTTGGGTCCCCAAGGGGTTAGATGATATCCATCCAGATTGTGGAGTGCAGTCTACTCTACTCAGTCCACCAAAGCTAATCTCTTCCTCAAGAAACACACCCAGAAATAACATTTAACCAGATACCTGGGCAACCTGTGGCCCAGTCAAGTTGACACAAATAATTAACCAGCACAGTGTTCTGTATTATTTCCCAGTGTTCTCCAGCAGGATTAAGGCCTAGATGCCTGCAAGAAAGTCGCCTGATAACAATGTTTATTGGCTGCCTCCCCTTCCCTGTTTCACTCCCCTACTACCCTACCAGTGTTTCCTGACATTACTTTGCAAATCAACTACCTGCACTCAAATACTTGTCTTAGGAGCCAGGCACAGTAGCTCACGCCTGTAATCCCAGCACTTAGGGAGGCCAAGGTGGGTGGATCACCTGAGGTAAAGAGTTCGAGACCAGTCTGGCCAACATGGTGAAACCCCATCTCTACTAAAAATACAAAAATTAGCTGGGCGTGATGGCGTGTGCCTGTAATCCCAGCTACTTGTGAGGCTGAGGCAGGAGAATCGCTTGAACCCGGGAGGCGGAGGTTGCAGTGAGTTGAGATTGGGCCACTGCACTCCAGCCTGGGTAACAGAGTGAGAGTCAGTCTAAAAAAAAAAAAAAAAAATACTTGTCTTAGGGTCTGCTTCTGGGGAACCCAAACTAAGACAGAAAGCAGTCATTTATTCATTCAACAAATATTCATTAAGCCCTTCTATGAGTCAGAGCCTGTGTAGATCATGGGGATAAAGCCTTGAACAAGACATGATGTGTCCCTCCTCTCAGGGAGCTGATAGTCCAAGGAATAGGCAGTGATAAGAAAACAAGTAGGCCGGGCACGGTGGCTCAAGCCTGTAATCCCAGCACTTTGGGAGGCCGAGATGGGCGGATCACGAGGTCAGGAGATCAAGACCATCCTGGCTAACATGGTGAAACCCCGTCTCTACTAAAAATACAAAAAACTAGCAGGGCGACCTGGCGGGCGCCTGTAGTCCCAGCTACTCGGGAGGCTGAGGCAGGAGAATGGCGTGAACCCGGGAGGCGGAGCTTGCAGTGAGCTGAGATCCGGCCACTGCACTCCAGCCTGGGCGGCAGAGCGAGACTCTGTCTCAAAAAAAAAAAAAAAGAAAACAAGTAATGCCAACATTTTGAATAGTGACAAATATGGTGAAGAAAATAATACGAGAAGTGATGAAGTAGTTTATATGAAGTGGTCAGAGAGGGTCTCTCTGAAGAGCTGACATTTATGCTGAGACCTAAAGGATGAGAAGGGGCCAGCCATGAAACAATTTTGGAGAAGAGCATTCCAGAAAGATCATAGTAAGAAGAGAGGCTCTATGGGCATGGTGTCACATGCCTGTAATCCCAGCTACTTGGGAGGCTGAGGCAGGATAATTGCTTGAACCCGGGAGACGGAGGTTGCAGTGATCCTCCTGCATCAGCTTCCCAAAGTGCTAGGACACTGTGCCCAGCCCAGAACTTTTTTTTTTTTTTTTTTTTGAGGCGGAGTCTCGCTCTGTCGCCCGGACTGGAGTGCAGTGGCCGGATCTCAGCTCACTGCAAGCTCCGCCTCCCGGGTTTACGCCATTCTCTTGCCTCAGCCTCCGGAGTAGCTGGGACTACAGGCGCCCGCCACCTCGCCCGGCTAGTTTTTGTATTTTTAGTAGAGACGGGGTTTCACCGTGTTAGCCAGGATGGTCTCGATCTCCTGACCTCGTGATCTGCCCGTCTCGGCCTCCCAAAGCAGAACTTTTTTTTTTAAAACTTTCTAAAGGTTCAGTTTCTTCAGTGTAGCCACGAGATAAAACAAAGATGATGTGCCTGGTGCAGTGGCTCATGCCTGTAATCCCAGCACTCTGGGAGGCAGAGGCAGGTGGATCACCTGAGGTCAGGAGTTCAAGACCAGCCTGGCCAACATGGTGAAACCCTGTCACTACTAAAAATACAAAAATTAGCCAGGCATGGTGGCACCTGCCTGTAACCCCAGCTACTCAGGAGGCTGAGGCAGGAGAATCACTTGAAGCTGGGAGGTGGAGGTTGCAGTGAGCTGAGGTCGCGCCACTGCACTCCAGCCTGGGTAACAGAGTGAGATTCGGTCTCAAAAAAACAAACAAAACAAATGACAACAACAACAACAACAAATTAGCCGGGCATGGTGGTGTGCGGAGGTTGTAGTGAGCCAAGATCATGCCATTGCACTCCAGCCTGGGTGACAGAGCAAGATTCTGTCTCAAAAAAAAAAAAAAAAAAAAAGAGAGAGAGAGGGTTTGAAATAAACATTTGCTTGGGATATTTAAGGAGCAAAATAAAATTATGTAGTTGAAGTATGTCAACTAGAGAGAACACAGTAGGAGAAGTAAGTGGTAAGAAGTACGTGGGTTGGAGAAGTAAAAGTAAGCAGGGGGCCAGACATGGTGGCTTATGCCTGTAATCCCAGCACTTTGGGAGGCTGAGGTGGGAGGATCACTTGAGGCCAGGAGTTTGAGACCAGCCTGGCCAACATGGCAAAATCCCATCTCTAGTAAAAACACAAAAATCAGCTGAGCATGGTAGTGCTTGCCTGTAACGCTAGCACTTTAGGAGGTCGAGGTGGGCGGGTGACTTGAGGCTAGGAGTTTGAGACCAAGCTGGCCAACGAGGTGAAACCCTGCTCTACTAAAAATACAAATATTAGTTTGGTGTGGTGGTGCACGCCTGCAATCCCAGCTACTCAGGAGGCTGAGGCAGGAGAGTCGCTTGAACCTGGGAGGCAGATGTTGCACTGAGCTGAGATTGCGTCACTGCACTCCAGCCTGGGTGACAGAGTGAGTGAGACACCATCTCAAAAACAAACAAACAAAACAAAACAATTAAGCGGGGCCACATCATGCTGGCCCCTAGGACACAGTAGGAAATCTGGATTTTATTGCAAGGGCAACGGAAAGCTCTTAAGCTTTTTTTTTTTTTTTTTTGAGACGGAGTCTCGCTCTGTCGCCCAGGCTGGAGTGCAGTGGCTCGATCTTGGCTTACTGTAATCTCTACTTCCCGGGTTCAAGCAGTTGTCCTGCCTCAGCCTCCCGAGCAGCTGGGACTACAGGCATGTGGCACCATGCCCAGCTAATTTTTTTTTTTTGTATTTTTAGTAGAGACGAGGTTTTACCATATTGGTCAGGCTGGTCTTGAACTCCTGACCTCGTGATCCAACCACCTCAGTTGCCCAAAGTGCTGGGATTACAGGCGTGAGCCATTGTGCCTGGCCGTTTTTGTCTTTTCCTTTTTCCAGACATGGTCTCATTCTGGTACCCAGGCTGGAGTGCAGTGTTGAGATCATGGTTCACTGAAGCCTCAACCTCCCTGGCTCAAGTAATCTTCCTGCCTCAGCCTTCTGAGTAGCTGGGACCACAGGCACCCGCCACCACACCAGGCTAATTTTTGTGTTTTCTGTAGATATGGTGTTTCATCATGTTGTTCAGGCTACTCTAGAACTCCTGGGCTCAAGCAATCTGCCCATCTTGGCCTCCCAAAAGTGCTGGGATTACAGGCATGAGCCACAATGCCCAGCCTGCCACGGAGAGTTTTCAGGAGAGGAGTGATATAATTTGATTTAATAAAACAGACAAATTCCCGGCTGGGCGTGGTGGCTCAAGCCTGTAATCCCAGCACTTTGGGAGGCCGAGACGGGCGGATCACAAGGTCAGGAGATCGAGACCATCCTGGCTAACACGGTGAAACCCCGTCTCTACTAAAAAAACACAAAAAACTAGCCGGGCGAGGTGGCAGGCGCCTATAGTCCCAGCTACTCCGGAGGCTGAGGCAGGAGAATGGCGTGAACCCGAAAGGCGGAGCTTGCAGTGAGCTGAGATCCGGCCACTGCACTCCAGTTTGGGCAACAGAGCGAGACTCCGTCTCAAAAAAAACAAACAAACAACAAAAACAAAAAAACAAAAAAACAAAAAACAAAAAACAGACAAATTCCCTTAGGCTATGTGTGGGAAACTGTTCTCAGGAGACAAGGTGACTGTTAGCAGGCTACTGTGATTGTTTCTAATGAGACAATGGTGGCCTGGGTAGTTGTAGCTACCGAGTAGACAGATTTGACATTTTGTAGTTAAAGTTGACAGGGCTTGCTGACAGGTAGAATGTGGGGATCAAGGGAGGTGAAGAAAATGACCATTCAGTTCTTCCTAGTGCACCTGGAAGGATGGCTGGGCCATTTACTGAGATGGGCCAGAAAGGCAGGTACAGGTTTTTGGTGAAGGTGCGTGTGTGGAAATGAAGAGTTCTGTGTAAGTTAGAGATGGTCATCAGACACCCAAGAAGTGTCAAGTAGGCAGCTGAGCTATGGTTCTGGAACTGCAGGGAGGGTCCAGCTGGAGATGTGAATCAGGAAGTCATTAACCTACAGGGCAGCACCCTCCAATAGAAATAGAGCGTGATCCTCTTAGGTGACTTAAAATTTCCCAGTAAGGACCCGGTACGGTGGCTCACACCTACAATCCCAGCACTTTGGGAGGCCAAGGTGGGAGGATGGCTTGCGCCTAGGTAGGAGTTTGAGACCTGCCTGGGCAACACGGGTAGATCCGTCTCTCCAAAAAAAAAAAAAAAAAAAAAAAAAAAAAATTAGCTGGGCGTGGTGGCGCCTGCCTGTAGTCCCAGCCACTTGGGAGGCTGAGGTGGGAGGACTGATTTAGCATGGGAGGCGGAAGCTGCAGTGAGCCATGACCACACCAATTTCCCCCCCCGCTAGCCACATTGAAAAAGTAAAAAGAAACAACAGGTGAAGTTAATTCAAATATTTCTGTCACCATAGCTACAAATAAAAAAAAATTCAAGGAATGTACCCAATATGTCCCAACAATTATTGCAGCACATAATCAATATAAACATTATATATATGAACTATTTGACACCATTTGACATTTCTTCTTCCACATCCGATGTATCTGACATTTAGCGCACATTTCATTTGCACTCACCCACTTTGAGGCGCTCAATTGCCTCTTAAGTCCGTGGTTAGTGGCTGCCCTAAAGTTCAGCGCCGCCACGGAGCTTTGGGTCCACCCGGACTGTAAAAAGGAAGCACTTCCGTTAGAATGACCCGGCCTGAAGTACCGGCGGAACGGAAGTCGCTTGTGTATCAGCCCAGCGGCGGACCGGTGAGTGGAGTCGATTTGCCGGCAGAACTTAGGCTGCGGGACCCCGGGCACTGTTGCTGCTGCGGGAGGTGAGCAGCGCGCCCGCCGGGGTGGGCTGCGCACCTGCTCTTGAGTGGCGCCTGGGGCAGGAGGGGCCGCGGATCCCGGGAAGCGCGCGGTGGTCAAGAGGGAGGATGGCACGGTGGTTACGGCGTGGGGCCTGGCGTCAGGCTGTCGGGGTTCGTACCCTAACCCCGCAGCCTAACCCCGTGTGACCTTGGACAGGTCACCTCCACTTCTTCCAAGGCTTCGCTTCGCCACCCATGAAGTGGGGTTAACAGTACAGCCTGCCTCACAGGGTTGCTGTGAGGGTTATAGGTAATAATTCGCGGAAAATGCTTTGCACCATGCCTAACGCATTGTAACCAGCCAATAAAGTGTTTGGGATGTTGTACACTATTGTTCCAGCCTCATTGCCGACTGTCAAAATTAATTTCGAGCCTCCAGAGAGGCTTCTACACTGTGTTATGCAAAGCATTTTGCTTGTATTATTGCATTTGATCCCACAGTAAGCTTATGGAGATAGGTGCTATTATCCCCATCTAGAGGCTCCCAGAGTTTAAGACAGGTGCCTAAGGTTTAGCTGGGTTGGCAGCAGTGGGGTCAGATTCAGACTCTAGGGTCTATACTTTTTTTTTGTTTTGTTTTGTTTTGTTTTGTTTTGAGACGGAGTCTTGCTCTGTCGCCCAGGCTGGAGTGCAGTGACGCGATCTCGGCTCACTGTAGCCCCTGCCTCCCGAGTTCCAGCGATTCTCCTGTTCTCCTGCCTCAGCTTCCTGGGTAGCTGGGATTACAGGCGCATGCCACCACACCCGGCTGATTTTTGTATTTTTAGTAGAGTCCATACTCTTAACCAGGATGCTCTAATACTCTCCATGAAGGGGGTTGTGGGCTGTGAATTGCAGTTAGTGAACACTTACTGTATCTCAAGTTGGGTTTTTAATATCTTATAACACTTCTTGTGGGGAGGGGGTAAGTGCTGCTTTTATCCTTATTTTACATAAGTGGAATTGGTGACTCAGAGACAGAAATTTGTCTTGCCAAAGGTCACACAGCAATTATGGAGTAGAAATGGGCTATTTTAAAGCTCACACTTTGAGGCTGTTCTTCTCTGACACTTGAAACTGGGTTGGCATTGCTCCTAAGTGCTAGTAGCAGATGTGGCAGGTGATCTCATTGGAAAGGTAATGGGCCACATCTGCTCTTTACACATGTATAGCAGGGTTCCCCTAACCCTAGGTGGCAGAATGGTACCTGTCCGTGGCCTGTGAGGAGCCAGGCCGCACAGCAGGAGGTGAGTAGCAAGCTGGTGTTACTGCCTGAGCTCTGTCTCCTGTCAGATCGGCCAGCATTAGATTCTCATAGGAACAAACCCTATTGTGAACTGTGTGTGTGCAAGGGATCTAGGTTGTGCATTCCATTTCCTTTTTTTTTTTTTTTTTGGAGACAGGGTTTCTCTCTGTTGCCCAGGCTGGAGTGTGGTGGCACAATCTCGGCTCACTGCAACCACTGCATCCCCGGCTCAAGTGGTCCTCCTACCTCGGCTTCTCCAGTTGCAGGGGCTACAGGCACACACCACAATGCCTGGCTAAGTTTTTATTTTTTAATTTGTTGTAGAGATGGGGTCTTGCCATGTTGGCCAGGCTGGTCTCGAACTCCTGAGCTCAAGCAATCCTGCTGCCTCGGCCTCCCAAAGTACTGGGATTATAGATGTGAGCCACCGCACTGGCTCAAGATTACATGCTTCTTATGAGAATCTAAATGCCTGAGGTGGAACAGTTTCAACACACCCCTGCTTCCCTGTCTGTGGAAAAATTGTCTTCCATGAAACCGATGCCTAGTACCAAAAAGGCTGGGAACCACTGATGTTTAGCACCTGCCATGAGGCAGCTACCACAATGGGAGATGGTGAAGGTGTAGAAATGAATGATGCTTGTTCCCTGCTTGCAGGAACCTGCCAGTTTACTAGGGCTGGCAGAAGTGTCAGTAATAATAGCAAAGTGTGATGAGTCTTGTGATGGAGAGGTAGAAGAGAGCTTTGGGAACCCAGAGAAGGACCCCACCTAGACTTCGGGGGTGATGGCCAGAGCAGTCTTCCCAGAGGAAGAAAGCTGAAAGTATCATAGGTGTCATACAGCCACTAGAGGGAAGATATGCCAGCCAGAGAACAGCATGTGTAAAATCCTATAAGCTAGTGAAGATTAATACAAAGAAGTGTGGCATGGCTGGAGTGTGGTAGGCCATAGTCAGGGGGTCCATTAAAAATATATGGTGATCCTGGCCCGGCGCGGTGGCTCAAGCCTGTAATCCCAGCACTTTGGGAGGCCGAGACGGGCGGATCATGAGGTCAGGAGATCGAGACCATCCTGGCTAACCTGGTGAAACCCCGTCTCTACTAAAAAATACGAAAAATTAGCCGGGCGAGGTGGCGGGCGCCTATAGTCCCAGCTAGTCGGGAGGCTGAGGCAGGAGAATGGCGTAAACCCGGGAGGCGGAGCTTGCAGTGAGCTGAGATCCGGTCACTGCACTCCAGCCTGGGCAACAGAGCGAGACTCCGTCTCAAAAAAAAAAAAAAAAAAAAATATATATATATATATATATGGTGATCCTAGAATTCTTCCTTAGTCAGAAAATTAAAAAAGAAAAAAAAAAAAAAGTAAATAGGGCCGGGTGTGTTGGCTCACGCCTGTAATCCCAGCACTTTAGGAGGCTGAGGCGGGTGGATCACAGGGTCAGGAGATCGAGACCACAGTGAAACCCTGTCTCTACTAAAAATACAAAAAATTAGCCAGGCGAGGTGGCAGACGCCTGTAGTCCCAGCTACTGGGGAGGGTGAGGCAGGAGAATGGCGTGAACCCGGGAGGCGGAGCTTGCAGTGAGCCAAGATCGCGCCATTGCACTCCAGCCTGGGCAACAGAGCGAGACTCCGTCTCAAAAAAAAAAAAAAAAAGTAAATAGTATGGCTTCATCTCCTGTACCTTAGTTACCTAAGTCTTCCTGGGAGGCAACTATTGTTTCTTATGCACTCTAGAGATATTGTACGTACCTGCAAATAGGTACCTCAATATTCCCACCCTCTTTCCCCACAGATTCATCAATAGTATAATGTAGGTAGCATGGAGCATTTTACTTCCTTGCCTTTGTCATGTATGGGTTCATCCTCACTTTTTTTTTTTTTTTTGAGATAGGGTCTCACTCCGTCACCCAAGCTGAAGTGCAGTGGTGCGATTATGGCTCACTGCAGCATTGACCTCCCAGGCTCAAACAATCCTTCCACTTCAGCCTCCTTAGTAGCTGGGACTACAGGTGTGCATCACTGTGCCCGGCTATTTTTTGTTATTTTTATAGAGATGAGGTCTCACTATGTTGCCCAGGCTGGTTTCAAATTCCTGGCTCAAGTGATGTTTCTGTCTCAGCTTCCCAAAATGCTGGGATTACAAGCATGAGCCACTGCACCTGGCCACCAGCCTTGGTTTCTAACAGTTGTATCTTGTTCCATTGTATGGATGTACCAGAACTTACTTAACTAGTCCTTTATTGATGACATTTAGATCTTTCCCTTTCTTTTGCTATCAGAAACACTGTTGCATTGAATATCTTTTATTTTTATTTTTTGAGACAATCTCACTCTGTTGTCCAGGCTAGAGTGCAGTGGCGTGATCTTGGCTCACTGCAACCTTCTCTTCCTGGGCTCAAGAGATTCTCATGCCTCAGCCTCCTGGGTAGCTCAGAATACAGGTGTGTGCCACCACATCCAGCTAATTTTTTGAATTTTTAGTAGAGATGAGGCTTCACTGTGTTGGCCAGGCTGGTCTCGAACTCCTGGCCTCAAGTGATCCACCAGCCTCAGCGTCCCAAAGTGCTGGGATTACAGGCATGAGCTACCATGCCTAGACTGAATGTCTTTATACATAGGTCATTTTGTATGTGCATAGATTTATCTGCAGGATAAATATGAGTGGAAATGCTTTGTCAGATGGTTTGCACACTTGTAATTTTGATGGAAAGTGGCAAATTGTTCTCTATAAAGGTTGTGTTATTTGCTAAACCAAGTGTGAGAGGGTCTGGGTGGAAAGTTTGAAGGTAGTAGTTTGAAACTTGTTTTTTTTTTGAGACAGAGTTTCGCTCTGTTGTCCAGACTGTAGTGTGACCTCAGTACATAGCAACTTCTGCTTCCTGGGTTCAAGCGATTCTCCTACCTCAGCCTCTTGAGTAGTTGGGACTATAGGCATGTGCCACCACATCTGGCTAACTTTTGCATTTTTAGTAGAAACGGAGTTTTGCCATGTTGGCCAGGCTGGTCTTGAACTCCTGACCTCAAGTGATCCTCCTGCCTCGGCCTCCCAAAGTCCTGGGATTAGAGGCATGAGCGGCTGCGCCCAGCCAAGACTCTTAAAGGGTAGGAGTCACTGATCAGGCGTACAGTGCCCTCACATTAAATGCTTTCCTTCTGAAGGAACTCAAAGGAAGATGCCCTCAGACAGTGAGTGGTTTTCACAGTATTAAGAGGCAGTGTAGCAAGATGGGTATTGGCACGGGCTTTGCATCCATACGGATTTTTACCTGAGTTCTTGTTTGACTGCTTACTGGCTGTAGGAGCTTAGGTGAGTTCCTCAACCTGTGTCTTTCGAAATAGGAACAATAATAGTGTCTGTTTCCTAGGATTGCTCTAAAGATTTAATGAGTTAATACACTTAAAGCCTTGGGAACTGGTCTTGGCACAAGGTGCTATTTTGTCATTTTGTCAGGGCTTTCCATCTCATCTCTACCACCCCTTGTTTTGAAAACACTGGATTTGCATCTCATCTCTGGCATTCCTCTGTGTGGTCTTTGGCAAGTTGCCTCCATTTTTTCAACTGTAAAACAAAGGTCATATTATTAGGAGTACCTTCATCATGGGCTTTTGTGAGGGGTAAATGGATGTATACACTTGAAGTGCTCAGAGCAGTGTCCTGTGCATAGTGTTCAATAAATGCTGGTGATGTCTGTCATTCTTTTGCAGACCGTGGGCTGTTTAGTGCCATGCACCCTTTACAGTGTGTCCTCCAAGTGCAGAGGTCTCTAGGGTGGGGGCCATTGGCCTCTGTGTCTTGGCTGTCGCTGAGGATGTGCAGGGCACACAGCAGTCTCTCTAGTACCACGTGTCCCAGTCCAGAGAGGCAGGAGGATGGAGCTCGGAAGGATTTCAGCTCCAGGCTGGCCACTGGACCGACTTTTCAACATTTTTTAAAAAGTGCCTCAGCTCCTCAGGAGAAGCTGTCTTCAGAAGTGGAAGACCCACCTCCCTATCTCATGATGGATGAACTTCTTGGAAGGGAGAGAAAAGGTTGGTTTTACTTCTCTTATCCCTTTGGGCTTCCTGCCTTGCTCCTTTCTGTCATTCCTGGTGTGATTCTTTTATTACAGACCTGGCTTGGAAGGTTAAAAGTGTGGGAAGGCTGTGGGAATCATCAGACTCCACCCAATAATATTAATAGAAAGAAACTTGGCCGGGCATGGTGGCTCATGCCTGTAATCCCAGCACCTTGGGAGGCCGAGATGGGTGGATTGCTTGAGCCCAGGAGTTCAAGAACAGCCTGGGTAACATGGTGAAACACTGTCTCTACAAAAAATAAGAAATTAGCCAGGTGTGGTAACCTGCACCTGTAGTCCTAGCTACTCAGGAGGCTGAGGTGGGAGAATCATTTGAGCAAAAGCTTATTATCATTCAGCTCTTAACTTTTAGTTGGAATTTATTGGAGTCTGGGAATAAGACCTGCTGGTGGGGACAGCTGCCAGAATGTGAAATTCATATTCTTACAACTGTGTGCAAAATTTGTTTTACTTCATAATATAGCCTTGCTTTCATTTAAGATGAAGTTACTGTAAGAAGAGGCCTCATTTTAATTTTGTGACTCTATGTACCCTCTGGCCACTGCTGCTACTTCCAGAGGCTGGAAAACCTCTTTATTTTGAGGAGGAGTGTAACATGTGGATTTAAACTTATTTTCCCTTCAGGCTGATAAACACTATCAGCTAGTCCTTCCTTTTCTTTTCTTTTCATTTTTTTTTTTTTTTTTTTTGAGACTCGCTCTGTTACCTAGGCTGGAGTGCAATGGTGCGATCTCAGCTCACTGCAACCTCTGCCTCCTGAGTTCAAGTGATTCTCCTGCCTCAGCCTCCTGAGTAGCTGGGATTATAGGTGCACACCACCACACCTGGCTAATTTTTTGTGTTTTTAGTGGAGACGTGGATTTCACCATGTTGGCCAGGCTGGTCTCGAACTCCTGACCTCAAGTGATCCGCCTGCCTTGGCCTCCCAAAGTGCTGGGATTACAGGCGTGAGCCACCATGCCCGGCCTAGTCCTTCCTTTTCTAATTGGTTTTAAAACTATATTTCCTTGATTCTCAGGTACGTGTTTTCCCCATTTAAAAGATAACATGCCTTGTAATTGGTGTGGATATATAATGTGGTATATTTTTATGTTTGTTTGAGACAGGGTCTCACTCTGTTGCCCAGGCTGAGTGCATTGGTGTGATCATGGCTCACTGCTGCCTCAGACTCCTGGGCTCAAGCAGTTCTTCCTCAGCTTCATGAGTAGCTGGGACCACAGGCATGTATCACTTGGCTAATTTTTAAATTTTTTGTAGAGACAGGGTCTCCCTATGTCGCCCCGGCTGGTCTCAAACTCCTGGGCTCAAGTAATCCTCCTGTCTCAGCCTCCCAAAGTACTGGGATTATAGGCATGAACCACTGAGCCCAGCCTAATATGGTATTTCTTTTGTGCTGAAGGTCTATCATTAATTTGGGGGTACATCTGGCAATTTATGTTATCTTAGGATTGAGGCAATAGGGGACTCAGTGGATAACCAGGTGCCTCAGATATTTCTAGAGCATTTGGGAAGGAGACCTTTTGAGACGCGAGGCCCCTTCTTGTCTGTCTACCATGAATTCCCCCCAACCTCTCACTGCAGTCTACCTTGAGACCTATGGCTGCCAGATGAATGTGAATGACACAGAGATAGCCTGGTCCATCTTACAGAAGAGTGGCTACCTGCGGACCAGTAACCTCCAAGAGGTACATGCATTTCCTATTTCCTTTGTTTCCTGGACCTGGGCGAGATTCTGCATTTGTGCCCATTCTTAGGTGCAGTTTCAGGAGCAGGGTGCCCCCTGGTGAGAGAGAGTTCCCTTGGGTGAAGTGTTCACCATGGGACTGAGTTGTACTGGGTTGTTCCAGCTATTTTTGAAACTTTTATGGTGATGTGCATCTTCAGGCAAGGAGCTAAGTTAAGAATTGGCTGTGGGGAGGGAAGTTGGAGAGTTACTGTTTAATGAGTACAGAGTTTTAGTTGCAGATGATGAAAAAGTTATGGAAAATGCATAGTTATGAAATTGCAGATGTTCTTAATGCCACAGGACTGTACACTTAAAAATGGTTAAAATGTCCAGGTGTGGGTTACCATGCCTGTGATCCCAGCACTTCGGGAGGCCAAGGCAGGATTGCTTGAAGACAGGAGTTTGAGGCTGCAGTGAGCTATGGTTATGCTATTGCTCTTCAGCCTGGGCAAGTGAGTGAGACTCTCTTCTCTATTTAAAAAAAAAAAAAAAAAAAAAAAAAAGGAAAAAAATAGTTAAAGAAAAATAATAGCCTGAGTGCAGTGGCTCACACCTGTAATCCTAGCACTTTGGGAGGCCAAGGCAGGTGGATCACTTGAGGTCAGGAGTTCGAGACCAGCCTGGCCAACATGGTAAAACCCCATCTGTACTAAAAATACAAAAATCAGCTGGGTGTGGTAGTGGGCGCCTGTAATCCGAGGCTGAGGAAGGAGAATTGCTTGAACCGCTTGGGAGGTGGAGGTTGCAGTGAGCGGAGATTGCCCCACTGCATTCCAGACTCTTGTCTCAAAAAAAAAAAAAGCAAAAAAAAAAAAATAAAGAGCTGTAGGGCAGGAACTGTATAAGGCTAATATCCAAGATTCCAAGATTGTAATTTTTCTTGTTTTCCTTTCTCTCCATTCAGGCAGATGTAATTCTCCTTGTCACGTGCTCTATCAGGTGCGAATTTGTTCTTTTCCTAGGAGTGAATGTATCTTATGTAATAATGCCACAGCTAACAGTGCCTGGCCTGGCTGTCTATGGAGATGAGCCAGTGGCCCCGCGGCAGCACGACTTGCAGTTTTCCCACAGTGGAGATAGTCTTTATACAACTGGCTGACATCGGCTGAGCATGTACCGTGGTGTCAGGTTCTGAGTGAGTAACATAATGCATGAACAAATTTAATGATCACGGGCCGGGCGCGGTGGCTCACGCCTGTAATCCCAGCACTTTGGGAGGCCGAGGTGGGCGGATCACGAGGTCAGGAGATCGAGACCATCCTGGCCAACGTGGTGAAACCTCGTCTCTACTAAAAACACAAAAAATTAGCTGGACGTGGTGGCGGGCACCTGTAGTCCCAGCTATTCGGGAGGCTGAGGCAGGAGAATCGCTGGAACCTGGGAGGCGGAGTTTGCAGTGAGCCGAGATCGCGCCACTGCACTCCAGCCTGGGTGACAGAGCGAGACTCCATCTCAAAAAAAAAAAAAAAATTTAATGAACACAACAACGCTGTGTGTTTGGTGCTGTTATAGATGAGGAAACCAAGAATGTGCTGAACCACTCAGCTCTTCCTAAGCTTTGTTTTATAACTAATGGCATGTATTTATAATATAGCTGCCTGGGGTAGGATGCAGTCATAGGCTCAGGGAGAGAGTTTTGAATAGAGATGGGTGACATCCATCAGAGGTGAACATACCTTCTTTCTCACTTTGGTTCTGTGTTCAAGACATGCTAGTGTTAATGTTTCCATATCCGGCTATACCCTCAATTAATTCATCTGACATTTTTCTTCTGTAGACCTCTGCTGCTTGACACTGAGCTATGTGCTTTGGGTGATTCAGAAATGAACCCTTCTTCCATGGCCTGGCTTTGAGGAGCTTAGTCTGATGTGGGAACTAAGATAGATGAACAAATAGCTCCAACATCTAGCAGAAAATGCTAGTTCAAAAAAAATCAAACAATGAGGCTGGGTGCAGTGTGTCACACCTATAATCCCAACACTCTTAGAGGTCAAGGTGGGAAGGATCACTTGAGTCCAGGAGTTCAAAGCTGCAGGGAACTATTCAAGACCAGCCTAGGCAACAAAGTAAGACCCTGTATCTACAAAGAAAAATAAAAGATAAATTGCTGGCCAGGTGCGGTGGATCACATCTGTAATCCCAGCACTTTGGGAGGCCAAGGTGGGCAAATAATGAGGTCAGGAGTTTGAGACCAGTCTGGCCAACATAGTGAAACCCCGTCTTTACTAAAAACACAAAAATTAGCCAGGCCTGGTGGTGCATGCCTGTCATCCCAGCTACTCAGGAGACTGAGGCAGGATAATTGCTTGAACCAGGGAGTTGGAGGTTGCAGTGAGCCGAGATTACACCATTGCATTCCAGCCTGGTGACAAAGTGAGACTCCATCTCCAAAAAAAAAAAAAGGGACATTGCTAAGTACAAGGAAAAATCTAGTTAAAGTAGAAGGGCATTAGGATCTGGAATCATAAAAAAAAAGTTGAAGGGCAGTTAAAGGAAGGACAAACTCCAACAGAGGAGAATTGGGGAAGGCCTTGTGAAGTAGATTGTTTCTGAGTTTGGCTTAAAGGCTTGTCAGGATTTGAAGATGTGTAGGAAGGGTGTCATTCTAGGAAAGGTAAATCATAGCAAGTGTTACTTCTTCAGGTGGCCCCCTGTCTACCTTCCCCAAGTGTAAATGGTAGATACGCATTTAAGGCAGGGCTGTCCAATCTTTTGGCTTCCCTGGGCCACATTGGAAGAAGAAGAATTGTCTTGGGCCACACATAAGATACACTAACACAAATAATAGCTGATGAGCTAAAAAAAAAAAAAAAAAAAAAAAAATCGCAAAAAAAAATCTCATAATGATTTACGAAAGTTTATGAATTTGTGTTGGACTGCATTCAAAGCCATCCTGGCTGTAAGCGACCCGTGGACTGTAGGTTGGAAAAGCTTGGTTTAAAGGGTTGAAGGTGGTTTTTATTTTCTTCCCACTGTCCTACTCTCTTAGATTCCTCTGTGGTTTATTTTTGGTTCAGTTTTGCCTCCTTTGATCTCTGTAGGGAGAAGGCTGAGCAGACCATCTGGAACCGTTTACATCAGCTTAAAGCCTTGAAGACAAGGCGGCCCCGCTCCCGGGTTCCTCTGAGGATTGGGATTCTAGGTAACTGGTAGTTTACGCATTTTGTCAGTTTTGAAACTTGGACTCTATGTGACTTTATTTGCTAGTGTTTCCTTTAGAGGCTGGTTTCCCAGTGTCTGAAGAAATCTTATATACCCCATGCAATTCTTGTACTTACTGACAGAGGCTACAGGATTAAATGAGATAAAGTTTATGAAAGGGCTTTCCATAGTTCCTTGAGGTAATAGGTGCTCAGAAAGTGGTATATCCTGCCTAGAGTCTAATGCGGCTCATGGTAGCACAGAGTTATGGATAGAATTGGAGTCTGAAGGGACAACATGAATTTCCTTTTTTTCCTTTGAGGTGGAGTTTTGCTCTTGTTGCCCAGGCTGGAGTGCAATGGCGAGATCTTGGCTCACCACAACTTCTGCCTCCTGGGTTCAAGCGATTCTCCTGCCTCAGCTTCCTGAGTAGTTGGGATTACAGGCATGTGCCACCACACCCGGGTAATTTTGTATTTTTAGTAGAGACGGGGTTTCTCTATGTTGGTCAGGCTGGTCTTGAACTCTCCATTTCAGGTGATTCATCTGCCTCGGCCTCCCAAAGTGCGGGAATTATAGGTGTGAGCCACTGCACCTGGCCGGTGGTTTAATTTTTTTTTTCTGGGCATTTAATTGAATTGCTCTGGAACCCTTTTGTGTGATTTTCTTATATAGGAAGCTACAGGCTCCAGTGGTATGGGAGTGTTGGTTAAATTTGAAGGATGATACTCAATTCTTAGACAATCACCTAATTTTAACAATTGTTTTTTGTGCCGTGGTCTCTAATCCCAGCTAGAGATAAAGTGGAATAAGAAGCCATTGAACACCCGGTGAATTTGGGGAAAGGTGTTTGTTTCTTTTTCCCTTCCAGGCTGCATGGCTGAGAGGTTGAAGGAGGAGATCCTCAACAGGGAGAAAATGGTAGATGTTTTGGCTGGTCCTGATGCCTACCGGGACCTTCCCCGGCTGCTGGCTGTTGCTGAGTCAGGCCAGCAAGCTGCCAATGTGCTGCTCTCTCTGGACGAGACCTATGCTGATGTCATGCCAGTCCAGACAAGCCCCAGTGCCACGTCTGCCTTTGTGTGAGTCACTGCCTAAGAGACGGGGAATAAGCCTCTTCTTTCTTTCACACTTTTTTTTTTTTTTTTTTGAGACACAGTCTCACTCTTGTCACCCAGGCTGGAGTGCAGTGGCATGATCAGGGCTCACTGCAGCCTTGACCTCCTGGGCTCTTGCTTTAGTCCCCTGAGTTGCTGGGACTAAAGGTGTGCACCACCACACCCGGCTAATTTTTTAAAAATTTTTACAGAGATAGGGTCTCACTATATTGCCCAGGCTGGTCTCAAACTCCTGAGCTCTGGTGATCCTCCCACCTCAGCCTTCCAAAATCCTGGGATTATAAGGGTGAACCACTGTGCCTGGCCATGGCATTAAATTTTCTTTTTCTTTTCTTTTTTTTTTTTTTTGAGACTGAGTCTCGCTCTGTTGCCCAAGCTGGAGTGCAGTGGTGCGATCTCGGCTCACTGCAACCTCTGCTTCCTGGGTTCAAGTGATTCTCCTGTCTCGCCCTCCCAAGTAGCTGGGACTACAGGTGCGTGCCACCACACCTGGCTGACTTTTTTTGTATTTTTGGTAGAGACGGGGTTTCACCGTGTTAGCCAGAATGGTCTCGATCTCCTGACCTCATGATCTGCCCGCCTCACCCTCCCAAAGTGCTGGGATTACAGGTGTGAGCCACCGTGCCCGGCAAGGCATTAAATTTTCTATAACAGAGGTTGCCAAATAGCTTACCACCTCTTTTTGTAAATAAGGTTTTATTGGAATACAAGCTTGCCCATTTATTCACATATTGTCTCTGGCTGCTTTTGCCACTAAAGCAAGGTTAAATAGTTGGGACAGAGACAAAACAAAACAAAACAGAAAAACAGTAGAAAGTCCAGGTGTGGTAAGTGTGTACTCGAGCCTCTCACCACTGTGCTTCCTCAAGGCTAGCCACTGTCCCACTGGTTATAGTTTGGTTTGTATTCTGTGATTAGATACCAATTTTTAAAGATAAAAAAGGTCTACTTTAGTGCTTAGATCTCAGATTGGTCCAGTGTGAGCACTGTGGCAAGAGGATTCAGAGCCAAAGAATAATGCCATTAGAGCTGAGACCTGCTCTTTGGGTCACACCAGCACACCCTGCTACTGTTACTAAGTTCTGGTACTTTCTTCTCCAGGTCAATCATGCGAGGCTGTGACAACATGTGTAGCTACTGCATTGTTCCTTTCACCCGGGGAAGGGAGAGGAGTCGGCCTGTTGCCTCTATTCTAGAGGAAGTGAAGAAGCTTTCTGAGCAGGTGAAGAGTTCTCCAGGCTTTCTTGCTGTGAGCATGTTTGGGGGAGGATGAGGATAACCTTTGTAGTTTTGGAGCCTATGCCGTCTCTGACTTATTAAAGTTTAGGACCATGCTTGGCCAGAAAGAACTACTTGGGTGTACATCATTGGTTTATTGCCCACAAATTACAGAGCTCCACTGTGGAGGCAGCACGGTGGATGGAGAGGGCATGGGTTTACAGTCAGGTGATGGAGTGTGAATTCTGGCTTGGTTTCTAGGCATGTCAGTTTAACTGTTGTTGTAATGCATTTATCTCATCTATGAAAAGAAAATAAAAGAATACCTTGCTTGCAGGGTTATTAGAAGGATTGGAGGAAAAGTTTTTAATTACCTGGCACATAGCTAAGTTTTTGAGGAATTAGGTATTTGTCTCTTCCAGGAAAAACTCCCAGATTTATTGTTCATTTTATCATTGAGCCAGCTTAGAATAAACGAGGGGACTAAGGCGGATCAGAAGCCACAGGGGGGCCGGGCGCGGTGGCTCAAGCCTGTAATCCCAGCACTTTGGGAGGCCGAGACGGGCGGATCACGAGGTCAGGAGATCGAGACCATCCTGGCTAACACGGTGAAACCCCGTCTCTACTAAAAAATACAAAAAACTAGCCGGGCGAGGTGGCGGGCGCCTGTAGTCTCAGCTACTCGGGAGGCTGAGCCAGGAGAATGGCGTAAACCTGGGAGGCGGAGCTTGCAGTGAGCTGAGATCCGGCCACTGCACTCCAGCCTGGGCGACAGAGCGAGACTCTGTCTCAAAAAAAAAAAAAAAAAAAAAGAAGCCACAGGGGATATCTGTTCCTTTTCCTCCCACTGGGAACTGGTCCTCAACTTCTGAGGAGGTCTTTTCCTTAGCCCCAGGCCTGAATCTGCTACCCCTGCAGAAGAGGGCAATAGGTGGGAATATGGTGACTTTTCCTTCCAGTGGTGTCTCCCTGCTTCCTAACTTGTTTGGCGCAGGAATCATGGGAGAGGGCCAGGGTAGCCCCTGCTCCAGTTCTTTTCTTATTTTTTATTTTTGAGACGGGCTATCACTCTGTCACCTAAGCTGGAGTACAGTGGTGTGGTCAGAGCTCACTGCAGCATCAACTGCCTGGACTCAAGTGATTCTCCCACCTCAGCTTCCCAAGTAGGTGTGACCACAGGTAGGTGCCACTATGCCCAGCCAATTTTTAAATTATTTGTAGAGATTGGTCTCATTATGTTGCTCAGGCTGGTCTAGAACTCCTGGGATCAAGCAATCATCCTGTCTTGGCCTCCCAAAGTGCTGGGATTACAGTCATGAGCCACTGCGCCTGGCCTCCCTGCTTCAGTTCTAAGTCACCAGTTGGCTTTCATCCTCACATTCTGGCAGTGCTGTCTTCTCTTGCCCCACCCCCAGATTATCAGTTCCCTGATTTGGCCCCTAGCTGCTCCCCTGCTCTGTGAGGCATTCTCCATACCTCACGTCTCCAAGTGCTTCCTGGTCTAAAGTTGTCTCCTTCCTCTCCCCTTCCAGCTCTCCCTCGGTACCAAAACTCACTCCTTCAGGATAGAGACATTCTGTTGAAATAGACTGAGATGGTGACAAAACTAACCAGCCTTCCTAGGCCGTTTGCCTGTAAAAGAAGGAACTTAATAACATTAAAGTGAGTCTTAGTGAATTCAAGGCCATAGACTTATGGAAAATTAAGATTTTACTTGTATTTTGAAGTATCTGTTAGTCACTTAATAATTTTTTGTATAGTAAGTTTTAAGATTTTTTTTCTTTCATTTAGATTTTTAGACTACAGTTGCAAAGAGTGTAGAATATTGTACCTTTACCAGAATGTCCATTTATTCATTCAAACAATGGTTATCCATTGGAAGTCTTCTAAGTAAGCAGCTTTTATAAAAAGTATTTTTAATCTTTTTATATGAAAAATACTTAAATATACAGAAAAGAGAGAAAAGTACAATGACCCCTCTGCCCCAGCTAACAATCACCTAATTTTAACAATTGTTGCCTTTTGCCATATTTGTTTCATTTACTTTTATTTTTCTTTTTTTTTTTGAGATGGAGTCTCACTCTGTTGCCTAGGCTGGAGTGCAGTGGTGTGATCTCAGCTCACTGCAACCTCCACCTCCTGGGTTCAAGCGATTCTCCTGCCTTATCCTCCTGAGTAACTGGGATTATAGGTGCCTGGCACCACACCTGGCTAATTTTTGTATTTTTTTTTTTTTTTAAGACAGAGTTTCACTATTATTACTAACCAGGCTGGAGTGCAATGGTGTGATCTTGGCTTACCACAACCTCCACCTCCCAGGTTCAAATGATTCTCCTGCCTCAGCTTCCCAAGTAGCTGGGATTACAGGCATGCACCACCACACCTGGCTAATTTTGTATTTTTTTAGTAGAGACAGGATTTCTCCATGTTGGTCAGGCTGGTCTCGAACTCCCACCCTCAGGTGATCCGCCCGCCTCAGCCTCCCAAAGTGCTGGGATTACAAGCGTGAGCCACCGCACCTGGCCCATTTTTGTATTTTTAGTAGGGGTGGGGTTTCACCATGTTGGGCAGGCTGGTCTCGAACTCCTGACCTTAGGTGATCTACCCTCCTTGGCCTCCTAAAGTGCTGGGATTACAGGTGTGAGCCACTGCGCCCAGCCAAGAATATTTTTAATACCATTAGTTCTTCCAGTGACATTAACAAAAATTGCTAAATACCATCTCATTCCAGTTCATCCTTATTCAGACTTCCCCAATTGTTCCTTAAGTCATTCTGCATTTGGTTTGTATGTCTTTTTATATATGTATGTGTATTTTACTTAGTTTTATATCCTACTTTTTAATAAATAAACTTTTTGTTTTGGAATGACTTTACATTTACAGGAAAGTTGCAAAGAGAGTTTCCTTGAGTGTTACCATCTTTCTTTGGTACATTTTTTGGTGCTGTAATCCCAGCATTTTGGGAGGCCAAGGCAGGAGGGTGCCTTGAGCGTAGGAGTTCAAGACCAGCCTGGGCAACACAGGGAGATGCTGTCTCTATTATAAAACAAACAAAACAAAAACCAAGAGATTAATATTGGTGTGTTACTATCAACTCTCTTGAGACTTGGTTTGGATTTTGCCTGTTTCTCTACTAATGTCTTACTTCGTTTCCAGGATCCAATCCAGGATTCACATTACATTTAGTTATCCTGCTTTTTAGATAAGAGAATGACTTATACAAATAAATAGCCTTTATGGAGACTGGAGTTATGACAACTAAATGCATTGCATGGTCCTTGATTGGGATTCTGATCAGGGAAAAAAATGTTATAAAGAACATTATTTGGGCCGAGTGTGGTGGCTCACACCTGTAATCCTAGCATTTTGGGATGCTGAGGTGTGTGGATTACCTGAGCTCCGGAGTTTGAGACTAGCCAGGGCAACGTGATGAAACCTGTCTCTTCTAAAAAATACAAAAAATTAGCTGGGCGTGGTGACACACGCCTGTAGTCCCAGCTACTCAGGAGGCTGAAGCAGGAGAATCACTTGAACTTGGGAGATGGAGGTTGCAGTGAACCAAGATTGCGCTAGTGCACTCCAGCCTGGGTGACAGAGTGAGACTCTGTCTCAAAAAAAAAAAAAGGAACATTATTTGGACTATTGGTAGCATTTGATTTATGGAAAGTAGATTAGATAATAGTATTGTATCAATATTTCTGATTTTGATGATTGTCCTGAAATTATATAGGAGAATGCCTTGTTTTTAGGAAATATATACTAAAGTATTTGGGAGTAAAAGAATATGATATCTGCGACTTTTTCTCAGAAGGCTTAAAAAATGTAGTCGTATGTATGTTGAAAGAGAGTGTATATGAGTGTCTGAATGTGAGTGATAAACAAATGGGGAGCATTGTTAACATTTGATGAATTTAGGCAAAGAGTATGTGGGAATTCTTTTAATATTGCAGTTTGTAAATTGAAATTATGTCAAAATAAAGTTACAAAACAAGTCTTTTCTAGCAACCATTATTTATGAAACTTTGTAATATAACATTTCTATTTTTTGAGACGAAATCTTGCTCTGTTGCCCAGGCTGGAGGAGTGTAGTGGCATGGTCTCAGCTCACTGCAACCTCTGCCTCCTGGGTTCAAGTGATTCTCCTGCCTCAGCCTTCTGAGTAGCTGGGATTACAGGCACCTGCCACCACACCCAGCTAATTTTTTGCATTTTTAGTAGAGATGGGGTTTCACCATGTTGGCCAGGCTGGTCTCGACCTCCTGACCTTGTGATCTGCCCACCTCAGCCTCCCAAAATGCTGG
This sequence comes from Rhinopithecus roxellana, assembly GCF_007565055.1. NCBI lineage: Eukaryota > Metazoa > Chordata > Mammalia > Primates > Cercopithecidae > Rhinopithecus > Rhinopithecus roxellana. The sequence continues at coordinate 105,637,074 of NC_044561.1, read as the reverse complement.
GATTTCAGGAGTGAGCCACTGCACCCGGCCTATAATGTAAAATTTCAAACAGACAAATTGAAAGACTAGTATGATGGAAAAACGTGATTGTTAACATTTTGTCATACACCTATCTCCATGCACCCATAAATGTATTTTTTCTGAACCATTTGAAGTAATTTGTAGACCTCAGGACACTTGCCCCTAGATACTTCAGTATGCATCTCCTATGAGTAACAATTTTTCTCTTTATAACCATGATATCGTTATCATATATGAAGATCAATAGTTATCTAAGCCAGGCATTTTGTGAGGCTGAGGTGGGAGGATTGCTTGAGTTTAGGAGTTTAAAACCAGTCTGTGCAACATGGTGAAATCCCTTCTCTACAAAAGAAAAAAAAAAGTAGTCCCAGCTACTTGGGAGTTGGAGGCAGGAGGATTGCTTAAGGCTGGGAGGTCGAGGCTGCAGTGAGTTATGATCATGACACTGCACTCCAGCCTGGGCAACAGAGGGAGACCCTGTCTCAAGAAGAAGTAGAAAAAAAAAACTAAAACAGTTCTTTTATTTTTTTTGTTGTTGTTTGCTTTAAATGATGCATTAACTTTTTGAAGAGATCAGACATGAGTCTCCTTTGTCTGATTTTTTTCCTCATGTTGTCATTTAATATATCTCCCTGAATTCTGGTAACTGGAAGTTAGGTGTAAAAGCTTGATTCCTTTAGGTTAAATATTTTTGGTGAGAATATATAGTCATGGTGTATAACATTCAAATGACAGATCTATCATAAATTAACCATTATTGTTGATTATTGAGTTTGTTTCCAGTTTTTCTTCTCTTCTAAATAATGTTTTGAAGATTAATTTTTACGTAAGGCTTCATTATGAGTTTTAGCTCTTTAGGTAAGATGTCTAAGCTTGAAATTATCAGGTTATGGACACAGCACATTTATCGGTGACTCTTGGTAGGTTTGATTTTTCTTTTGTTTAAAACAAAAGATGTAGGCCGGGCGCGGTGGCTCAAGCCTGTAATCCCAGCACTTTGGGAGGCCGAGACGGGCGGATCACGAGGTCAGCAGATCGAGACCATCCTGGCTAACCCTGTGAAACCCCGTCTCTACTAAAAAAAATACAAAAAACTAGCCGGGTGAGGTGGCGGGCGCCTGTAGTCCCAGCTACTCGGGAGGCTGAGGCAGGAGAATGGCGTAAACCCGGGAGGCGGAGCTTGCAGTGAGCTGAGATCCGGCCACTGCACTCCAGCCTGGGCGACAGAGCGAGACTCCGTCTCAAAAAAAAAAAAAAAAAAAAAAAAAAAAATACAAAAAAACTAGCCGGGTGAGGTGGCAGGCGCCTGTAGTCCCAGCTACTCCAGAGGCTGAGGCAGGAGAATGGCGTAAACCTGGGAGGCGGAGCTTGCAGTGAGCTGAAATCCGGCCACTGCACTCCAGCCCGGGCGACAGAGCAAGACTCCGTCTCAAAAAAAAAAAAAAAAAGATGTGTTAATTTCAGCTAATTTTTAATTAGTGTTTTTTTATGAAGCTACCCAAAAGTTTTAAAATTCCAATATATTTTCCCATGTTTAGGGGCTGAAAGAAGTGACACTTCTTGGTCAGAATGTTAATAGTTTTCGGGACAATTCAGAGGTCCAGTTCAACAATGCAGTGTCTACCAATCTCAGCCGTGGCTTTGCCACCAACTATAAAGCCAAGCAAGGAGGACTTCGTTTTGCTCATCTTCTGGATCAGGTCTCCAGAGTAGATCCTGAAATGAGGATCCGTTTTACCTCTCCCCACCCCAAGGATTTTCCTGATGAGGTGAGCGTCAGGTTAGCTTTGACAAACTGATACTAGTATTCTTGAGCATGCCAAAGGCTGAACCTAGTAGGGAGGCAACAGAGACCTGGAGTCCTGCTCAGGGATCCTGTGGGGTATTGCTGCATCACCCTCTGGATCTGCTGGTCCTTTGAAGATTTATAGTCCACCAGTGGCTGGGCATGGGGCTCATACCAATAACCTCAGCACTTGGAGAGGTTGAGGCAGGTGGATTGCTTAGGCTCAGGAGTTGGAAACCAGCCTGGGCAACATGGCGAAACCTTGTCTCTACTGAAAATACAAAAAATTAGCTGGGTGAGGTGGCATACGACTGTTGTTCCAGCTACTTGGGAAACAGAGGTGGGAGAATCACTTCAGCCCAGGAAGTCAAGGCTGCAGTGAGCCAAGATTGCACCACTGCACTCTAGCCTGGGTGACACAGCAAGACCGTGTCTCAAAAAAAAAGTCTGCCAAGGTGGGAGTGGAGGTAGGACTGATATTCAGCAGAGGTTAAGACCACCTGTGGGACCGTGAGGGCTATACAGAGAGGGTTCGTTGCAAAGTGGGCAGCTGAGTGGTAATAATGGTGATGGGGCAGTAATGGTGGTATGGGGCGGACAGGAAGGAGGTGATGTGGTGCTCTGGGAAACAGCCCAGAGTTTTGCCTTAGACAGACCCAGGTTCAAATCTCAGCTCTTCCACTGCTTTACCAGCAAGCATGTGATGTTTTCAGTTTTTCATCTTTATCTGTAAAATGGGGTTAATAAGGGGTTAACAGTTACCTCCTGCTTTGGGTTGTTGTGAAATAGATACAAAGGCATACCTTGTTTTATTGCACTGTGCAGATATGATGGAGTTATTTTTAACAAATGGAAGGTTTGTGGCAACTCTTGAGTAAGTCTGTCAGCACCATTTTTCCAACAGCATGTGCTTACTTCACATCTCTGTGTCATATTTTGGTGATTTTCACAGTATTTCAAACTTCATTATTATGATGTCTGTTATGGTGATCTGTGATCAGTGCTATTTAATGTTACTCTTAAAATTGTTTCGTGACACCGTGAGCCACACCCACATAAGACAGCGACCTAAATTGATAAATGATGTGTGTGTTCTGACTGCTCCACTGACGGCCATTCCCCCATCTCTCTTCCTCTCCTCAGCCCTCCCTATTCCCCGAGACACAACAATATTGAAATTGGGCCATTTAATCACCCTACCACTGGCCTCTAAAGTGCTCAAGTGAAGGGAAGGGTCGCACAGCTCTCACTTGAAATCAAAAGCCAGAAATGTTTAAACTTACTGAGGAAATCATGTTGAAAGCCTAGCTAGGCTGAAAGGCCTCTTATGCCAACCAGCCAAGTTATAAATGCAAAGGAAAAGTTCATGAAGGAAATTAAAAGTACTACTCCACTGAACACATGAATGATAAGAAAACAAAACAGCCCTTTTGGCCGGGTGTGGTGGCTCACACCTTTAATCCCAGCACTTTGGGAGGCCAAGGTGGGCAGATCATCTGAGGTCAGGAGTTCTAGACTAGCCTGGCCAACATGGCAAAATGCTGTCTTTAGTAAAAATAGAAAAATTGGCTGGGTTTGATGGTACACACCTGTAATCCTAGCTGCTTGGGAGTCTGAGGCCGGAGAATTGCATGAACCCGGGAGGCAGAGGTTGCAGTGAGCCGAGATTGTGCCACTGCACTCCAGCCTGGGCAATAGAGTGAGTCTCCGTCTCAAAAAAAAAACCAAAAAAACAAAAAAAAAACCCACCAACTAAACCCAGCCTTTTTGCTGATATGGAGAAAGCTTCAGTGATCTGAAGAGAAGATCAAAGAAGCCACAGCACTGCCTTATGCCAAAACCTAATCCAGAGTAAAGCCTTAGCTCTCTTCAGTTCTCTGAAGGCCAAGAGATGTGAGGAAGCTGAAGAAGAAAAGTTTGAAGCTAGCAGAGGTTGACTTACAAGGTTTGAGGAAAGAAGCCACCTCTCTAACATCAAAGTGCAAGGGGAAGCCACAGTGCTGATGTAGAAGCTGCGCAAGTTATCCAGAAGATCTAGCTAAGATCAATGATGAAGGTGGTTCTACTAAACAACAGATTTTCTGTGTAAATGAGCAGTCTTCTATTGGAAGAAGATGTCATCTGGGACTTTCATAGCTAGAGAAGAGAAATCAGTGCCATTCTTCAAAACTTTAAAGGACAGGCTGACTTTCTTTTGTTTTCTTTTAAAAAAATTAGAGGTGGGGTCTTGCTGAGTTGCCCAGGCTGGTCTTGAGCACCTGACCTCAAGCAGTTCTCCCACCTAGGCCTCTCAAAGTGCTGGGATCACAGGCATGAGCCAGTGTGCCCATCCAGACTCTTGTTAGGGGCCAGGGCAGCTGGTGACTTTAAGTTGAAGCCAGTGCTCATGTGCCATTTTGAAAATCCTAGGGCCCTTAAGAATGATGTTACATCTCTGCCTGTACTCTATTTTTTTTTTTTTTTTTTTTTTGAGACGGAGTCTCGCTGTGTCGCCTAGGCTGGAGTGCAGTGGTGCGATCTCGGCTCACTGCAAGCTCCGCCTCCCGGGTTCCCGCCATTCTCCCGCCTCAGCCTCCGAGTAGCTGGGACTACAGGCGCCCGCCACCGCGCCCGGCTAGTTTTTTGTATTTTTAGTAGAGACGGGGTTTCACCGTGTTAGCCAGGAGGGTCTCGATCTCCTGACCTCGTGATCCACCCGCCTCGGCCTCCCAAAGTGCTGGGATTACAAGCTTGAGCCACGGCGCCCGGCCTCTGCCTGTACTCTATAAATAGAGGAACAAAGCCTGGATGATAGCACACCTGTTTATAGCATGATTTACTAAATATTTAATTTTTAATTTTTTGTAGAGTTGGTGTCTCCCTGTGTTGCCCAGGCTGGTCTCAAACTCTTGGACTCAAGTGCTCCTTCTACCTCATTCTCCCAAAGTGCTAGGATTACAGGCATAAGCCACTGTGCTTGTCTAGTTAACTGAGTATTTTAAGCTCACTGTCGAGACCTACTGCTTAGGAAAAAAGATTCCTTTCTAAATATGACTGTTCATTGACAATGCACCTAAGTCATCCCAGAGCTCTGATAGAGATATACAAAGATTATTAGTGTTATTTTCATGCCTGCTAACACAATATCCATTTTGCAGACCATGGATCAAGGAGTAATTTCAACTTTCAAGCCCTATTATTTTAATTTTTAGTTTATATAAGATCGATTCTTATTATTTAAGAAATATATTTCATAAAGCTATAGCTGTCATAGATAATGGCTTCTCTGATGGATCTGGGCAGATTAAATTGAAAACATTCTGGAAATAGTTCATCATTCTAGATGCCATTAAGAACATTAATGATTAATGGGAAGAGGTCAAAATGTCAACATTAATAGGAGTTTGGAAGACACTGATTTCAACACTCGTGGATGATTTTGAGGGGCTCACGACTTCAGTGGAGGAGATAACTGTAGATGTGGTGGAAATAGCAAGAGAACTAGAATTAGAAGTGGAGCCTGAAGATGTGACTGAATTGTTGCAATCTCATGGTCAAACTTCAATGAATGAGGAGTTGCTTCTTATGAATGAGCAGAGAAAATGGTTTCTTTTTTTTTTTTTTTTTTTTGAGACGGGGTCTCACTCTATCGCCCAGGCTGGAGTGCTGTGTTGCAATCTTGGCTCACTGCAACCTCTGCATCCAGGTTCAAGTAATTTTCCTGCTTCAGCCTCCCAAGTAGTTGGGATTATGGACACCTGCCACCACGCCCAGCTAATTTTTTTGTATTTTTAGTAGAGACAAGGTTATGCCATGTTGGCCTGGCTGGTCTTGAACTCCTGACCTCAAGTGATCCACCCACCTGGGCCTCCCAGAGTTCTGGGATTACAGGCGTGAGCCACCGTGCCTAGCCTGAAAATGGTTTCTTGATATAGAATCTACTCCTGGTGAAGATGCTATGGATATTATTGAAATGACAACAAAGTGTTTAGAATATTGCATAAACTTAGTTGATAAAACTGCAGGGTTTGAGAGAACTGCAGTTTTAAAAGATGTTCTATTGGGGTAAAATATTATTATAGAATAAATGTTCTATTATGGGTAAAATACTATCAAACAGCATCGCATGTTGTAGAGCAATCTTTCATGAGAGTCATTTGATATGGCCTACTTCATCGTTGTCTTGTTTTAACAAATTGTCACAGCCACCCCAACCTTCTGCAGCCACCACCCTGATCAATCAGCAGCCAGCACCATTGCTCACTTGAAGGCTCAGATGATCATTAGCATTTTTTTTTAGCAATAAAGTATTCTAAGGGTGGGTGTGGTGACTCATCCCTGTAATCCCAGCACTTTGGGAGGTTGAGGCAGGAGAATCACTTGAGCCTAGGAGTTGGATACCAGCCCAGGCAACATAACAACTTTATAATTTTTATTTTTATTTTTTTTCAAGACTGAGTCTTGCCCTGTCGCCCAGGCTGGAGTGCAGTGGCATGATCTTGGCTCACTGCAACCTCTGCCTCCCGGGTTCAAGCAATTCTCCTGCCTCGCCTCCCAAGAAGCTGGGACTACAGGCGCATGCCACCGCGCCTGGCTAATTTTTGTGTTCTTAGTAGAGACGGGGTTTCACCATGTTGGCCAGGCTGGTCTTGAACTCTTGACCTTGTGATCCACCCGCCTCAGCCTCCCAAAGTGCTGGGATTACAGGTGTGAGCCACTGTGCCTGACCCTATAATTTTTAAATAAAAAAATTAGCTGGGCATCGTAGCACATGCCTGTAGTCATAGTTACTTGGGAGGCTGCAGCAGGAGGATCGCTTGGTCTAGGAGTTCAAGGTTGGGGTGAGCTATGGTTTCACTGCACTCTAGTGAGGGCGATAGACTGAGAAATTTAAGTATAAAGAAATTAAGGTATGTACGTTGTTTTCACTTAATGGACTGCAGTATAGAGTAAATATAACTTTTATTTGCACTGGGGAACCAAAACATTTATGTCACTCACTTTATTGTAATATTCTTGTCATTGTGGTGATCTGGAACCAAACCTGTGATATCTCTGAGGTATGCCTGTATTGTGTCAAAGGTACTTAGCACAGGGCCTGGCATGGAGTAGGTAGCCTGCATCTGAAACCTTCTATTGGAGGTTTTTGGTTTCAATGAAATGTCTTTCTTTTGGCCCCCACTTCCATCTTTTTTCCTCTGGATTGTCTTCTTATTGAGTTGTAAAAGTTCTTTATATATCCTTTAATTTTTTGACCACTGCAAAATGGCCTTTCTTGTAATGGAGGAGAGAGACTGGGCTCCATTCTCTTTATGTTTTCTTTTCTTTTTGTCTTTCTTTCTTTCTTTCTTTCTTTCTTTCTGTCTGTCTGTCTGTCTGTCTTTCTTTCTTTCTTTCTCTTTCTTTCTTTCTTTCTTTCTTTCTTTCTTTCTTTCTTTCTTTCTTTCTTTCTTTCTGTCTTTCTTTCTTTCTTTCTTTCTTTTTTTTTTTTTTTTGATGGAGTCTCGCTCTGTCACCCAGGCTAGAGTGCAGTGGCGTGATCTGGCCTCACTGCAACCTCTGCCTCCAGGGTTCAAGTGATTCTCCTGCCTTAGCCTCCTGAGTAGCTAGGATTACAGGTGCACACCACCATGCCCAGCTAATTTTTGTATTTTTAGTAGAGACGGGGTTTTACCATGTTGACCAGGCTGGTCTCGAACTGCTGTCCTCAAATGATCTGCCCACCTCAGCCTCCCAAAGTGCTGGGATTACAAGGGTGAGCCACCATGCCCGGCCTCTATGTATTCTTGATTCAAATCCTTTGTCAATATGTTTTCATATATTTTCCCCTAGTATCAGTTTTTTGATGGCATCTTTTTTTTTTTCTTCCTTTTTTCTTCTTTTAAAAATAAAAAAAAAATAGACCCAAGGCCTTGCTGTGTTGTCCAGGCTGGTCTTGAACTCTTGGCCTCAAGCAATCCTGCCTTGGCCTCCCAAAGTGCTGGGATTACAGAGGTAAGCCATGACACCTGGCCTGATGGTATGTTTAAAAGTGACTAGTTTGGGCTGGGCATGGTGGCTTATGCCTGTAATCCCAGCACTTTGCGATGCTGAGGCAGGCAGATGACTTGAGGTCAGTATTTCTAGATCAGCCTGGGCAGCATCATCTCTGCTAAAAATACAAAAATTAGCCAGGCGTGGTGGTTCGCACCTGTAATCCTTGCTACTAGGGAGGCTGAGGCAGGAGAATCTCTTGAACCCAAGGGACAGGGGTTGCAGTGAGCTGAGATGGCACCACTGTACTCCAACCTGAGTGAGGGAGTAAAACTCTGTCTCAAAAAAAAAAAAGGAAGTGACTAGTTTGTTGTAAGCTAGATGAAAGAAGTACCATTTTTGCCTTCTTTGCTTGCTGACCCTAGTGTCAGCACTACCTGTATTCAGCTCCATGGCTTTAATCTGACCTCTGCTTGCTTGCTTCTCTCTACTCTTTGATTTTTTTTTTTTGAGACAGAGTCTCACTCTGTCACCCAGACTGGAGTGCGGTGGCGCGATCTCGGCTCACTGCAAGCTCTGCCTCCTGGGTTCACGCCATTCTCCTGCCTCAGCTTCCTAAGTAGCTGGGACTACAGGTGCCCGCCACTACGCCCGGCTGATTTTTTTTTGTATTTTTAGTAGAGACGGGGTTTCACCGTGTTAGCCAGGATGGTCTCGATCTCTTGACCTTGTGATCCGCCTGTCTCGGCCTCCCAAAGTGTTGGGATTACAGGCGTGAGCCACCGCGCCCGGCCTCTTCTCTCTACTCTTTGAAAGCAGAGATGCCATTAGGTGAAATGTCTGGGACAACAGAAGGGGGCTTGAACAAAAGTTAGGGAATAGGTGATTTGTGTGTTTGGTTTAATTAGCCTCTTAATTATGTGAAAATTAACCTTGGAGGATACATAGTAAGAGTGGTGTTGCTTTCTGTAAGGTTCTTTGGTGAGATTTTGATTACCTATAATGTGTTCTGTTTCATCAGGTTCTGCAGCTGATTCATGAGAGAGATAACATCTGTAAACAGATCCACCTACCAGCCCAGAGTGGAAGCAGCCGTGTGTTGGAGGCCATGCGGAGGGGGTCAGACTTGCTTGGAGAGGGGGCATCCCCCACTTTTCCATGTTTCCTTAATGACCAAACAGTGTCTTTGTTGCTAAGAACCTAGCGTAGTGTGTGGCACACAGTAGCTGCTCAGTAAATCTTTATTGTATGACTAAGCCACTGGGCACTGGAGTTTGCTTCTGCTCACTCCATAAGCAAAGGCTAAGGACTGGTCACCCATTTTCACTGTTTGGTTTAAAAAACGTACTTACTGAGCAGCTACTGTGTGCCAGTGAGTATTTATTGTATGACTAAGCTATGGAGCACTGGAGCTTGCTTCTGCTAATTCCATAAGCATAGGCTAAGGACTGGTCACCCATTTTCACTGTTTAGTATGTTTGTTTTAAATTAAGCATCTATGGTGTGGCACATTCTGAGATTTTAATTCTTTAATGTTAACATTAAGGTTTTGTTACATCTTAGAATTTAAATGTCACTCTATGTGTTCACTTTCTTTGAGAATAATAAGTATTACACAGATGACACTGAAGGGAGACTTCAAGCCAAGCTGTATGGAATTAGTGCTTTGTCTTTTTCCACAGGGCATAGTGTTCTAGAGGTCCTCTAAAAGGCTTAATCTGGAGGCCGAGGTGGGCAGATTGCCTGAGCTCAGTAGTTTGAGAATAGACCAGCCTGGGCAACATGGGGAAACCCAGTCTTTACACACACACACACACCCCTGCGCAACATGGCAAAATCCAGTCTCTACACACACACACAAAACCCCCTGGGCAACATGGCGAAACTCAGTCTCTACACACACACACACACACACCTGGGCAACATGGCGAAACCCAGTCTCTACACACACACACCTGAGCAACATGGCGAAACCCAGTCTCTACACACACACACCTGGGCAACATGGCGAAACCCAGTCTCTATACACACACACACACACACCTGGGCAACATGGCGAAACCCAGTCTCTACACACACACACACACACACAATACACACACACTAGCTGAGTGTAGGTGGTGCACATCTGTGGTCCCAGCTACTTGAGAGGCTGAGGTGGAAGAATCACTTGAGCCCGGAAGTTTGAGGTTTCAGTGAGCTGAGATTGTGCCACTGCACTCCAGCTTGGGAGACAGAGTGAGACTCTGTCTCAAAAAAAAAAACAAGTTTATGTCCTTGAAATAAAAATTCATAGGCTCTAGATTAGATTAGAAGATACAGCTTGGATCAAAAGGGCTCTTTTGGATACTTTAATCTACTCGTGTGCCCTGCCATGTGGATGAAAAGTGATTACACGTGGGAATTCATAGTGTTATCTTTTTGCAGCATTCATTTAAAAAGATTGGATTTATGTAGGCCTTTTCCTTTTGTTCTTTATTGCAGATATTCAAGAGAAGCTTATGTGGAGTTAGTTCACCATATCAAAGAATCTATTCCAGGTACATTTAAGAAACCCATTCTGCTGTGCATGTTACTCTACCAGTGACCAGCCTTGTTGTTAGATACAGGCAGCCGTCATCACCTTTGGCATTTCCTTGTGACACAATTTCATACTTCTTGTGCTCCTCTTCTTTCTCTTTCTCTCTCTTTGTATTCTTTCTTTTATGTCTTTCTGACTTTTTGTTGTCTTAGTCCTGCTGGAAATACTCAGGTATGGATGATCTTGTGGTCTCAAGGCTATAGAAACTCCTTTTCTATGGTCTTTGTATTTCTGGACGGAGAGGAAAGACCTTATCTCATCTTGTAAGGTGACAAAGTTATGTCTAAATTAGTTCTGATTTGAGAGCAATTGATATCTTTTAAAATGTGTACTTTTTCTAACTAGCTTTATGGCAACTTATTATTGTAAATTTTAAAGATAATTCCTTTCATATTATCTTATTCTATATTCTCCTCTGTCCTCTTCCTCCTAATAAAATAGTCTGTAGTCTTTTAGTTTAGATTTGGTTGTGGGTGTATACATTTTTCCCAAAACTTCTAATTATAACTGTTTTTGTTTTTGTTTTTTGTTTTTTTTGTTTGTTTCTTGTTTTTTTTGAGATAGAATCTTGCTCTATTGCCCAGGCTAGAGTGTGGTGGTGCAATCTCGGCTCACTGCAGCCTCTGCCTGCCAGGTTCAAGCGATTTTTGTACCTCAGCCTCCCAAGTAGCCAAGACTATAGGCTACCACGCCCAGCTAATTTTTGTATTTTTTTTGGTAGAGATGGGTTTTACCATGTTGCCCAGGCTGGTCCTGAACTCCTGACCTCAAGCGATCTGCCTGCCTCAGCCTGCCAAAGTATTGGGATTATAGGCATGAGCCGCTGCACCCGGCCTAATTATTGTAACTTTTATGCACAAAGACTTTCATTTTGATGGGGCAGGGTAATGCGGAGTCTAGGTATGTGACTATGGGTGAAGCTCCACTGTTACAGGCTGTGTGGTAGCAGATAAGTGACTTCATTTCTTTGGGCTGCAGCTTTCTCATGTGTAAAATGGAGTTAATAGTACTCACCTCATTGGGTCATTGGAATAATTTTTTTGGGGGGGATAGGCTCTCATTCTGTCGCCCAGGCTGGAGTGCAGTGGCACGAACACAGTTCACCACAGCCTTGACCTCCGTGGGCTCAGGTGATCCTCACACCTCAGCCTCCTGAGTAGCTGGGAGTACAGTTGAACACCACCATGCCTGGCTAATTTTTGTAATTTTTTGTAGAGATGGGGTTTTGCCAGGCTGGTCTCGATCTCCTGACCTCAAGTGATCCGCCCACCTCAGTCTCTCAAAGTGCTGGGATTACAGGGGTGAGCCACTGCACCCAGCCACTACTACTGTCTTAAATGACCATTGTATGAAACCAAATTCAGAAATATATTTTTGTATGAAACACCACAAGCTTTTCACTGGTAAGAGGACTGATATGAAAATGTGGACTCCTACTGTGTCCCTAAATGCAGCACTGGAAGTGAAAATAGCTTTTCTAGTGCTTAGGGGAAATGTAGGCCAAGAAGCTGGTCTCTGTCATGGAATGCTGTGGATGAAGAGGCCCATCTCGCCTTACTCTGTACTGACTATTTGTTTTACTTATGCATGGGCTGAATAGTCCTAGGGAGGGCCTTACAGTTGCTATCCCTCCCTTGTAATCCACATATGCCAAAGGCTTCCCTTGAAGGTAAACAGCAGTGACCTGTCGTCCTTTGCTGTGTGTCACAGGTGTGAGCCTCAGCAGCGACTTCATTGCTGGCTTTTGTGGTGAGACGGAGGAAGATCACGTCCAGACAGTCTCTTTGCTCCGGGAAGTTCAGTACAACATGGGCTTCCTCTTTGCCTACAGCATGAGACAGGTGAGCCATGGGGTTGGGGAGGACTGACATCATTCCTGACCAGTTTGGGGGTGATTGTAGAGAACTGGGCAGAAAAGAGAGTGGTGGCAAGGCAGTCCTTGAGAAACCACAGGCTCTTAGGATTCACTTCCTTTCATTTTTCTAGTCCACTGTGTCTACTCTTTGAAACAGTTCAGCAGTTTGGTGATACATGATTACTGTGTATCATGTAATTTAATGAAGAGGAATACTGATTCCTCTTCATTAAAATATTTTAAAATTATGTTTAGATTGTTTACAATTTGAATATGGAAGGAGAAAACCTTTTCTTTATAAGAAATCTAAGATTGTTTCTTAACATGCAGAACTCCTTTTTGGTCTGCAGGTGTGATTTATTTTACCGGGGCCTCTGGTCATCTTCGCAGCCATCCTCAGTGGTTCCTCATATCTGTTTTCCTAGGCAAGTGAACTCACTTGGAAGCTTCCCAAGAAACAAAGCGGATTCCCAGGAAAACAAAGCAGAAGGAGATTAGGAAAGAAGGAGAGATTAGTGCACTTTTCCTGCAGAGAAGGATAGTCCTGGTTGACTGTCATTTTCTTGATTGTAGGCATGGATTTGCATGGTTCACTCCTGATTCCCTCAGTCATCTTTGTGGCAGTGTGCTTGTGTTTGGGCAGGAGACTGAAGGCCTCTGTGGCCAGGGGGCTCAGAAAAGCTGGCTGACGAATGACTGAACCCATGACTTTATTGTCATTGTTACTGAGCTGCCATCAACCAAACTATTTTTTGTGTTTTTTTAAGAAGCAGTGTCTTGCTCAGGCAGTCCTTCCCCCTCGGTCTCCCAAAGTGCTGAGATTAAAGGTGTCAGTCATGACGCCTCGACTTTATTCATTTGTTTTAAAGCCACTGCATAGTGTTCTGTGGGCAGCGTAACTGTGCCGATGTATGTATCTATTCATGTCTCTTTTATTGTTCTGGAGAGATGAAGCTTCAGAGGAGCTGTTAGTTTCTATTTTGCTTTTTTTCCATGGACATCACAAATATGCAAGAGAAATTCTTTTTTTTTTTTTGAGACAGAGTCTCGCTCTGTTGCCAGGCTGGAGGGCAGAGGTGTGATCTTGAGTCACTGCAACCTCCACTTCCTGGGTTCGAGCGATCCTCCTGCCTCAACCTCCCGAGTAGCTGGGATTACTGGTGCATGCCACCATACCCGGCTAATTTTTGTATTTTTTAGTAGAGACAGGGTTTCACCATGTTGGCCAGGATGGTCTTGATCTCTTGACCTCATGATCCACCCACCTCAGCCTCCCAAGATAAATTCTTTTTTTTTATTTTTTGAGACAGAGTCTCGCTCTTGTTGCCCAGGCTGAAGTGCAATGGCATGACAGCTCACTGCAACCTCCGCCTCCTGGGTTCAAGCTATTCTCCTGCCTCAGTCTCCTGAGTAACTGGGATTACAGGCATGTGCCACCACGCGCGGCTAATTTTGTATTTTTAGTAGAGACAGGGTTTTTCCATATTGGTCAGGCTGGTCTCCAACTCCCAACCTCAGGTGATCTGCCCACCTTTGTTTCCCAAAGTGCTGAGATTACAGACATGAGCCACTGGGCCTGGCCTGAGAAATTCTTTTTAATACTAGGATTGGTAGAGGTGGGAGGATCACTTAAGCCCAGGAATTTCAGACCAACCTGGGTAACAGGGAGACCCTGTCTCTACAAAAAAAAAAAAAAAAAAAAAAAAAAGCCAAGCGTGGTGGCATATGCTTGTGTTCCCAGCTATTTGGGAGGCTGAAGTGGGAGGATCACTTGAGCCTGGGAGGTTGAAGCTGTGGTGAGCCAAGATTGTGTCACTGTACTCCAGTTTGGCAACAGAGTAAGACCCTATCTCAAAAAAGGAAAAAAAAAAAAAAAATCCTAGGGATGGGAAATGGGTTTTCAGCGTGTGGGAGAAGCATCCTGTGGTCACTGAATATGAATGTTCACTTTGGGACCGAATTCCTAAGTTAGGATTAAGGTTACAGGAACTTAATCAAGAACCTAGTGGATGAGAGCAAGCACTCAAATTGTGCCTCTGCCACTTAATAACTATGTGACATTGGCCGGGCGTGGTGGCTAATGCCTGTAATCCCAGCACTTTGAGAGGCCGAGGTGGGCAGATCACGAGGTCAGGAGATCAGGACCATCCTGGCTAACACGGTGAAACCGCGTCTCTACTGAAAATACAAAAAATTAGCCAGGCGTGGTGGTGGCGCCTGTAGTCCCAGCTACCGGGGAGGCTGAGGCAGGAGAATGGCGTGAACCTGGGAGGTGGAGCTTGCAGTGAGCCGAGATCGTGCCACTGCATTGCAGCCTGGGCTACAGAGCGAGACTGTGTCTCAAAAACAAAAACAAAAAACAAACAAAAACTATGTAACATTGGGCAAATGTCTTGGTTTCCTCATCTGTGAAATGGGGATAACATTAGTACCAACCTCATAGGGTTGTTCTGGGGATTAAGTAAGATAATATGTTTAAAGCAGTTATAATTGTGTTTCATGCATAATAAATGCACAACAGAGGTAAGTTATTGTTGTTAATAGACAGAACGGAGTAAACTCTGCAGTATTTTTAGGATTCTCCATTTTCCTCTGTGGATCTTCTCTTCAAGGCAGATTGGTTTGAATGTCCAGACTTTGGTATATAGATACTCCTTTTATTCCATACTTTTGTCTAGTTCAGTGGTTCTCCAGCTGTACTGAGCCATAAAGATATATATATACACACTGTGGTTTTGACTGATTTAAAGGCGTTTTAAGGATAAATTCCCTTTTTTCTTTTGGACTAGGTAATACATGCTTGTGGTATAAAATTCAAAAGTTTAAGTGGTGTACATGAGTAGTTCTTCCTTCTTCCTAGGTTGCCTAATGTTTTGGTTCCTTCCCTTAAGGCAACTACTCTTAGCAATTTCTTTTATAACTTTCTGAGGATATTTCATGTTTTCATAAGCATGCCTGTATGTATTCTGTCTACACCAAAGTTATATGTGTTGATCTGTACTTTGCTTATTTCAAGTAACAGTAGATTTTGGAGAACAATCCACATTAGTACATATAGAACTATCATTCTGTTTAATAGCTGCACAATATTCCATTGTATAGATAAACCATAATTTCTGTGACTACTTGCCTAATGAAACATTTAGGCTGCATTGCATCTTATGTCTTTATAAATAGTGCTGCTGAGTAACCTAATGTATATGAGCCATTTGGTATATGTGTAAGTGTAATGTTAGGATAAATATGAAGAGTAATTCTGAGTCTGTGATTTTCATGTGCTAAATTTAGAATTTAACCCTTGCAAAAATGTGACTCCACTACATTTCTATCTTGGAATGCTCCCAGAGCCAGAGAAAGCTCTTAGCTCTGGCTTGGGTTTCTGTACATGTGTCTGTAACTTGTAGGTAGAATGAACATGGTGCCCCTCTGTGCATTAAGAATAGATTCTACAAGTCCTGGGTGACCTCTGTTTCCTTTTTTTTTTAAATAGAAGACACGGGCATATCATAGGCTGAAGGATGATGTCCCGGAAGAGGTAAAATTAAGGCGTTTGGAGGAACTTATCACTGTCTTCCGAGAAGAAGCAACAAAAGCCAATCAGATGTCTGTGGGCTGTACCCAGTTGGTGCTAGTGGAAGGGGTGAGGCCATATGTGTTGGTGTTATTATGTTGTTTTTTATGTTTCAGAACATTAGATCTTTGATTTTTTTTTTTTTCCTTACTATGTTGCCTAGGCTGGACTCAAACTGCTGGGCTCAAGTGATCCTTCTGCCTCAGTCTCCCAAGTAGCTGGGACTACAGGCTGATGTTTTAAATCAAAGTTTTTGTAGTTTTCAGTGTACAGATTTTGTCCATGTTTTGTTAGATTTACACAAAAAAAATTTCTTTTTTTTTTTTTTTTTTTGAGGTGGAGTCTCGCTCTGTCGCCCAGGCTGGAGTGCAGTGACACAATCTCGGCTCACTGCAAGCTCCGCCTCCCGGGTTCACGCCATTCTCCTGCCTCAGCCTCCCGAGTAGCTGGGACTATAGGCAACCACCACCGCGCCCGGCTAATTTTTTGTATTTTTAATAGAGATGGGGTTTCACCGTGGTCTCGATCTCCTGACCTTGTGATTCGCCTGCCTCGGCCTCCCAAAGTGCTGGAATTACAGGCATGAGCCACCGCGCCCGGCCAAAAAAAGTATTTCTTTTTTTTTTTTTTTTTGAGACAGAGTCTCACTCTGTCACCCAGGCTGGAGTGCAGTGGCAAGATCTTGGCTCACTGCAAGCTCCGCCTCCTGGGTTCACGCCATTCTTCTGCCTCAGCCTCCTGAGTAGCTGGGACTACAGGCGCCCACCACCACGCCTGGCTAATTTTTTGTATTTTTAGTAGAGGTGGGTTTTCACCCTGTTAGCCAGGATGGTCTCGATCTCCTGACCTCGTGATCCACCCACCTCGGCCTCCCAAAGTGCTGGGATTACAGGTGTGAGCCACCAGGCCCGGCCTTTTTTTCTTTTCTTTCTTTTTTTTTTTTTTGAGGTGGAGTCTCGCTCTTTTGCCCAGGCTGGAGTACAGTGGCACAGTCTCAACCTCTGCAACCTCCGCTTCCTAGGTTAAAGCGATTCTCTTGCATCTGCCTCCTGAGTAGCTGGGATTACAGGTGTGTGTCACCATGCCTGGCTAATTTTTGTATTTTTTTAGTAGAGACAGGGTTTCATCATGTTGGCCGGGGTGGTCTCGAAGTTATCCACCCACCTCAGCCTTGCAAAGTGCTGGGATTACAGGCACGAGCCACCATGCCTGGCCTTTTTTTGTTTTTGTTTTTGTTTTTGAGACGGAGTCTTACTCTTTCGCTTAGGCTGGAGTGCAGTGGCACAATCTTGGCTTACTGCAACCTCTGCCTCCCAGGCTCAAGCAATTCTCCTGTCTCAGCCTCCAGAGTAGCTGGGATCGCAGGCACCCACTACCATGCCCAGCTAATTTTTGTATTTTTAGTAGAGACAGGATTTCACCATATTGGCCAGGCTGCTCTCAAACTCCTGACCTCAGGTGCTCCACCCACCTCGGCCTCCCAAAGAGTTGTGATTACTGGTGTGAGCCACTGCTCTCGACCACAAAGCTCTTTCTTAAACATCCAACATAGCCATTACTTACTTGGTGCTAGAGAATAAATGGGTTTTTCAAGGCTAGCAGTTGGAGTCATTGCTTTCTCTTAGAGGAGACTTTGTTTCCTCCAGACATGGCCAGTTTAAAACACCAAGTTGCTATGTCCAGAGTGGCAGAAAAGATGATAATGGCTTACATCACTCAACATTTACTGTCTGCCAGGAACTGTGCACTTTATGGCCATCAGCACAGAATGCCACCTCGGTCCTTGGAGAAAGGTGCTGTTATTAGCTCCCTTTTGTGCATGAGGGTACTGACCTCAGAGACAGAGCATAACTTCCCTAAGGTTACACAGCTAGTGTGTGACAGAGTCAGTATTTGATACAGCTCTATCTCCAGCATCTATAATCACGCCGCCTTTTTTTCTTTTTTTTTTACATTATGGAGAATTTTAAACATAAGTAGACATAGAGGCTGGATGTAGTGGCTTGCGCCTGTAATCCCAGCACTTTCAGGGGCTGAGGTGGGTGGATCAGTTGAGGTCAGGAGTTTGATACCATCCTGTCCAACATGGTGAAACCCCGTCTCTACTGAAAAAACAAAAATTAGCCAGGTATGGTGGTGCACACCTGTAGTCCTAGCTACTCAGGAGGCTGAGGTGGGAGAATTGCTTGAACCTGGGAGGCGGAGGTTGCAGTGAGCCAAGATCACACCATTGCACTCCAGCCTGGGTGACATAGCAAGACTCCATCTCAAAATAAAAAAGATATTTCTTCAGTAAATACTTCAGTATATATGCCTTTAAGATAAAGACTTTAAAAAAATTATAAACAAAATGCTATTGTATCTGACAATAATTGACCATAGTTTCTTAATATTCTTTTTAGATTTCCAAAGCACTTCCAACTTTCTTAACATTATCAAATATTTGCTCAGTGTTCTAATTTCCCTGTTTGTCTCATGAATGTTCTTTTACACTTGGTTTTTTTCAAATCATAGAACCTGAACTCTCAATTTAATTGATTTTATTATTTATTTTTTATATTTTTTGAGAGAAAGTCTCTCGCTCTGTCGCCCTGGCTGGAGTGTGGTGGTATAACGATAGCTCACTATAACCTTGAACTCCCTGGGCTCACATGACCCTCCTGCTTCAGCCTCCTGAGTAGCTGGTACTATATATGTGTACAACCACTCATGGCTAATTTTCCAAATTTTTTGTAGAGATGGGGTTTTGCTGTGTTGCCCAGGTTGGTCTCAAACTCCTTGCCTCATGCAATCCTCCTACCTCAGCCTCCCAAAGTTTTGGGATTACAGGCATGAGCCACTGCACTGGCCTGAACTCTCTTTTTTAAAAAAATTTATTGTAAAACAATAAATATGCAAACCCATAGAGAAGTTGCAGTATATTACAAAGAACTTTTTCCTCTTGAATCATTTCAGAGTAAGTTGCTGCCCTGATGTCCCTAAACCCCCAAATACTGTAATGTGTATCTTGTACAAACAGGGACATTCTCCTAGATAACTGTAGTACAACTGAAAATCAGGAAATTAACCTTGTTAGATTACTACCATCCAGTCCTGAGACCCCATGTAAGTTTCTCCAGTTGTCTTCGAACTGTCCTTTATAGGAAAAGGATTTGGTTTAGTATCACATGTTGCATTTAACTGTCATGTCTCTCTAGTCTCCTTTAATCTAGGATGGTTCCTCATTATTTCTTTGACTTCCATGACCTTGACACTTAAAGATTATAGGCCAGTTATTTTGTAGAATGTCCCTAATTTGATGTATTTTCATGATAAAATTCAGGTTATGTCTTCTTTGGCAGGAATACCAGAGAGAGGACGTTGTATTCTAATCATATCCTGTGAGGTGGCATACAATTTTGATTTGTCTCATTACTGATGATGTTAACTTTGAAAACATGGAAGATGCTATCTCTCAGCCTTCTTGACTGTAAAGTTACTCTTTTTCCTTTTGTAACTAGTAAGTATTTTGTAGGAAATAGTAGAGACTCTAAATCTCAGCTGAAGGTTGTTTCCCTAAAGCGATAATTCATTTAAAGACTGAACTCCTTCCTGCGTCTTTGATTACTTAAGATATAGCATGTAGTCAGAACTTGATTTTCTAATGGCAGATTATGTGCCCTTTGGATTCTTTTTGGCTCATTATTTTAACCCCAGATTGGGTATCACTCAGTGTGTTTAATGTAAGATTCTTATAATGATATACTTCTGTCCCTTCCTCCTTCTTTTGTGCTATTGTTACAGAGTTTTACTTTTGTATCCCTAAATCATGGTTATTTTTGCTTTAAACAATTATCTTTTTAAGGAACTTTAATAAATGAGAGAAAAAAGTCTGCATTTACCCACTCATTTACTATTTCTGGCATTCTTCATCCCTTGTGTACGTTCACGTTTCCACTGGGCATCGTTTTGTTTGTGCTTGAAAGGCTTCTTTTAACATCGCTTGTAATGCAGGTCTTTTGGCAGTGATGCCGCTCAGGTTTTGTTTGTCTGAAAATATCTTTATTTCACCTTCCTTTTAAAAATATATTTTCACCGAGTGTTGACTTTTAGGTTGACATTTTGAAGATATCATTCTGTTGACTTCTGACATACATGATTCTGACAGGTTTGTGGTCATTCTTCTTTACGCCATTTTCTTTGGCTGCTTTTAATATTTTGCTTTATCACTGTTTTTAGGAATTTGATGTGGCTGGGGGTGGTTTTCTTTGTGTTTACCCCTTTGTGTTTTCTTTGGGATTTTTTTGAGGCTTTTTAGTTTCTGGGGTTATAGTTTTCATCAAATCTGGAAAAATTTCACCTGTTACTCTTCAGATTTTTTTGCTCTGCTTTCTCTTCCACCCCCCTCCACCACTTCAGTACTTCAATTACACATATGTCCAAGCACTTGATATTGTCCCAGAGATCACAGAGATTGTTCCTTCCCTCCCTCCCTCCCTTCCTTTTTTTTTTTTTTTTTTTTTTTGAGACGGAGGCTCACTCTGTTGCCCACACTGGAGGGCAGTGGCGTGATCTCGGCTCACTGCAACCTCTGCTTCCCAGGTTCGAGCGATTCTCCTGCCTCAGCCTCCCGAGTAGCTGAGACTACAGATGTGCACCACCGTGCCTGGCTAATTTTTGTATTTTCAGTTTCGACGGGGTTTCACCATGTTGTCCAGGCTGATCTCAAACTCCTGACCTCAGGTGATTCACTCGCCTCAGCTTCCCAAAGTGCTGGAATTACAGGCATGGGCCACTGCGCCCAGCCAAAAAAACTTTTTTATTCTCTGGATAGTTTAGCCTCACTACTAAGATGTGGCCTTCTGTCAGGAGTTGCTAATAAATATATCCCAAGGAACTGATAAGCACAATTTCTACCCTCCAAGAACTTACGACTGTGACAAATCCATAAACTCTTCTATTTGGTGGTGGATTCCAAGCCACATGTGAGTTCTGGGAACTGTTCAGTGGACAGTTCCCAGGTTACTCTCTTTGCCTGACTTCATGGAGTTTTATGCTACATGTGCGAGTGTTAGTGTTCAGCAAAGACTCATAAGGACCCCCTGCGTATTTCTGAAATTCTTTTTCTGCTTCGCTCCCTCCTTTCTAGAATTTGCTTCACAGTTTCTAACTATTTCAGGCTCCCTGGACCCTGATCCCTCTCTCTTCAGTGCAGGGAGGACCACTGTGCTGTGCTTGAGCTCTCCCCTCCTGCTTCACAGGCTCCCGTCTGGCATGTACCTTCTGGCAGAAAGCAGGGGTGTTTGGGGGGCTCACTTTGTTTTCCTTCTCTCACAGTTCACAGTCTTGTGTGATCTTTTGTCCAGTATCCGAAAACAGTTGTTTCATATATTTTGCCCAATTTGCTGGTTATTGTTTATAAGGCTGAAGGGTAAACTTGTTTCTCTCTCTTTATCATGGCTGGAAGAGAAGGGTTTCTGTAGACTCTAGAAGTTAATCCCATCATAGTGATGTTAGTGTTTTCCTGGCTCTGTGTTCTGGGTGTTGTGATGGAGATTCTGCCTTTCAGTCTGTCTATTCAGTAACGGCAAGTAATTCAGGCCAAACAATCCCAGAACATTCATGAGTGATTAGTATGAGACTGGGTAAAGTGACAGTTGGTTTTCCAAATGCATCACTCATATGTCTCTGGCTTCAGGCCTGTTGGAGGTCCATTCTTGCAGAAGGCAGTTCTCTACAGACTCACTGATTAATTGATTCATTATAATATAGTTAGCAAAACTTCAGTGTTTCTATTGTGGGCCATACACTGCCCTTGCTGGTGAAGCAGCAGCAAACACTGAATCTTCAATGATTCCTTGGTTAAGGATTGCTCTGTGGGTCAGACTCTTGGGGATCCAAGACAGAGAAGGCACAAGTTCTACCCTTCAAGAACTTACGACTGTGACAAATCCATAAACTCTTCTGTCTTCTTTCTGCAGCTCAGTAAACGCTCTGCCACTGACCTGTGCGGCAGGAATGATGGAAACCTTAAGGTGATCTTCCCTGATGCAGACATGGAGGATGTCAATAACCCTGGGCTCAGGGTCAGAGCCCAGCCTGGGGACTATGTGCTGGTGAAGGTGAGGAGTCCTTTTGGGCCGTCGGCTTGTACTGTGAAATGAGTGTTGGTTTGGATAATTTGTGGTAATAAAGTTTTTTCCTAGAGACACATTTTAGTAAAATAAAAATCTCCTCTCAACCAGTACAATGTAAGGGCACTTTGGATTGTATTTTAGACTGCTCCTTACTAATGCCTTCTTATTCTTCTTACCTTTTCTCCTGCCCTGCCCTGGAAGGGTTCTTTGTGGGAATTCGGTGAGTTTGGAGTAAGCAGTGGCATGTAGTTTCTTGCTGCAGAGAGGCCAGGAGGTGTAAGTGATTTCGAGTGGGTAGAGAGTGTTCCCTGTCGGAGATCAACGTGTTCTTTGTGATCTCTGACGGCTCAGGCCTCTCTAACTTACATGTGCTCAAGTTTCTTGGGTCTCTTCCCTGGACTTGCAGATCAGCTATATGGCTGTGGGATTTTCCCTCTCTTTCTTTCTGCCTTTCACTGGCGATATGCTTTTATTCTCTCCTTCCATTTCTTCCTTTCTTCTGTCTTCTCTTCTCACACTGCCCAGTTCTGCTACTGCCACCTTCCCTGTCTTGTTCTCATGTCCACTTCGCCTCAGAACCAGAAGCTGGCAGGACACGGGCTAATGGGTTAGGCAGGACACAGACTGATGCCCTAGAGCGTCCACAGAAGTTCCTTTAAGGGCAGGGAAAATGCCTGTTTTGTTTCTGTTTGTTTATCTTTATTTTCTAGCACCTAGGGCAATTCCGGGTACAAAATATGTACTTAGTAAGTATTTACTAATGGACTGACTTGTTCTTATGGTAAGAAATGTGACCACAGATAACTTTGGGTCACATTCTTTCAGCTCTCAGTTGGAGGAGAGAGAACATTTCTCACCAATTGTTGGCTGTAAATATCCTAAGGAAGGATTTGACTGGCTCAGCCTTGGAGTTAGGAGGACAGGGTCTGTGATGGGCAGTTTCACCTGAATTTTATGGTTAGAGTTGAGGAGGAGCCATTTTCCAAGAGAGAAGGGAGACATGTCTGGGTCTGACCTGCTTTGACTTCTTAAATTATATACATTGCCATTCCATGAGGCCTCTCTTCCTGCCAGGATCGGGGGCACACAGGAGCCATGTGGTCTCTGCCAACCAGTCGCCTCCATCAGATTCCTTTTAGGGGCTTCTCCTCTAGAGGCTCCGTGTGAAGTCCCAGTGGTACAGTCCTAGTTACCTTGCCTTCTTCTGCCTGGTTTTCTTTCAGATCACCTCGGCCAGCTCTCAGACACTTAGGGGACATGTTCTCTGCAGGACCACTCTGAAGGACTCCTCTGCAAATTGCTGACCTGAGAGGATGGCCTCAGAGCTGACTTGGGCAGTCCTCCCCAACAGGAAGGAGAGACATTGCCGGCCGCTGAGGAAAGAGGTCATGAAGCTGTGGAGATAAGCTGCAAGGGGTGAAGCAACTTTATGTCAGTGGAAAACATGTCTCTTTAAAGCTGCTATGTGAACAGCTTTTACAGTCATTAAATTTACCTAAACTAAAGTTAACCCTTTGTCTCTCAATTTTACTTCATTTTTACCTTGGTTAGTGTTTCTGGAGTTTTCCCTGCAGTCTGTGTTAAGTGTTTGCCAACCCAGTTTCTCCTGTGGATACTGCTACCTCTCTGGCTTTCTCCCCTGGGCCTAGGAGGTGGAGACTGAAGGAGAGGAAGGTGGGGAGAACCATTTGCTTGGGAAAACTGCTCTCAACCCTCCTGACATTTGCATTGGATGCCACTAACTTAGCTGCCTATCGCTGCACTTTATTTTACGTGTTTTACCTGAGGATTTCCCTCATGGTCCTCTTTTTTTCTGACACCAAAGTTGACTTTTAAATTGTTCTAAAGCCACTGAAGCAAAAAATTTGATAAAACACTCTGCTTTCCTTTACAATCCCCACAACAAAAAAAATTATTTGTTGGAAAAAAATGGTTTTTTTTACATGAGATGAAACCATATCGTCTGGGCACGGTGGCTCACACCTATAATCCCAGCACTTTGGGAGGCTGGGATGGGCGGATCACTTGAGCTCAGGAGTTCAAGACCAGCCTGGCTAACATGGTGAAACCCTGACTCTGCTAAGAAAAACTCCAAAAGTTAGCTGGGCATGGTGACAGGCACCTGTAGTCCTGGCTACTCAGGAGGGTAAGGCAGGAGAACCACTGAACCTGGGAGGTGGAGGCTGCAGCGAGCCGAGATCATGCCACTGTCCTCCAGCCGAGTCCTTTCAAATGGATGAGGAAAAGACAAGGATAGAAGAAGCTTTTCAAACTTCATCTTCTTTCCTGTAGCTGTGGCCTCTTCTTCCTCCTCTGCCTCCTTGGAAGCCTCGTTGCCCTCCAAAGCCTCCCTGGCCTTTGCCACCAGCCTTTTTTAGCCTGTGAGGTCTGACAGCACTTGGAGTTTTAGAAAATGTCATTACCAGGTGGGGCACAGTGTCTCACGCCTATAATCCCAGCACTTTAGGAGGCTGAGGCAGGTGGATCACCTGAGGTCAGGAGTTCGAGACCGGCCTTGCCAACATGGCGAAACCCTGTCTCTACTAAAAATAACAAAAAAATTAGCTGGGCCTGGTGGCAGGCGCCTGTAATCCCAGCAATTAGGGAGGCTGAGGCAGGAGAATCGCTTGTACCCAGGGGGTGGCAGTGAGCTGAGATGGCACCATTGCACTCCAGCCTGGGCGACAAAAGCGAAACTCAAAAAAAAAAAAAAAAAAAGAAGAAAATGTCATTACTTATTAGGCTTTAAAAAAATTATGTATCTTTTCCCTTCGACCTATTAGTAGATTTCGAGTAGTGGTTCTCAGCTCCTTCACCACCAAGGTTATTTCATTCTGTGGGTATCAGAAAAAATCCGAGAGATGGTAGCATGGAATTTTTGGAGTTAGAGGACTTTGATTCACATCCCCACTTCATTGCTTGAGAGTTGTCTGAAATTGAGTAGTTAATTTATTCTTCTCTGTCTTGGTTTTTTTTTGAGGTTGGAGTGCAGTGGCACGATCTTGGTTCACTGTGACCTCTGCCTCCAGGGTTCAAGCAATTCTTCTGCCTCAGCCTCCCGAGTAGCTGGGATTACAAGTGCCTGCCACCACGCCCGGCTAATTTTTTGTTTTATTTTTAGTAGAGAAAGAGTTTCACCATGTTGGCCGGGCTGGTCTTAAACTTCTTCCTGACTTCAAGTGATCCGCCTGCCTCGGCCTCCCAAAGTGCTGGGATTACAGGTGTGAGCCACTGTGCCCGGCCTGGCTTGGTTTTTTAATGTGAAACATGAAGATAGTAACATGCATATCTCACGTGGAATTCAGTGACACAATCATCCTTCTAGAGAGTTTAGCACAGTCCGTGGAACATTATAAGCTCTTATCAAATGGGAGAGATCATCAAAAGATTTTGCTTCTCAAGCAGATTGTGTGTATTAGGATATGCTGGGGCTTTTACTGTGTGTCTGGCCATGATGTCCTTTAGACCTTCTCCATTTACCTGCACAATAGGAACCTCTTCCTCAGGTGCTGGTTTGGCCCTCAAGGATTGGTTTCTACTCTTAGGGTCCATCTTCTACTGAGAACATTTGTGATGGTTCTTTACCCTAGTCTTTTCTTCAAAAGGCCCTTAAAGCAGGTTTTGAAATTATTTCAGTTTTTTTTTTTTTTTTTTTTTTTGAGACGGAGTCTCGCTCTGTCGCCGGGGCTGGAGTGCAGTGGCCGGATCTCAGCTCACTGCAAGCTCTGCCTCCCGGGTTTACGCCATTCTCCTGCCTCAGGCTCCGGAGTAGCTGGGACTACGGGCGCCCACCACCTCGCCCGGCTAGTTTTTTGTATTTTTAGTAGAGACGGGGTTTCACAGTATTAGCCAGGATGGTCTCGATCTCCTGACCTCGTGATCCGCCCGTCTCGGCCTCCCAAAGTGCTGGGATTACAGGCTTGAGCCACCGCGCCCGGCCTTCAGTTTTTATAAAAAGGTAAAACAGGCCGGTGTGGCTCATACCTATAATCCCAGCACTTTGGGAGGTCAGGGTGGGTGGATCACTTGAGGTCAGGAGTTCGAGACCAGCCTGGCCAACACGGCGAAACCCCGTCTGTACTAAAAATACAAAAATTAGCCGGACGTGGTGGTGCATGCCTGTAATCCCAGCTATTCGGGAGGCTGAGGCAGGAGAATCACTTGAACCCAGAAGGTGGAGGCTTCAATGAGCCGAGATTGCATCACTGCACTCCAGTCTGGGTGACAGAGTGAGACCCTGTCTCAAAAACAACAAACAAACAAAAGGTAAAACATACATATGGTAAATAATCCGAACAATACAGTAGGTATCTGTAATCAATCAGTTTCACTCCTACTAATCCACTAGTTCTCTTTTACAAAATCCAGCACATTCATCATTTTCTAATGTATCTGTTCAGAGATAATCTCTGTGTATAAAATAATTTATATTTGTGATTGTTTTACACAAATTGTTGTATACCATACACACTATTAATAGCTTTATTGAGGTATGTGTAATTTACATACAATTGATGTGTACATTTTTTCTTTTCTTTTTTTTTGAGTTGGAGTTTTGCTTTTGTTGCTCAGGCTGGAGTGCAAAGGTGCAATTGATCTTGGCTCACTGCAACCTCTGCCTCCTGGGTTTAAGCGATTCTCCTGCGTCAGCCTCCCGAGTAGTTTGTATTACAGGCATGCGCCACCACACCCAGCTAATTTTGTATTTTTAGTAGAGATGGGATTTCTCCATGTTGGTCAGGGTGGTCTCGAACTCCCGACCTCAGGTGATCTGCCCACCTCAGCCTCCCAAAGTGCTGGGATTACAGGCATGAGCCACCGCACCCAGCTGATGTGTACATTTTTAAAGTGAACAATTTGGTAAGTTTGTTGTTTTTTTTTTGAGACAAAGTCTTGCTCTGTCTCCCAGGCTTGAGTGTGGTGGTGTGATCACCACCACACTGCAAGCTGGAACTCCTGGGCTCAAGGGATCCTCCCACCTTGGCCTCCCAAAGTGTTGTGATTACAGGCGTGGGCCACAGTGTCTGGCCTGATGAGTTTTGACACAGGTGGTTTGACAGATAAGTTTTCCACATACACCTGTAGAACCATCACCAAATCAAAATTTTCTTTGATTTCTTCTTTGACCAGTGGGTTATTTAGAACTAGGTTTTAAAATTTCCAAATATTTGGGGATTTTCCTGAGATCCTTATGTTAATGATTTCTAATTTAATTCCATTGTAGTCATAGAACATACTTTGTATAACTTTAATCATTTAAATATATTGAGACTTGTTTAATGTCTCAGATTACGATCTGTCTAGGTAAGTAGTGTATGCATATTTGAGAAGAGTATGTATTCTGTTGCTGGGGAGAGAGTTCTATAAATGAGTCAATTCGGGTTGTTTAAGTCTGTAATATCCTTGCCTATTATCTGCAAGTTGTTCTATTGACTATTGAGAGGGGGATATTGACATTTCTGAAAGTAATCGTGTATTTGTCTCTTTCCTCCTTGCAGTTCTATCATGTTTTGTGACGTTCTCTTCACATCATAATAAGGGTACATATTATTATTATGACTTATCACTGTTCATGTTAACGTCGATCACCTGTCTTAAGGTAGTGTTTGTCAGATTTCTTCATTTGCAAAGTTGTGGGTTTTTTTGTTCTTCTCCCTTTTCACACTACAGTCTTTGGAGGAAAGTCACTAGTGCAGTGGAAACTTAAGGAGTAGAAAGTTATGCTCTATTCTTTTTTTTTTTTTTTGAGACTGAGTCTCACTCTGTCACCCCAGGCTAGAGTGCAGTGGCACCATCTTGGCTTACTGCAGGTCTTCCAGGTTCAAGCGACTCTCCTGCCTCAGCCTCCTGAGTAGCTGGGTTTACAGGCACCTGCCACCATGCCCAGCTAGATTTTGTATTTTTAGTAGAGATGGGGTTTCACCATGTTGGCCAGGCTGGTCTTGAACTCCTGACCTCAGGTGATCTGCCTGTCTCGGCCTCCCAAAGTGCTAGGATTACAGGCGTGAGCCATTGTATTGGGTCACTTTACTCTTACATAAATCATTTGATATTCTTCACTGAGATTTGTCTGTTCTTCCCCATTTATTTATTAAATCATTTACATCAGTAGGGACTGTGGGATATTTATTTTATACTTTGGGTTATAATCCAACACTACTTAGTTATGTTGGTCAAATTGTTCCTGCTTTGGCCTTTGGAAGCTCTTTCAGTTGGCCCTGCATCCCTTTGGCATATCTCCATCAACTCTGGTTTTATTTCCTTATTAGAAGCACTTATTTTATTTTCAGGAACTATAAGATGCTCTAGGATTATCTTTTATATTTCCTCTCTAGTCCTAGAATGAGGTATTTCTCCAAGGAGCCCTGATTGATTGCTTTGATAAAAAATGGTATTAGAAACCAACATCTGGGTGCTAGGTGTACATGGAGCTACTGCTTAGGGATGTGAAAGTGAAGCAGGATAGTTCCCTGACCCCTTTGTGGGACTCGTGACAGGGATGCCCGTTTACCCAGCCTGCTACTTTCAACTCCTTGTGGGACAAGTGAAAGAGGTGGGAACTGGAGTACATGAGTGCTGGAACCAGCTGGCAGCTCTGGCGCCAGCAGGGGCAAACTCCACTCACTTGCGGAAGGGAGCGCACGGGTGAGTCGGTGCAGGAGGTGGGGTGGGTGCTTTTTAGTGCAGGCAGGAGCAAACTCTGTGTGGGGCCCAGCTTTGTGTGCTCATCTGGGGTGGAGTGGGGGGTGCCTGTGACTCCTGAAGCCCCAGTGGGCATGTTACAGTGCTCTTTTAGCTCTGCTATCTGCAGATGGCTTGAGTGTTAACAGCTCAGTGGGCCCTTTTGTATCTGCACTTGCTCCCAAGCTCTTGTTTGGCATCCAGGAAAAATGAGGTTGCACAAATGAATTGAAGGATGATAAATGCAGAGGATTTTATTGCCAGTGAAAGTGACTCTCAGCAGGAAGGGGAGCTGAAAAGGGGACAGGAAGTGGGGAGCAGGTAACCTCTTGAAGTCCAGATGTCTCCAGCAGGATTCTTCTCTGAAGAATCCATGGAGAGGACAGACGACACTGTCAAGCTGTCTCTTTGAAGTCAAGCCGTTTCTCTCTGATGTCCAGCTGCTTCCTCTCTGCTGGCTGAGTCTAGGGTCTTTATTGGCACAGGGTGGGGTAGGAAAAGGCAACATTTGAGCTAGAAAACAGGGATATAAGTTCTTTGGGCCGTGGTCTCAGGCTTTTTTTGGCTTGGGGATGGGGCTTCACCAGGGATCCCACACTTTTCTGCCTAGAATTTCTCTGCCTCTTGACCCTATCAAAAGGAAGATAAATCTCGGGGCCCCCGAATCACTAAGCTAAAGGGAAAAGTCAAGCTGGGAACTGCTTAGGGCAAACCTGCCTCCCATTCTATTCAAAGTCATCCCTCTGCTCTCTGGGATAAATGCATATCTGATTGCCTCCCTTGGAAAGGCTAATCAGAAACTCGAAAGAATGCAACCATTTGTCTCTCACCTACCTGTGACCTGGAAGCCCCCTCCCTGCTTGAGTTGTTCCGCCTTTCTGGATGGAACCAATGTACATCTTACATATATTGATTGATGTTTCATGTCTCCCTAAAATGCATAAAGTCAAACTGTGCCCTGAACACCTTGGACACATGTCAGAACCTCCTGAGGCTAGCATGTCACATGTGTATGTCCTCAACTTTGGCAAAATAAACTTTGTAAATTGACTGAGACCCATCTCAGGTATTCAGGGTTCACATTTTGGTAACTACAAAGGGATTCTGAGTGGAGATGCCCCTGACCTTTGACAAATCTCCTACTGATGTGTTATTGCAAACTAAATATGGCCTGAGAAGGACTCCATACTTCTACATTTGAGTCCTTGTGGACAAACTGTAACCTAGCTTAATAGGCAGATGAGATTGCAAAGCTAGCTCAGGAATAGGCGTCTGTAACACTCATAGACTGCTAAGTGTTCAAACTGTGTTCAAATAAGGCAAATGCCAACCTGTAACCAATCCAGCTATTTCTGTACCTCACTGCCAATTTCTGCACATCACTTCCCTTTTCTGGTTTATAAATTTGCTCTGACCATGAGGTATCCCTGGAGTCTCTCTGAATCTGCTGTGATTCTGGGGGCTGCCCAATTCATAAATCACTCATTGCTCAATTAAACTTTAAATTTAATACGGCTGAAGTTTTTCTTTCTTTCTTGAGATGGAGTCTCGCTCTGTTGCCCAGGCTGGAGTACAGTAGCTGTGATTTCAGCTCACTGCAAGCTCCGCCTACTGGGTTTACACCATTCTCCTGCCTCAGCCTCCCGAGTAGCTGGGACTACAGGCGCCCGCCACCACGCCCAGCTAATTTTTTGTATTTTTAGTGGAGACGGGGTTTCACCATGTTAGCCAGGATGGTCTCGATCTCCTGACCTTGTGATCTGCCCACCTCGGCCTCCCAAAGTGCTGGGATTACAGGCGTGAGCCACCACACCCGGCCAAAGTTTTTCTTTTAACAAGTGCTTGGTACCAGCTTGAGCTATCTTTATAGCCCAAACCAATAGGATAATTAGCTGAGGCCTGGAAGCACCCTCTCCAGAGAATCCTTGATCTCCAAAAATTTGGTTGGGATCTAAAATTTATTTTGCTGCACAGCTCCTTTTCTGGGGGCATTTTACTTGCTTCCAACACAAGGAAGGCAAGTTTTTCCTGCTTCCATGACAGTGGAAGGCAGGTAACTCCTTTATGGAGTTTAAGCTCACTTCCAACAGGGAAGACAAATTTGAGTTTTTTCCTGCCTCTAGTATGGTAGAGAGCAGTTTTCAGCCTGAGACTCACCCCTAGGTAAGTAACTGAATTGGGGTTTGTCTTGGCTAAAGTTAAGATTAACAACCAGGTGGTCTTAATCCCTCCTTACCGTTAGAGTGCGCAGTAATTGTGTAAGTTGCGGCATCGTTGGTTCTGCTTAACTGTTTGTTTCTGTTTTTGTTGTTGTTTTGGGCTTTTCCCCATTGGGTTTGATCAACTATCTGATGATCAAATCTGAAGGAAAATTCCAAATTATGGAGGTGGCTAAATTCTCTCTCTCTCTCTCACACACACACACACACACACACAAAATGTTGTGTGGTAGGGGGAGAAAAAACGGCCAGCAAAAGGAAAAAAAAAAAAAATAGAGAAAAGCCTGGCATCCAGCCCTGCCCAGTGGGAGCTCTGGAGCAGGCGTGTACTCACTGCTACAGAGTCTCAGTGCTCAGGTGTCCAGGTGGGCTGTGGTACTCCTCACTCCTCGAAAGCCACGTTGGTGTTATTCCCTGTCTGTTCCAGCCATACTCCAATGTGAATGTTCTTGATGACTTTGAGCTGCAGGATGCTGTAGGGGCAGTGTATTTGGGCAGATGAAAGTGCAGAGCCCAAAGTTGAGGCCAGAGGTCACAGGCTGATAGCCTGTGTCGCCTGAAGGGCTCAAATTAAAAACTAGAAGGATTCATTAAAAATATGGAAAACCTGGAAGATCTGACAACACTGGATCCCCTGGTCTCACAGAGTGGCAGACATCTGGGCTGAGGGTGACCTTGAGATGGGCCACATGCTCTCTAGCTTGCCATGGTCCCCACCAGGCCAGTGGTCAGGTTCCATTTTTACTGCACTGTCCCTACAAGGGGAATGATATGTTTATCATTTAGCAGATAAATATTTCTCTGTGTCCATGTGTCTATCAAATAAATTATTTCTTTGTACTCATATCTCTATTAAAAGGCGGAAGCTTGGCCAGGCATGGTGGCTCATGCCTATAATCCCAGCACTTTGGAAGGCTGAGGCGGGTGGATCACTTGAGGCCAGGAGTTCAAAACCAGCCTGGCCAACATGATGAAACCCTGTCTCTACTAAAAATACAGAAATTAGCCGGGTGTGGTGGTACATGCCTGTAATCCCAGCTACTTGGGAGCCTGAGACATGACAATTGCTTGAATCTGGGAGGCAGTGGTTGCGGCGAGCCCAGATTGCACCACTGCACTCCAGCCTGGGCAACAGAGCAAGATTCTGTCTGAAAAAAATAAAAAATAAGAAAAATTATACCCATATAGATGAGGACGCTGAAGCCCAGAGAATGGACACCCCTTGCCCAAGTTACCCAGCCCAGGAGTGCCAGACTCCAAGGTGTGCTTGAACCATAGCCTCCTCGGGTCATCCTGTTCATACACTGTCCTGCCCATTTGCTCAGGTAGGCTCATGTCCCCTGGCATGAAAGTCGGAAGGTTTTATCCAACCTGCACCACTGACTTACTGTGTGTTCCTGGGCAGGTTCCTCTCCCACTCTGTGCTTCAGTTTCCTTACCAGTAAAAATGGCTTTGAAACATGCCCAAGTGGAAAAGATCGTGTGGTGACATGAAGCACATGACTTTTGCTAGCCCTGCATGGCTGCCTCTTGATTCATGGCAGTGAGGGGTTGGTCTGGCTGGCACCCAAATGGGTGATGCAGAAGTGCCCATGTGTACTTATTCCTTGAGCGAGAGGTACAGTTTGCAGCACAACGTGACCTGCAACAGGCTATTGCTTAGGATTTGCAGGGTGATGTCAGGTCTTTTGGTGTCTTCTATGACCAACCTGTGAGAGGCATGGAGGATGTTGGTGTGGCCTGGCCAGACCTCTGTGACTCTGTGGGGTGTGGGTATCTGGATCTGCTGGAATAGGGGCAGAGCCCAGGAGGGGTGGGAGCAGCTTTGGGACAACCCCTTCCCTTGTCCCCAGCCCAGCTGTAGAACACTGAGCTCTAGTTCCAGTCTCCAAGGCTTGACGACCCAGACAAGTCCCTTCCCTTCTCTGGGCCTCAGTGTCAGCCTCTCTAAAATGGGGGAGGGAACAATAGAGGAACGTAAGCATCTGCGAAAGAGAAGCAGGCCAGCGAGAGTCAGGGAAGGCAAGGTGGCAGGTGAGCCCTCTGCCATCTGCTCAGGACCCATCTGCTGTGCTCCCTTCTGCACCCTCAGCTACCAGCATCTCCCTGAGCTGAGAGGAGCCGAGTTTTAGGTATTTTTTGAACATTAGGTACAAGCTGGTGACTCATCTGGTGCCCACTGGAAGAGGCAGCAACAAATTCAAATGCCGGAGGAAAGCTTGGCTGGGTCAGGCTCTCTGCTGTGTATCTGCCTTTAGCATGGATTTTTTTTTTTTTTGAGATGGTGTCTCGCTATGTTGTCCAGGCTGGAATGCAGTGGCTATTCATAGGTGCAATCACATTACAGCCTCAAATTCCTGGGCTCAAGCGATCCTCAGCCTCCTGAGAAGCTGGGACTACAGGTTTGTGTCACTGTGCCAGCTCCAGTGGGCTTTGTTTGTTTGCTTTTGACATGGAGTCTCACTCTGTTGCCCAGATTGGAGTACAGTGGTGAGATCTTGGCTTACTGCAACCTCTGCCTCCCAGGTTCAGGTGATTCTCCTGCCTCAGCCTCCCAATCAGCTGGAATTACAGGTGTGTGCCACCACGCCTGGCTAATTTTTGAATTTTTATTAGAGATGAGGTTTTACCATGTTGACCAGGCTGTTCTCGAACTCCTGATCTCAAGTCATCCACCCGCCTTGACTTCCCAAAGTGCTGGGATTACAGGTGTGAGCCCTCTCGCCTGACCTGGAGGTTTTTTTTTTGAGATAGAGTCTCACTCTGTTGCCCAGGCTGGAGTCGTAGTGGCACAATCATGGATTGCTGCAGCCTTGAACTCCTGGGCTCAGGTGATCCTCACACCTCAGATTCCAGGGTTGCTGGGACTACAAGCATGCGTCACCATGCCTGGCTAATTTTTGTAGTTTTTGTGGAGATGAGGTTTCGTCATGTTGCCCAGGCTGGTTTTGAACTCCTAGGCTCAAATGATCTGCCCATCTTGGCCTCCCAAAGTGCTGGGACTACAGGTTTCAGTCGCTGTGGCTGGTGACAATATGTTTTTGTTGTCCAGGCTGCTCAGTTTGTATTAATAGTACTTTGTTATGGCAGTCCTCACAATCTAATACAATTGGAAAATCCAGATATTGATTAAAACCTTCTAGATTTTTATATGTTGGCAATTCATTAAAAATACTTTTCAAAAACCTATGCATATTTGCAAAAAACCCAGTTGTAGGCTGAATGTAGAGGGCAGGAGGGCTGCGGGGCTGAGGTCCCGGATTGAGACCCTACTTTCTTCCTAGGAAGATTGCCTAGGAATTGGAGAGACATAAGGTCAAGTAAAGTAGACTCGCTTAGCACTTTCCAGGTTATAGAGAACCTCCAAAGACACCGTGCTGAGAACACAGCCACTCAGGGCACCAGGAAAGGCCAGAGGCAGTCCTGGCCCTCCACTTACCCACCTGCCCGGAGAAGCTCCCACAGCAGGGGGAGGCTCTTCCCTGAAAGCAGGTCCCCGACTGACCTGCGACAGGTCCAGCCCACTGCTCTTCTTGGAAAGGCATTTGCTTACAAAGGGCAGGTGGTCCAGGACAGGGACACCTTTGCTCCTGGCCCCTGTCACAGGCAGGCTGAGCATGCAGCCCAGGATGCAGTGCTCTGAGAACAGGTCTGAACTGTCTGAGGACTCAAGCCCTGCCTCAGTGTGGGGCTGTACCATTCATTCAACCCTTCACCAAATTCACCCAGTCATTCGGCAGCCAGCACTTACTGAACTCTTACTCTCTCCTGGGCTCAGGAGACAGGAGCAGTGTGGCTCCTGCCCTCACGGAGTTTACTTCCTGCTAGGGAGAGAGACAAAAGCTGAGCACTCAGATCAGCAAGCAAGGCAATATTCCAGAGTGATCTGTGCTGCAAAAAGAAAAAAAAACAGCAGAGTCGGAGCATGACCGGGGTGAAGATCTGTTTCTGATGGGGCGATAAGGGAGGGCCTCTCTGAGGAGGAGGCCTCTGAGCTGAGGCCTGAGTGAGGTGGAGGAATCCATCACTCAGGCTGATCTCGGGGAGAGCCATGGCGGCAGAGGGAACAGAGTGTGCAAAGGCCCTGAGGTGCTGGTGAGCCTGGCGCAGTAGGAAACAGAAAGTTAAGTGAGGCTGGAGTGTGGTGAGCGGGGATGGGGCTGGATGGATGACAAGCAGCTTAATCAGGAGTTAGGGACAGAGGCAACCAGCCCAACAGGCAGACGGGACAGCAGGCACAGCACACTTGAATAAGGATAAGGCCACAGAGGAGGCTTTACCAAAGGGCTGTGGGAACTCAGAGGAAGGAGAGATTCCTTCTGCCTGGGGAAATTGAGAGGAATTCCCAGAGGAGGTGGTTAGACCTTTGCCTTAAAGGATGGGCCCAGATGCACCAGGTTGAGCAGGAGGGAAAGACATTTCAGGCCAGAGAAACAGCCTAGCACAGGAGGGAGCTGTGAAATCTGTGGGGGTGGTCAGGGAAGGAGGCAGTGGAAGAGGCTGGAGATACAAGGCCTTGAATGCCAGCATAAGGGGCTCAGAGATTCTCCCGAGGGCACTGAGGAGCTATGGCAAGTGTTAGAGCAAGGGAGAGACAGGATCAGCTCTGGGCGAAGGAAGGTGAATTCTGTGGCAAGGGGGAGGCCTGTAGAGGAGAATCATAGAGCAGGGAGGTGGTACCGTCTCCCACCCCTGGCCTTTCTTGAGTTCCTGCCCCTGACACTCACCCCTTAACATTTACCTTTTCCTACTGATTCTTGTGGCTCCGCAGGCGGAGTAGGTGCTGGGAGCAGCAACATCCAGCAAGCAATGACATCCAGAGCAGCAGCATCCTCTTGGCTAGGACCTGCAGACTCAGAGGTGGGAATCTTGACATCCTCACTGGGGACCTGTCACCTTGTGTCTCCCAACTCTGCCTCTCCTAGGACCATCTCTCCAGCTTTCCCTTGCCTCTGCCCACGGCTCCAGATCCGCTAGTCCTCGAACACAGCCTGCACTTCCTGCACTTCCTGCCACTGTACATTTGTGCTTGCGGATCCCTCGGCCTGCAGTGCCCTTCTCCAGAGTGTGGGCACTGCCACTTCCTGAGGGTGGGACCTGAGCAAGTCACAGGACCTCTCCATGCCTCAGTTTTCTCATCTGTAAAATGGGGACAATTCTAGGTCGTTGTGAGGAATATGTTCCATAATATGTGCAAAGCACTTAGCAAGCAGTGAGTGTCCAACAGCTGTTCATATGACTGGATAACATTGTGAGAGGTTAAAGGATGTATCACTTCCCCCTTTTTTTGAGACAGGGTCTCGCCTTGTCAGCCAGGCTGAAGTGTAGTGGCACAATCTTGGCTCACTGCAGCCTTGACTTCCCAGACTCAAGGAATCCTCCTGCCTCAACCTCCCAAGTAGCTGAGACTACAGGAGTGTGCCACTATACACAGCTAATTTTTTTATTTTTAGCAGAGGCGACATTTCGCCATGTTGCCCAGTTTGGTCTCGAACTCTTAGACTCAAGAGATCCTCCTGCCTTGGCCTCCCAAAGCACCACGATTACAGGTTTGAGTCACTCCTCATAGCCTAGCACTCCTTTTTAACACTGGAGGCTTCTGGATTTTGAGGATGCTATGGGATAGGGGTCCTGGGGGAGGTGTCAGAGGGATGGTAGGGGTAGGCATCTGGGGGGCTTAAAGCTACAGATCTTTACCAGCTAGCAGGGAAATATTCCAGACACTGCATTTGTACCAGTTCTTACCAGCAGAACCTCAGCTCTGCCAAGTGTCCAAAAGGGCATAGCTGGGACCCCAGAATCGCAGGCAGGGGCTGTCTGGGTGGCTCTCTGGGTGGGCAGGAGCATTCCACTAGGAAACGAAGCCTCTGGAACTGCAAGGCAGGGACCTGCCGAGATGCAGACATCTCTAGGGCAGATGTCAGGGCCCGCAGAGGAACTACCATTGCCCCCCATGCCACGCCCATGAAGAAGCCTCCCAGAGGGTAGATGCTGCCCTTGAGCAAGGCGAGGAGACCCCCAAAGTGGCTAAGCCTACTCTGGAGTGCCTTAGAATATCCTGGCATTGCCTTCAATATCCAGTTTTTTGCTACTTGGTGGCACAGGAGTTCAAAACAGTGACCAAATTGGATAACAGAAAGAGAATGGTTTTGCGTTTGTTTGCATATACAAACTGTGCTTTGTATTGGCCTGTGAAATTTGTGCTTATGGCATTAGCTCTTCCATCCTCCAGGCTGATGTCAAATGCATCCACTGTTCATCCAACCAGCACTTAGTCAGTCTCCATGGCAGACACTTTTCTCTATCAGTTCACTCAAGTCAGGTCTCTCTCCCCCGTTACTCTCAGCCCAGCACTCTCATCTTTCCACCCTCTCCACCTCCTGGGTTGAGCCAGTCGTACCAGCCCTGACTTCTTCTGGAGTCCATACTGTGTGCCACGCACCATGCTGAGAGCTGTACAAGCCTCATCGCATCATTGAGTCCTCGCCCCAAAAGTCTGAGATCATTGATATGAGGCCTAAGATACAGATGATGAAACTGAGGCTCAGAATGGAGAAGTAACTTACCCAAGGTGACACAGGTAGTGAGCGGCAGAGCCAGCATTCCGGCCCAGGTTCGCCTGGTGCTAAACACCTATGTGCCACCTCACAAGATCATTATAGGTGCTCAAGAAATATTTGAGAAATGCCCCATTGATCTCCTTGGACTTACTCTCCAAGAATGGGACTATCTGGAGTCTCTCCCTGGCCTCTGTCTCCAGCTTCCCAGAAAGACAATTCTTTTAACCTGAGCTCGGAAGCCCAGGGAGGAAGTCCAGCCCCCTGGCCCGGCTTGCAGCTCAGAGGAGCTCTTCAGTGGAGGGAGAGGTCTTCTTGGCACTGAGTGGCAAGGGGCTTCTGGCCAAAATTGAGGCTTGAGGGGCAGGCCCTGAGCCCTGGACCAACAGGCTTTAGGGAGGAAGTGGGTGGGGTCTTGTGGCTTTGAGAATGGGTCATTTCCCTTTGGAACATCATTGGAGCTGTGGAGCCCTGGCAAGGTCCCTAGGTCTCAGGAGGGGTCCTGAGGGGGCTCCTAGTATAGGATATGGCAGTCATAGAGCCCAAGGGAGTGGTTGTGTGGGAGTGCGGCAGAGGGAGGAGAGCAGGTAGGTGGCAGGGGCCAGGCAGGGAGGCTCTGGGGTCTACCTTCTGGTGGCCATTCTCTATAGTCTTTTTAATTTTTTTTAAATTTTAAAATTACTTTCAAGCTCTGCCAAGTCTCAGGACCTATGCCTTTTCTATGTTGTCCATGCCGTCGGTTTTTGCTATAATGTGGTCACCGATGGCATGGCCTCTGCAGCCAGACAGGCCTGGGTTCAAACCGCCACCTTCAATCAGGAGCTGTGTGACTGTAGGCAAGTGGCTTTCTCTTCTTTTTTCTTTTTTCTTTTTTTTTGAGACGGAGTCTCGCTCTGTCACCCAGGCTGGAGCGCAGTGGCCAGATCTCAGCTCACTGCAAGCTCTGCCTCCCGGGTTTGTGCCATTCTCCTGCCTCAGCCTCCTGAGTAGCTGGGACTACAGGCGCCTGCCACCGCGCCCGGCTAGTTTTTTGTATTTTTTAGTAGAGACGGGGTTTCACCATGTTAGCCAGGATGGTCTCGATCTCCTGACCTCGTGATCCACCCGTCTCGGCCTCCCAAAGTTTCTCCCAGGATTACAGGCTTGAGCCACCGCGCTCGGCCTGGCTTTCTCTTCTGAGCCTCACTTCTCATGTCTGTAACATAGGAATGATAGATCCATTTATGTCTTTTGGGTATGGTGAAGGTTTGTTGAGGCAACTCATGTAGATGTCAGTACAGGGCCTAGCATATAGGAAGTGTTCAAAAAGTTACTTCTTTTAACTTGCATTTTATAGATGAGAAAACTGAGATTCAGAGAAGTTAAGTACCTTGCTCTGGGTCACACAGCATGTCCATGATAAAGACGGGATTTGAAATCAGGGCCCAGAGAGGGGTCCGACCACTCAGTGACAGAGAAATTTGGTATCACTATGCCACGCAGCTCCAAGACTCGGAGACCTCGCTCCCAACCAAACTGCTGTGCCAGGGTCTTTTGATGCGGGAATCCTGGCGTCCCCACTGTGAGTGTGCACAGCTGGCCGTGTCAGCATTGACAGCTTCATTCACTGCTGTCTAGTGTGGTCACCCCAATGGCAGGTGTGACTCATTTCTAGGTTGCTTTTAGATTTTTCATAGGGTTTCCTCCCAGGGTTAATGTCTTTCCCTTTCACAACTCAGAGGCATGGACAGAGCAGGTGTTAAACTCTGTTCTTTGGCTGGAGACCTGGGGCAGAGAGGCTGACAGTGGAAGGGTGAGTTCTTTTTTCTTTTTTCTTTTTTTTTGAGATGGAGTCTTGCTCTGTTGCTCAGGCTGGAGTGTCGTGGCATGATCTCGGCTCACTGTAACCTCTGCCTCCCGGGTTCAAGTGATTCTCTTGCCTCAGCCTCCCGAGTAGCTGGGACTACAGGCACATACTGCCATGTTCGGCTAAGTTTTGTATTTTTAATAGAGATGGGGTTTCAATATGTTGGCCAGGCTGGTCTCAATCTCTTGACTTCATGATCTGCCTGCCTCAGCCTCCCAAAGTCCTGGGATTACAGGCATGAGCTACCGCTCCCAGCCTGAAGGGCAGGTTCTAGAAGACAGCAGCTATGCAGAAAGCACAAAGTCAATGACAGCTCTGAAGTTCTCATTTTGGCTAACGTCAAAAGCAAATGACTAGTGTTAGTATTAGGTTGCTGCATCAACCTAATATGATTTGGCAGCATAGATTAGATGGGATATTCTCATTTGAGAATCTCAGATTTTTTGGGTTACAAGATGCTGTAAGAGTTGACAGGTCCCCTTCATTTCTGCAAACTTGGTCTCAACATTATTGTGAAGGGCTGTCTTCCTTCTGCTGAGGGCAGAGAAAGGCTCTGGGGTTAATTGCTCACCTAAGTCACCAGGAAGGAGGAGGATGTTAGTGGAGGCACTGAGGTCTTCTTTCCTTCCCAAATCCGGTCTTTAAATGTAAAAGGCTGGAGCCCCATGGCCTCCATATGCTTACCTCATTGACTAATTTCTGCAGAGATGTGAGATTTCGTGGGGGTGTCTTCCACAAAAGGGAAGCCCTAGGCAGGAGATGGAGATGGGCAAGACATTGTTACTGCCTCTTTCTGAGCCTCAGTTTATTGATCTATAAAAGGGGAATGTTCACCCCACAGGAAGTGGATAACACTGTGCTGGGAGCAGAGGCTGCTACTTGTTACCGTTATTTTGAGGAATAAGAAAACTGGGTACAGGTGCGGTGGCTCACGCCTGTAATCCCAGCACTTTGGGAGGCCGAGGCGGGCGGATCACTTGAGGTCAGGAGTTTGGGACCAGTCGGGCCCACACTGTAAAACTTCATCTCTACTAATAACACAAAAATCAGCTGGGCATGGTGGCACATGCCTGTAATCCCAGCTACTCGGGAGGCTGAAGCAGGAGAATTGCTTGAGCCCGGGAAGGCGGAGGTTGCAGTGAGCAGAGATTGCACCACTGTACTCTAGCCTGAGCAACAGAGTGAGACCCTGTCTAAAAAAAAAAAAGAAAGAAAGGAAAGAAGGAAAGAAGGAAGGAAGGAAAGAAGGAAGGAGAGAGAGAGAGAGAAAGAAAGAAAGAGAAAGAAAGAGGAAGGAAGGAAGGAAGGAAGGAAGGAAGGAAGGAAGGAAGGAAGGAAGGAAGGAAGGAAGGAAGGAAGGAAGGAAGGAAGGAAGGAAGGGCGCGGTGGCTCACGCCTGTAATCCCAGCAGTTTGGGAGGCCGAGGGGGCGTATCACAAGGTCAGGAGATCGAGACCACGGTGAAACCCCGTCTCTACTAAAAATACAAAAAATTAGCCGGGCACGGTGGCGGGTGCCTGTAGTCCCAGCTACTCAGGAGGCTGAGGCAGGAGAATGGCGTGAACCCGGGAGGCGGAGCTTGCAGTGAGCCGAGATCGCACCACTGCACTCCAGTCTGGGTGACAGAGAGAGACTCCGTCTCAAAAAAAAAAAAAAAAAAAAGAAAGAAAGAAAGAAAGAGAGAGAGAGAGAGAAAGAAAGAAAGCAAGAAAACAAACTGGATCTAAACGTGCTGTGGATTCAGGTGGGAGGCTCGGGGCAAAGTGGGTGAGGCCTGGGTTCTCGCCCCAGCCCCATCACGTCACCAGCTGTTTGCTACTACATCTCCCATCTGTAAGACAAACACAGTACTAATTCCTGCAAGGCACGATGATTGAATGAGATCTCTTGGTGTTTTTTCTTTGCTGCCGCTGGTAAGACAGCAGGAAATGGAGGGAGTTTTCTTCCCACAGCCCAGCAAGGCACTGGAGTCGTGGAGCTGCCA
Organism: Rhinopithecus roxellana; assembly: GCF_007565055.1. Lineage (NCBI taxonomy): Eukaryota > Metazoa > Chordata > Mammalia > Primates > Cercopithecidae > Rhinopithecus > Rhinopithecus roxellana. The sequence continues at coordinate 105,595,905 of NC_044561.1, read as the reverse complement.
GACTGGGGGAGCCTCAGCAGTTCATGGAGGATGGTGGTGTGAGCAGAGGTCTGGAAGATCCTTCGAATAGTGCCTGCATGGAGCAAATGGCTGTCTTGGTTCAGGTTCACCAGAAGCAGACCCTAAGAACAGGATTGGAGTGCAGGGAGTTGATTTGGGAGATGACCCCAGGGAACACTGGTACGGGAGTGGGGAAGTGAGGCGGAGTGGCGAGGCAACCTACAAAGAGCACATCGGGCTGGGCATGGTGGTGCACGCCTATAATTCAAGCTACTTGGAAGGTTGAGGTGGGAGGATAACTTGAATCCAGGAGTTTGAGGCTACAGTAAATTGAGATTGTGTCACTGCACTCCAGCCTGGGCAACAGAGCAAGATCTTGTCTCAAAAACAAAAACAAAAAACAAACAAACAAAAAATACTGTGTCAGCAAGCTGGTTACCAGCATGAGCAATTGGGGCCCAGTCCCGCTGGGGAGCTGGGAGCCCATCTATAGCAGGTGCCCTAGAGTTGTTCCCTGCCCCAAAGGGTGAGGAATCCAGGGTTGTTTACCCACCAACCCCTAGGAAGCCCTAGAGGATGTGGGTGGTGCGACCTGGAGGATACACGTCTAGGGCTCTTTTGGAGAAGGATGCCTCTGACCCGCTTGGCTGGGGTGGAGGAGTTGCTTGTCTATGACAGGGTCATGTGGGCTGGGACAGGGATCCCTTCATCGGGACCAGGTGGAACCCAGCCGAGAGGGGCTGCCCCACTCTCCAGGCTCCCTGGAAGCCTCCAGTAGATCCTTCTATGACCCCAGGGAGCCAGAAGAGACCGACCCTGGGTGAGATGGAGATAGACTTTCTCACCTTCTTTGCGAGTGGGAGTTCAAATGTAGATTTAATATGATTTAGAAAAATAATGGAATGTGATGTGTGGGGAACAAAATCCTGCCCAAAGTGTGGCTGGGAGCTGGGATGGGTGGGGAGCTTCCACATAGCCCTGGCACTGGGCAGCTGTTCGGCTGGAGCTGGGATGGGTAGGGAGCTTCCACACAGCCCTGGCACTCGGCAGCTGTTAGGTCACTAGTCACTGACAGTGGCGTAAGCACCTTGTGCAAGATCGTGGCCTGGCCCTTCTGTGTCCCTCTTGGCCTGTCCGATTTCCCTGGCTGCCCTTCTGGGCTGCAAACTGTTCTTATGCCTGTTTGTGCTCTCATGATGAGCAATGCATTTTCCTGGAATGCCTACCCCATCCCTTCCTACAAGGCCCCTCGTGTAACTGAAGGGCTCTGGGTACTGGGCAGGCCTGAGGTCTGGAGAACACGGGCCCTATTGTCTATCCCAAGCACCCTGACATCAGGGAGGCCAGAAAGACAGGGCGATCACCCACTGTCTGAGCAGGACGGCGCTTTGGTGATAAGGCTGAACACTCCAGAGGCCAGGCAACAGCGGTGATGACTTCACCCACAGACATTATCTGAGTACCTACCATGTACCTGGAACTGTTCTCTCAAAATTTACTCCTCACCAAAGCCCTCCAAGGTGGGGACAATGACTATTCCCATTTTACGGAGGAGGAAACTGAGGCCCACAGAGGGGAAACTACATCCCAGAGTCAAAGAAGCATTAAGAGGCCAGGCCAGAGCTCCAAGCCTAGTTCATCTGCCCCCAGATCCACATTGATCAGAGAGTCCTCTGTCTACCACACTGCCAAGATAAACAAAATATATGTCCCCTACCCTAAAAGACATCCCACCGAAGATGATCTTGAGGCTGACATGAAGGCAGGTGGGAATAGCTGGCTTTCTGATTCCTGAAGCATGGGGAGGTGGTCAAGACCGTGGACATCATCCACATGTGGCCCGATGTGGTCCAGACAGCTCAGACATCACCCAGATTGGCTCAGATGTGCCTGAATGTGACCCAGCTGTGGCTCAGCTATCCAGTCCCTAAGCCTGCCAGGGGCAAAATGACTCCTGTGCCAGGACAAAAAGACTCCAGACTGCAGGCTTCACAGGCAAGTGTTTATTGATTGCAGAGTGGGATGGTCTGTAGAGCTCACACCCACACTCCCAGCTGGGACCCAGCCTTCCCTGATGGCCGCCATCCAAGTCTTCACAGGGAGACAGTAGAGCTGGGTTTCCACAAGGAGGCTGGGGTAAGCACAAGGCCATCCTGGAATTAGAGGGGAAAAGTCAGAAAACAGATTTCTTTAACCTCTTGCCTTGTGGTTTATGCTGGTTTTGTCCTCCGTAAGGTGACTGCTGTTACTGGGGGACCATGACCCTGAACCCACAAATACAGAATTCTTGGAAGGGTCAAGGGTGGAGGGTCTGTGTGTGAACATTAATGCCACACCGGGTCCTCATGTCATCTCCATTTTGCAGATGGGGGCACTGAGACTTGAAGGTGGCAATCCCCTTTCCAAAGTCACGTACTCAGTAGGTGGCAGAAGTGGGATTTGCATTCATCACCTGCCTTGATCATCCCCTGCTTTGGGCCCCCTCCTCTGCATGACCTAATGACAGTAAGGTGCCCATCTCAGTTAGCAGACATTTACTACACACCTACTGTGTGCAGCCACTGACCACAACGGAGAACAAAGGAGACAGAAACCCTTGCCTTCCTGGAGTTTTGGCTCTACTCTAGCGGGGGAGAGATGCCCCAGAGCCTGGCACACAGTGACTGTGGGCTGTTCTTTTCAAGGATAGTATTTGGGAGCGAGGGTGACACTGCCATAGTTCCTTTCCCCACCAGCAGATGCCATGGAGAGTCATTTGCTCACCAAGCATTTATTGAACACCTACTGTGTGCCAGGCCATGCTGAGCACCGGGGACAGAGGCATGGACAAGATGGACATGATCCTGGTCTTGAGCTGAGACCATCTGGCCACATGATGTGTGTGTGTGTGTATGTATATGTGTGTGTAGTGTGTGTATGTGTATGTGTGTGTGGTGTGTGTGTGTGTGTGTATGTGTATGTGTGTAGTATATGTGTGGTGTATGTGTGTGTGTGTATATGTGTATGTGTGTGTAGTGTGTATGCGTATGTGTATGTGTGCAGTGTATATATGTGTATAGGTGTATAAAGGTATATGTGTGTATGTATGTGTATAGGTATATAAAGGTGTGTGTGTGTATGCTTATGTGTATGTGTGCAGTGTATATGTGTGTATGTATGTGTATAGGTGTATAAAGGTGTGTGTATGTGTGTATGTATGTGTATAGGTATATAAAGGTGTGTGTGTGTATGTGTATGTGTATGTGTGCAGTGTATATGTGTGTATGTGTGTATGTGTATAGGTGTATAAAGGTGTGTGTATATGTGTATGTGTGTAGTATATGTGTGGTGTATGTATGTGTATAGGTATATAAAGGTGTGTGTGTGTATGTGTATGTGTGTGTATGTGTGCAGTGTGTATGTATGTATGTGTATAGGTGTATAAAGGTGTGTGTATGTGTGTATGTATGTGTATAGGTATATAAAGGTGTGTGTGTATGTGTATGTGTGTGTATGTGTGCAGTGTGTATGTGTGTATGTGTGTATGTATGTGTATAGGTGTATAAAGGTGTGTGTATGTGTGTGTATGTGTGCAGTGTGTATGTGTGTATGTATGTGTATAGGTGTATAAAGGTGTGTGTGTCTGTGTAATGTGTACATGTGTGTATGTATGTGTATAGGTGTGTAAAGGTGTGCATGTGTGTGTATGTGTATGTGTGTGCAAGTGCATCTCAGGCCTATGAGGTACCTGCCCTGGATGCTGCCTCAGATCCTGGGCCTCCTTCCTCATCTTTCCTGGAACACCAACAATCCCTACCTCAAGGCCTTTGCACTTGACATCTGACATGGTTTGGATCTGTGTCCCTGCCCAAATCTCATGTAGAACTGTGGCACCTGATGCTGGAGGTGGGGCCTAAGCTGACTGGATCATAGGGCTGGTTTCTCGTGAATGGTTTAGCGCCATCCCCTTGGTGCTGTTCTCGTGATGGCGAGTGTGTTCTCGTGAGATCTGGTTGTTTAAAAGTGTGTAGCGCCTCCCACCCCATACTCCTGCTTGGGCCATGTGATGTGTGTGCTTCCCCTTCACCTTCCGCCGTGATTGGAAGTTTCCTGAGGCCTCCCCAGAAGCTGAGCAGATGCCAGCATCATGCTTCCTGTACAGCCTGCAGAACTGTGAGCCAATTAAACCTGTTTTCTTTATGAATTACCCAGTGTCAGGTATTTCTTTTCTTTTCTTTTCTTTTGAGATGGAGTTTCGCTCTTGTTGCCCAGGCTGGTGTGCAATGGCACGATCTTGGCTCACTGCAACCTCTGTCTCCTGGGTTCAAGCAACTCTCCTGCCTCAGCCTCCCAAGTAGCTGGGATTACAGGTGCCTGCCATCATGCCCAGCTAATTTTTGTATTTTCAGTAGAGACTGGGTTTCACCATGTTGGCCAGGCTGGTCTCTAACGCTTGACCTCAGGAGATCCACCCACCTTGGCCTCCCGAAGTGCTGAGATTAAAGGCGTGAGCCACTGAGCCTGGCCTCTGGGATTTCCTTATAGCAGTGCGAGAACGGCCTAATACCCTGTCCTTCTGACAGGACACTTCTCCCAGCTACCCACAGGGCTCACCCTTCACCTCCTCAGGCATTGGCTCAAATGTCACCTCCTCAGAGAGGCCCTCCCTGACCACCCCATCTGAAACAGCACCCCTCGCCTGACATCACTCTCTCCTCCTGAACCTGCTTTATTTTTCTTCTCAGCCTTCCTCCATTCAGCCTGATGTCATATCTTTAGGACTTATGTATCTGCCTCTTCTGCTAGAAGGTAGGCTTGAAAAAGGTGGGAGTGTTTTCCAATTGTTCATTTCAGTGGCCTCAAGCACTCAGAGGCATGCCTTGTGTATGGAGGACCTTCGAAAAATATTTACTGAATGAATGAATGACAAGGAGGCAGAAAAAGTATACTGACCACAGGCTAGGAGGGTCCCATCCTCAGCACAGCCAACCTTCTCACCTTCTCACTTGCAGATGAGGAGGTGAGGCCCTGAGAGGGGAAGGGACTTGCCCAGGGTCACCTGCAGGTTGGGATTGGAGTGCAGGCCCCACCTCCCAGACAGGGCTCTCAGCGGCTGTGCCCTCCCTGGGGCAGGATGTTTAGGGCCCCACCCACTCACCTTGGTCAGTGAGGACTCAGCTGCCTCGAATCCCAAGGCCTTCACCACTGACACTGGGACCCCAGATCTTAATTTGCCTGAAATAACAAACATGATCAGAAACTGATGGGCCTGGGGTGAGACTGGGCAGCCAGGGGTAGGCTCAGGGTTCCTGAAGGGAAGCCCTGGCCTGGCAGGCCTGATCAGACAGCCCTCTATGCCTCTGTTTGTGTGTTCTCTGGCCCCAGCATCGACCCAGCCTCATCTACCCTCCCTTTGCCTCTGGCACTGGCTTCTGGCTCCTCACAAAATGCAGTCCTCGCATTCTCTTACACTCTTGCTCAAGAACCATCAGGGGCTCCCATTATCGCCAGCAGAGGTTTCTATACTTTGAGATTTTCCAGTCTAATAAAACAAAGAAATTAAAAAGATGGAGCTGGTATAGGTTACAAACTCTTCCCACCCCTCATTCAACCTGGGGCTGAATTAGAGTGTTGGGCACTGACTGTGCCAGGCACCTCCTGATTTGTGCCTCTGAAGAAGGTACTTCTGTGTCCCCATTTTACAGATGGAGAAACTGAGGCTCAGAAGGATTGTGCAGCTTAACCAAGGCCAGGCACTAGCAAGACGGGGAACAGGGTCTGCTGAGGCACCTCCAGTTGTCTCCTACACCTCTCTGGTTGCTCTCATTGTCTGCTTACACCTCTGTCTCCTTCCAGCCCCGCAAGGCTGGCCCACTGCTTGGTTCATCTTTACAAGCCCAGCCTCTGCCACTAGCAAAGGAATTGGGCTGAGAAGATTCTTGGGAGGAGGTGGCTTTTGAAGCAGGCTCTGAGGGATGGCTGGGAGATGAATGAAAGGGGCCCCATCATGGAGATGAGGGCAGGGGAAGTAAAGCCAGGCCCTGGGGAGAGAGGGGGCACAGATGGCAGAGGTACGCACCATTCTGGTTTGGCAGCAGAACGGAGAGGATGATCTCAGTGATGACGTTTTTCAGAACGTCAGGCTGTGAGAGAGAGAAGGGGGACGGTCACCCTGGCTGAGAATCTGAAGTCCCCCCCCCCCCCCCCGTCATTCTGCGTGGGTATGACTCCTCCCCATGGGTGAAGGCGGCTGGTGGAGATGTAGGAATTCCAGGTCCCCTGCTGATCAGAGCTGTGGAGGCTCCCAGGGACCAGATGGGCTGGGGTGGGCATGAACTCAGCTGCCCCTGCGGCCTGGTAGATGAGGGGATTGCGGTGCATTGGAGGACGCGCCATCCTCAGGGGCCCTACCACTCTCTTGCAGCCAAATTTGCCCTGAGGGAATTTTGCCCTGCATTGCCTGAGCTTCTGACTTCTGGAGGGAAGCCTGAAGTCCTGATTTGCATGTGAAACTCTCCCTATTTTAAAATATTAGTTGCCAGGCACGGTGGCTCACGCCTGTAATCCCAGCACTTTGGGAGGCCAAGGCGGGCAGATCATGAGGTCAGGAGATCAAGACCATCCTGACTAACACAGTGAAACCCCATCTCTACTAAAAACACAAAAAATTAGCCGGGTGTGGTGGCGGGCGCCTGTAGTCTCAGCTGCCCGGGAGGCTGAGGCAGGAGAATTGCTTGAACCCGGGAGGTGGAGCTTGCAGTGAGCCAAGATCACGCCACTGCACTCCAGCCTGGGCGACAGAATGAGACTCCATCTCAAAAAAAAAAAAAAAAAAAAAAAAAAAAAAAGTCAAAAATAGTGAAAAACAAGTCATAAAAACCAGAGAAAACATGCTAGACTGAGGTCTCCAGTTTGGTCTAACTCCCAGCAGGAAGGAGCTGTCTAGGGCACTGAGGCATGTCTATGTACGCAGAATGAGATTGTGAGTCAAGGGCACTTGTGTTCTAATTCAGGATCAAAACTTCACTGAAAGAAAGTGTGTATCTGTGAGTGTGAGTATTTGTGTGTGCATATGTGTGTTCTCAGCTGTGTCTGACACACAATGCTTTCTCTGTAAACAGAAAACTTGAGCCGGGAAGTTGGACTTTGGTGGAGACCGACCAGCACCCCCTGGTGCTTCTGTGGGGACTTTGTTTGAAGCAAATCCTGGGCAATGTCTCTTTTGAGAGTGGACCATTCCAGGCCATCCCCTGTGCCCTCACGCACCACCTGTTAACACTTACTTGGAACCAGCCAATCCCAGAGTTCATCAGCTGGATCCGATCAGAACTGCAATGGAAGATGCCTGTGAGAGCGGCCCCTGGAGTCCCACTCATTCACCATCCACTCATTCAACAGCGATTTACTGAGCACCTATTGTGTGCCAGGCACCGTGCGGGCTCTAGTGAACCACATAAAGTCCTTGCCTTGTGGGGCTTGCATTCTAATGGCAGGGGTGGGGTGGGGGGCATAGGGGGGGACACAGAAAACAAATAACAGTCCAATGAGCAGAAAAATCAACCTCAGGGGCTGTGCGCGGTGGCTCACACCTGTAATCCCAGCACTCTGGGAGGCCGAGGCGTGTGGATCACGAGGTCAGGCGATGGAGACCATCCTGGCTAACACGGTGAAACCCTGTCTCTACTAAAAATGCAAAAAATTAGCCGGGAGAGGTGGCGGGCGCCTGTAGTCCCAGCTACTTGGGAGGCTGAGGCAGGAGAATGGCGTGAACCTGGGAGGCGGAGCTTGCAGTGAGCAGAGATTGTGCCACTGCACTCCAGCCTGGGTGACTGAGAGAGACTCCGTCTCAAAAAAAAAAAAAAAAAAAAAAAAAAAAAAAAAAAAAAAAAAATCAACCTCAGGAGTCAAGGCTGTGGTGGACAAGGAAGCCCAAACCCCTTTAAAGGGTGCCCCAATTCCTGGCTCCACAGTTTGTTGCTATGTAGGATTGTGGGCACAGGGCAGCCAGATAGTCTGATTTGATATGTTCACAACTCATTTATATTAAACAGTCCAGCCCTGTGTGGGCTGATCAAAACAGCCCTGGGCCTGACTTATCCCCAGAGGCTCCAGCTGGCAGTCCCTGCACTCACTCTGGGGTCACAGGAAAGTGGTGAGGTGTGAGAACAGCTGGAGCCCTGCACTTCTGTGCTGGGTGACTGTCACTGCCACGGCCTGGGAGGTGTCCAGAGTGGGCTGCCCACGGCCAGGGTTTGCCTGTGCTGTGGCTGCTGCAAAGCCTACTTCATTTTCCTCCCTATTCCCTCATATGCAGTCCTTGTCAGCAGGAGCACCTGGGAAGGGCCTCCCTGCCCACCCTGGAGCTGCCTTCACCTGACAGCCACACAATCGGTGTTTAAAGAAACCCATGGTCACTGGGCGGGACTCATTTCCATCAGCAGAATCTTCACGATGATTTGTGTGTTTACCTGATGTTATTCAAGTTGAGTATAAGCTCATCACCTTTGGTGTAAAACTGAGCTTCCGAGCTGGCTTCCTGCAACACGAGAAGATCAGGCCCCATGGCTCTTAATAGGATCCAAGTGTGGAGTTAGGGGTTATGCCGGGAGGCTCTGGGATCTGAATCTCAGTTCCTGGCTCTGTGACCTTGGCAAAGGGTTTGACCTTTCTGGGCCTCACTTTCCTCATCTGTTAAATGAGATAGTACTTGTACCCACTCCCCATTTCACAGATGACAATCTAGGCTTGTTGTAGGAATGATGATGATGATGATGATGACGAAGACAGCAGCCACTATGCATGGAGCCTGCACTCCCTTACCCTAGTGTGTAGGTGGCCCAGCTCAGGAAGTTTTCGTATTCCATTTTTCTGGACACACTGATTGGCTGAAGAATGGGCAACTGACAGGCTCATTCGATGAGAGTCAGCCCAGAGATGCTGGAACTATTGGAAAGATAGATTCTTCCTGCTAGGATTGCCAAGCTGATAGGATATGAGCCTAATGCAGCCTGGGGCACTTCGATGAGGGAATTGCTTGCCTGAGGATGAAGGCAGCACAGAGGAAAACAAGGCTGCTAGGTGGAAGAGAGGGGAATGAAGAGGATATTGTTTGAGCACCCGGGTCCAGCTATTCCTGAAGCCAATAGCATCTAGACTTTTTAGTTACAGGAGCTAATACAATTCCTTTTATGCATATGAGTTGAGTTTCTGCCCAGAGATCCCTGACTAATAAAGTCACAGGGTTAGAATTGGGCCCACAAAGCTCCTGGCTCTTGGTTCAGAGCTCCCTTTCCCCTGTCCCTGCTGAGTGATGAGAGTGGTGGAAATGTTTAACAAAGCAGGAGGGTGAACAGGAAAAGTGGACAGAGGGGCCCCCCTGGCTGCTGCCAATATGGCAGACAGCTGAACTCACAATGCCCAGGGTGAACTGAGGGCGGAGGGCTTCACTGGAGGCAAACACTTCCAGCACGATCAGCTGGGCCACCCTGGCGTGGCCTCGGTCCGTGAAAAACTCGGGAGTGTCCTGAGTTAGGATCTTCACGATCTGGGTAGACCCCAGATTATCTGCAGCCTGGAAGGAGATCAGAGCCACACGTGGCCTCCCAAGTGCCCACCACGGCCCACAGGCCCTGTGTGGCCTGGCTCTGCCTGCCTTCGTGGGCTCCCTGCTCCCCCTCGTGCTCCAGCCACTCTGTCCTTCTTGCAGATCCTTGAATGTTGTGTTGTTCTCCCTATCTGGCAGCCTTTGGTCTCCTGTGCCCTCTGTCTGGAATACCCTTCCCTTCAGGGAGGCCTCCCTGACGTCCCAGACTATGCCAGGGGCCCAGAGTGTTCTCATGGCCCCTAGAACCTGTCCTGTGTTACTGCACCTGTCATGGAAACACTATCCATGTGATGATTTGCTTCAGGTCAAACTGGCCTGCTAGACTGAAATCTCTGTGGGGACAGGGATGCGGTTTGAGCGCCCCAGTGCTGGAATGAAACGCTAGTCCCACCAGATTCTCCTCCCCAGAGGCCTGTGTCCAGACCACAGCAAACACCCATCAAGCTGCGGATGGCAAACGGACCAACCTTTTCATTGATCAGCCCGATGCTTGACTTCAGCCGACGGGCTATCTCAGGAAACTGAGGGTGAGAGGAGCCAGAGAAGGTCAGCTGGAGGGCACAGGGAGGCACATCTCCTGCACCCCACTCCTGGGAGGAAGGTTTCCCAGGACCCCAGAAAAGCTGGGTGGGCCCAGTGACCCAAGCCATGTGTCTGTCATTGGTGGAAAAACAACCCCTAGGTCAGCTTCTGTGGGCCATGGGGTCCTGCTTGGCTGGACTTCTACTGTGGGCTGGTGATGGCTGTGGGGCTGCAGGCAGCTTGCTGATCTCAGAGGACATAGAGAGGTGATTTCATTATCACTGCAACCATGAATGGGCTAGTTGGTGACACTCCCTATTTCCCGCCATCCCAGTCCCCCAAGAGCTGGGTTATCAGTTGTCTGTCAGCTGCCCTGAAGTCCTGCCATCCTCCCGTAACATTGGACCAACCCTTTCCCCCTCTGGACCTCAATTTCCCCATCAGTCACCCGGGAGGAGGTGGCACAACATAGTTGACTGGTGGTGGTGATCTGCTGTGCCCTGTCAATAAGGATTCCAAGGTCGTGTCAGCATCCAGACTCAGTAGGAAGGACAGCCCTGATCGATTAGTGATGTCTGTCATGAGTGCCATAGTGGTGAGCAGTGGCACAGTCGCCATCCCTGGACTACTCACTATCTGAGATGTATTTATCATCCCTGGACTACTGCGTATCTCAGATGCCTTTTGATTCCACGGGACTGTTGTTTGGTAGAGGAAACAGGTGCATCAGATTCCAGAGGGCAAAACCATGACTGGGGCTGGATGTTACAGGGAGGATTTTCGGTTTAGAGCTATGTCAGAGGCAGGGTCTGTTAGGGGAGGGAGTGAGCTCTCCATTATTGGAAGGATTTAAACTGAGCCTGATGGGGGATTCCTGCTTAGGGGCACCCTGTGCAGGAAATTCCTATGATGCAGCCTGGGCAGCCCTCTTCTCTGTCTTGTGCTGAGGCTTACCACAGAGTCCAGCAGGACTATGAATTCTTCTGGAGGGAGCATAGCAGCCACTGCAGCTTTCACCACATCCTGACCCACGATGAAGCTGAACGGGGCGTTGTCCAGGGAGGGCACTGCCAGCGAAGCTGCGGAGTTATTGAACCACTTGGTCACCTTTCCCTGTGAGTCCAACAACTTGGCCTGAGGAGACAGAGCAGGGAGTGGCCTGATAATTTTAATTCTGCAGCTTACCCAGTAACAACCTAGAAGGAAATGACATCGTTTAGCCTGTTTCCTTTTTTTGCATTTGTTGCCAGGAAGCTTAGCCTGGAACTCAGGTGCCTGGCAACATCTACTCCATCTTTGCCCCTCGGATAATCTGTGACTTTTATTTTTTATACTAGACATCTTAGTTTTTTTCCCCATGCTTCAACTTCTCAGATACCTCCAACCCTTTGGATGGAGGGAAAATTAAAAACTGCAACAAAATGGATGAAACTATTTGATGCTGCAGTTTTCCAAAGGATCCACAGAAACTAGTCCAGGGGCCAGGCGTGGTGGCTCATGCTTGTAATCTTAGCACTTTGGGAGGCCGAAGTGGGAGGATCATTTGAGCCCAGGAGTAGGAGACCAGCCTGGGCAACATGGTGGAACCCCATCTCTACAAAAAACACAAAAAATTAGCCGGGCATGGTGGCAAGTGCCTACAGTTCCAGCTACTCAGGAGGCTGAGGTGAGAGGATTGCTTGAGCCCAGGAGGTCAAGGCTGCAGTGAGCTGTGATGGCACCACTGCACTCCAGCCTGGGTGACAGAGTGAGACTCAGTCTCAAAAAACAAAACAAAACAAACCTGGTCTGGGATTTATGCTACCAGGATGGTCTGGCCCTTCGGGGCATCCAGCCACAGCATGGCTGTGCAGCCCCAACATGGGACAGGGAGCTGACTGTTACTGGGCACTTCCCGTCTGCCAGGCACGCTGTGGTCTCATTTCATCCTCTCCTCAGTGGCCATTATTGCTGACATTTTGCAGACAAGGAAACTGAGGCTCAGGGAGGTGAAGGAACTTGCCCAAAGTCACACAGCCAGGGAGTCACAGAGCTGGGAGAGAAACTGAGGTCTGTGTTTCTTGGTCCTTGGCTTTTGTTTCAAGGTTGTCAGAGGTTTGGGGATTGGCAGGGACTTGCCTGAGAGAAAGGCTGAGGATCCAGTGTCCCCACTTGGGCCCCTGAGTGGGGAAACTGGGGGTGAGGGCAGATCTCCTGGGTGGAGGTTCTTTGGCTTTGGGGCTCTACTGGGTGGCTTTTCTCCCTTAGAATGGTTTGCATGGGACGTATTCAGCCTGCAGTGATTTTTCTAGGTCAGCCCATGTGTTGTAACGGTGACCAGGATTTTCTCTCCTAATACAGGCCCATGCTATCTGACTCCTGGTGGTCAGAGAAGGGCAGCGATGTCCCCGGTTCACCCTCAAGGTCCTGGGACACTCACCCCCAGGTAGAGCTGAATGGTGTCGCCCTTGATGGCAGGAGACAGAAGGTCAAACTCCAGACGGTCAGTGCTGAGGGAAATGGGCACTGCTCAGGGACAAGAAGAAAGTTCTGTGAGGGTGGAGGGCAGTACTGGAGGGGGAAGTTGGGGGGCTGCTTCCAGGTGGAGTGCACTGTTGCATGGGGGGCAGGTAGGGAGGAGTAGGTAATAATGATGTTGATAATATGATGCAAACAGTGATGACATTGACTGACATTTATTGAGCATCCACCAAGTGCCAGGCCTCTGCATGTCAGCTGGTTCATCTGCATGATAACCTTAGGAAGTAGGTCTTATTATTACCCCCTTTTACAGATGCGGAAACCAAGGCTGAGGAAAGTGAAATGACCTGTTTAAAGCCATACTATGGGAGCATGGGAACCCAGTCGGTTTTATGCCAAAGTCCCGGATTGGAACGACACTGAACTATTGTTTGTAACTCCACCGCCCCTACCAGACTAAAAGCCGCGTTCCCCCGCGCAGGAGGTTCTGGGTCTGGACACCCTATGAGCACCTGGATCTCAAGGCAGCTTAGGCTGGAAGTCAGAGGCCTGGTAACATCTACTCCGAAATCCAACTGGCTCCTCTGCTCCCCCAAAGATCTCGTGTTCGCGTCAGAATTCCCCACTTGGCCGCCAGGTGGCGGTGGCGAGTCACCTGCCCCGGTGTACGGCCGAGGACGGCGAGTGCTGGAGGAGCCAGGGACCCGTCGCCTACTGCTCCAGGGAGGGCTCCGGGCCCGTCCTCGGGACAGCGGAGGAGTCAGCTGGACTTCGGTTTGAGCCCCAGAGACCTTGATTGGTCTCTTCTTGCCTCTGAATCTGTTTCCTCGTCTTAAAATGAGGGTATAGTGCCCGCCAGGGCAGCATATGTACTAAAATCGTAAGGACACAGAGAAGATGAGCATGACTCCTGTAAAAATTATTTTTAAAAAAGAAAAAAGGAAAGAAACGGCGGTAGAATAGTAATTCCTGCCTCATGTATAGAACTGGCACCTAGTAACGGCTCAATCTGAATGACATCCGCTCGGAACTCGAGTCTTCCCTTATCACCAACCGCCTTTGTGAGTCTGGACAGTGACTTAATTGCTCGGAGCCTGTTTAATCACAGTGAAGGGGGTCATGACTGCTACCTCGCGGAGTTGTCTGGGGAGTCAGTGAGACGTGCCTACAAAACAGCCAGCGCGAGGGCGTGGCCCATGGCAGACGCCCTGTGGTGCTCAGTGCACGCTCCTCTCCCTTCTCCTCTCTGGAGCCTCTTCTGATCCCAAACAGCAGTCGGTAGACTTTTCTTCTTCCCTGCCAGTTTCCACTCTGGGGGCCTGAGCAAGACAGAGTTCTGATGTGGGGGCAGGAGCCTGTGTCCTCCCATATCCCCAGCTACGCTGGGGGAGGGAGAAATGACTTCCCTCCATTTTCGCCCTTCGAATCATCTCTGATTTTTATTTTTTAAACCAGATATCTCAGTTTTTAACCCATGCTTTAACTTCTCAGATACCTCAAACCCTTTGGATGGAGGGAAAATTTAAAACTGTAACAAGATGGGTAGAGCCATTATTTGATGCTGCAGTTTGCCAAAGGATCTGTAAAAACTAGTCCGGGGTTGCATGTGATGGCTCATGCTTGTAGTCTTAGCATCTTTTGTCTGTCCATCCATCAGTCCATCCATCCATCCATCCATCCATCCATCCATCCATCCATCCATCCATTTAGCATGCATTTGTAAGCACTTCTCTGTGCCAGGAGGAACACCTGCTATGTGCCCAGGACTTTCTTTTGGACTTTCATTCCTCACTAACAATCCTATGATGTAGGGATGGTTAAGCCCCATTTTATGGATGAGGAAACCGAGAATGAGGAGGTGAAGTAGTTTTCCCAAAGTCATGGAGCAAGTCAGGGGCAGAGCTGGGATTTGAACTTGGGGCATCTGCTGGCCTGACAATCCCACACATAGTAGGAGCTCATGAAGTCCTAGTCATGGCGAATTTCTGTCTGCACATCTTGGGCAGGGATCAACTGGTGCATGTCTCACCTGCCGCTGGGCCCGAGTTGCAGCTCAGGCCTGACTTGAGGAGACCTTCCCTTGGTGGAGTCAGGGTCTGGAGGCCAGCTCCATAGTAAAGGAAAAAGTGGGAGAGAGAGCAGAGCACCTACCCTTCACCAGCTGCAGGAGGTCTGCATACATGTCATTGAAGGAAGCCTCGATCACCGGACACAGCTGCAACAACATAAGCGAGGGGCTCCATCAGGGAGGGGCCAGAATGTGGCCCCACAGGAACCTGTGCCCGGCCCACCTGGCCTGAGTCCTCCTGCTGTGCCCACGGCCAGCCAGTTTCCATCCATGGGTTGAGGACTCATTTGTATGTTCACCCCAGCCTGCTGGGCCAGCTGGGACCTTTTACAGTGGTTTGTCCCTTGCCCTGCGCCCAGGGTGAGCTTGGCCTGCCAGAAGCCCTCCATCTCTGACTCCTTGTCTTGCTCACAAGAGTCTATGTTTTCCATGAGAGTGAAATGGAGGCCGGGCGCAATGGCTCATGCCTGTAATCCCAGCACTTTGGGAGGCCAAGGTGGGTGGATCGCTTGAGGCCAGGAGTTTGAGACCAGCCTGGCCAACATGGTGAAACTTCATCTCTACTAATGATACAAAAAGCCAGGCATGGTGATGCACTCCTGTAATCCCAGCTACTTGGTTGGCTGAAGCACGAGAATTGCTTGAACCTGGGAGGTGGAGGTTGCAGTGAACTGGGATCGTGTCACTGCACTCCAGCCTCGGTGACAGAGCAAAACTCTGCTTTAAAAGAAAAAAAAAGAGAGTTAAATGGAGAATTTGTTTATTCGTACAGCAAGTTGCTACTGAGTTCTTTCCACATGTCAAACTCTAGAACAGAGGCCAGCAAGGCAGACCTGACCAGACTCCTGGGCAATCTCTTTGTGCCCTTTGTGGCTTTCTAGCCAACACATCCCTTTGCTTACCAGGCACTTCTCTTCCTAAAATTGCCAGCAGTCCTCAACAGGGGGCGATTTTGTCCCCAAGGAGACATTTGGAAATTTCTAGAGACATTTTTAGTTGTCACAGCTTGGAAGGGATGAGGGTGTTACTGGCATCTAGTGGGTGAAGGCCAGGGATGCAGCTAAACATCCTACTGTGCACAGGACAGCCCCAACAAAGAATTCTCCAGCCCAAAATGTCAGTAGTGCCAAGGTTGAGAAACTCTGACCTAACCTAACCCTGTCCTGAGCTGTTCTACTTAGGTAGGTCAAACTTTTGACTCACTTTTCAGGGCAGTGCTCCAAGATTATTGAGGACATTTTTTGTCTTGTTGACCATCCCTTAATACTCTCGAGGAATGACAATGCATTTGAGAAATGTTAACTCCTATGAATAACTGTTCCCTGCTCCTTGCTGCATTGCCAATCTGGAGCCCAGAGACAATGGAAGACTCTGGGCTCAGAGACTCCCAGCAGGCACTGTCAGCGGAGCCTGTTTCTCACTGGAAAGGTGTCCCGGGAACCTCTGCATTTTATCCCACAATTCCCCATCCTTCATTTCTATCAGCAGGTCTCAACTCTGGCTACATAGTAGAGTCCTCTGGGATACTAGGACCCATCCAGACCAGTTACTTCTGAATCTGGGGTAGGGCCTAGCCATTTCATATTAGGTTGTGATGGCTCTGATGTACAACCAGGGTTGAGATCCATGGATTTACACTGAAAAAGATGTGAAAAATTGAAAGAAATGGTAAGGAGGAAGGGAAGGAAGGAAGGGGAAGGAGAAGGAAGGAAGGAAGGAAGGGGCGAAGGAAAGGAAGGAAGGGAAGGAGGGGAGGAAGGGGAAGGAAGGGAGGGAGGGAAAAGGAAGGAGGGAGAATTCCAGGAAGGGCGAAAGAAGAAAGGAGGTCCAAGGCACGAGGAACGGAAGAAGGACAGGAAGAGGAGGAACGGGAGAAGGAGAGTAAGAAGGAAAAATAATCCTACGAAGAAAGAAGGGGCTAGAGATAGCATAGGGAGCCAGGGAATAGTTACTTCATTTTCACTTCCTTCCTTCCTTCCCTCCTTCCCTCCTCTCTCCTCCTCTCCTTCTTTCTTCTTCTTTCTTTTTTTCTTTCTTTTTCTTCTTTCTTTCTTTCTTTTTCTTTCTTTCTTTCTTTCTTTCTTTCTTTCTGTCTTTCTGTCCTCACTCTCATATCAACCCAGGCTGGAGTGCAGTGGCGCAATCTCGGCTCACTGCAACCTCCACCTCCTGGGTTCAAGCGATTCTCCTGCCTCATCCTCCCCAATTCTCCTGCCTCATCCTCCCGAGTAACTGGGATTACAGGTGCCCACCACCATGTCCACCTAATTTTTGTATTTTTAGCAGAGATGGAGTTTCACCATGTTGGCCAGGCTGGTCTCAAGCTCCTGATCTCAGGTGATCCTCCTGCCTTGGCCTCCCAAAGTGCTGGGATTACAGGAGTGAGCCACCAGGACCAGCCTAGCCAGATTTTTTTCATGCGTCTTATGGAATACTCACAATTATATAAAGCAAGTCATTACATCATCCCCATTTTATTTGTTTATTTTAAATTACTATTATTATTTTTTGAGATAGAGTTTCTCTCTGTTGCCCATGCTGGAGTGCAGTGGTGTTATCTCAGCTCACTGCAACCTCTGCCTCCTGGGTTCAAGTGATTCTTCTGCCTCAGCCTCCCAAGTAGTTGGAATTACAGGTACGCACCACCGTGCCCAGCTAATTTTTGTATTTTTAGTAGAAATGGGGTTTCTCCATGTTGGTCAGGCTGGTCTCAAATTCCTGACCTCAGTTGATCTACTGGCCTTGGCCTCCCAAAGTGCTGGGATTACAGATGTGAGCCACTGCGTCTGGTCTCAACATTTTCTAAATGAGCTTCTACCAGACGTTCACCTCTTAAACGTACTGTGCCTTTTCTCTTCATGCCAAATAAAATATTCCTAAGACCATCATATCAAATCCAGTGAGTGCAGTGGATTTGCTGATGATAAATGGGATGCTGGCTTTCTCACTCTGTTCTTCCTGCTGAGCTTTTCACCATTAAAGACAGATACTGTGCAAGGAGCATTGTATAATTCTAAGTTTTTGTCATCTTTTCTTTTTTTTTTTATTTTTTTTTATTTTGAGACGGAGTCTCGCCCTATCGCCCAGGCTGGAGTGCAGTGGCCGGATCTCAGCTCACTGCAAGCTCCGCCTCCGGGGTTTACGCCATTCTCCTGCCTCAGCCTCCCGAGTAGCTGGGACTACAGGCGCCTGCCACCTCGCCCGGCTAGTTTTTTGTATTTTTTAGTAGAGACGGGGTTTCACGGTGTTAGCCAGGATGGTCTCGATCTCCTGACCTCGTGATCCACCCGCCTCGGCCTCCCAAAGTGCTGGGATTACAGGCTTGAGCCACCGCGCCCAGCCTTTTGTCATCTTTTCTAGTGGAAAATATATTTTTAACTATTAAAGTGTGATGCCAGATAAAATATGATTTTGCTGGAGGCTGGGAAGAAAATTTACAGCTGGGTCCTACTTTATGAAATTCCCACCTTAAAACAGATAAATAACATTATTCGAAGAAAAAAAATTTTTCTTTCTTACATAAGAAAATTCCAATTTTATGAAATTTTTCACTTTTGGACTCCCTTTAAAAAACTCCTTGGATATGTACCTTTGCTAACAGGTTGGAGTCTCAACATTCTAACTCTAACAAGCAATTGTCTTGCACTTTGATATCACACAATTCATTATATTCATTGTTCATTATATTCATTATATCACACAATTCATTAATTCATTATATTCACTTCCTGCCTTCTTATCTGTTCTCTCTCTGTCTCTCCCCATTCTCTTCCAAAAACGTACTGGAGAAAGGTAGCTTGAATTGGGCTGAATCAACATTGCTTCTGAAATTAACCTTTTAAGATCTTATTTGAGCTTTATTTAGTTTTTGATTATTCACCTATTTTTCCCTGGCCTCTTTAATATGTAGATATTTCGACTATTAAAATAATGGATCTTCCTTTGACTATACATGCTACTCTTAAGCTTTGGTAGTGCAGAAGCAGAAGTTGAAAATCATAACTCCAGCTTAATAGAGAAACAAACGTAATTGTATATTGTACAGTTGATGTATATTTCACAAAATAGAGATTAAATGATTTACTGTATTTTTATTGAAGGTAAGGACATGGAAACCAATTTGGAGAAAAATAAAAATCTCCATTTTTTTAAAGTACTCTTAATAAAGTCACATTGTTTGTATAAAGCATTGTGTTATTTATTTATTTAGTTTTTGAGACAGGGTCTTGCTGTGTTGCCCAGGCTGGAGTGCAGTGGCACAATTGTGACTCACTGCAGCCTCAACTTCCTAGCCTCAAGCGATCCTCCTGCCTCAGCCCCCCGAGTAGCTGGGACCACAGGGACACACCATCATGCCCAGCTATTCTAATGTTTTATTTTTTGTAGAGATGGAGTTTCTCTATGTTTTCCAGGTAAGTCTCAAATTCCTGGGCTCAAGTGATCCTCCTGCCTAGACCTCCCAAAGTGCTGAGATAACAGGCGTGAGCCTCTGGCCCTGGCCTAAAATACTGTTTTAAATATGGCTACTGTCATTTTAAAGTACTCTTAATAAAATCACATTATTTTAAAAAGGCTTTCCTGGAATGTTTTTGTAAATTATTAAATACAATGTACCTATTTGATAATTACAAGTATTGTATAATGACTTCGAAACATAGATCTGATTTAAAGGCTGACACCAAGAACAGCCTCTTAAAAATACTAGTGCATGTGGATGGAGGTGGGAAGGCAAGCTGCAAAAGATCAAAGTGCTCCTGGATGAAAGTAAAAGGATTATGGATATTTTTTTCCCCAAATTTTTTCAGTTATTACATTATGTTTTCAAAGAAAAAAGACACCCGGCACTGTGGCTCATGCCTATAATCCCAGCACTTTGGGAGGCTGAGGCAGGTGGATCACCTGAGGTCAGGAGTTTGAAACCAGCCTGGCCAACATGGCGAAAACGCTGTCTCTATTAAAAATATAAAAATTAGCCATGCCTGGTGGTGCTCGTCTGTCATCCCAACCACTTGGGAGGCTGAGGCATGAGAACTGCTTGAACTCAGGAGGTGGAGGTTGCAGTGAGCTGAGATTGCTCCACTGCTACTCCCGCCTGGGCAACAGAGCAAGAGCCTGTCTCAGAACAAACAAACAAAAACAAAACTCAAACAAAAAAGTCTTATTACAAGAAATATTAGCTATTTGACAAGGTGTTTTGACCCTAGATGGGGTGGCCCATTGTTAGGATCACATCTTGGAATTTACAGTGGAAATCACTGGTCAATGTGGATGAATTCAATTTACAAAGTTTTAGTATACCTGTGACAAATAGGGGCAACTAAAGTGAGGGTCACCGGTGTTTACTGACTCAGAAAAAAAATCCAAAAGGACCTGGTGGGTGGTGCAGCCCTGAAGACCATAGCCAGATTGATGTGTGACTGTGCCATGCTAGAGCCAGCTCGTACTAGCTTTTGAGAACCAACTGTTAAGTTTCCACAAATTTCTGAGCTGGGTGCTAAGCCCAGACATTGTGACAAATTAAATATATAAACTTACAATTAAATAAATTATGTTAAAGCAAATTTAATAAAGCTTAAAATGCATTGCTTCCTAATTATTTTGCTGTATTTTACTACTATCTATTACTCCTGAGGTCATGTTTATGTATCTGTTTAGTGGAAATATATGGCCGTGTGCTGTTGTACATCTTTTGCCAACTCTGTTCAGTGACATCACATTGGTCGCCTAAAATTGGCCCGGAAGGGAGTATTTCCACCAGGGAAATCCGCAAAAGCTACAAATCAGGGTTGCCTTCCCTCAACAACCCCTCCAGAGACAATTATTAAAAATTTATCAGCACGTCACTGTTCAAGGGCTCCTGGCTGACTTTTAGCAGTCCCATGACCTTGACCTCAACTGTCTGCCTGGGTCAATGGCCCACTCCACTCCATAACTCTTTGCTATCCTGTCCCAGATAATTCTTTCAGCAAAGCCCACCCAAGGAGACTCCCGTCAATTAGCACCAGCTTGCAGTTCCACCCAAGCCCCACAGGGGGCGCAATGTCCACCGGCCAGAGAGGCCCTGATTCCACTCACCTGGTTTTTCACTAGATTCGGCAGGGCTGGCACTAGGAGGTTCATCAACTCCTTAGCTAAGGCGTTCACCAGGAAGGAGAACCTTTCAGGGAAGAGAGCACAAGAGACATTAGGAAGGTGAGAGATGATCACCCCCTCCCCTCACTGAGTGAGTCCTCACTGAGACTCACTCAGGGGGAAGCTGAGTCTAGGTGAGGAAGGAACCTGCCCAAGGTCACAGGACGTGTTAGAGATGGGGCTGGGCTGGGAGTAGCCCCTAAGCCAGGTGTAGGCAGCAGCAAAGAGTTATCAGAAAGCAGCGGCTGGGTGTTGTCATTGGAACTTTATACTGGGCACTGGGATGATGGGGGCTGGCATTGCTCGCTGTCCTGCTAAGAAGGGAAGGGGGGTGCGCCATGTTTTTGGGCACCACCATGCCCGTGCACTGTTCTGAGTGCTTGATGGCTGTTGCCTGATCAGTTTTCTCACCACTGCCTGGAAGGTGTCATTACCTGCACTTTACAGGTGAGGAAAGTGAGACACAGGGCGGCCACTTGGCCACCATCACCCAGAGAGCAAATGAAGAGAATGCGTTGGCCTGACCCAATGACTTTGTTTTTGCCCCTGGCTCCACCTACACCTGCCCTGGGTGTTTGGAGTGGCTTCTAGGCCTCCACCTTCAAAGATTTGCCCCACCTTCTGGTGTCATGCCTGAAACCCACCATTGTTGCTTCCGACCTTGAGGTCCTGAACTTCCCTTGGCATCACAGATTCCCTGGAAGGAGCCCCAGATCAGGAATCAGGAGGGGATAAGCCCCTTTCTTTCTCTAGGCCTCAGTGTTCTCCATTTGTAAAATGGGGGAAATCCACCACCTGGCGTTCCTTCCAGGCAGAATGGGAGCCCAGCTGGCGGCCAGCGACACTCACTTATGCAGCAGTTGGATGCGCAGGCTCTCATGGCTGGTGGCACAGTCACTGAGGACCAGGCGGGTGGGACCACTTGCACTGGTGTCCATGCGGACGATGGCTTGGGCCTCAGTCTCCATGTGGAATTCCACGATGGTCTTGACCAGGGGCCTGGTGGGTGGAGGCACCTGACCATGTGAGCACCAGGCAAGCTCAGGCTGGAGCAACCCTGCCGTCCATCTCTGTCTTCCAGCCCTCACCTCCTTCCTCAGTCTCCTTTGCTGTTTCTCCTCATCTCCACCCAGCTTCACCCCAGCATGTCCCAGGCTCAGTTTTCAGATTCCTCTTTGGTTGAAACCTCTTTCATCTGCTGACAACTTCCAAACTTACCCCCAGCCCCCTACTCCGAAGTCTCATGGGCTTCTCAAGTTTAGCGCATGCAACACTGGACTGGCTCTTCCCCATACCTGCTCCTCTCATGGCCTTGCCTGTCTTGGTTACTGACTACTCCATCGTGCCAGGGGTGTAGGCAGAACTCTTGGAGTCATCCTTGACTTCCCTCTCTCTCCCCCCGCATACACACACATATTCAGTTTCCCGGGATATCCTGGTGTCCCCACCTACCTCCAAAACATATCCAGAATCCAATCAACTTCTCAGCACCTTCCTGCCCCAAACCCTGGTCTAAGCCATCATTGTCTCTCCTGAATTGTTGCAGTAGCTTTGGGATAGCCTTCCTGTCTCCACTCTTGCCCCCAGAAAGTCTTTTTTCCCCACAGCAGCCAGGAGTCTTTAAAAATGTTAAAGCACAGCATATTCCTCCTCTGCTCAGTATCCTCCCTGGCTCCCATCTTACTGAGCAAAAGTCAAGTCCTTATCTTCTTCCAAGAGGCCTTGCATGATCTGGCCTCGGCTGCCTGCCGGCCTCATCTCCCACCATGCCCCCTCTCTCTTTCCCCTGTCTTTGCCTTTATTTGAGCAAGGCAAGTTCATTGCTGCCACAGGGCCTCTGCACTTGCTCTTCTCTCTGCTCGGAGCTCTCTTTTCCAGACATCTGCATGGTGGGGGAGGGGGAACGAGCAGATGAGCCTATCAAGCCTACTGTACTTGATGGAGGGGTCACTCACGTGTTGAATCCGGCCACCATGTCCAGGGGGATCTTGACTAGCATCTCCTGGTCATTGGCCGAGGGCTTCACCTGCAGCTGGAGGATGTTAGCTGTGGTGACCTTGAGCCTGGATAGGGTTTAGGAGAGATCAGAATCATGCCTCCCACTCATTGTTCCCAAACTCACTCCCTCTCTATCTTTCCTGTCTTCCTGGGGTGCCTAGACAGCAGCGAGACCCTAGTCCTACCCACTGACTCCTCTCCAGATAGTCTTGCCTCCATCCCTCCCCTCCAGTCCTGCTCACAATGCTATCGTGGTGCCTTCTCTTCTAGGTGGTGACTCCCAGCTCCTTGAGCTGACTCATAAGACCCTCTGTGACCTGACCCTGCTGATCCCTTACTCCTAGTCTTGAGGTTTGAGCTCTAGCCATTCTGACCGACTGTCACTTCTCCATGCCTTTGCCCAGGCTGATTCCTCTACCTGGATGCCATTTGCTTCTTGTCTCCTGGTGAGTGTTGAGTCATCGGCTCAACTGTCACCTCCAGTGAGAAACATCACCTCATCCCTTCCCTGTGCCACCCCAGACAACCTTGCTCTGGGTATTTTTTTGAGACAGAGTCCCGCTCTTGTCGCCCAGGCTGGAATGCAACGGTGCCATCTTGACTCACTGCAACTTCCACTTCCCAGGTTCAAGCGATTGTTCTGCCTCAACCTCCTGAGTAGCTAGGATTACAGGCTTCTGCCACCATGTCCGGCTAATTTTTGTATTTTTAGTAGAGATGGGGTTTTGCCACATTGGCCAGGCTGGTCTCGAACTCCTAACCTCAGGTGATCTGCCCACCTTGGCCTCCCAAAGTGCTGGGATTATAGGCTTGAGCCACCGTTCCTGGCTTTGCTCTGGGGTTGTTGCATTAGGGTTCCTGCGTCACTGTCTTATGGTTCTTGTTAACTATTCTGGGAGCTTCTTGAAGGAGGGGCTTTGTTTGATCTATTCTTTGTGATCTGACACAGGCCAATGCTTGCAGACTGGTTGACTGAGCATGCAGAGTGTGTCCCAGGCAGAAAGGGGCTAGCTCCTGGTGTGGTCCCGCTTCACTCACCAGATGATGTACTTCAGGACGGTGTTCACCAGGCTGCCCAGCACAGGGATGCCTCCGGCTGGCTGTTCCCGTATGGCACCAAGCAGTGGCAGCCGCTGCAGGATGCTGGTGGCATTGTGGTCCTTCAGCTCCTGTGTCAGCTCTGGAGGCAGACCCCAGGGATTAGGGCTCAGGAGGAGGGGCAAGAAGGAAGGCTTGGTGGAGGCTCCAGGCTGGGAAGGGGTATCACTCGAGGCTGCCCGAGGTAAGGCGAGGGTGTAGCCATCTCTACTATGGTAGAGGTCAGGACCAGCCTGTCAGTCCCCACTGTGTAGATGTAGCCTTGAGGACAGTAGCCCAGATGGGTCATTTTCACATCAGGAGTGAGGCTGGGACCATTCACACCCCTGAGCATTGCCAGCCTCTGTGGGGATTGTTGGCCACTACACCCAGCACCTGGACCTGCACTCATCCCCTTAGCCAGTTGCAAGCACTTCTAGGGCCAAGAGGCAGGGAACCCTCAAAACCCTGTTTGGGGCTGTTTTGCTGCCAAAGCACACTTGTTAACAATTGTCTGGCATCCATATCCTATGCATATGTGGTCCAAAAAGCCTCACATGCTGAACAGAGGAAAGATGAGCCAAGACAGAGGCATAGGGGGTCAGGAGCCCTGGATTCTTGTCCCAGCCAACTTTTTGTGAGCAGCTGGAGCCCATCTGGCTCCTGTGCAGAGCAGGTCAGAAGTGCTGGAGAGCTGATGCCCCAGGAGCTGACTTCAGCCAGTGATTGGTGAGAGTTGGTGTATCAATACCTCAGCTCCCACACCCCTCAGGCAGGATGGCTCAGATGTGTGTCCCTCATTGTGTTTCAGAGCTCCTGTGTTATAGCCTCCTAGCTGCAAATCCACCCACTTTGCCTGCTCTGTGATAATGGAACTGGGCCCTGTGAATATTTCTTTTTTGCCATTTGGCACAGTGTTAAGCCCTTTCAGTGGAGACTCTGGAGGGGAATGGGGGAGGAAGGGGATTCCCTTCATGGCCCTGGTGTGCTCCTCTTGCCAGGTTCCTATGGTGTCACTGCCCAGTGGCTTTTGCTGAGTGACTTCTGCAGGCACCCTGGCTAGCTTCTAGGCGGTTCCCCAGAGATAGCTTCCCTGTGAGTTAACAGCATTCCCCTTCCTCCAGGGGCAGCTTCCCAGATAATTTTATTGGCTCCCTGGCAGATAGTTCTCCACCCACTAGCCTCAGTTTGCCAACTGTGGACCAGCTCTGGCCTGGGACAAGGCAGCAAACTTCTCCACCACACAGTGGACTTTAACCACACCCTCTACAATGAGGGCTGGGGAGGACTGTCTACCTCTGAGCTTGCTCTGTCCTTGGCTACCCCCTCCATCCCTAGGTTATCCTTTAGAGCTCTCTTTTCCCTCTTAGCCAATTCCCCATTCCTCCAATCCCCTGGTAATACTTCTTTACATTAAACTTACCTGTTGGGATTACTGTGTGGTTTCTGTCTCATGATTGGCCCTAACAGATGCAGTTGTTAGGCAGGACTGAGCTCCAGTCACCACAGTGGTAACTGGCTTGGACATGCACCCCTCATGGGATGCCTTCCCTTCCCTGCCTTGCCTCCCCACGCTCCTGTAGGTGTTTCTGGGATCACCTTCAAAACCAACCACTTGTACACAACTCCTTTTAGGAGAGCCTAAAGCATGGTTGTTCCTCTCTAAGTTCCTTCTGGCTGAAATTCCACACGCTTGAGTTTCACGGTGTGGATCCAGGCCACCTCTGCCTCCCTCCAACCTCTCAGAGCTCTCTGCTTCCTATCCTTACTTGGGAATCCATCTTCTGGTTACAGAGCCTGTTGGTCCCACAGGACCTGCCCCTGCCTCTGCCCCTCTGGCCATGACCCAGGCCTCTAGTCCCCCCGAATCCAGGGGTCTGTCCTCTAAGTGTTCAGGTGGCCTCCAGAGCTGACAGGTGACAGATGAGACTTTAGAGCAGTGGTTCTCCACTGGGATGATTTTGTCCCCTAAGAGACATTTGTCAGTGTCTGGAGACCTTTTTGGTTGTCACAGTTGGGTTAGGGATGCTGTTAAACATCCTAAAGTGACCAGGACACCCCCCATCATAAATAGTTGTTTGGCCCACAACGTCAGAAGTGCTGAGGTTGAGAAGCATGGCCATAGCATTCATAAAGCTCTAGTCAATTCCAATGACCCAGTGAAGAAGGCCCTCTTATTTGTGTCCCGAGAAGGAAGCTGAGACTCAGGGACTGGCCCAGTGCCCCAGAGCTGGAGAGTGATACACTGTGCCTGGGACCCAGGCTGCCACACTTGCAGTCAAGGGTCTCTGCTCTGGGGAGGAGGAGCACACTGGGTCTAACTAAGAGGGGGTGTTCTGACGATGAGATTTCAGGCGAGGGCAGTGGGAGAGGCAGCTGCGTCACTGCACACAGTGGCCGCATTCCCCTTCTGCAGGCTGTGGAAACTCAGGGTTTTGGGATTGTGGAATTTAAGAAGGGGTTCTTGGAATCGTGGATTCTTGAGATCACAGACTCTCCAGACCTTTACAACTCACCACTCATGTTCACCCACGTCCTGGGATCTCAGCCATGCCTTGCACATCCCCCATGATGAGGAACTGTCTCCCTCCTTTGGGAAGCGGCCCCACCTACCCCCTTGTGTTATGGCAGCCAGGTCCGAAGGGACAAAACTTACTGTCTTTGATGACTTTTGGTCCGAGGATGAGAACTGCAGTGGGGCTGAGGGTGGCTTGAATCAAGGTGGTTGCCAGCAAACCACAGAGAAGGGTGAAGGTCCACGGGCCGGCCATCTTCCCAGGTGTCAGAGAGCAGCAAGTGCTGGATGCCAGACCTGGGGTGAGCACAGAGGACCCTGAGGCAGAGAGGCCAAGGGCAGGCCCATGATGCCCAGTGACCTGGGGCACGGTGTCCAGGAGAGGCTGTTTAGTGCAGTGTTTAACTGCCTGGGCTAGTTGTGTGGCCTTAGGCAATCAACATAACCTCTTTGTGCCTCAGTTTTCTTATCGGAAAAATGGGGATAATGATCCCAACTTCACAGAGTTGAGGGATTAAATGAGTTAATATCTGGAAAGCATTTAGCACCGTGTCTTTCACATGGTAAGCACTTGGAATGTATTAGCCATTTTCTTACAGAAAATCCAGCAACAGTACTCAGAACAAAGAACTTCTGCTTCCTGTGTCCACCACACCTCAGTCTGACACTTAAAACCCTTTATGGTTCACCCTCCGCTGACCTCACCTCCTGCTTTCTCTCCCCTTGTTCTAGCAAGTTCCAAGCAGTTGGAAGGTCTCAGAACATACTCTGTTCTCTCCTGCGTCTGTGCCTTTGCTCTTGCTGTTCCTTGCTTCCTGGAATGCTTTTCTCCTCCCATATCTCCCTGATGAACTCCTATTCATCCTTTAAAACCCTGCCAAGATTTTTCACTTTCCCTATAAAGCTTCCCCTGTCCTGCAGACAGGGACTCTGGACCACACTTGGAGAAATGTTGTCCTGGGGCCCAGGACATGAAGGTTGGAGGTAGGAAGGAAATGAGGAGCCAGGTAGGACTCAAAGTTGTGAAAAAGCTGTTTGCTTAATCTGCAATACTAAGGGGGTTGGAGAGGGACTGGATGGCTTCTTCGAGCCAGGGAAAGAAAGTCAGAGAGAGAGAGACAGAGAGAGAGAGAGAGAGAGAAAGGACCATGTGGCTCACGCCAGGGAGAGGAGCTTGGGGGTATTCTGGCCCCTTGGCTGCTCTGTCCCCTCCCTCCACAGGGGTGGGGCATCAACACCTGTAACCCAGTCCCAAGTTTTCCAGCTCGCACCCTGGCTCTGCCTGCCAGCCCCCCATGGAAGCGCCTGCCCCTGTGGACTGTCTGCTTGGAGGGAGGGGAGACACTGCAGAGATATGAGGCCCTCGCTTGGTTTAGCATGTGGGTTTCTCGTTGCCAAAGACAAATGTGGCATCCGGATGACATGTGTCTCCTGTGCCCTGGAGCAGTGTGAGCTCTTCTGAGACCCTTGCAATAATGATTCAGCTTCTGCCTCCCTGACCAAGCTGTGAGCTCTGGGAGGGAGGTATGGGTCTGCCTGCTCCCTGCTGTGCCCCTGGCATCCAGTATAATATTTGTCATAGAGCAGGTGCTTAATAAATGGCTGCTGAATAAATACACAGCCTCTGGAAGTCCCGAAAAAATTGGAAATCTGAGCCTGCTAAGCTGAAAAGGTTAGTGTTAGGAGGCCTGAGGGTGGAGAGGAAAATATTATTGGCTTGGCAGCCATATGAACCCTAGTTGGAGGCCGGCCTCTAACACTTGCTCTGTGATCTTCAACAAATGACTTACCCTTTCTGTAAAATGGGGAATAATTACAGTACTTATGTCACAGGCTTTTTGGGAAGATTAAATGAGACAATCTATTTGTGGCCTGGCATGGCCAAGTGGTCAGTAAATGGTAGCTTCCACGATGGTTACCACAGGTATTATCACTAATGTTGGAGTCAGAAGGAGAAATCTTGCAGCCAAAGCCAGAAGACAGAGCTGAACCCCCGCATCAAGGCGCCCCTGTGGCCCCACTCCATATTTTTCTCGCAAATAC
This sequence comes from Rhinopithecus roxellana, assembly GCF_007565055.1. Classification (NCBI taxonomy): domain Eukaryota; kingdom Metazoa; phylum Chordata; class Mammalia; order Primates; family Cercopithecidae; genus Rhinopithecus; species Rhinopithecus roxellana. Next base: position 105,567,507 of record NC_044561.1, on the reverse strand, counting down.
CTTGACTCTGTCTGTCCTGCATTATCTGTACACACTGCTTAGTCCTCTTTGGATCAGAGGAACCCAGGGACCCATGAGGATGGTAGCATCCCCATTTCCCTCCTGTGGAAAAGCCTCTCCTCCCCCAGATCCAGGCACCACACACGCCCTGTCATGTGGCACCTGCTCTCCCGGCCTTTGCTTCTGCTAGTTCCCCTTCGTGGAATATCTCACTCTCTTCCTTTGCCCAGTCACCTTCTACTTGGCTTTGCAACCAACACATCACCTCTTCCAGGAACCCTTCTTTGACTGTCCTCCACTCCCATGTCGCTGGGTCTTCCTTGGGCTCCACATTGTCCTACACTGGGAGTTCTTTGAGGGACAGAGTCTGCGTCTCATGCTTCTTTTGTCCCAGCACCACTGCAGCACAACTGGGCACAGAGCAACAGGTATGTGCAGAGTGGGTTTATGTCACTAGGACGAGGTCAGGAAAAGACTCAGCCAGCCCCATCCCTTCGTCACTGCCCTTTGGTCCTCTGGGCGAGGGAGCTGGGCATCTCTCTACACCTGGCCCTGACCCTCAGCAGATCCTGACTCACCGAGGGCCCTTCACTGAGGGCGAGCCTCCCCTGTACTCCTGACCTGACCCCAACAGGTATCTCTAGCTCAGAACCTTCCTGGCAACTTCGGCTTTCAACCCCTTCCCTACTTTTACCTGGGCACGCTGGAGTCCTCGGCCCGCTCCTCTCCTCTCCCAGGAGTTGGGTCTGGAAGTCCAACCTTATATCCTGCACACCCCAGCACAGACTTTGTCTTTGGGCAGAGACCTCAGACCGGGCCAAGGTCTCCAAGGTAAATATTTGTGGCTTCTGGTGAACCACAGCCCCGCCCGGAGGCAGCCTTGGGACTCCAGCTTCCTGAGGTTTGGAGAAAGGAAGGTCCAGGCTGAGAGAAGCACAGTGCATATAGCAGAATAAGCACTCCGTAAATGTGAGTGGCCATTGCTGTTAATATTATTATTGCTTATAATAGGATGAGCCTTTGTAGAGGGATTACAACAATTGTTTAGTCCAGATAATCAAATTGGGAAAAGGAAGGAGTAGCCTTACCCACCCCTTACTCCTAAATGCATCAGAGATACACATTTCCATCCATTAATTCACCCAGGAGAATAGATTTGAATCCTATTTTTGCCACTGCTTTGCTGTGTGCCCTTGGGCAAGGTACTTCACTTCTCTGGGCCCCAGTGACCTCATCTGTAGTATGGGGATAATAGTAGCTCCTCCTTATAGGTTGCTAAGAGCATGAGCTGAAGTGAATGCCTACACAGCGCTTAGCATGGGCTTTCATTTCATTCGTTCGTTCATTCATTCATTCATTCATTCATTCATTCATTCATTCATTTCTTCATTCATTCTTTCCACAGCAATTGGAATTGCTCTACCTTGTCTGCATCTTTAGGAACCTCCATGAGCACCTGTGGACCAAAAGAATAAGGAGGGATGACCATGAACCGAAAGGACAAATGTCAGAGCCCAGCAGGACCCTGTCATCCACCACCTGGGCCCAGACCTTGGCTCATGCGGCCTGCACAGTCACCCAGAGGTGGATGTCAGCAGCCTTAATGTTACAGAGGGCACCTGAGGCTCGGAGAGGCGACTGACTTGCTCAAGGTCACATGACCGGGGATTCCAGCTTTGGGACCTGAGCCCGATCATCTAGTCCAGACCGGACCCTCTTCATGGCCACACTGCCTTTCCCCAGAGACTTCAACTTAGCACTGGAGGCAATGGCGACACCAACATGGTTCTTGATGTCATCTGGGGAATTATCCTTGCTACCTGGTTTCGGTCTAGAAGCATGGAATTGTGGTTTAGAGCTGGGGTGGCCATTGTTGAATCCTGTCTCCATCTGCAGTGGACAAGACAGGGAAAGCAAGTGTCCTGAGGTCACAAAGTATGTGGCCAGGCCCTGGTTGGTCTCCTCTTCCTGCTTTTTGACAAGAAGAACAAGGTGAAGAGCGTTTGCTGTCCGGCCATGTTTGCAAACACACCAAAAGCCCTGAACACCTAAAGGTGAAGTGTTTCGAGAGAGCTCCCGGGAGGACCCTGCCAATCCCTTGGGCACATCTCCAGAGAGGCAAATGCCCCTGCTTGGCTTCCCAGCTGGCCATGCCCACTGCCCGTGGACAATGCCCCTCTGTGGGGTGCTGGGGCTCAGTGCCAGGGCCTGGGACCACATCAGCTCCTGCTTCCTGCCACGTGCTGGGACAGCAAGGCTGGCTGCATCTCTGCAGGCCCATGGGCCCCAGACCCCACACCTGCCCTCAGTACCGCGTGGCCCCTCCTCAGGCTGCTGGGGTCTCTTGGCCTTGGCTCCACCTCTCTTCAGCTCCCAGGTCTTTGCTTGTGCTGTGTCCTCTTTCTGGAGTACCGTCTTCACCCCTCTGAAAAGTGAATCATGCCCTGTCTGGGAAGAAGCGCAGGAGGGCAGGAGGAAGCCTGTGGAGGCTGACAGACACGGCTCAGATTCCTGCTCCTGTACTGACAGCCATCAGCCTTGGGAAAATTGCTGCTTCTCTATGAGACTGTCTCCTCCACTGTAAAATGGGGCTATTCTGAGGGTCTCATAAGGTCATGAGAAATGCTTGGAACATCAGAGAATTCAGCAAGTGGTAAATCCATGCCTGTAATCCTGGCACTTTGGGAGGCCGATACCGGTGGATCACCTGTGCTCAGTAGTTTGAGATCAGCCTGGTCAACATGGTGAAACCCCGTCTCTACTAAAAATATTTAAAAAAGAAAAATTAGACAGGCATGGTGGCATGCGCCTATAGACCTAGCTACTCGGAAGGCTGAGGCAGGAGAATCACCGAACCCAGGAGGGTGAGGTTACAGTGAGCCGAGATCGCGCCGCTGCACTCCCGCCCGAGTGACAGAGCAAGACTCTGTCTCACACACACAAAAAAGAAGGCAACATCTGCATAAAGCTGCCTGACTGCTGCTCCACCTGGCCCGGATGTCCTCTTCCCAGCATGTTTGGCTGCTGGCCCCCTTTCAGTCCTCATCTCTCTCTACTTCATCCCTCCCTCTTCTCACTCCCACCCCAGGGCCTGTGCACGCGCTGGCCTTCTCCCAGGAGTGCTCTCCTTCCAGCTCTCATTCTGGCTTCTTCTTATTCACCAAGTCTCAGCTTCCGTGTTGCCTCCTTGGGGGGACAAGGGGGCCACCCTGTCTAAGGCAGGGCTCTTTTTGCTGCACACTGAGGGTGTCCTTACTAGCATTTACTGGAACTGAGTCTGAAAACTGGAGTGTTGCTCTAGGCACCATGATTTCCCAGACGCTGTATACCAGGGAGAGGGCCTGGGCCACAGCTCAAGCAGTGGCTGAAAACCAGTTGCAGAGCTCCTGGGCCTCTCACGCAGGGGCCCTGACCCACATTAAGGAAACAAAAGGGCCAAGAAGGGACAGGAAGGTCGCAGAGGTATTTCTTGGAAGATAGCTGTGGTCCCTCCTTCTCTCCCAGGGAGAAGGGCAGGAGGTGTTTGGGCCTCATTGCAGGCCTAGCAGGAAGGACCTTTTTGGGGACCACTTGGGGGCTTGAGGGTTGTGTCCCCCGGAGTTGGGGCTTGCAATGGACTGGGTTGTGTCTCCTGATGAGCTGAAGTCATGTTGGGCAAAGTGACTTCTGTAAGTGAAAAATTACTGCTATCTGTTTCCTCTGGGCAGGGTCAAAGCACGCGCGCGCGCGTGTGTGTGTGTGTGTGTGTGTGTCTGTGTTTGTTTTCTTAGGGCCAGGTGTGGATCCTGCAAGATGGAGTTCAGTCTAGGGCTGCTTGAAGTCCTTCCTAGTATCACCACCTGGAGAGGATGCTAGGCAACCAGGGGCTGGGAGTGGCTGGGGTGGCCTGCTGGACAGTTACATTGAAGGGGCTCTGCCCTGGTGTGGGGGGTGCAGCTCAAGAAGCCCCACAGGGAGGTAAGAATACCTCCTTGAAGGTGCTGACAAGACTTGGCTGTCAACATTTTTTGGGCTCCCCAGAGAGTTGGGAGCTACTTGGCAACAATATCTGTCAAAGGAAAATTCTCCTGCCCCTTTTCTTCCTTCTGGATTGGGGGTGGGGGGGCGGGGAGAGAGAGAGAGAGAGAGAGAGAGCGAGCGCAGGAAGGAGAGGGAAGTGCAGGGAGAGAACACACACCTCCTCTGCCCTTTCCACTAAGCCCATCCACAGAAGCCTCGGTTAGGGGTGGGGAGATAATTTGATCAAAGCTGGGTGCTCAGACGCAGCAAGATGGCAGAGTGGAAAAGATCATCTCCATTCTACAGATCACCAAACTGAGGCCAAGAGAGGAGAGAATAGGGGTTTTATCCTCCCATTTTCCAGATGAAGTAGGTCTTGGAGAAGGGAATTGACTTGCCCGAGGTCCCACAACCATAAAGCAGAGGGCCAGGACTGGGACCCGTTTCCGTCTGAAGTGAGAGCCCACGCCCTGCGCACTGGCCCAGCCTGCCCGACCATCTCCAGCCGGAATGAGGGCCCAGCTCTCCTGGGAAGACTGCAGTCATGCGGAAAACCAGAGAGAGTTTCTGATGACGCGGACAGATGGAAATCAGAGGCCTTGCCAACTGTCACTGGCTCGAAAGAAACAAGGAAAGCAAGAATTCAAGCCACTCCTGAAGAAGCTCAGGTCCTCAGTTGTTGGCACCAAAGATGCTCCACCAGCATGGTAGAAGAATTTTCTCTTGTGCCAGTTTCAGCTGCCTGGTGACGGCTCTTGAAGCTCTCAAGGGTCTGGGCTCAGCAGAAGACAGTGTGGTGATTGATTAACAATGTTGGCCGTGAGCAGACACAGATGCTTCATCCTTGCTACATCCCCCCAGCATCCTTGTTAGAGATTATGGATTTTCTTGCAAAATATTAAAGATAATGGAGTGGTGAGAAAATCCCTAGATGACATGGAGTTTGTTACTACCTTTGGGATGATTTTGGATAAGTCGGTTCTCTCTGGGCCTCAGTCTCCCCAGCTGTAGAATAAAGATGTTGGGCTCCATGATGCTGTGGCCAGGCTGGTTGTGATGACCTTTGCTTACAGCGGAGGGGGCTCAGTTCTTATGCAGTGAGGACTGGGCTGTTTCTGACGTCAAGTATGTTGTTAGGAAGATCATCCCCATTGACCCAGGGTCAGTGGAGGTTCTGCCAATGGAACTGGCTAGTGGTTTGAGCACAGAGAACTGTGAGGATGCTCACTGCAGCATTACCTGGAATTGGGACCCGCCTTAACATCCAGTGATGGGATTTATTAAATAAACAGTGGGCCACCAGGCAGCCGTCACAAAACAATGCAGACAAACCAACGGAAGTAAGTGAAAAGGGAAACCGTTTCTTCTATTTTTTAGCAGACAATTTCTTTTTCTAGAAAAAAATACTGGAAGGAAATGCATCAACAGTACGTGTTTCTTGGTGGTGTGATCACAGGTGACTTTCACCATCTTCTTGGTATTTTTCAGAATTAAAAAAAATGTTTACACTAAATACATGTATTGGATATGTAAACAACCCCACTAAATGGCTTGAAAATGAGTCAATAAAGGTTGGGCATAGGACAAGGGAGTGGAGGAAACCTCATTCCTTTCCCAATGCCCGACCCACAGCCCCCACCAGCCTGGGACTCTGAGGAATTACTGCAATGCCATTACTGATAGCAGCAACAAAAGCCCAGTCATGCCGGTCCCGGAACCACCAGGAAAGAAATAAAGAAATCATTACTGGAACCTCACAACATAATCCCTCTTTTGTGGGACAGGAATAGATCAAATTCAGTGCAAATGAACCCTGGCTAAGCGAGAAGCTGTCCTAGTTCCCGGGGTGGTGAGGGGGTGGGAGACAAAGACCAGATCTTTGCCCTTGTGGGGCTCACAGTCCAGTTGACGAAGGTGTGCCGGGTGACCCAACAGAGGCGGATGCAGGCAGCATGCTGAGTGCTGGGATTTTCATCCATGTGGGCAGAAAGTGTGTAGGCTCAGAGCTCTAGGAACAGGAACCTAGGTAGGGTGATGTGCTGCTTTCACAGCCATGAGCCTTGGCCAAGTGTGCAAAGCACCAGGATAGAGGTGACACAGGGATTGTTATTAGGGCCAGACAAGCAATCCAAATGCCAGGGTGCAGACAGGCTGGGCTTAATAAGGTCAGCACAGGTCAAGTATGTCAAACAGTTAGAACAGTGGCAAACACAGGTAGCGTGGTCAGCGCTGAGAGAGAGGGAGGCTGGCACCCGCCTCGTGTGTGACAGTTGTTGGCAGCTCGGTGGGGCCCAGAAGGGGATACCCTGCCTTACTGGGGAGGGGAAAAATGATTTCTTTCTTTCTTTCCTGGTTGTTCTGGGACTGGCATGACTGGGCTTTGGTTGCTGTTATCAGCAATGGCATCACAATGCTTCCCTGGGGAATCATTCAGAGAAGGCTTCCTGGAAGAGGTGACATTTGATCTGGGCTTAAGGGATAGGGATGTGTTAGGAGGGGAGGGCATTCCAGAGTGGGGGCCTTGCAGGGGCAAAGGAAGGAGGGTGGGTTTTGGAAAGGTGTCTGGGAGCTTGTCTGAGTCGCGTGAAGGGGAAGGGAGTGGGATGAGTGGCAGGGAAGGTGGGCTGGGGATGTTCTCATCAGGAACCAGAACCGGCGGCTGGAGGTGAGATGGGATTGGGATGGGAATGGAGCACAAGCAGGTCTGGGGTCCTGAGGCCCTCAGTGGCTCCCAGAATGCTGCGGGCTGCATGGAGCCTCCCCCCCAGGCAGGAGACAGTGTGCTCAGATCCTCAGCCTCGGGTAGCCTGCTGTCTTCACTGTCTGGCTTTCCCAGAGGTCTCTGTCTTGCTCTTGCCATCCCCTTCTCTTTCTGTCTCTCCTTCCCTCGTCCCCGGCCTGTCCCTGTCCTGTCTCTCTAACCCCCACCCCCCCCACCCCCGCCCATCTCTTGGGTGCTTTCCGAAGCTCAGGAGGGAGCTGTGGGTCCTGTGGAGAGCGCACCGGGACACACTACGAGGTGACCCGCCCCTACTGTGTGGCCTCAGGCAAATGTCCTCACCTCTGTGCCTGTAGTCTGGGCCTGGCAAAAGGGGCTCTGGGCCCCAGCTGTCAGCCCATGCTGTGCCTGGCCTTGACATAGAAACCACCCAATCAGATGAGCAGGTCCTCTTTCCAGGCCCTGCTCTGAGCATGGTGTTATCTCACTTTGCCTTCACAGCAGCAGTGCTGCAGGGAACAGGAGCTGGGACTCACAGTGCGCTCACTTGGACTCACAGCACGCTCACTTAAAGCGGAGCTGGGAACCCCAGAAGCAGCTCTTGACACTGGGATTTCTATGACTGGTATTGCAGTTGCTCTGATTGATATTGTGTTGTGTTATCCAGCTGTAACTAGATAAAGGAAGACAGGAAGGTGTGGCTTACAAAGTTCAGCTGTTGTGAGAACTCTCCCATAGCAGTGGCTACCTGTCCTTGAAAATGGTGTGGCTATGTGAGTGGGGGGCTTGGGAAATGGGCAGGTTCCTGGGATATAGGGGTCCCTGGGAGATGGAGAATCACTGGACCAGGCCTCTGGGGGCAGCTGAGTCCCTCAAGTTGGGAGCCTCAATTTGGGGTGCTCGGAGGTATAGCCTCATCTCCCCTCAAATGGCCATCCTTGGAGATGGATTCTTGGGGCAGCCCCCACCCCCACCCCATCTCCAGTCTCTCTAGGTCAGGAGGGCGGGAGAGGTTCCACTAGCAGCCCAGGGCAGGACCAGGGAGGCTGGAGCTCAGGCTAGAGCCTGAGACTTTGCTATGTTGCGGGGCTTGTATGATTTCAGGGGTCAGTCCCCCAGTATTTCTCTCCCAGCCCTCTCATTTTCTTTAGTAATTCAAGACTGGTGTATCAGAGAGATGCAGTCAGCTAGCAGGTCAGTCAGTCAGTCAACAAACGCACATTACATACCCTCTGCGTGGACACAGAGTTGGGTGCCTTGGATATAGCAGGGAGTACACAGATCAGCTCCTGCCCTCCTGGGGCTCACAGTATTCTGGGGAGACAGAGACAGAGGGAGAGCAAGAAACAGACAAATAAATATACAGTCACAGTGTGCAATTATCTCAGTCATGAGGATGCTGAAAAACAATAAGAACATGTGTAGGATCCTGAAACGACACCATCAGAGGCTCATGAGAGGTTCAGCCTCCTGGCAACACCCTGGATGCCTTCCCCCAACCAACACCCAACACCCCTGCCCCCCACTTCCCACACATACCATGTGACCCTGCCTCTTTTCATCTTCCACACATTTGACTTTGGAACACAGTTTTTGGGGCCAACAATGTATGAAAGGAAGGGAGCTTTATGAAATATAGAACATAAATAGCCCCACTATTTCTTTTTTCTTTTTCTTTTCTTTTTTTTTTTTTTTGAGACAGAGTTTTGCTCTGTTGCCCAGGTTGGAGTGCAGTGGCGTGATCTCAGCTCACTGCAACCTCTGCTTCCCAGGTTCAAGTGATTCTCCTGCCTCAGCCTCCTGAGTAGCTGAGATTACAGGCGTGTGCCATGACACCCAGCTAATTTTTATATTTTTAATAGAGATGGGGTTTCACCATGTTGGGAAGTCTGGTCTCGAATTCCTGGTCTCAAGTAAGCCACCCGCCTCAGCATCCCAAAGTACTGGGATTACAGGCATGAGCCACCGTGCCCGGGCAATGGTCCTCCCATTTCTGAGTTCTCATTACTGGCCTAGCTGAGCCTCAGGCCTGCAGGTTCACTGTTATCCCTTATGGCACAGAGAAGGAAATGGAGGTGCAGTAAGGTCTGGTAACTTGCTCAAGGTCACAGAGCTACTGTGACAAAAACCCAGGATGTAAACTCGGGTGTATCTGACTGCAAAGCCCATGCTCTTCATCTTCGGCCAGCGTCTCCCAAGCACCTGTCATTTATATACTGTCCTCACCTACTCCTGACAACCACCTTTAGCTTCTCTGTATCTGCCAATGCCTGCGTTGTTATGGACTCAGCACGCATCTTGGCAAATGAAATCACTTTTGAAAACTCAAATAAATTTGATCTATTTCTTTTTTCTTTCTTTTTCTTTCTCTCTCTCTCTCTCTCTTTTTTTTTTTTTTTTGATATGGCGTTTCGCTCTTGTTGCCCAGGCTAGAGTGCAGTGGTGTGATCTTGGCTCACCATAAACTCCGCCTCCCAGGTTCAAGCGATTCTCCTGCCTCAGCCTCCTGAGTAGCTGGGATTACAGGCATGTGCCAACACACCTGGCTAATTCTGTATTTTTAGTAGAAACGGGGTTTCTCCATGTTGATTAGGCTGGTCTCCAACTCCTGACCTCAGGTGATCTGCCTTTCTTGGCCTCCCAAAGTGCTGGGATTACAGGTGTGAGCCACTGTGCCCAGCCAATTTGATCTGTTTCTAACAGAAAACTGTATGCTACCCAAAGTGAAAAAAACAACATCACTTGCCATAAATAGCTACTGATGACAGGACTATAGTGACCATAATAAGGGTGGCGATTAAGCTTAATGATTATTTACCACGTGCCAGGTTCTCTTTTACTCCCAAGAGCACTCGGCACGTGATAAGTACTCATTAAACTTGTCGCCCTTATTATCGTCACTATAGTCCCATCATCACTGACTGTTTATGGTAAGTGATGTTGTTCACAGAGGTGAAATGCCCTTTCCAAAGTCACAACGAAAACAAGTGGAAACATGTTGTTGAACTCTGGCTAGCAAATGTTGCCTGCTTTCTTTCTAAAGGGGAGGATAGCGAGTGGTTGGAGAGGCATTGAAGACATGTCAGCACTGTGCCGAGCCTTTCTCTGTGATATCTTCAGAACAACTGAGAGAGAGTAGGAAGGTGAATCATTTTCTCACCACCGCCAATGGCGTGGTAGCAGCCCATACTTCTAGGCAACCCTCAACCAAGCTCTCTAGGAGGCATCGAGAAAGGCCTTTGCTCTCTTTTTGAGTGTGTGAGTCAGATTAAGATCTCTTACCGTGTCCACCAGCGGAGGCTCCCAAACCAAATGAAGCGAGTTCTCCAAACTCTTTGTACTTTTTCCGAATTGTGTGACCTCCCTGGACTGTGAATGTCATGTTCTTTGCTTGTCCTGATTCCTGGTGGCCAGGAGGGAAGCATGGGGCAACCACAGGGTACCTCCCTTAAAGTCATGCACAGAAGTTAGATTCCTGTGCTAACATTTACTCACTTAATCAGCAAGTCTCCCAGGAGGGGAGAAAGAAGCACTTAGGAGCCCAGCCCTGTGGAGTGGGTGAGCGAGGACGCCCACTGAAAGGTGGGAGCATCACAGATGCTCTTCTGCTGTTTTCCTTAGCGCTGGAAAGGGGCATTTTGGACTGCTGCCTTCCCCAGCCCCCCTCACCTTTCTGTGCTTTCGGTATCTGCTGCTCCTGAGAGAGGCCACTCCTGGGTTTCCTTGTAGGCTGGGCCTGACTTCTGATCTGTCTCCACTCATTTCTCACCGTGTCCCTCATCTCCTGAGTCTCCCAACAAACGACGTCTCTGGCCCTCCCTCCTTTCTACCCCACTGCCCTGGCCTCCTCCCAGGCCTCCTCATTTCTTTTTTTTTTTTTTTTTTGAGACAGAGTCTCGCTCTGTCGCCCAGGCTGGAGTGCAGTGGCCGGATCTCAGCTCACTGCAAGCTCCGCCTCCCGGGTCCACGCCATTCTCCTGCCTCAGCCTCCCGAGTAGCTGGGACTACAGGCGCCCGCCATCTCGCCCGGCTAATTTTTTGTATTTTTTTAAGTGGAGACGGGGTTTCACTGTGTTAGCCAGGATGGTCTCGACCTCCTGACCTTGTGATCTGCCCGCCTCGGCCTCCCAGAGTGCTGGGATTACAGGCTTGAGCCACCGCGCCCAGCCAACCTCCTCATTTCTTGCCTGGGAAAATCGCCGCAGTCTCCTCACTGGCTTCCCTGAATCTCATCTGGGCCCCTCAAATTCCTTTTCCATCACTGTAGCCAGCACCATCTTTCCTCCCTCCAATAGTTTACAATGAAAATTTTCAAACATAGAGAAAAGTTAGTTTTACAGAGAACGCTATATCCAACATCTAAATTCTACCATTAACATTTTACTTACTTCTTTAAATATCTATCCATTTGTCCATCTTATTTTATGCATTTCAAAGTAAGTTGTAGACGTCTGTACCCTCCCTTCTAGGTACTTCAGCCTAAAGTTCAACATTTGTTTACAGTTGGGGTTTCTGCTCAGAGGAGACCAAGGGGCAACTTTCTTTGATCACTCAGAATCTGGGTTCAAGTGACATCAGCCACGTCCTTCACATGGCCCAAGTTCAACCCCAAGGAAATCAAAGTCTTGTACCTGATGTGCACTGGTGGGAAAGTTGTGCCACATCTGCCCTGGCCACCAAGATGGGCACCCTGGGTCTGTCTCCTAAAAAATGGTTGGTGATGATATCACCAAGGCAATTGGTGTCAGGAAGGGTTTAAGGATTACAGAGAAACTGATCATTTGGGACAGACAGGCCCAGACTGAAACAGTACCTTCTGCCTCTGCCTTGATCATCAAAGCCGTCAAAGGACTGTTCGGAGACAGAGGAAAGCAGAAACACATTAAGCACAGTGGGCACGTAACTGTTGAAGAGATTGCCAACATTGCCGACATAGGCGGCACCAATCTTTAGTCAGAGATCTCTCTGGAGTCATTAAGAACTACAAAGCACTTTGGGAGGCCGAGACGGGCGGATCACGAGGTCAGGAGATCAAGACCATCCTGGCTAACACGGTGAAACCCCGTCTCTACTAAAAAAATACAAAAAACTAGCTGGGCGAGGTGGCGGGCGCCTGTAGTCCCAGCTACTCGGGAGGCTGAGGCAGGAGAATAGCGTAAACCCGGGAGGCGGAGCTTGCAGTGAGCTGAGATCCGGCCACTGCACTCCAGCCTGGGTGACAGAGCGAGACTCTGTCTCAAAAAAAAAAAAAAAAAAAAAAAAAAAAAGAAAAAAGAACTACAAAGGAAAGTATCTCAATATGGAACAAAAAGCACAGATCGTAAGCGTCCATTTGCAGAGTTTTGACAGATGCATGCACCTGTGTAACCTAAACCCCCTAAATTCAAGATTCGGAATTTCCCCATCGACCCAGAAAGTTCTCTTCACCCCTTCCCAGCCAATCCCCACTCTTCCCCCATAGCAAGGGTGACGTTCTCTTTTTTTTTTTCCCATTATGAATTCGTTTTGTCTAAGATTCCATATAAGTGGAATATACAATATGTACTCTTTTATGTCTGCCTTCTTTCACCCAGCACAATGACTTTGATATTCATTTACATTGTTGCAGCTCTGGCAGTTTATGCCTTTTTCTAGATGCACATTGTGTGGCTATACCACGATGTGTTTAGTCATTTTCATTCCTGTTGATGCATACCTGGGTTGTTTCCAGTTTGGGGCTATTTTGAATCCAGTTTCTATGAACAGTCTTGTACAAGTCTTTTTGTGAATATATGTTTTCATTTCTCTTGAAGTGGGATTGCCGGCTCCTAGGGTAGGTGTATGATTCGTTTTGTAAGAAACTTCCAGAACTTCCCCCAAAGTGGCTGCACCACTTTACACTCCCACCTGTAGTGTCTGGGAGCTCTGGTTGCTTTACTCCATCACCAACGTTTGCTGGTGTGAATCTTTTTCAGTCTGCTGGCTTCCTACGGCTCTTAGGAGAAAGTCCAGCTCAAAGCCTCGTATTCAAGCCCTCCACTGTCCGGCCCTTTTCTCTCCAGCCTCACCTTCTCCCATTTAATTCTCCTACTACATTGACTCCAGTGATTTTTTTTCCTGCATGCATCAGGTCAGTTCATTTTTCTCTGCTTTTACATGGGCTGGTTTTTCAGTTTAGGATGTGCTCCTGCCCTTGTGCATCTGGTGATGTACCAGTTATTTATTTATTTATTTTTAGTCTGAGCTTTTAGTGTCACCTCCTACAGGAAGTCTTCCTGGATATCTCGCTCAAGTCATTCCCTCCTTAGTGCCACTTTCCAGCAAGTTTTCCTGCAGATGTGACCACTTTGTTCTATAACTGTCTCAGCCTCTGGACTGTAAACTCCATGAGGAAGGCAACCATCAGATCTATGCTCGCATCTCCAGCTTGCAATGGATTTAACAGCATGGACAGTGGCAGCAGTGGCAACTGTGATGGCTGCTGATGTTCACTGCATGCTCATGTGTGCTGGGCCCTGTGTGAAGCACATCAACACCTTCATTTAATCCCCATCACAACCCATGAGGAAGAGATGTTATCCCTGAAACAAAGATGCGGAAACGGAGGGTCAGAGAGACAAAGAGGCTTTCTCTAAGGAATAGCCAGGTTGTGTTGACAATGGAATGCACCCTGGATCTTCTCATCCATCAGGGATCTGCTGGGTCTTACATTTTCTTCCTGCACTCCCTGCCTCCAGCCCTACAATCTTTCTCTCTTACTTCTCCCCACTTTATGGCCTTTGCAGTTCCCATTGCAGCCTGCAATGATCTTATTTATGTATTTGTTTATGTGCTTATCATCTGCGTCCCTTGCCCCCTGGCCTGAATAGTAAGCTCACAAAAACGTCAACTCATATCCACTCTGCTGCCCCAGCACATTGCCACACTGTGTGGCACATAGTAGGAGCTCAATAAGTGCTAGTGGAAAGTGAAGCAATGAACCTATACTTGCAGTCTTTAAAAAAAAATTAAAGGCTGGCTCAGTGGCTCATGCTTGCAATCCCAACGCTTTGGGAGGCCGAGGCAGGAGGATCACTCGAGGCCAGGAGTTCAAGGCAAGCCTGGGCAACATAGCAAGATCTTGTCTCTCCAACAACAACTAAATTAGCTGGGCCTGGCGATATGCATTGTAGTCCCAGCTACTGCAGCAGCTGAGGTGGGAGATTCGCTTGAGCACAGTGAGCCATGATTGCACCACTGCATCCCAGCCTAGGTGACAGAGTGAGACCTCATTTCTAAAACCAAACCCAAACCCAAACCAAACCAAACCAAAACAGATATAAAGTATAAAAGTTAGAAATAGATACACTGAAAGATTTGTGTATTTCATTGCATATAAATTGATGTTGAAGTTAAAAAATAAACAAATATTAAACCTTTGTTAATGGAATTAATCCTGATACACACACATATATATATTTTATTATTATTTTTGTTTCCTCTCTCTCTTTTTTTTTTTTCCACTCTCTTTTTCTCTCTTGTTGTGCAGGCAAATCTCCCTCCTCAGCCTCCTGAGTAGCTGGGATTACAGGCGTGTGCCACCATGCCTGGCTAATTTTTGTATTTTTAGTAGAGAGGAGGTTTCACCATGTTGGTTAGGCTGTTCTCTAACTCCTGACTTCAGGTGATCTGCCCACTTCAGCCTCCCAAAGTGCTGGGATTACAGACATGAGCCACCACGCCTGGCCAATGTGAGTATTTTTTAGTAGAGACAGGGTTTCACCATGTTGGCCAGGCTGGGCTCAAATGATCCTCTCTCCTCAGCCTCCTGAAGAGCTGGAGCACAGGCATGTATCACCATGCCTAGCTCATTTTATAAAATTTTTAGTAGAGACAGGGTCTCACTATGTTGCCCAGGCTGGTCTTGAACTCCTGGGCTCAAGTAACCCTCCTCCCTTGGCCTCCCAAAGTGCTGGGGCACAGGCGTCAGTCACCCGCCTGCCTTGCTTTGGGTTTTTCTCTTCTTTTTTTTCTTTTCTTTTCTTTTTTTTCTTTCCTTTCCTTTCCTTCTTTTTCTTTTCTTTTCTTTTCCCTTCCTCCCTTCCTCCCTCCCTCCCTCCCTCCCTTCCTTCTTCCTTCCTTCCTTCCTTCTTCCTTCCTTCCTTCCTCCCTCCCTCCCTCCCTCCCTTCTTCCTTCCTTCCTTCCTCCCTTCCTCCCTCCCTCCCTCCCTCCCTCCCTCCCTTCCTTCCTTCTTCCTTCCTTCCTTCCTTCTTCCTTCCTTCCTTCCTTCCTCCTCCCTCCCTCCCTCCCTCCCTTCCTCCCTCCCTCCCTCCCTTCCTTCCTTCTTCCTTCCTTCCTTCTTCCTTCCTTCCTTCCTCCCTTCTTCCTTCCTTCCTTCCTTCCTTCCTCCCTTCCTCCCTCACTCCCTCCCTCCCTTCCTTCATCTTCCTTCCTTCCTTCCTTCCTTCCTTCCTCCTTCCTGTTCCTTCCTCCCTTCCTCCTCCCTCCCTCCCTCCCTCCCTTCTTTCCTCTTCCTATCCTTCCTTCCCTCGCCTCCCTCCCTCCCTCCCTCCCTTCCTTCCTTCCGTTCTTCCTTCCTTCCTCCTCTCCCTCACCTCCCTCCCTTCTTCCTTCCTTCTTCCTCCCGTCCCTCCCTCCCTCCTCCCTTCCTTCTTGCCTTCACTTCATTCCTTCTTCTTCCTTCCTCCTTCCTGCCTCCCTCCTCCTCTTCCTGTCTTCCTTCGTCTTCCTTCCATCTGCCTTCCTCCTTTCCTTCCTTCCTCCCTCCCTCCTCCTTCTCCTCCTGACTCCTCCTCCTCCGCCGCCCTCCTCCTCCCTTCTTCGCTTCCTTCCTTCCTTCTTCCTTCCTTCCTTCCTTCCTTCCTCCCTCCCTCCCTCCCTCCCTCCCTTCCTTCCTTCTTCCTTCCTTCCTTCTTCCTTCCTTCCTTCCTTCCTCCCTCCCTCCCTCCCTCCCTCCCTCCCTTCTTCCTTCCTTCCTTCCTTCCTTCCTCCCTCCCTCCATCCCTCCCTTCTTCCTTCCTTCCTTCCTTCCTCCCTCCCTCCCTCCCTCCCTCCCTCCCTCCCTCCCTTCCTTCCTTCCTTCCTTCCTTCCTTCCTTCCTTCCTTCCTTCCTTCCTTCCTTCTTTCCTTCCTTCCTTCCTTCCTTCTTTCCTTCCTTCCTTCCTTCCTTTCTTTGTCTCTCTCTGTCACCCAGGCTAGAGTTGCAGTGGCACAATCTCAGCTCACTGCAATCTCTGCCTGCCGGGTTTAAGTGATTCTCATACCTCTGCCTCCTGAGCAGCTGGGATTACAGGCATGCACCGCCATACCTGGCTAATTTTTGTATTTTTAGTAGAGAAGGGGTTTCACCATGTTGGCCAGGCTAATCTTGAACTCCTGACCTCAAGTGATCTGCCCGCCTCAGCCTCCCAAAGTGTTGGAATTACAGGTGTGAGCCACCATGCCCAGCCAGATTTCTTAGATTACAGATGTGTCTGAGCACTTTTGCCTGTGTTGGTTGGGCATTCTTTTCTGTCAACTGCCTGCTCATACCTGTTTTGAATCATGTTCCTGAGAGGTGGAGACTGGAATGAGGATCCTGGGGAATGTGATTTATTGGGGGAAAAGTTATACGGGAGGGAAGGAAGCAGAATGGGGTGGCAGAGGAGCAGAGCAACATGTGGTCTCAGGGACATCTGGAATTGGGGGCTCTGGTACAGATAGCCCACAGCAGAGTTGCTCCATCTTGCAGCAAGGGAGACAGCCTTCTTCACTCTCAGTCAGTCACTGGCAGTGGGCTGTCCCTTAAGGGGATGAGCCCTTAGAGGTGCCCTCCTGTCAGTTGAGAGCACTTCCCTAGAGAGGGAGGAAGCTGTGGGTTGTTAGCCCTCACTGTCAGCAGCTGGGGGTTAGTGCTCAGTGCAGGGGATCTGTAGGGCAATGCCAGTGTCTACAGACCACCCCTTACACATCAAATTCACTCCGTTCAGGCACAGCTGCTCCAGGATTCTGCTTGGTCACTGTTATGGACTGAAGTGTATCTCCCAAATTCATATGTTGAAACCTAACTTTCAGTAACTCAGAATGGGACCGTATTTGGACATAAGGGCTGTTAAAGAGCTGATCAAGTTAAAATGAGGCCGTTAGGGCTGGTCTTATTTTATTTTATTTTTTTGAGATAGGGTCTCGCTTTGTTACCCAAGCTGAAGTGCAGTGGCATGAACATGGCTCATTGCAGCCTCAGCCTCCTGGACTCAAGAGATTCTCCTACCTCAGCCTCCCGAGTAGCTAGGACTACAGACACATGACACCACACCCAGTTAATTTTTGTATTTTTTGTAGAGATGGGGGTTTCATTATGTTGCCCAGGCTGGTCTTGAGCCCCTGACCTCAAATGATCCTCCTGCCTTGGCCTCCCAAAGTGCTGGGATTACAGGCCTGAGCCACTGCGCCTGGCCTTATAGCAGGCCTTAATTTAATCTGACTAGTGTCCTTATGAGAAGAGGAGGTTAGGAGACACAGAGAGCCACAAGGTATGGTCATGTGAAGAGGCAGCAAGAGGGCAGTTACTTTAGATCATTTATGCTGCTATAACATTATAACATTACCTGAGACTAGGTAATTTATCGAGATCAGAAATCCATTTCTCACACTTTTGAGTGCTGGGAAGTCCAAGATCAAGGTACCAGCAGGTTCATTATATGTTGAGGGCTGGTCTCTACTTTGAGCATGGCGCCTTGAGTGCTGTGTCCTCTTGAGTGAAGGGACACTGTGTGCTCATGTGGAGGAAGGCAGAAGGGCAAAAAGGGGCTTTCTCCATCAGACTCTTTTATAAGGGCACTTGATCCCATTCATGAAAGAGGAGTCTTCATAACCTAATCACCTCTTAAGAGCCTCACTTGTTAATGCTACCACATTGGCTATCAGGTTTCAACACGTGAATTTTGGTGGGGTAGGGGGACATATTCAAACCATAGCAGCGGCCATCTGCAAGTCAAAGAGGAGAGGTCTCGGGGGCCATCAGTCCTGCCGGCACCTTGATCTTGGACTTCCAGCCTCCAAAACCGTGAGAAAATAAATTTCTGTTGTCTAAGCCACCCAGTCTGTGGTATTTTGTTATGGCAGCCTACGTGGACTAATCCAGTCATAATTCATGGGAAACTTTAGAGACCAACAGGAGTCTCTGATGCTGCAGTTGATGATGAGGCTGCAGCAGATAGTCACAGTCTCCCTCCTCGGCTATGCGTTCCAAATTGCCCGCATTCTCAGCAATCCTGTTGTCCAGGTGGCTGGTCTTGCTGGGGTGATCCGGACCTCATGTCTGAAGGATCTGAGCACCCTGGTCATCAAGCCTTTATCAAGCTGTGGTTATTCTCCTTGTCCCTTTAGAGTCAAAGCTGGGCATGGGATTATGGGAGTCACCCCATGGATGACCTGAGTTTCAAACACATTCCTCCTTTTCCCCAGTCACTTCCGTCCTCAGGGTTTATTACCCCTGCAGTCATGAAAACTCCTTTCTTCATCTGCTGGTCTACTGGCATGAAAAGCCCAGAGCAACCCAATGACAGTTGTAGCTTGAAGTTGAGTGAGATCCTCATTGAGTTCCCTAGAGAAAAGATCCTTCCCGCTCTGGGAACCAGAGACTTCTAGACTCACAGAGACTAAAGTTCTGGGAATGGAAAGTTCAAAGTCTCCATGTGTGTCACTGGAAGTGATGATGAATGGGAGATACTTGTACTTGATTTCTAGACCAATGCATTCTACGTACTGAGTACCCAGCATCATAAAATAGTCCAGGGTTCAAGGTGTATATCACATCCTAAAGGATAATGCCCATGGCAGCCAGCCTGCAAGTTGTCCTCCAATTCCCCACCTCCTGATATCCACACTCTTGTGTTGTCCCCTCTCACCCTGTACCAGGATGGTCTGTGTGACCAATAGAATGCATCAGAAGTTATGCTATGTCATTTCTGAGATTAGGTTATAAGACTGTGGGTTCCATGTTGAGCTCTTGGATCACATACTCCAGAGAAAGCCAGCCACCATACTATTAGGACAATGCCACCTGTGGAGAGGCTCACGTGGTGAGGAAAGAGGCGTCTGGTCAATGGCCGGTGAGGAACTGAGGACGACTAACAACCACTTAAGTAAACTTGAAAGCAGGTTCAGTCAGTCAAGACTTCAGATGAAACTGCAGTGCCAGCCAACAACTCAACTGCAACCTCATAACAGACTCAGAGCCAGAATGCCCAGTCCAGCAGCTCCCAAATTCCTGACTCAAAAAAACTATTAAATAACAAATGTTTATGATCTTAGAGTCCTGAGTTTGGGACAATTTTTCACACAGCAGTAGACAGTACCATGCTGCATCCTTGCAGTGTATCATCCACAAGATGGCACCTCTTCAAGAGCCTTCCCATCATTCTACCAGGCTGGCAGCTTCCGGATGGTGTGATACATAGTCAAACCAGTGGATCTCATGATCACGTGCCCACTCCACAATGCCTTTCCTGAAATAGGTCTGTTGGTCCAAGGTGATGATGTGAGGGACCTGGTGTCAGTGAATCAGATATTCTGCCAGCCCTTGTTTAGTGATGGTTGTTTGGGCTTAGCAGGTAGGAAAGGCAAACCCATTCTGAAAATATGCGCCAGTCCTAGTCAGGGCGAGTCAATGCCCTTTCCAGGACTGAAGGAGTCTATTGTAATCAACTTGCCACACACTGGCTCCTAGTTGAGCTCTTGAATGGATGGTAGCATAGCAGGAGGTCAGTGTTTGTCTGTGGTTAACAGGTCACACACTCACTGGCAGTTACTAGATCAGCCTTGGTGTCCCCAGTCTTCCAATCTTGTTTCTTCCAGGTCCTTGACTAAACAATTAAACCATTTTCCCCAGCCCACGTGTCTATAATTGTTTTTTTTTTGTGTGTGACAGCATCTCTCTGTCACCTAGGCTGAAGTACAGTGGCATAATCATGACTCACTACAGCTTCAGCTTCCCAGGCTCAAGTGATTCTCCCACCTCAGCCTCCCCAGTAGTTGGGTGTACAAGCATATACCACCACGTCTGGCTCATTTTTTATATTTTGTAGGGAGAGGGTTTTGTCATGTTGCCCAGGTTGCTCTCAAACCCCTGGGCTCAAGTGATCTCCCGCCTTGGCCTGCCAAAGTGCTGGGATTATAGGTGTGAGCCACCGCGCCTGGCCTATAAATCTTACCTTCAGTTGTTTCTTTTGTCAAAGTGGATGAGCAAGTGCACAGCCTGAAGCTTTACTCCCGGGGGGATTTCCTCAGGTTGCTGTCTTTCAGGGTCACTCCTGAGGGTGTGAAACATCATCCATTTTTGGTTTCTTCCAACGTACTGAGCTGATATACTCATGAATCAAGCTTAGAATTTTTCCTTCTCTATCAGTTGATCCTGGGGAACATCTATGGCACTATGGGTGTGGACCCAGGGAGAAGCTGGGTGCAACACTAGTAGGTGACATGGAGGTCTGGGTAGCTTCCTTATGCCCCCTGGACCTTCTTGAGCCCCCACTAGATCAGACGCTCCTTCTGCCTGATGAAGGATTGCTGTTGGTCCTGCTGACCTGATGACTTGGTGGATGACAGTGACCAGTTTCTGATGGGCAGTTCTGGCCTCATGGTTACTGATGCCCTGTGATCAGGTGCCCCTTCCTGACCAGGGCCCTGTCAGAAGCTGTTTTTCTCATGGTGTACAGTTCTCTGCTGAAGACAGCATGGCTTTGCTCCAGAAACCCAGCAGTCTGTGACTCCCTCATTGGGGCTTGCCAGAAAGTCCACATGGCATCTTCATAGATCCCAGAGAGTTTCAGTACCATGTGGGGGTCTGCCTGACTACCACATAGCTGAAGCATCAGGGCTGTTTGAACTGCAGCCTGGAGCTGATGCAGAGCCTTTTATTTCTCTGGGTCCCACTCAAAACTAGCACATAGAAGATTCTCTGTGGGGGAATAAGGGACAGAGCAGGAGTTTCAAATGCAAAGATGCTTTTAGAGTAAGCGTAAGTTCTCACGTTGCTATGAAGAAATACCCAAGACTGGGTAATTTATAAAGAAAGAAGTTTAATTGACTCATGGTTCCACACAGCTGGGGAGGCCTCAGGAAGCTTACAATCATGGCAGACGGCACCTCTTCACAAGGCAGCAGGAGAGAGAATGAGTGCCCAGTGAAGGGGGAAGCACCTTATAAAAATATCAGATCTCATGAGAACTGACTTGTTATCACAAGAACAGGATGGGGGAAACTGCTCCCATGATTCAATTATCCCACCTGGTGCCTCCCATGACCTGTGGGGATTATGGGAACTACAGAGATGAGATTTGGGTAGGAACACAGCCAAAATGTATCAGTAAGGTTGCCAGGTAAAATATAGAAAGCCCAGTTATATTTAAATTTCAGATAAATGGTGAAATATTTTTAGTGTAAGTATGTCCCATGGAATATTTGGGACATACTTACACTAGAAATTATTTGTCATTGATTTGAAATGTAAATTTCACTGGGTGTCCTGTATTTTTACTGGTAAATCTGAAAATCTGCTTTAGAAGGCAAACAGTTAATAATGTAAGACAACTTGGTGTGCTAGTTGGGGGATATGATGAGTGCATTTATATTTAGCATCCAACTGGAGAACAATCAAGTGTTCAAAGCAAAACCTAAAAAAATAGCAATGCGTTGGATTTGGCAGGAGCTCATGAGTTTTCAACCTCTGACAGATAGCTTGGGCTCCAGAGTCTGACTGCTGGGATTTGGATGCTGGATCCGCTGCTCACAAGCTCTGTGACTTTGGGCCTTAGAGACCCCATCTCTGGGAAGATTAGATGCGATCCTTAACGGAGTTACTGCTACGTAGATGTACGTGTTCATCCCCATGGTGGTAGCTGGGAAGTATGTATATGTGCAACAGCTCCCTCTAGTGGCCACAGGACATACCGTGTGAGCGCTGGCGCAAGGTTAGGGGCCTGGAGAGCTTGATTTCAGGAAATCCAGTAGCCAGGCTGGTTAGGCATTGGGGGGATGGTCCCTAAGCTCCCCGAATTCCAGTCATTCACATATCACCTCCATGACTTGTGCCATTTATAGGCCACCATTACCTTTATTTACTTAATGTTTTCCTTTTGGGTGTCTTCCTATTTTTAAAGACATCTATTATAACAGGGAACTTTACATATTTTAAGTTTCACTATCAACTTCCAGAAATACAAGGTAACTGCTAAGTAGATGCAAATGGAAGAGAAAAAGGTTATTAAGTTTTCCTGGATAATGTGGTGAGAAGAAGAACTGGAGTCCAGCTCTCTCAGTCTCTCTCTCTCTCTCTCCCTCTTTCTCTCTCTCTTTCATAAGAAAGAGATTGCGGCTGCATCACGCAAAGCATTCAAGACAGGCTAGCTCCCAACTGACACACTTTCCTTGTTGCAATCAGAAGAAGGAAAGAAGAATTATAAAAGGAACAGGAACATTTCCCCTTAGGGACTTAAGATTGTTTTATGCTCTATCTGGGAACCATCTAAAGTCATCTCGCGCCTGCCAACACTGGAGGAGACACGACAGATGGCAGAGATGTTGAAACTGTGCCCCTCACCCCCGCTTCCACTAGAGCATTTCTGCTTTTATCTGGTCTGAAAAAAGCAGGAAGGAAAAATTACCATTAAATGAATAATCAAAACAAGAATACAAAACAAAAACACGGGACTATAGCCATTTGCACTTTCAAGGGAGATTGAAGAATTTACCTAAGGAGGAAAGACTCATTTATTTAAGAAAGCCTGCTCCTGGGACTTTGGCCATTAAAGGCAATGCCCAGGGTAACATCTAGAATGGAGGCGAGTATAGTTGTTTGAAATATATCCACAATTCTTTGATGCTCCCCCTTAAGAGGGAGAGCCTCATTCTCCTCTCCTTGCATGTGGGGTGGATTTACTCACTTCTAGTGAATAGGTTATGGCACAAAGTGATGGTGTGTGACTTCTGAGGTGAGGTCAAAAAGAGGTACTGCAGCTTCCTTCTTTCTCTCTCTTGGATCACGTGTTTTGAGGAAGCCAGCTGCCATGTTGTGAGGACACTCAAGCAGCCCAATGCAGAGATTCTGGTGGCCAGGAACTGAGAATTCTCCAGCCACAGCCACGTGTATGAACCCTCTTGTATTCCCTGGGGGTCTAGTCAAGCCTTTGGATGATTGTGGCAAACATCCTGACTCCAGCCTCGCAAGAGCCAGAGCCACCCAGCTAAACAGTTTCTATATTCCTGACCCACAGAAACTGTGAGATAATACATGTTATTTTAAGTCACGAAGTTCTGGGATACTTTGTTATGTATTAGTGATAGATAACTAATACAAGGGAGAAACTAAGGGAGCTAAGTTTTTTTTTTTTTTTTTTTTTTTTTTTTTTTTGAGACGGAGTCTCGCTCTGTCGCCCGGGCTGGAGTACAGTGGCCGGATCTCAGCTCACTGCAAGTTCCGCCTCCCGGGTTTACGCCATTCTCCTGCCTCAGCCTCTGGAGTAGCTGGGACTACAGGCGCCCGCCACCTCGCCCGGCTAATTTTTTTGTATTTTTAGTAGAGATGGGGTTTCACCGTGTTAGCCAGGATGGTCTCGATCTCCTGACCTCGTGATCCGCCCGTCTCGGCCTCCCAAAGTGCTGGGATTACAGGCTTGAGCCACCGCGCCCGGCCGGGAGCTAAGTTTAGCTTTAGCATACGTCAAGTGGTGATCTTCCTGGGCACAGAGTTTCATCTGAAGCAAAGACTCAACAGCTAAAAGCTTCCCGTTTCTTACCTTGGAAGACTGAGCCCCAAAGAGGAGGATGTCGTGCAGTGAGTTCCGCTGTTGCGCTGCTGTTCATGCTCGAGAGGGCTGTGGGATTGTGACTGGTCTTGGCTACTTTGCATTCAGGGTCACACACAGTGGGGGCAGTGTCTGGACTAGCTCCCGGTCTCTGGCTCCTATTCCACCGCCGTACCAAACGCCCAGGCTCTCAAATGTATTCACTGAAGGAGCAGGAAATCTTCCTTGCGCCCCTGCATCTGTGGACTTGGAGGTGCAGAGACCCTAAAGCAGGTTTCAGGTTTTCTTTGTTCTTCCTCATTTCACATCCATCTCCCCTTCCTGTCTACCTGCCCTGCTGGCTTCAGGCTCCAGCACCAGATGCAAAAACAACAGCCTAACAAGGACCATTTAACCCACTCCCACAGTTGTGTAAGGTCAAATCTCTACAATCAATCTCTTAGTCTATGAAGTTCTCCAACAAGTTTATGGAAAATGCATATTATGAAGAAACTATGCCTGCATTTACAAATATTTTGCACCTAAATAAACTTGAACTAATTTATTAGAACATGTTGAACAGGATCTGGTTTGAGGCACTAAGAAGAATAAGATATCATTTCGAAAAAAAACCCAAAACCCTATCAAAGCAACATGAATCCTGCTAAAATTGAAGCAAGAATACACATCAAATTTATGGTGAAACTTGGATGTGTGACTGGTAAAATCATTGATAGCTTATGAAAAGTTTATGGAGACAATGCCCTAAAGAAATCAGCAATTTACAAATGGATGGCTTGTTTTTTTGTTTTTGTTTTTGTTTTGTTTTTGAGACAGGGTCTCACTCTGTCACCTAGGCTGGAATGCAGTGGTGCGATCTCGGCTCACCGCACACTCCACCTCCTGGGTTCAAACAATTCTTGTTACTCAGCTTTCTGAGTAGCTGGGACCACGCCCAGCTAATTTTTGTACTTTTAGTAGAAACGAGGTTTCATCACGTTGTCCAGGCTGGTCTCAAGCTCCTGGGCTCAAAGCGACCAACCCATCTCAGCCTCCCAAAGTGCTGGCATTACAGGTGTGAGCCCCTGTGTCCAGCCATGGATAACTTGTTTTAAGAACAAGAGAGAGCAGGGGCAAGACCGAGTGTGTACCGTTATTTATCCGAAGTGAGTACAATTTGCTTCTGAGCTTGTTACCTTGAGTATTGAAAAGAACACATTTTCCAGATTATATAGCTCCATAGTAAGTAACTAAGGCTGCATTCAGCTGTTCCAGTAAAGATACTACAACACTCAGGGCACTGTGTTAAGTATCTGGAGGTCCACCCTCATCTGCTGTAATCCAGCTGGTTTTACAAACGGGAGAGTGGAAATGGATGGAGTAAGCCTTTCCACCCTTTATTAAGTTTTCCTGGATAATGTGGTGAGAAGAACTGGAGTCCAGCTCTCTCAGTCTCTCTCTCTCCCTCTCCCTCTTTTTCTCTCTCTTTCATGAAAAAGAGATTGCGGCAGCATCACCCAAAGCGTTCAAGACAGGCTAGCTCCCAACCAACACTCTTTCCCTGTTGCAATCAGAATAATCCTGGACACAGTGAATGAGGAAGCTCTGTGAGGCTTCTAAAAATAATAGTGGCAGGGAAATTGGGAAGGGAGTCATCATTTAAAGTATGAATGATGTATAAGTGAGTGGGGTTTTTATTCCTCCATATTTTTCAGAATTTATCTACATCACAAACTTGAGCTTTAAACAAGTAAGAGTTCATATCTTTTTCCTGCTTTATAAATGGCATGTCTTGACCTTTGATACCTATCAAATTATCCCTCAGGCAGGCAGTTAGCATTTGGATCCTCTTCCTAACTTTATTCAAGTTGTTGTGTAAACCAATATCTATTCCTCTTCCTTGCCAAGTAGTATTCTATGGTATAGATGCACTAAAGTTTGTTTATTCACCCGATGAAAGGCATTTGGGTTGTTTCCAGTTTTGGGATATTATGAACAAAGTTGCTATAAACAGCAAGGAATAGGGTCAGGTGTGGTGGTTCACGCTTGTAATCCCAGCACTTTAGGAGGCCGAGGTGGGTAGATCACTTGAGGTCAGGAGTTCAAGACCAGCCTGGTCAACATAGTGAAACTCTGCCTCTACTAAAAATACAAAAAAAAAAAAAAAAAAAAAAAAAAAAAAAAGAGTCGTCTGTGGTTGCCTGGGCCTGTAATCCCAGCTACTCGGGAGGCTGAGACATGAGAATACTTGAACTTGGGAGGTGGAGGTTGCAGTGAGCCAAGATCATGCCACTTCACTCCAGCCTGGGCAACAGAGTGAGACTCTGACACACACACACACACACACACACACACACACACACACACACACACACACGGACACACAAAACCAAAACAAAAAACCCAAAACGTGAAGGAACAGGTTTTGGTGTGAGCGTGTTTCATCCCTCTAGGCTAAATATCTAGAAGTAGGGTTGCTGAGTCATATGTTAAGTGTATGTGTAACATTGTTTTTCAAAGAATACATTGTGATTAATTTTTATGAAGTTGAAGAAATAGCTAAAATAATGTATGTTAATAGAAATCAAAACTGGGGCTGCATATGGTAGAGTGAGTGGGTATTGGTTAAAAAGTTACAAGGATATTTTGTTTGTTTTTTGGAGACAGAGTCTCACTGTGTCGCCCAGGCTGGAGTGCAATGACATAATCTCAGCTCACTGCAACCTCCGCCTCCCAGGTTCAAGTGATTCTTGTGCCTCAGCCTCCTGAATAGCTGGGACTATAGGTGTTTGCCACCATGCTTGGCTAATTTTTGTGTTTTTAGTAGAGATGGGATTTTGCCATGTAGGCCAGGCTGGTCTTGAACTCCCGACCTCATGTGATCTACCCACCTCAGCCTCCCAAAGTGCTGGGATTACAAGCATGAGCCACAGCACCCAGCCACAAGGAAATATTTTATGTGTTAATAAACATGATCTATATATTGATAAGGCTGTGGTATACTATAAGGAACATAAAGTTTAAAACTCTATAAAGCAATGCATTTAGCATGTGCACATTTTACTACATTTTAATTTTATATAGTTACAAAAACAATGAGAAAGGAAAAGAAGGCCGGGGGCGGTGGCTCAAGCCTGTAATCCCAACACTTTGGGAGGCTGAGACGGGCGGATCACGAGGTCAGGAGATCGAGACCATCCTGGCTAACACTGTGAAACCCCGTCTCTACTAAAAAAATACAAAAAACTAGCTGGGCGAGGTGGAGGGCGCCTGTAGTCCCAGCTACTCGGGAGGCTGAGGCAGGAGAATGGCGTAAACCCGGGAGGTGGAGCTTGCAGTGAGCTGAGATCTGGCCACTGCACTCCAGCCTGGGCGACAGAGCAAGACTCTGTCTCAAAAAAAAAAAAAAAAAAAAAAAAAAAGAGAAAGGAAAAGAAGAAGGATCATTAGCAGTAGTGGACAAAACATACTTTATTTCTAAATTTTCTCTTCTCTTTTCTCTCCTCTCCTCTCCTCTCCTCTCCTCTCCTCTCCTCTCCTTTTTTGAGACAGAGTTTCACTCTTGTCACCCAGGCTGAAATGCAATGGTGCAATCTCAGCTCACTGCAACCTCCGCCTCCTGGGTTAAGGCAATTCTCTTGCCTCAGCCTTCCGAGTAGCTGGGATTACAGGCGCCCGCCACCACGCTCGGCTAATTTTTGTATTTTTAGTAGAGATGGGGTTTCATCATGTTGGCCGGGCTGGTCTTGAACTCCTGACCTTAGTGATCCATCCACCTCAGCCTCCAAAAGTGCTGGGATTGCAGGCATGAGTCACTGCACCTGGCCTAAATTTTCCTTTCTAACTGACCATAAAACAGACCAATCCAGGCTTCCAGTTGAGATCTGGGTTCCAGGTGGAATGCTGGGGTGTTCTTTGGTTTTTGCTGTGGCTGTGGGATCCATGGTTACTGGGCAGAGGCCTGTGGTGGCTGCAGTGCCATGCAGGGGCTGTGATCTGTGGAGCTGGGTCCTGGGTTGACCCTTGGAAAACTGGGTGAGGTGATAGTGGAGCTGCTGCCCCATGACCTGAGTCCATGACTCACTTTCCACAGCCTCCAAGGGGAGACACTGGTATGTCCATCTTTCATCTGCTTAACATTTTAAGAAACTACCATACTGTCTTTCAGGGGGGCCATACTGTTTTTCATTCCCACCAGCAATGTATGAGAGTTTCATTTGCCCTGAATTTTCACCATCATTCAGTACTGTCAGGTTTGTTTGTTCATTTGTTTGTTTGTTTTTTTTTTTTTTTTTGGTCATCCTAATAGGCATGTAGTAGTGTCCCAAATTTAGGGAGTTTTAAAATATTTTAGTTTTTAACTGGTTCCTGAAACTATCACTGGTTGTTTTTGTTCTGTGTCTCTTCCAATCACAAGTTAAGTTAGATTCATTTCTCAATTGCTTGCTTTTTAAAAATGGACAGATCTATAGGATCATTTTTGATCCATTAAACCCTTAGCTTGATAGCTTATTCCTGTTTATTACTTTCGTAAGCAATATGAAAACACTATTGATCTGAATGCTTTACTCTCAGCCTTCTCCCTATCTCCATTGAGAACTCTGTTGTCTTCTAATATGCTGTGGGAAAAAAACATGGGGCCAACCTGGTTTTGCTTCTTTTGCAGGTAACTCCTGCCTTGGTCTCACAAAGTGCTGGGATTGTAGGCACGAGCCACTGCACCTGACCAAGAATTTCATTTCATGCTTAGCAACCCAGCTAGGATGCTTTCTATTCCAGAAGTCTGAAACTGATAGTCACATATTGTATCCAACCCATCTTTAAATCTGGCTCAGCCAACAGTGTTTTTAATCTCCACATATTTGTAAATTTACCAATTTTCCTTTTGTTATTAATTTTTAATTTCATTCCATTGTGATCAGATAACATACTTTGTATGATTCCCATCTTTTTAGAGGTATTGAAACTTGTTTTATGGTCTAACATATGTTCTATTCTGATAGGAGAATGCTCCATGTGTACTTGGCAAGGATGTACTTTCTGCTGTTGTTGGAAAAAGTGTTCTATAGATGTCTGTTAGCTCTAGGTGGTTTGTAGTGCTGTTCAAATCATCCACTTCCTGCTGATTTTCTGTCTAGTCGTTCTATCTATTATTGAAAATTGTGTGTTTAAGTTTCTTGCTATTTTTGTTGAATTTTTAATTTGTTCCTTCAATTTTCACAATTTTGATTTCATGTATTTTGTGGCTCTCTTGTTAGTTGCATACATGTTTACACTTATTATGTCTTCTTGAGGGATTGACCCCTTTATCATTATAAATGTTATTTGTATCATGTGACAGTGTTCATCGTAAAGTCTATTTTATCTGATGTTAGTATAGCCTCTCCAGCTTTCTTTTGGTTACTGTTTGCATGGCATACATTTTTTTTCATTCTTTTACTTTCAATTTGTTTTTATCTATGACACTAAAATGTGTCTCTTGTAGAAAGAAAAATAACTGAATTATGTTTTTAAAATCCATTCTGCCAATCTCTGGTTTCAATTGGTGTGTTTAATCCGTTTACATTTAATTAAATTACTGATAGAAAAGAATAGGATTTACTCATGGCATTTTGATATTTGTTTTTTTATATGTTTTATGTCTTACATGTACCTCTATGCCTCAATTATTACTTCTTGTTATCTAAATAGATATTTCCTAGTGCACCATTTTAATTCTCTTGTCATTTCTTTCACCATATAGTTTTAGTTATTTTCTCAGTAGTTGCCCTAGGAATTATAATTAACATAGAACAGTCTATTTCAATGAATATGAATTTAATTTTAATAGTATATAGGAATTGTGTTCCTATATAGCTCTGTTACCCATTTTCTTTATGCTGGTATTGCCATACAAATTACATATTTATACATTTCTGGGCTCATCAACACATCTAAGTATTGCTTTATATAGTTGTCTTTTAGTCAGATGAACAAAAAGAGTTACAAACAAAAATACATTTATACTGTCATTTATGTTTAACTATGTAGTTACTGGTACTAATGTTCTTTACTTCTTCCTTAAGATTTAAATTGTTGGCTAATACTCTTTCATTTCAGCCTGAAGGACTTCCTTTAAGCCATGTTTACTAGCGTCAGATTCTCTCAGTTTTTGTTGATGTAGGAATCCCTTAATTTTTCCTTCATTTTTGAATATTAGTTTTTCTGGATAAATAATTCTTTGTTGACAGTCTTTTTTTCTTTTGGAACTTTGAATGTTATTTAACTGCCTTCTTACCACCATTGTTTCCAAAAAGAAATCAACTGTCAATCTTATTGAGGCTTTAATGTACTTGACAAGTCACTTCTCTCTTGCTGCTTTTAAGATTCTTTCTGTCCTTGTCTCTTGACAGTTTGATTATTATATGTCTAAATGTAGATCTCTTTGAGTTTATCCTACTTGGATTTTGTTGAACTTCTTGGATGTGTAGATTAATGTTTTTCATAAAATTTGGGGAAATTTCAGCCACTCTTTCTTTATTTCTTTCTTTTTGTTTGGAGACAGAGTCTTGCTGTGTCACTCAGGCTGGAATACAGTGGTGTGATCTTGGCTCACTGCAACCGCTGCCTCCTGGGTTCAAGTTATTCTTATGCCTCACCCTTCCTAGTAGCTGGGACTACGGGTGTGCACCACCATGCCTGGGTATTTTTTTAGTAGAGGCAAGGTTTCATCATGTTGGCCAGGCTGGTCTTGAACTCCTGACCTCACGTGATCCACCCACTCAGCCTCCCAAAGTGCTGGGATTACAGGTATGAGTCACCATACCTGGCCTAGTATTTTTGTTTTTTTTCAAATGTTCTCTCTTCATCCCCATCTCTATCTCCTCTTCTTTTGGAATTCCTATGATGTGTATGTTAGCATGCTTATGGTGGCCACAGTCTTTTGACACTCTGTTTTTATTGTCTTCATTATAATTTTTAATTTCTGTTCCTCAGACTGTATAATCCCAATTGATTAACCTTCAAGTTTTCTGATTCTCAGGATATTGGAGAAACATCTGCACTCTCAAATTTGTTACAGCACTGTTCATGATAGCCAAAATTTAGAAGCAACCTAAGTGTCCATCAACAGATGAATGGATATTATTCACAATGGTACTTATTCACAATGGAGTACTATTCATCCATAAGATGAGATCCTGTCCTTTGCAACAACATGGATGAAACTAAAGGTCATTATGCTAAGTGAAGTAAGCCAGGCACAGAAAGACAAACATTGTGTATTCTCACTGATTTGTGGGATCTAAAAATCAAAACAATTAAACTCATGGACATAGAGAGCAGCAGGATGGTTACCAGAGACTGGGAAGGGTAGTGCAAGGATGGGGGCAGGTGGGGATGGTTAATGAGGACCAAAAAATAGTTAGAAAGAACGAATAAGACCCAGCATTTGATAGCATAACAGGTTAACTATAGTCAATAATAATTTAATTGTACATTTAAAAATAACTAAAAGAGTATAATTAGACTGTTTGTAACACAAAGGATAAATCCTTGAGGGATGGATACTCCATTTTACATGATGTGGTTACTAAGCATTGCATGCCTGTATTAAAACATTCCATGGCTGGGCTTGGTGACTCACGCCTGTAATCCCAGTACTTTGGGAGGCTGAGGTGCGTGGATCACCTGAGGTCAGCTGTTTGAGACCAGCCTGGCCAACATGGTGAAACTTTGTCTCTACTAAAAATGCAAAAAATTAGTCAGGTGTGGTGGCGCATACCTGTAGTCCCAGCTACTAGGAAGGCTGAAGCAGGAGACTTGCTTGAACCTGGGACTTGGAGGTTGCAGTGAACTGAGATTGTATCACTGCACTCCAACCTGGGTGACAGAGAGAGACTCCATAACAAAAAAAAAAAAAAAGAAAAAAGAAAAACCATTTCATGTACCATATATATACACATAAATATCTATATGTGTGTGTACAGTATATATGTGTACATACTATATATACTATATGTAGATATATAGTACCTACTATGTACCCACAAAAATTAAAATAAAAAATTAAAACAAGTTTTCTGACTGTTTATTCAACCTGCTAAAGTCTGCTGGTTAGCCCCTCTATTGAATTTTTTATTTGTTATTATGCTTCTAAACTTCAGTTTTTTTATTTGGTTCTTTAAAACAATTTCTGTAATTTTACTGATATTCTCTATTTGTGAGACATCATTCTGATATTTTCCTTTAGTTCTAAGGCATGGTTTCTTAGAAATATGTTCGTTGAACATATTTTACATTGCTGATTTCAAGTCTTTTTCTAGTAAGTTCAACATCTGAGATTCTTCAGAGATATCTTTGGGTGTCATACTTCTTGGGAAGTCATACTTCCTTGTTTCTTTTCATATCTCATTTTGTTGTTGTTGTTGAACACTGGTATTTAAAATAATACAACAAGGCAGTTTCAGAAAGTGGATTCTCCCTCCTCTCCAGCTTTTGGCTGTTACTTGTTTTTGTAGTAGTTCGTTTCTTGATTTTTGTGAACTAATTCTGTAAAGTCTGTATTCTTTGTCATGTGTGGCTACTGCAGTGTCTGCTTAGTTGGCTTAGTGGTCAGCTAATGATTGTGTTGGGAAAGCCAGTCTCATGCATGCAGCCTTTCGACCCCCACTCAGCCATATAAGAATGGGTCTTGGCACATGCACACGTATATTTATTGCAGCACTATTCACAATAGCAAAGACTTGGAACCAACCCACATGTCCATCAATGACAGACTGGATTAAGAAAATGTGGCACATATACACCATAGAATACTACACAGCCATAAAAAAAGATGAGTTCATGTCCTTAGTAGGGACATGGATGCAGCTGGAAACCATCATTCTCAGCAAACTATTGCAAGAACAGAAAACCAAACACCGCATGTTCTCACTCATAGGTGAGAACTGAACAATGAGAACACTTGGACACAAGAAGGGGAACATCACACACTGGGGCCTGTTGTGGGGTGGGTGGCGGGGGATAGCATTAGGAGATATACCTAATGTAAATGACGAGTTAACGGGTGCAGCACACCAACATGGCACATGTATACATATGTAACAAACCTGCACGTTGTGCACATGTACCCTAGAACATAAAGTATAATAAAAAAAAAATCACAAAGAAAAAAAAAAAGAATGTGTCTTGGGCTTGGAACACTTCCTTACCAAGAGATAAAGGGCTTGTGTGGCCTGTTCCAGGCCCTGCTTGGGAATCTATTTCCCTGTTTTAGGCTCAGTGTGTGCCTGTTTGTTCTGCTTAAGTGTATATGTCAATGGCTCTCAGATATGCTCCCAGCTGTTGGTATTTCCAGCTCCACAGGAGAGGGGTCAGAGTCCATCCGTGGCATGGGAGGGGTGTCCATAGCCAATTGCCTTGCATTGGCTGTTGGGGGGATGTGCTGGCGTGGGGGACACATGCATACGATTGGAGCTGATTTTGCTTTGTGCCTTCTCTACATAAGTGAAGTGTTGTGTTTTCCTTGGTGACTCCCACAACAAGATGAAATGGGCAGAAGTGCTTGGAGCCCTCTTCTGGGGTTGGTAACCGTGCAAGGTGTTCCTCTCCCCTGGGACTGGTCACTGGTGCAGGATGTTCAGCTTCACAGTTTGACAGTGTGCAGGGTTGCCAAACAAATAGACCATGGTGGAAAGGCAAGGGCTTGTCAGACCCATTGCCCAAGGGTGATACCAGCTGCTCTGAGGGGTTATAGACTGACTGAGGTGCTGGCTGCACAAGGATAAATGGAACATAATGTCAACTCCCATGGTGTCCCAGGGGCCACAGATGATGTCTGGGGAGAATGGGGGGACCTGTGCTGGGAATCTTGCCTGGTCCAGGTTGCTTGCAGGCCTCAAGTAAGGCCTGTTTCCAAAAAGTGCTGAACAACAGAAGGCATTGCTGAAAACTAGACTATTGAAAGGAGGTCATTCTCTGAAGGGGACGTCAGACAATAAAAGAGAAAATGTGGACAAAAGCCAGAAAGTCTCATACGGCCTGGATGGTGTGTTTGTTTGATAAAGGAATATTACAGACTCAAATGTTTCAGGCTGAATGGCACAGTTAGGAATGGGGCCAAGGCCCCTGGCTTCCCACTGGAGACCAGTGATCTTATACCCCTGTCAAGATAAATGGGAAAAGAAAGAGATTCAGACTTTTTTGGGGCTCCTGGATACTAGTGCCCATGTGACAATATTTCTGGATTTCCTTAGGGGAAAAATTAAACTGATGTCATTGGATGGTTTGAGGGTTAACATGGTGATCCATGGTGCTTATCTGCTTGTGGTACTTATGTGCTTGCGAGTGAGGCTCTTTGAGCCACTTTGAGTGCTGGTGACCACGGTTCCTTGTGCTGAGTGCATTACAGGCATTGATATTTTGGCTGCTTGTAGCACAGAACATCACCGCTGTCTGAGAGGGTATTCCCCCTCACAGCTGAGAATTTGAGCCATAACAGTGAGGTGTGCCCACTCCTGCCTGCCACCTAAATTACCCAAGCCTCAGTAGGTTATTCCACAAATACAGTACTGCATACCAAGTGGAGAACAGGATACTACTCTGAATTTGGATGTGCTCCTGCAGGAATGTTACAAACTGCCCTGTCAATGTAATAGCTCAGTCTGGCTGATCGAAAAGCCTCCAGGGTATGGTGGCTGATGGTAGACAGAATGCAGGCTGAATGTTGGGATTTGCCCTGGGCCCATGAGGTGTCAGATGTCATCACTGTCACTGAGAGAGTGGGAACCCTTACTGGAGATTAGCATGCTGTTATTAACTTGGTTAGTGCTTTTACTCAATCCCCTTGTGATCAATTTGCATTCACAAGGAACTGCCTACATAATACCTTCACTCTTCTTCCGCAGGGATACCTCAGTTCCCCTGCGATATGCCACCAGTGGGTGGTGCTTGACGCTCAACAAGCCCAAGTCCTCATAGAAGATTTAGTCATCCATTGCATAAATGGCATCCTGATAGTAGGGCCTACTGAAAAACAGACCACTGATACAATAGTTGGTGTTGGCTGGACTATAAATCCAGATACAGTCCAGGACTCAGCACAATAGATGTATTTCCCAGGGGTCACTTGTATAGGAAGCCAAAAAAGTATCCCCAGTACAATTGTTGGCCCTGGTGACACCCACTAATAAATAGGAGGTCCAATAGCTGATAGGCCTATTTGTGTACAGGAGACAGCATATGCCCTATCTGGGTGTTCTTTTGGCCTTCTTAGTCAAGGTGACCCACAAAACCACCAATTTTGAATGGGGCCCCTTGCAGCAGCAGGACTTGGAAGCAGTTCAACAAGCCATGGCTCAGGTACTGCCTTTGGGACCTTTGGAGCCTGCTAGCTCAATGAGACTGCATGTGTCCTTGACCGCCAAGCATGCTGATTGGAATCTGTGGCAATGGGAAACTGCCACTGGGGTGCACCAGCCTCTTGGCTATTGGACACATGACTTGCCTGTGGTGGCCACCAGATACACCCCTTTTGAAGGGCAACTCCTTGCTTGCTATTGGGCACTCACTAGAGGAGACTGAGCATTTTATGGCAGGAGTGCCACCTGTGATGCTGTGACCTGTACTTGGGTGCTTACAAATCCCACCAATAAAACCGGACAAGCTCAACAGAGTTCAGTCATTAACTGGGAATGGTACATCCAAGTCAACTAGGACCAGCAGACTCCATGAACAAATAGCCAGCTTCCCAGAAGCACCAAGCAACCCACAGGGGGATGCTCTGAACCCTCCTGTGGCTAACTGGGACCCAGGATTCAAAGATGTACCTACTGACAGTATGACCTGGTTTACTGATGGCTCTGCAAAACTAAAGGCAAATGGGATCCACCGGACTGCAGCTGCCCCCCAGCCAGCAGATGGCCATTTTTTGGCTAGGAATGGAACTGGACATTCTGCCTAATGAGCTGAGTTATGTGCAGTGATGACAGCTGTGGAGGCCATGCCTACCACCATATCTTGTTACATTTTCACTGACTCAAGGGCCGTTGCCGACAGCCTAGCCATCTGGTCAGGAGAATGGTAACTGAGTGACTGAACCATCACAGGATCCCCTGTGTGGGAACAAAAACAGTGACAGCAGCTTGCTGCCTGGAAGGGACAAATGTTTGTCACTCCCGTGGATGCTCATAGCAAAGGACCTTTTGAAATGGAATATGGATGGAAGTCTTGTGCCAATTAAGCAACAATCGACCACTGAAAGTCCATGCTATGGTTTGGATATCATTTGTTTGATCACCAGAGTGATGGTGTTGGGAGGTGGGGCCCAGTGGGAGGTGTTTGGGACATGGGGGTGGATCTGTCACTAATGACTTAGTGTCATTCTCCTGGTAGTGATGGAGTTCTTGCTCTCACAAGACTGGATTGGTTCTGGGAGGATGTATTAGCACCCACAGGAGAGGGTTGTTATAAAGTCAGGACACCCCTCGAGTTTGGCCCTTCTCAGCACATGCCTGCTTCCCCTTTGCCTTCTCTGCCAAGTTGTGGCACCACACAAAAGACCTCTCCAGAAGCTGAGCAGATCCTGGCACTGTGCTTCTTATACAGCCTGCAGAACTGTGAGCTGGATAAACCTCTTTCCTTTAGAAACTACCCAGCCTCAGGTATTTGCTTATAGCAACACAAAATGGACTCAGACATCAGCCTCAGATGCAAGAACGAGCATCCTGGAAGATGCCAAGACTAGGGACACAGTATAATCTTGTGATTCTTGCCAAGGGGCACAAATTGTTCCAAGAGAGGAATTGGGATACATTAACTGAGGGCCAGAAACTGCCCTGGTGTGGCAGATTGGCCACAACAGGCCTCTGGCCTCCTGTCATGGGCACTCATATCCTCATTGCCATTGACATCTACTCAGGCTGTGATATTACCATTCTAGACCAACATGTGAGCTCTGAAACTACCATAGATGCTCTTGAAAAGAACTGTCATGTTTTTGGATACCCTGTGGGACTTTGCTCTGACCAAAGAATATATTTTACTGCCCAAGCAAGACAACAATGGGCTCAAACTCATGGCATATGATGAAATTTATGTGCACCCTATCTCCTGCAGGCCAATGGAGCCAATGAATGATGGAGTGGCTGACTCAAGTAGCAACTGACGAAAGGACATTAAGGTGATCTGCTAATGGGCTGGTACCCCTGCCTGATTAGGGCGAGGTGCACAGTAAACACTGCAGCACATGCTGGGAAACACTGAGCTTCTTGGCGTTTGAGGTAGACATGGACTGGGCAATGCTTGATTAGGCTGTGCCTGTGGAATTCCAATCTCAGTGTTCTCAACCATTCCTTTTTTTCTTTTCCCTATGGAGTGCATGTCTCTGGGGTAGTTTGTGGTTCAGGGTGTCATAATATCCCAGATGGGGCCCCCTAACTCTAATCTGGTGGTGATGCAACTCTCTTTTATGGGACTCCACAGGGGTAGTGGATGAGACCAAGGAGTACCAGGATGTTAGGGTCCCATTAGTGGCTCCAGGGACATCTGATCCTTTCACGCAGGTGGGCAACATTATCAGACCTGTTAAATTTCTGCAGTACATGATCTCCCTTCCTGGACTGGACAATTGAGGCTGAAAGTTCTGGGTCAAGCAGGAAGAGCAATCGGGTGTCCACAGAGGTAGTCTCAGGATGCGGGCACACAGCCTGGGGTGCAATACCTGGACAGCCAGCACTGCAAGTAATAGAAACACCTCCAGCCACAAAGTATGAGAAGAGGGTAGAGGATGGGGAAACAAACCTCTCCCCTTTTTGTTTCAGTAGAGTGCCAGTAGTGCCTAGATTGACAACACACTGGTGAAGATTAGCGGTGGCAGCAGTAGGTGCGGATCTGAAGCACTGTGGACCTGCCACCTGTGTATTTGGAGCTTTCCCTCCAGGCATGAATAGTCCACATGTGACATGTTGCCAATCTGATGGGGGCCCCAGTAAGAGTGTGACCCTCAGTGTGGGTTCATATCCACAGGTACTGAATACTCTGTTCACAAAGCTTACCTTAAACATAGGAATATGTTCTAATG
This sequence comes from Rhinopithecus roxellana, assembly GCF_007565055.1. Lineage (NCBI taxonomy): Eukaryota > Metazoa > Chordata > Mammalia > Primates > Cercopithecidae > Rhinopithecus > Rhinopithecus roxellana. Next base: position 105,529,987 of record NC_044561.1, on the reverse strand, counting down.
GGCCTTTCTTATAGATTAGCAAATTGGGCAGTGTCCCATCTAAAGATTTGGAAAGGCTCCTGTGAGCTCCTGTGAGCTGAGCAGAGATGGGCTTTATAGGTATAAAAGAAGCAGAAGCAGGGAACAAAAAGCAGATTGATCATATCAAAGTTACTTTCCTTATAGGGTTAAGGAAGAGGGAACTTCCTTACCCTCTGGCTCAGGTAGACTGGGCCCCTTCTGCTTGGTTGGAAAACTGGCCTGTTTTTAAAGTTTAGTTTGATTACATGATCCCAGGCCTGAGTGGGTCCATTCTGGTTTGGTCTGGTCTGTTGTACCTAGTGCAGGAGCTCAGTGCAAAACAGCGGCCTTTTCTAATTTTTATTTAACATAAATTCTGCCTTAATCTTTACTCCTTACATAAACACAGCTCCCTGTAAGCACATGGCCTTCTAGAGTCCTAGGAGTATGTTGGAGATTTTCAAAGCTCATATAGATATCTTGTTCCCCAGCTTTTTGGTTAGTTTTTTGTTTGCTCCAAATATTACATCCCCCCAGGCAGCTGTGATGTTAAATAGTTGCCTCTGATTATTTTTTGACAAGTGTATTTGGGGAAAAGGCTGTTCAGACCAGGAGAAAACTCTGTGTCAGGTCAAGTAATGACAACCATGAGAATGAGTCTTCCCGGGAAACCAATGGGCCGGTCAAACAATGACAATTCTCTGTGAATGAGTTGCTCTAACTCCTTCCTCACCTCTCCGGTGGCTACTGGGCTGCTGGTTTTCACCAAAATTGTGGGCTTTTCGTTTTCAAGTTGGCTGTGGAGCTGGAGCGTGGGGAGATGGAATAAATTAAAATGCCACAAAGCTCTCTGTTCTTGCTGAGATTCCACAATTTGTATTGAATAAACCCTCCCCAGATTGCTGCAAGCTTTGGTTAATTTCCAGAGCTCTGAAAATGTTCGTTAAGACCTTTTCTGTCAGTTTTCTCATTGCTTTTATGTAGAAAAAAATTTTCAGAGACCTTTCCTTTGCCACTTTCACTGACATAATCCCAGAGGGTTTTAAAAATGTGAAAGTGTTTTCACTCTTTAAAGGGCATAACTGTGTTTTGATTAGCCTGGCCACCTGGCAGGAGGTCTTGTATCCAGGGGAATTCTAGATTAGCTAGTCAGAGATTGAACTTGTCAGAGAGGGGAGGACCCTTCTGTGGGCTATAGGAAGAAGTCCAGGGGAGCAGGGAGAAAATAGCATCCAGAGATGGCCAGGAAGGGTGTAAGGCAGGAACACGGTTCAGCACAACGGCCAGAGGGCAGCAGGCCCAGCGCTGATGTTCTAGATGTGTGTCCCCATGCTCCATCCATCTCGGTTCTTGGTACCTCAGACACAGGGGACTCTCAGTGCTGACCCAGTGCCTGCCCAGATAGGACCTGAAGGTAGCTGATTCCTGGAGCCTCTCTAGCACCATCAGGCTGTGGTTGCTGGCTTCCTATCTGAAAGGTCCTTCTGCACCTCCGGTCAGTGCCTAGGTGGACATTCCCAGTGCTCATTCAGCTGCTTGCTGGGATTTAATTACTCATCTGAGCTCAGAGAACTTTTGTGGTGTGGAATATGCTTCCTTTCTTAAGTTCTCCCTGAAGACACATGATGGTGTCACACAACAAATCTCAAAGTCTGAGCTATGGGACTGTCCTTCTATGATGCCATGTTGATTGGAGGCAACAGTAAGTGAAGGTAGTGGCAGATCTGGACTTGATGACTGATGTTTGACAGGGGTTGGGGAATGGGTAGGTCCCTGGTTTATTACCCTTAGAATCAGAAAGATTTGAGAAACATGAACTTGAATCTGCCCATTCTCACAAGGTCAACAAGGTCTCCAAAGAGCAAGGGACATGATTTTCTGTAAAGTCTGGGATGTTTCCAGTCTTTGATTGGCCTTTTTGTCTCCCTGTGGCCTTGGACAAGTCATTCGCACAACCCCAAGGCCTCGGTATCTCATCTGTGGAATGGAAGAGTTGGACTAGTCCCTAAAGACCTCAACAATGAAAGTGTATGTACTTTTTATTTGAGGGGGTAGGTGTTCTTCAGTCCGGGTAGCCCCGTTCTTTTTCCTTCTCACAGCCAGTATTTCGTAAATCTTTTCTTTTCTTTCTTTTTCTTTTTTTTGAGACAGGGTCTTGCTTTGTCACCCAGGCTGGAGTGCAGTGGCGTGAACATGGCTCACTGCACCCTTGACCTTCAGGTCTCAAGTGATCATCCTGCCGCGGTCCCTCAAGTAGCTGGGACTACGGTCACATGTCACCGTGCCTGGCTAATTTTTCTTTTTTTCTTTCTCTCTCTCTTTCTGTCTTTTTTTTTTTTTTTTTTGTAGAGATGGGATCTCCCTATGTTGCCCAGGCTGATCTCAAACTCCTGAGCTCAAGTGATTCACCTGCTCAGGCTTCCCAAAGTGCTGGGATTACAGGCATGAGCCACTGCGCCTGGTCTCATAAAACTTATCTGCATACACAGACTCAACTTCCTTACCTCCCCTCCTCTTCTCAGTTCCTTAAACTCAGGCTTCTTCCTCCAGCAATATGACTCCCACCCAGGATATCAAGAAGCTGCTGCTTACTTACAATTCCAGTGACCCTTTCTCGATGCTTGTCCTTCTCAAACCCTCAGCAGTGAACACTTTGCACCAGTTTGCCCTTTTCATTTCGTACTTAGTCATTTTTTGTCCTGCTCTTACTTAGAGAATTGACAAAAGGTCAGTATGACTGCATGCAAGGAAGCAAAAAATAGGCAGTAGGTGACTTTCGTACCGTCGGTTTCCTGGATGGATCCAGGAAGAGTAGCCACAGTCAAGGGCATACTTTGTCTGCTGGAATCAGTTCATCCTCCCAGATCCCCAGGTACCCTTGGCTGCTCAGCCTGACACCTGGACACACACCTCACCCATGCCCTCGCCCACATCCTTCCAGATCCACCTCCTGAACATCTTTCAAATCTGCCATTTTCTTCTTTTCTTTCCAACTTTTATTTTACATTCAAGGGGTACATGTTTTACATGGGTAAACCATGTGTTGTGGGGGTTTGTTGTACAGATAATTGTGTCATCCAGGTAATCACCATTGTACCCATAGGTAGTTTTTCAATCCTCACTCTCCTCCCACCTTCTACCCTCAGATAGGTCTGGTGTGCGTGATTTCCTTCTTTGTGTCCATGTGTACTCGATGTTTAGCTCCCACTTGTGAGTGAGAACATGAGATGCTTGGTTTTCTGTTCCCGCTTTGATTCTCTTAGGATAATGGCCTCCAGCTGCATCCATTTTGTTGCAAAGGCTATGATCTCTCACTTTTTTTTTTTTTTGGAGAAGAAGTCTTGCTCTGTCGTCCAGGCTGGAGTGCAGTAGTGCGATCTCGGCTCACTGCAATCTCCATCTCACGGGTTCAAGCTATTCTCCTGCCTCAGCCTCTTGAGTAGCTCAGATTACAGGTGTGTGCCACCATGCCCAGCTAATTTTTGTAGTTTTAGTAGAGATGAGATTTCACCACGTATGATCTCATTTTTTTTATAGCTGTTTAGTATTCCATGGTATATATGTACCATAGTTTCTTTATCCAGTCCACCATTGATGGGCATCTAGGTTAATTCTATGTCTTTGCTATTGTGAATAGTGCTGCAATGAATGTGTGTGTGTCTTTTTGGTAGAAGGATTTACATTCCTTTGGGTATATGCCCAGTAATGGGATTGCCAGGTCGAATGGTAGGTCCATTTTAAGTTCTTTAAAAAATCTCCAGACTGCTTTCCACAGTGGCTGAGCTAGTTTACATTCCCACCAGCAGTATAAGCATTCCTTTTCTCTGCAACCTTGTCGGCATCTGATATTTTTTTTACCTTTTAATAATAGCTGTTCTGACTGGTGTGAGATGGTATCTTATTGTGTGTTTTTAAAAATTAAATTTAATTTTTTTTTGACAGGGTCTCACTTTGTCACCCAGGCTGGAGTGCAGTAGCACAATCTTGTGGAGTGGCACTGTAACCTCCACCGCCTGGGCTCAAGCAATTCTCCCACCTCAGCCTCTCGAGTAGCTGGGACCACAGGCACATGCCACGACCCCTGGCTAATTTTTGTATTTTTAGTAGAGATAGGGTTTTGCCATGCCAGTCAGGCTGGTCTTGAACTTCTGCCCTTAAGTGATCCGCCCATCTTGGCCTCCCAAAGTGTTGGGATTATAGACGTGAGTCACCGCCCCTGGACTTCATTGTAGTTTTAATTTGCATTTCCCTAATACAAATCTGCCATTTTCATTCCTGGTGTGGCAAGCTTGTGTGTCATTAACTGTACCTGGAGTATTATATCTACCCTGAACGTCTTATCCCCCCTTTCTAAGGATGCCTGGGAAAGACTTCTGAAATCCACACACACTTGAACACCTCCCTGACCTGCTCAAGACTATTCAGATCTACGAAGTAGGTGCCAAACTCTGTGCCATGGCCCCAATCACCCAGGCCAGGGCTCTTTCCAACCCAGGAGCCCTCAAGTGATGGTGAAGGATGACAAAGTCCCTGATGCAGAAGAAGCCATTTTATTAGGTGAGGCACGTGGGATGTTACACACACCTGGTGGGAAAGGAGAGGGAGCAGGTTCCTCGGAGAGAAGGCGACTGTGTCATCTTCCAGCACATGGGTCAGTCATCTGTGAGCACTGAGAAGCTGGACCAGAGGGAATGGATTAAGCAGCAAGAAATAGTTCTGTTGGGGGAAGACCCTAATCGGGATGGAGACTCAAGGTCAGTGAGTGTTACTGGTATTGACTCATCATCAAACTCATGCCTCAAAGGGACAGGAGGAGGCCAAGACCCTGGGAAAGGCATCAGGCCTGGGGTCAGGGCTCCGTGTGCGTGTGTTTGAGTGAGTGTGTGTCTGTGTATCCACGTGTACTTGCGTGTGGTGAGTCTACCGATGTGTGCGTGTGTGAGTATGCTGGTGTGAGAGTGTGTGCATCTGTATCAGTGGCCATGTGTCTGGGCATTTGTGTGTGTGTTTCTCCTGGTAGCTGTGTTGCTGTGCTGCCTGCATCCTTCCACCTGTCAGCTTTTCTGTGGATTTCTCTGTGCATCCCTGTGTGTACCTCTGTAGATGTTTGTCTCTTTCTTTGGATGTCATTGTCCCAAGCTGCCGGCTGCCATCTACCAGGAGAAGAACAGCCAGCCCCCAAAATCCTGGGGTGTGGGGAGGGGCACTTACCAGCTCAGCAGAGGCCAGGCCCCTTCCTGGAAGGCTTAGACCTTGATGACAAACTGTAGTCCGTGGATCAGCATGTCTAGAAAAACAAACAAACAAACAAGCAATAAAAAAACAGACCACAGTCATGATCTCAACGTGAAGGAGTCCACATTCCTAAAGGTGGGGAGCCAGGGAATGGAGGCCTCTGGAGATCCGACTATGTTCAGCATGCTTGGAGGAAGCCAGGCCTCCTTCTACTAACCAGCCCAGCTGTCCTCAGTGTCAGGGCTGAGACAGGAGACACGGTGTCTATCTCAAAATCATCTGGATTATTCCGGGGAAAAAGAAGCCCAAAATGGAGAGAGTTGAGGCCAGCGGGACCTAGTATCCTAGGGTATGCAGGAAAAAAACTCTTTGGGGGAAGTTGCTGCTCCTGCAGAGGGGGACAGAGGGCTGGAAAGCAGGTACTTACTGGCAATGTCATGCACCAGGGTGACGTCCAAGCCACTGAGAACCTCATTGACCAGAGGGCACACCTGGCCAGGGGCAGGGAGGGGAGTTAGGCAGAGCGGCACCCTGGAGCAGCAGAATCCCAAGCGGGGGTTCTCTGGGGAAATTTTCTGTCATTTTTCAGTGTGAAAGTGATTCTAAGCAATCCCACAGATCAATGACCACACATGCACAAGGAGAAACTGGAGGCATGAGGGATGTTGTGAAGGACCCCAAATCACACAAGCCCAGTGTTCACTCTGTGACATCACATCTGATTCTATGTAGAGTGGAGTGCTCTGGTTATAGGAGACACCCAGGCATAGGTTGGAAGACTGTGGCCATAGAAAGCTGGACAGGGAACTTCTCCAACTCAGAACAGGGCCCAATCCTTTTCAGCTTCAGTGTGGACAGGCAGGGCCTGGCCTAGAGCAGAGACTCATCAATGCATTTGGAAAGATGTAAAGAAGAAACATGGACAGATGGATCAATGGACAAATAGATTGATGAATGGAAGTTACTTATCAAATTGAAGGACTCGGACCCACTCAGCCCGGGGCTTTGTTTCAGTGCAAGAAGTTCTAAAACTTGGTTTAGATTGGGGATCCCCACCTTGCCCACTTACCTTGCCCTGAACCAACTCAGGCAGGACTTTATTCAAGATCCCTGTGAGGCTGTCCAGAAGACCTTGAATGGGGAGGGGGCCAAGTCTGAAAGAGAAAAGCCATGGGTGATGCCGGGACCTGGAGTTGGTGTGGAGAAGGCTCCAAAGGGGGCCATTGTGAACCCCACAGTGAACCCCACTGTGAACCCCACAGTCTCAACACTCAGTCACTAAAGCAGAGCTTTGTCCATCCACACCCGTGTGCAGGCCAACAGCAAGGGTCCTATTGAAAGGGAGTTACATTTGTGTACAGCAGTGCACACACAGGTATGTGTAGGATAAACACATGGTTCTCAGAAAAAGCAGGTGTCAATAAGGCTTTGCAGAGTCCATAAACGAATGGATACTACTTAGTATGTAGTTGTCATGAAGATCCAATGAGATGACACATGTGAAGCCCAATGTACGTGCTCATTAAAAGTTAACCACGTGGGCAACTTTTGCAAAATAGGTATGACATAGTCTCCCCATGGGACAGGTAACTGAAATAAGTAACCTAGTTAGGATCCATGTCTATTTTACCCCTTACTGGGACAAAGCACTTTCATACCTATTATCTTGGTAGATTCTATCAATAACTCCAATGCAGTTCCATACTGCAGATAAGTAAGCTTAGAACTAAATTGGAGAAGCACTACCCAAGTTCACATAGGAAGCCCTCGATCCCCATTCCTATGTAACATGCAGGGCTTAAACTCCAATTTCTTGTTGCTAGATCCAGCATAAAATTGGTTATCTTGATCTAAGAAGGGATAAGTGACTACTTATCTATCTATTTATCTATGTATCTATCTATCTAACCATCCATCCATCTATCTGTTCATCCTTCTCTCCATCCACCCAACCAACTAACCATCTGTCAGTCCTTCCATCCATCCATCCATCCATCCATCCATCCATCCATCCATCCATCCATCTTTCCACCCTCCCTCCTTCCCATCCATTTTCCCACCCTTTCAGCCTCTCACTCATCTATTCTGTCATTGTCCCAGCTTTCTAACCATCCATCCAGCATCACACCATGTCATCTCTGGGCAGGAGAAGCTGCTCCTCTGGCCTCACCCATCAAGCAGAGAGATATGCAGGCTTCCAGGGGAATGGGTGCAGTCACCAAGGACCAGGTGGATCCTCTCCTGCTTATCTCTCACGGCTAAGATTTCTGCAGTGATGTTCAGCTTCACAGCCAGCCTCAACAGACTTGCACCAACCAGGGGCCTGCAAAGGAGACAGCCCCACTGGTATCTGGCTCCACTATATTCCAAGGAAGAGGGTTATTTTCTCCTTGCCAAGAATGCTAGCCTCACCTCCCTCCATCTTGCCCGCAGTTGTACTTATCTCATTTTCTAGCAGAAGAAATAAAGGCTCAAGAGGTCAAGTGAGTTTTCCAAGTGACCCAAGGCTGCTCAGCATAGCAGCAAATAAGCTGAAGTTGGAGGCTTAGGTCTGTTAGACTCCAATACCCCTGTTATGGTTACCCATGGTCACCAGGGTCTCCCTTGGTGAGCCATCCTCTCACCCCCTCTTGGGACCCACTCACGTATTCACTTGGAGATTTATGCCGAGAGGGATGGTGACATAGAGATGGTGGCCATCAGGGCTCTGCACAAGGCCAAGTTCCAGCAGCTGGGGGTCAGTGACCTTTATACTGTCCAGGGAGTAATATCGGAGGGGGAAATATTAGCTCCTCTAACTCCAAATCCAGAAACCATCTTTAACTTAACAGTACTCATCCCAGAGGTAGAACTTCCCACCCAGGATAGGGAGATGGGAGGGGAGTCTTGCAGCCTAAGCTACGTGGGTTCTGAGTCACACATCAGGTCTTTTCCGGTTTCTGCCCTGGAACAGATCTGACACACACACAGGACCCTTTCCTCATCTCCAGTCTATGAGGTATTCAGGACAGCAACTGTGTCTGGATTATATTTGCATCCTATATGCCAGCTAAGAGCCTTACAAAGAAAGTGGCTACTTCATATTAATTGATTGTGGATTGATGAGAAGGTGGATAGCAGATATGTGGGTGGATGGTTGGAAGAGTAAGTGATTAGGTAGAAGGATGAATAACTGGATGACGGATTGGTCAGTGGATGAATGAATGATTTGCAGGTGCAACTGGAAGTAAATCTGCACAAACACTTATGGGTAAGAATCACCCACCCTGTCAGGTGGCTGATCACCAATGTTTATCATGGGGATTGAGGAGCAGGAAGTCAGGGAGAGTGCAGAAAGGGTGGAAGGAAGCCTTTCTCCCATTGTCCTATCTTTCCAACCATCCATCCATCATCACACCCTGTTGTCTCCAGGAGAAGCCAGCCCTCTGACCTCACCCACCAAGCAGGGAGGCCATTTGATGGGTGAGGCCATTCACTGAGCCAGCCACTGTGCCAGGTGATTTACACCTTTTCCAGTCCTCCCAACAGACTTTCTCTGTGGGCTCTATAATCTATATTTTACAGATGGAGAAACCAAGCACAGAGAGACAGGGTGTCCTGTCCCAGGTCATCCAACAAGTACATTTGAAAATCGAAGTCAAGAAGTCTGTCTGTCTCTAAGTCAGGGAGTGAGACCCTGGGTGGGTAGGATTTTGGAAATGGTTTGATCCAGTCCTATCCAGGACCCAGGCTCTCCCAGCTCACTGGCATCAAGTTTCCATTCTTGCTTTTTGCTTTGTGAGCTCTTGGGTGTCTCATGGGAAACACCACATTAGACCTTTCCATGGACATCACACTGTTCTTCATCACATTGATATCATCAAGGTGGGAAGGTTACACTCTCACTTACATCAAAGGCCGTCTGTGTTCTAAGGGATTTCACAGGTGGAGAGAAAAAAATGACCACAGTGTAGTGGGAAGAGCCTTGGCTTTGGACTTAGGAAAGTAGAGTGAGAGCCTTACTCACTTGGTATCACTCTAGCAGCGGGAACACAAGCACCTCTGTGCCTTGGTTTTCCCATTTGCAAACTGGAGATTATTAAATTGACCTCAGAGGGTAGTTGTGAGGATTACAGATGATGCTGGGGCCTCAGGACATGCCTAGAACTGAGGGCATTGCTGGTTTGCCAGACTGGAGATGGGTCTCAGAACTGAGTCCTGGCTCCCCCTTCAGGCTGCCACCTCACTGCTTCAGTGCCACTGCCTGGGGCTGGCAGATCTTCACCTGGGGTTCCCTGGTGGAGACCAAAGCTCTATTTTAGGGCAACTTACTCAAAGATGTTCAGGCCAGGGATCACTGATGTCACTTTCCCAAGCAGTCCCCCAAGGAGGCCACCAGAAGTACCTCCTCCAGGGTTCAGGATGTCCAGGAGCGGAAGGTTTTCCAGAATGCCCAACAGGCCCCCAGAGAGCAGGCCATTGCCGAGGGCTGGAAATGGGCATAAGGGTCTCTGGGGGTCAGATCTGACAATTCCAGATCCTCAGGCCCCTTCCCCCATCCAGCCCTGTCCCTCCCCACTTCGCAGGGTTGGACACACTCTATCTCTCTCTCTCTCTCTCTCTCTCTCACACACACACACACACCCCTGAAAGAGGTTGTCACAGACTCACCATTTGTCAAGCTTCCTGCAAGACCTGTGGGACTCAAGGGCAGGGCTGGATTCACAGTCAAGGGCAGGGCCTGGTCCAGGGGCACAGGCAGGCCTCCAAACTGGGCTATGGTCTGGGCTAACAGCCCGTAGAAGACAATGAGGACCCCAGTTTGAAACATCTTTGCTCTTAGTATCTGTGGACAGAATGACAAGTCCAACAGGGCATGGATATCAGAGAGGAATTTATCCACCACCTGCCCCTGCCGCCTGGGGGGTGGGGTTGTCATTCATTTGCTCCCCAGAACACCAGGGGGTCACTAGTAATAGCTAACACTGCTGAACAATTTCTCCTTGCCAGGCAGCAGGCTGACTGCTTTACACAATTTCATCTTCATCACAACCCTAAGACATGGGCACCTGTTACCTGCATTGCACAGGTGAGGGCTGCTGATCAGGGGCCTAAAAAGGAGACAGCCCCACTGGTATCCGGCTCCAGCACATTCCAAGGAAGAGGGTTTTTTCCTCCTTGCCAAGAATCCCAGCCTCACCTCACTCCATCTTGCCCACAGTTCCCTTGTCTGATTTTCCAGTAGGAGAAACCAAGGCTCACAGAGGTCAAGTGAGTTTCCAGTTGGGAGTTTCAAATGTACTGCCATCCCCTCTTGAAACCCACTCATGTACCCGAGTACCACTCATGTACCCAAGTACTCATGGCCTGAGTGTGGGTAACTTTCCCCAAGGTCACAAGTACACAGTGGAGAGAGGATTAGAAGCTAGAGCCAGGTGAACTCTCTGTTAAATTAAGTAACCATCAGATTTATCCTCCAATCAGGCTTGCTTCAATGGCTTGAATCATTGCTGCTCTTCAGACAAAGCAAGTGAGAAGGGTTAAACATGCAAGTGCTGAAGAACTGAGCTGTTTTGCATCATCCCCGTTCAGTCCTTTGGCCTGATGGTTGGTGGATGCCCTTGAAAGTCACACAACATAGGGATCGCATGGCCACAGCCACCATCTCATGCAGACCTGTGTTGGGGAATTCCTGGGGCCATCAGAGTCTTCATTGCATGCAAAGAACCAGGGGACCAAAGAGGGGTAGTGACTTTCCCAAGGTCATAGAATAAATTGATGGTAGAGCTGTGGTTGAAGGCAGGTCTCCCAACCCTCCCCTCACCCAAGACACAAACATGCATTCTATTGTTTTGACACCTTTCTCTTCTTCTTCAAGCTGCCCTAGAGGAATTCTGGGCACTCCCTGAGGTTTGGCTTGCAGACCTCTCACAGGTCTATTTGGCAGCCAGCGAAGTTGTCCAGAGCCAGCACTAGTACCCACACTTTGGAGACAACTGGCGGCTTTGTGCAAAATTCCATCTATTGGCTGACTCAGCTAAAGCTCCATTCTTGTGGTGGAAGGCTTGGAAATGAAAGGTCTTTTGGTCCAAAGAGCCAGTTGTGCCCTTCCTAGAGAGGTAACTTTGACCACGGCCTCTGAATCTCTTTTGGGCAACAGACCCTTTATGAATCCAATGGAAGCTAAAGATCCTAGTCTCAGAAAAATGCATCAAAATGTTTAAAATTGGGAGAAGAATTTTAGGAGGTTTCTGGATCATCTGTATCCACATTGTGGTAACCTCAAGTTAAAACTTTTGCCTTAGGGGCTTTGATTTAGGGCATTAATAGTGCTCATTTTGTATCAATATTACTGGTCTCTTAGGACAGCAGAGCAAATGGCCATTCCCATATTCCTGACCCTGGCCAGGTCTGTTTTTCTTGCATGGCCCCCAGTGAGTGATCTTGAGTACGGTCTGCCTGCCCCACAGTGAGGAGCCTGAGATCCCTGCCGTCAAGGGTAGCAGAGGGGCCGCAGAATGGACAGCTCTTACCTGGACTTCTTAGAGGTCTCAGCAGCTGTCCTGGTCTCCTCTGTCTCCCCCACTCACTTCTGCTGAGGAGGCAGCCTCTTTTATAGTATGGGGACCAGGAAGCGTGTGTTGGGTGATGGGTTTCTAGATAATTGAGAATTCTGCAATCTGGCGGCGTCTTTCAGGGCTCTCCAAAGTAAATAATTGCCAATCACATTAGCAGGTGGGACGGTTAAACTATTTGGTTGACAAGATAAACAGAAAAACCTGAGATGGGATGTTACTCAAGACTTCATGGTTTCCTGACCGGGGCCAAGGTTGGGGACCCACGCTCCCTAGGGAGCTTCGAGCATTGAAAGGAGCAGCCAGTCAGAGTCCAGGAAGGGACCTCAGTCTCATCTGTTGGACTCTTTCCTCTCCTGCTGTAATTTTTTTTGCTCCAATTGTTGGAGGATTCTTTCTCCTAAAGGGTCAAAAGAGACACTGCATCCTACATCTGGGGTGTGTCTCCATTCCAGGGATTCTCCTGCCTCAGCCTCCTGAGTAGCTGAGACTACAGGCGAGTGCCACCACATCCCACAAAGTTTTTGTATTTTTAGTAGAGATGGGGTTTCACCATGTTGGTGAAACACAGTGGGTCTCCTGTTGTCAGAGCCCCTGTTGCACATCAGGAGCTCTCTGTCCTCACAAGAACCCTGAGAGGGAGAGGTTACTGCTCCTCTTTTATAGAGGAGGAAACTGAGATCCAGTGGGGACAAGTGCCCAAAGACCCAGAGAGGATGCAGCACAGTTAGAATGCAACTGACTGGAGAATGAAAACAACAAAAACAGTGCCAACAGCGGACACTGGCCGAGCTCCTGCTATATGCCCAGCCTGCCACGGTGTTCACATGCAGCATCTCACAAAATCCTCCCAGCCCCGTACTCCTATTCTACAAGGGGGAAACTGAGGCTGAGTGTGAGGTGAGCTGTCCAGAGATGCACTGCTGGCCTGGGGTGAGACATCCACACTTGGGTCCTTTCCCCATATCACTGTGCTGAGACGAAGGTGCCTCCCCACACTTGCTGGCCGTTTTGATTTCCTCACTTGTGAACTTTATGCTTTCATGCTTCCCTTTTTATTTTTTAAATTTTCACTTAATTTTTATTCTATTTTATTTTATTTTGAGACAGAGTCTTGCTCTGTCAACCAGGCTTGAGCGCAGTGGTGTGATCTCAGCTCACGACAACCTCCACCTCCCGGATTCAAGCGATTCTCCTGCCTCAGCCTCCTGAGTAGCTGGGACTACAGGCAAGTGCCACCACACCCCACAAAGTTTTTGTATTTTTAGTAGAGACGGGGTTTCACTATGGTGGCCAAGCTGGCCTCGAACTCCTGACCTCAGATGACCCACCTCGGCCTCCCAAAGTGCTGGGCCACTTCTCTTTTATATCCTGGAAAAGACTTTCTGGGTTCCCAGGCCTGGAGGATCCTGTGGCATCCTGGTCTCTATCCTACCCTTTCTTCTACCTTTCCCTAAATGTTAGAGTAATCAGGCATTTATCCCCACCACTTGGGCCCTTGGAGTCTGTTTAACAGATGAAAAGATGAAGACACAGGAAGGCCAAGGTCCTGGACCAGTGAGCGCAGCAAAACCTAACATCTTATAAGCAAAAGTGGAGAGAGAAGGAAGAAATATGCATTTATAAAGCACTGACTGCATGCCAGGTGCTCTCCATATTTGAACTTCATCTTCTTCAGGAGTGGTTGGTATTGTTGTCTCTCATACATTGGATGAGGAGGCTGAGGGTCAGAAGGGGTGACTGCTTCCTGGAGACACACAGCGAGTGAGTGTTGGAGTCAGTTGACCCCACCACCCTCCATGTCTTTCTGAGTCCCTGGTAATCAGTGGGCCATACTGCCTCCCTCACACTAGGCCTTTCCTGGCCTGCTCCACTGCTCTCCAGATTCTGGGTGGTGCCTCCAAGGGTTTGGGGCCGTGGCTTTGACCTTAATTATCCATTCAAGGTACTTGCTGGACTCTGCCCACATCTTGTACATGGCAGTCATCCTCACAGTGGTCCCATCGTATAACTCTTGTGGGTCGGGTCAGGTTGCTACTATCCTTGTGGGGAAACTGAGGCAGATAAGGCAAGGAATTAATAGAGTTTGTGCAGCCAGTTAATGAAAGCTTACACCCTCTGGTTTGAGGTCGGGAGGCTGTGTCTGTATTGTAGCCGAAAGTGGGTGAATTTGGGCTCAAATGGCTCTGGTTCAAATCCTACAACCCTGGGCAAGTCAGTCCAGTCCCCTGAACTTCATTCCGTTTCCTCGCCTGTAAAATTTGGGGAGAATAAAATCCACCTCACAGGGCTATGGGGAGATGATGTCTGGGGAGCTGGTATGAATCACAGTTCATAAACTCGGGCGTCCACACATCTTTCTGATTTATCTGCACTTTACCATTTCAAATGCCATTTTGCTCAGGAACAGAAATGTCCCCATTCCCCCCTGGGGTTTCATGTCTGTGCTAGGGGCTTCATTTGTGCCAAGGGGGCTGCCTGTCCCTGTTTTTGGCTGGCAATACAGAGACAGCCATGTGCCATCTGCTCCTAGACTGCGGAGACACTATACTTCCCTCCTGGTGAAAGGTCCCTTGGGATTTAGCATTTACTTTCAACTCCTTCGCAAGACACAGAATTGTTCTGCTGTTTGCCAGTTCCTTGGGCCTGATACAGGACTGTGAGGGTCTGCCCAAGCCCACCTGCCTGGATCCATCTAGACCTTCCTGTTACCCTTCTCTCCCCGGAGTCTCATCCTCTCTTCTGGCTCAGGCTCTGGGAGGGAGCGTGGACACAGACACCCTCTGTCCCTGGATCCCACACATGTGCCTGGGATTCTGTTCCCTTCCTCCCACGCCCAGGTCTGCCTGGGAGCAGCAAGGGTCTGAGTCACCATCAGAACCCACCAGAACTATGCTCCTTCCAGTTCTCCTGGACCCTCACAATTCACCATCCCAACATAGGGCATTTTCTAGTCTTGTGGGCAGGAAGTTTTGCTTCAACTTCATTATGTGTGTGCTGTTCTCAGACTCTCCTATGTCCTGAGTTTAACAAGTCAAAAGCCAAGACTATAAAAACAAAAAAACTGGCCGGGCGCGGTGGTTCAAGCCTGTAATCCCAGCACTTTGGGAGGCCGAGACAGGCGGATCACAAGGTCAGGAGATCGAGACCATCCTGGCTAACACGGTGAAACCCTGTCTCTACTAAAAAATACAAAAAAACTAGCCGGGCGAGGTGGCGGGCGCCTGTAGTCCCAGCTACTCCGGAGGCTGAGGCAGGAGAATAGCGTGAACCTGGGAGGCGGAGCTTGCAGTGAGCTGAGATCCGGCCACTGCACTCCAGCCTGGGCGACAGAGCAAGACTCCGTCTCAAAACAAAACAAAACAAAAAAACTTACAGTAAAACTGACTTCTTTTAGTGGTATGGTCCTTTGAGTCTTACCACGTATATAGTCAGCCACCATCATAATCAGAGTACAGAACAGTTCCATCCTCCCAAAAAACACTCTAATGGGTCCCTTTACAGCCACACCCTGCCCCCATCTGCTGGCAACCACCTGTTTGTTCTCTGTCACTACCACTACCACTTTATCAAA
The DNA here is from genome assembly GCF_007565055.1 of Rhinopithecus roxellana. NCBI lineage: Eukaryota > Metazoa > Chordata > Mammalia > Primates > Cercopithecidae > Rhinopithecus > Rhinopithecus roxellana. Next base: position 105,514,624 of record NC_044561.1, on the reverse strand, counting down.
AACTCAGGCTCCTGAAAGTCAAGAGCCTTGTTTCTGCTTCTGTTGAAACTGCCCTCCCTTGTGGCCACAGGGACTGCATGCTCCATGCCCTGAACCAGGGAAAGGTCTCAAGGCACCAGGAAACAAATGGAAGGACACACCATGAACGTTTTAAGAGGTTAATCCCACACTGGTGACATCAATACCCTCCCCATGTGTTTCTCAGAAACTGTAAGTGGTGCCTTTCCTTCCTACTTCTCAGATTGCAATTGTGTTTGGAAGCCTTTGCTGAGGGTGTTTTGTCAATCAAGAGATCCATATCTGGCCAGGTGTGGTGGCTCACACCTATAATCTCAGCACTTTGGGAGGCCCAGGCGGGTGCATCATTTGAGGTCAGGAGTTTAAGACCAGCCTGGCCAACATGGCGAAACCCCATCTCTACTAAAAATACAATTAGCTGGGCATTAGTGGTGTGCACCTGTAAACCCAGCTACTTGGGAGGCTGAGGCAGGAGAACTGCTTGAGCCTGGGAGGTGGAGGTTGCAGTGAGCTGAGATTGCGTCACTGCATTTCATTCTGGGTGACAGAGTGAGACTCTGTCTCAAACAAACAAACAAACAAACAAACAAACAAAAGATCCATTTCTAAAGGGCAGAATTAGTTTGATTTTTCAAAGGGCTCTGACCTATGCTAGTATGCAAGGTCTCTTCTCCAGAATGTGAGAATGGGATGTGGGATCTCCTCCCCAGGAGAAAGCTCAGGGTGGGGACTGAGTTAGAGAGGGTCTTCAGATGGACTTGGAAGCTCCAGAGCATTCCCAGAGAGCCAGGAACCCCAACTTCGATGAAAAAAATGTATACTATCAAGTAGGGTTTGCTTCAGGCAAGCTTCCCTTGCTTTTGAGATTAATCTTTGCACTTGCTTTTAAAGTGCAAAAAAAAAAAAAAAAAAATACTACTACTAATGATAACTTTTTGTGAGACACTAGTGCTTTATGCCACCTATAACAAGTCTGTGGGGAAACTGAGGCTCAGGGAGGGCAGTGATCTGCCCAGGGTCATCTCAGCTGGGAAGAGGTGAAGTCGGACTGTCATCTTTGGCTTCAGTGCCCTTACTTTAAGTACAAGTTTGCATCACAGTTTTCAGTTCAGAAAGCACCTGCCCATCTTCCCTGGAGCCCTCCCGTTGATGGAGCGCTTCCCCTGCCAAACCCCCTCTTTTCTTCTTTTGAGACAGTTTCATTCTGTCGCCCAGGCTGAACCGTAGTGGTGCCATTACAGTTCACTGCAGCCTCGACCTCCCGAGCTCAGGTGATCCTCTCGCTTCAGCCTTCTGGGTAACTGGGACTTTAGGTGTGCACCACCATGCCTGGCTAATTTTCATGTTTTTTTGTGGAGACAGGGTTTTGCCATGTTGCATAGGCTCAAGTGATCTGCCTGTCTTGGCCTCTCAAGTGCTGGGATTACAGGTGTAAGCCACTGTGCACAGCCTTAAGAAATTTTACTAGTAGTAAGAACACCTAACATGAGATCCACAGAGTTTTTTTTTTTTTTTTTAACACAGTCTTCCTTCTTTCTTCCTTTCTTTCTTTTCTTTCTTTCTCTCTTTCCTTCTTTCTTTCTCTTTTCTTCCTTTCTTTCTCTCTCTCTTTCTTCTCTCTCTCTCTCCTTCCTTCCTTCCTTCTTTCTTTCTTCATTTTTTCCTTCCTTCCTTCCTTCCTTCCTTCCTTCCTTCCTTCCTTCCTTCCTTCCTTCCTTCCTTCCTTCCTTCCTTCCTTCCTTCCTTCCTTTCTCTCTCTCTCTCTCTCGTCTTGCTCTGTCTCCTAGGCAGGAGTGCCGTTGGCATGATCTCGGCTCACTGTAACTTCTGCCTCCCAGGTTCAAGTGATTCCTCGTGCCTCAGCCTCCCAAGTAGCTGGGATTATAGGTGTGTGCCTCCACGCCCAGCTAATTTTTGTATTAATATTTTTAGTAGAGGCGGGGTTTCACCATGTTGATCAGACTGGTCTCAAACTCCTGACCTCAGGTGATTTGCCCCCCTCAGCCTCCCAAAGTGTTGGGATTACAGGTGTGAGCCACTGTGCCTGGCCTTAACAAAGTTTTAAGTGTACAATACAGCCTTGTTAACTGTAGGCACAATGTTGTATGACAGATCTCTAGAACTGATTTGTTGCACCCCCTCCAATTTGGGGAAACATATGTAGCTCCCAGCCCAATACCTGGCACAGAGTCAGTGCCTAGTAGTGGGAGGGCATGGAAGTTATCAGATACAGAGGGGCAGAGCCAGGACTGAGGTTCTGAACATTTGGGGCTGAACTGGAGCCTTAAACCATCCCCCAGTGTGAACCCCAGTATCCTAATAGAGGTCCATTGTCCAACAAACCCTTCCGGGAGGAAATGTAATGAGTCCATGCTCCATGAACCTTAAAATGAAAACAGAATGCCAGAAACCCAAGGAGGTCCCTATAGGGAGCCCTGCGCCAGCCCAGAAAGAGTCAGGAGGAAGGCAGACAAAAGCTGCCTTCACCAGTGAACCAGGTAGCCTTGTTGGGGACCAGGCCTGGCCCTCCTGTGTTTGCTCTTTGAATCATGAGCAGGAAGAACCCCACAAGCTCACGGCTGGCAAGGGGAACATTAGCGTTTAGGGTTGCAAATCCCCAGTGAAGCATTTCGGATTAGGGAGTTTGAATTCAAAGACAGAGATGTGAGATTCTCCTGCCCTATTCTCATCTCTGAGCTGTTGACATTTCCTTATTTGAGCTTGTCAGTCCCACTGAACACATATTTCATCAGTCCCCACCGTGTGTGTGCGTGAGTGTGTGTGTGGTTGGGTGGGGGGTGTTGGAAGGAAGGAAGGGAAGACCGGGAGGGAGGGAGGATTGACAGTGGTTGAGAGCGTGGGCTCTAGAGCTGGCTGCCTGAGTGCAGTCAATGTGGCCATTTCCTTACTGTGTGACCTTAGACAAGTGACTTTATTCTCCGAGCCTCAGGCTTCTCACGTATAAAGTGAGCTGAAATTTTGTATCTGGTGGGGTTGCTGGGAGGCATTGATAAGATGCTGGATGTAAGCTCTGAGCACCAAAAAGCTCTGTTTATAACAAGTGTTTAATGTGTGTGCCACTGTGATTAATATGTGTGTTCTATTTTCCCTTGATTTCTCAGGTTGCTTTTTCAACTCTTGGTTGGAGGAGAGTGGAATCCATATTTAATAACTGAATAGTCAACAGTCAAATCATTAACAATGGATTAAATGACTTTTTTTTTTTTTTTTTTTTTTTGGTGAGATGGAGCCTCACTCTGTTGCCCAGACTGGAGTGCAGTGGAATGAACTTGGCTCACTGAACCTCTGCCTCCTGGTTCAAGCAATTCTCCTGCCTCAGCTTCCTGAGTAACTGGAATTACAGGCAACAAAATCGCCATGCCTGGCTAATTTTTGTATTTTTAGTAGAGATGGAGTTTCACCATGTTGGCCAGGCTGGTCTCAAACTCCTGAGCTCAAATGATCCACCCACCCTGGCCTCCCAAAGAGCTGGGATTACAGGTATGAGCCACTGTGCCTGGCTGGATTAAGTGACATTTAATAAGCATTTTCCATGAACCCATCACATATGAAATATACTGCAAATGGTTTTTCATGGCTTTACTCCTTACAAGCATCCTGCGTTATAAATACTTATGTGGACTTTTTAGAGAGACACGGTCTTGCTCTATCACCAGGCTGGAGTGCAGTGTTGCAATCATAGCTCACTGTAACCTTGAACTCCTAGGCTCAAGCAATCCCCCTGCCTCAGCCTCCCAAGTAGCGGTGACTACAGGTGCGTGCTGCTGCCTCCAGCTACTTTTTCAAGCTTTTTGTAGACATAGGGTCTTGCTGCATTGCCTAGGCTGGTCTCGAACTCCTGGCCTCAAGCAATCCTCCAGCCTCAGCTGCCCAAAGTGTTGGGATTACAGGTGTGAGCCATCACAACCGGCCAATATTTTTATTGTCAAAATTGTTAAAGTGCATTACACGTAAGAAAAATGCATATATGTAAATAGCTCAATGAATTTTCAGAAACCAAACATCCCTTCCCATACCCAGCACCTAGATCAGGAAACAGAATGTTATAAGCTCTCCAGAAGTCCCCTTCAATGCCCTCTTAGCATCTAACCCTTGCCCCAAGGTAACCACTATCTTATCTCTGGTGGCATGGATTAGTTTTGCTGTTTTGGGACTCACATAAATGGGAGATGCAACACGTGCCCTTTTGCCTATGGCTTCTTTCATGTAATATTCTGTTTATGAGATTCGTCCATGTGGCTGTGGGCAATTGTAGGTCATTTCCATCACTATAGAGATTCCAGTGGGTGCCCATCCCACAAGATATCTGCCCATTCTATTTATTCATTCTTTTGATCGGCATGGGGAGATGCTGAGTTTGGGGTTACGATGAACGTTGCTGCTATGAGCTTCCTTGCCTTTTGCTCCACACATGCATGTATTTTTGCTGAGAATACACTAGGTAGTGGAATTGCTGAGTTGTAAAGCAAGCCTATGTTTAACTTTAGGAGATGCTTTATAAAGTGGTGGTAGAACTGATCTCGCACCAGCAGCGTTGGATGGCTTCTGTTGTTCCACATCTTGCAAGATTTCTATTCCCATTTTGCAAATGATGAAGACCAAAAGGTAACAAGCTTTGTCCCAAATGCAGCTAGTGGAGCCTAAGACTAGAATCCAACCACTCATTGAGCCACAGATATTTACTGAGCACGCACTCTGTGCCAGCTGTATGCTGGGACATGGGTCACCATGCTGCATGGCACCTACACCCTCATGGAACTGCCAGTTGGGCCGAATTGAAGGTGAGCTCAGGTGTGTTTGGTGCCCATGGTTTCACTTTTCCACTCTCTCACCCTTTCTCTACACCCCCTTGGAGCCCAGCAGTATTCTTGACACATACTAGGTGTCCAGTAAATATGGAATGAAAGAGTGAGAGAATGAGAAATCTTGGGCCGGGCGCGGTGGCTCAAGCCTGTAACCCCAGCACTTTGGGAGGCCGAGACGGGCGGATCACAAGGTCAGGAGATCGAGACCCTCCTGGCTAACACAGTGAAACCCCGTCTCTACTAAAAAAAATACAAAAAACTAGCCGGGCGAGGTGGCGGGCGCCTGTAGTCCCAGCTACTCAGGAGGTTGAGGCAGGAGAATGGCGTAAACCCGGGAGGCGGAGCTTGCAGTGAGCTGCGATCTGGCCACTGCACTCCAGCCTGGGCAACAGAGCGAGACTCTGTCTCAAAAAAAAAAAAAAAAAAAGAAAGAAAGAGAAATCTCAACAGACCCCTCCCTGCATTTTTTTTTTGTCGGCATTTCTGGGCTGATGAGCAACCGTAGGGATATTTGTTCTCAGGAGGATACTTCATCAGGTCTGCCTTCTAGACCTAAACCCCAGGGCCCAGGCGGGAGGGACCTGTGCATCCTTCAGAGCTGGAGTTTACTGTGGGAGAGGTTGGGATGTCCAGAGGGCCTGGGATAAAGTTTTTAGGGTAGCAGAAGCCCCACTCTAAGGGAGACTTAAGGTCCCAAGATGTGGACCTTCCTTCTGATCAGCAGTAGTCAGCTGGGGGGCGCTCCAGCCTGGCATGCAGAGGGTTGGCTGGATTCATGGTGAGTTGGTTCATAAGCAGCCTCCTGTTCTGTAAAGAGAAAAGGTAGCATCTGTCACCAGCGTGCCCACCTCCCAGCTCCCACACCGAAGGGAAACCCTCATCTATCCATGGTGACCAAAGGCGGGTGCCGGGAGTGTTCACATGAAAACCCTCCCCAGATGATGCTGAATTATTTGCTTCTTGGTGTCTTCACTTTACTAGGCTATGAGCTCTATATGGGCAGAGACTATAACTGTTTATCTGTAACTGGAGTAGAGATGGTCTCAGGTTTGGGGTGGGGCCAGTGCTCCCTACTGGATTGGGTGGAGATCTTGGGAGAAGCTAGAATCCCTGGTAACCTGATGACTTCAGTGACTTGGCAGGGCACAGCCTGCTTGGTAGGAGTACCTTCTGCTGTCCCAGCTCTCTTGGGGGACAGTGTGGTCATCATAATATGGTCACCTCTAAAGTGTTCTCACAGCACATGCAGATGCCCCTTAGCAGGCCTCCCTGGGGGCTCCAGGGACGGGGGTACCTCTTTCAGCCCCTTGCCAGTCCTAAGGAGTCCTCACTGGACGGACCAGACACTCACCTATGAGGCTTTTCAACAGTTTCACATCCAGCTGCCCGAGGATTTCACCGATCAGAGGACATACCTGAACCATCAGCACAGAGAGAAGGATCAGGCCAGGGGCTGGAAAAGGAAAACTGAAGTGCCTGTGGCAGGAAACTTCAAGTCCATGGGATTTTTCCAGTAGGAATCGTGGCCAGAGCGGCTCCCTGGTAGTGAGCACCAACTACCTGCTCAGTGTCATGCACAACACTTCCACGCTTTGTCTCCACAAATCCTCATCATATAAGACAGGGACTGTGGTGGTTCCCATGCTACAGGTGGGAACACTGAGGCTCAGGGAAGCAAAGTCTCTTGCTCAAGGATAGCCTGACAAAACTCATGGCCAACCTGAAGTTTCAAATTGAGATATTTCAAGCTCTAAAACCCAATGTTTGAAATCCTTTGCTAAATTGCCAGTGGATATGCGTTGACCCTCGGACTCAAGATTGCTCAAGATGCAAAGTTTTTTCTAAACTTACCTGACTTTCTACCAGTTGTGGGAGAACTTTTGGCAGGTTATCTTTGAGGTTGTGGAGGAACTGTTTCATCTTTGGTGGGATAGCCCTGGAAAGAAAGGCAGAGGTACAGAAACAGAACAGAGCAATCCAGGCAACATTAAAGCCAGGAGGTATGTGTTGAGTATGCCTTCCACAGTCTTTTAATCCTTACTCAGCCCCATGCCACAAGTATCATTGTCAGTGATCATCAAAGGGGTAGCTCGGACCTTGCCCAAGGTCACACAGCTAATAAGTGCTGGTTATATAAGAAACATGGCAATAGAGCACCAGATTCCAGAGCCTTTCCCTTCCACTGTCCTCCCATAAATGTCTGGTACAATCTAGGTACTCAATGAATATCTGATGAACAAATGATCAGACATCCACTGAGGTCTTCATTGCTTTCAGCATTCTAGAATTAAGAGATAAATCAGGCACAAATCTTGCCTTTGAGGGACTTATAGTCAGTTGAAATTGAAAGACTTGGTCAGCCAGTCTATGGAGCTTTATTAAAGCTGTATTTTGTGTCTTGTTCACCACTGTATCCCTAGCATCAGGTATGGTGCTGGCATACAGTAGGTTTTTGGGAAACATACGAAAGAATGAGGGATAAGGAGGAGCTTCAGGGAAGATGGAAAGGGCATTCCAGGCAACAGGATCAGCATGTGCAAAGGCACAGTGATGTAAAAATGCATGGTGTGTGGTGGAGGACAAAGGGCTGAAAAGTTGGCAGGGGAGAGGACAAGCAGGGCCTTGAGTGAAATTTGGGAGTTGCTCTTTATCCAGAGGGCACTGGGAACCACTGGAGGCTTTGGAGCAGGGGCTTGGGCATGGCCAATTTTCTGTGTTAGAAAGTTATTTCTGCTGCAGGGTGGGGAATGGAGAGTAGGAGGGGAGATCCGGGAAAGCCAGGAGGAGGCTCCTGTAGTGCTCCAGGCAGTGGAGTAGGAGGTGGAGATGAAAGAGAGAAGCTGAGGGCTACTAGGAAGTCATTATGGGAACTGGTGATAATGGGCCTGAGGAGTGGGGTGGGAGAAGAGTCTGGTTTCTGGGAGGGTGGTAGGGTCATCACGGTTGGGAACACGGGAGGAAGAGCAGATCCTGGGGGAAGGATGAGATCTGCTTTGGACTAATTTAGGAGATGGTCAGGAAGTGACACTGCAGCTGGGGCTTGTTAGGAAGGAGGCCCAGCTCTGGGGAGGGGCAGCTGGGGTCTTACTCGGTGAGGACGGCCACGTGGACACTGCTAGGCTCTGCATCGCATTTGCCTATCACCAGATCCCTCCGGCCAAACTCGTCTTTCTCCAGCCAGAACTCCACAACGATGCTCATGTGTGCACACATCTTTATGATGTTGTTATCGAAGGGCCTGCAGACGAGAAAGGAGGAGGAGGAAGGGCAAGGGGAGGAGGTAGAGAAAAAGTAGAAATCTCCGTGTTGGCAAAGACGGGCACTGTCCACCATCAGGGCTTCCCCTGTCACTCTGAGTCCTTTCAACAAACCAGGCCCAGTTAAATCCCAAAGTCAGTGCTTAAAGAGAAAACAGCTGTAGCCAGAGTAAAATCCCTTTTTAAATCCCTTTGAAAATCCCTTAAATAGGCCTTTGGAAATTCAAACGTTGAGAGGTAATCTCTGTTTCAAAAATCTTTCCCATTTAGCTGCATCCTCCCTTTCTTGGGGGCAGTGGATGTCAAAGGATAGTTTGAACAGGAGGATGGTGAGCAGGGGCGATGAGATGATTACAGCAGTTCTCTCTTTCTCTCTTTTATCAAGCTCAGTTGTTGTGAACTCTCATAGGTTTGAATGAGCAAATGACTTCCTTCCACTGACTAATGATGGTCATCCATATTTCAGGTAAAGAAAACAAGGCTCAGAGAGGTGAAGTGACTTGCCCAAGGTCACACAGCAAGTGGCCTTGGAAGCCAGGATTTGAATTTAGGTTGGGATCAGAAAGATCTGGATTTCCCAGGTTCCCTGTGAGGAGAGCTAGCACCTCTCAGATGCTGCTTCTGTATGACTCACGGTCTCAATTCAAGGTCAAATTCAGGTGAGATGTTTGCCGAGAACCACTCCTTATGGAATGACATCTGGATCCCACCATAGTCCAGCTGCATGTTGGTGATGTTGATGCTGCACAAGGAAAGAGCAGAGGCCCCGCAAGGGTGAGGGACCTCAGAACAGGTAAGGCTTCCTGCTGAGAAACAAGACTGTCCCATCTATAAAGAGGGTCTGGCAATGGGAACTGGAGTGTGATTCTTTTACAGATGCTCTGAGGGCAAGAGTCAGGTGCGGGAGCCCTGGACTGCAAGCTGCCCCAGAGTGGGGCACACAGTGCCACACAGTTTTGATTTGTGCAGCTGGGCCCCCATTCTTCCTCATGTGGGCCTTCCACCTTCTCTTCTTTCAATCTTCCTACCTTCCCTCTTCACAGGCCTTGAACCTCCCCAGCCCCCCATCAGCTCCACCATTCGATCCAGAGCTCTATAAAGAGTTCCAGGGCCAGGGATGGAACTCAGGGTCTCACCTGCTCTCTTGCTGCTGCTGGTGTTTCCTGCCGCTGATTAGCCAGCCCACCATCCCTGGGGCCACTTGTGCCAAGGCATTCAGTCTGTCCCCAAAGTGGATGTTCTGGATTCGGCTTTCTGCGTTGTTCTTTATGAGGCCCTGAGCAATAACTGGAAATGCACAAGGACCACTGACTTTGCACAGTGTCATGGAAAAGGTGGGGGGCTTGGGATTCAGAGACCTGGGTTGTAGGCTGGTGCAAGTCACTGCCTCCCCATGGAGATCTACCTCCTTCATCTATGAAATGAAATTATGCTTTGCAAGATTGATATGAGAAATAAAGAAAAAAACCTGCAGAGGGTCTGGCAGGCAGCAGCTGCTCAAAGTGGGGTATTCTGGTTGAAAGTTCACCCAACACTGTATTTCAGTCTGGAGCACGGAGCTAACATACGGGATGTAGATCAGAGTCAATGCTGGTTGAAGAGAAAATTTAGATGGGTAAGTGTGGAGAGAATAGATGTAAATTGCTCCACACCATATCTAGAATAAATTGCAGGACCCAGTGGAACTTCCACCAGAAAAGAATAAATCTCCCAAAGGAAGGAATTTTTAAAGCTATTGGAGATGCTTAAGTCCTGCCTATTTTGTCTCTAGACCCTCCTGCCTGGGATGAGGATCCAGCTCTGATGAATCTCAGAGTGTACCATAGGGCACATTATTTCACTGGTTTTACCTGCCCTGAGATCAGGTCCCACACTGAGAACTCTGGGTTACTGCAGAGTAGCAGTAAATGAAAAGGATACATTTATGATAAACCACAAAATTCCAAGTTCTGATGAGGAAAAATAGAAAACATTCATAACCGAAGAAATTAAGAAATTTCTTAACAAATAAAAATGGTGATTGAAGATCTCATTCTCCAAGAGCTTCTGACCTAGAAGATTTTACGCAGAGTTTTATCAAACTTTTATAAAGAGAAAACTGTGAAAGAAAATGGAGAAACAGAAAGATGTTAAATTCATTCTCTGAGGTTAGTATAACTTTCCTAGCCTCAAGGACAATACCAAGAAAAGAAAGTTACATATTAGTTTTATGTACAAAAAGTTTGCTAAGATCCTAAACAAATTATTAGTTAATGAAATCTTGGCTAGGCGCAGTGGCTCACGCCTGTAATCCCAACATTTTGGGAGGCCGAGGCAGGCAGATCACCTGAGGTCCGGAGTTTGAAACCAGCCTGGCCAACATGGTGAAACCCTGTCTCTACTAAAAATACATAAATCCGTAGGGTGTGGTAGTGGGGGCACCTGTAATCCCAGCTACTCAGGAGGCCGAGGCAGGAGAATCATTTGAACCTGGGCTGGGAGGTGGAGGTTGCAGTGAGCTGAGATCCCGCCACTGTACTCCAGCCTGGGTGACAGAGCAAGACTCCATTGCAAAACAAAAACAAAACAACAACAACAACAACAACAACAACAACAACAACAAACTAATAGTACATCATAAAAATGTTCATTTTAGAAATGTTGGGAAGGTTCAACAGCAGAAAAATCTATTAGTACAATTTATCATTTAGTAGGTTGGAGGAAAAGAGTGATTAACTTTTAGATGCAGAGAAACTTTTGTTAAAGGTCAATACTGACTTATGATTAAGAAAAATTCATAAAACTAGGGGCATAAGGAACAAGCTTAATGTGATAAACACTATATTCCAAAAACCTACAGAAAATATGCTTGGAGGGGAATTCTGGATTCATTTCCATTCCTGTAGAAGGCTCTGGCTACAATGCAAGATAAGAAAAAGGCACAGGGAGTGTAAGGCTTAGAAGAGGAAAGATAAAGCTATTACTACTTACAGATAATATAATACTCTAGATAGAAACACCCACAGAATAAATAAAACAATAAAACTATAAGAGGTCAGCAAGGCTTTTGAATATCAGAAGAAGTCAATAGCTTTCCTTCCATCTGTACCTGCAATTCCAACTAGAAAATATAATAGAAGATTAGGTAGCATTTACTATGGCAATGAAAACTATAAATTCTCTAGGAATCACGTTAACAAATCATGCTCGAGACATTGATAGGACTTTAAAATTATATTATGGGATATATAGTAAAATCTGAATAAATGGAAAGATACACTAAGTTTATGATTGGGAAGTAAAAAATATCAACTCCCTTTAAATTAACTAATTCATTTTAACTCCAATCAAATTTCCAGATGATTTTTTTTTTTTTTTTTTGAGACAGAGTCTCGCTCTGTCGCCCAGGCTGGAGTGCAGAGGCGTGATCTCCATTCACTGCAAGCTCCACCTCCTGGGTTCAAGCCATTCTCCTGCCTCAGCCTCCTGAGTAGCTGGGACTACAGGCCCTCGCCACCATGCCCGGCTAATTTTTTGTACTTTTAGTAGAGATGGAATTTCACTGTGTTAGCCTGGATGGTCTTGATCTCCTGACCTCGTGATTCGCCCTCCTTGGCCTCCCAAAGTGCTGGGATTACAGGTGTGAGTGAACACGCCTGGTCTGATTTTTTTTTTTTTTAAGAGACAGGGTCTTTGTTGCTCAGGCTGGAGTGCAGTGGCACAATTATAACTCATTGCAGTCTCAAACTCCTGGGCACAAGTGATCCTCCCACCTCAACCTCCCAAGTAGCTGGGACTACAGGCGTGTGCCACCATGCCCGGTTAATTTTCTAATTTTATTTTTGTAGAGACAGGATCTTGATATGTTGCCCAGGCTGGTCTTGAATTCCTAGGCTCAAGCAATCTCCCACCTCAGCCTCTTAAAGTGCTAGGGAGCCACCATGCCCTGCCAGATGAATTTTTTAAAGGAACTCAACACACTCTAAAACTCATTTGGAAGAATATAGGTCTGTCAGATAAAACAGCATTTTACAAAGATGTTGTATTTACAATACTATGTTATTGGCGTAAAACAAATGTACAGATACAGCACAGGGAGCTTAGCAGTGAATCCTCATTTTTGGGAAGTTGATCATTTAGTAGATGAGTTAGGGAAACTGAGTCACATGGAGAGAAGCAAAGCTGAATCTCTGCCATACATACACAGGCATACATAAAGATAGCCTCCAGAGATGGGTTAAAATCTTAAATGTGAAAGGTAAAACTATAAAGCTATTAGAAAAAAACGAAGTAGAATATGTCTGAGGTAGGAGCCAGGTCTTAAGACTCTCCAAACACAAACTATAAAACAAAATATTGATGAATTTGAAAATATTCCTGTTCAGTGAAGGACCTGCAAAGTTAACGGATGACAGTTTGGGAGAAATATTCACAACACATAAATCTGGCAAAGGGCTAATATCAAGAATTAAGTAATGTCTCTTCAAATCAAAGAGGATTAAAAAAACCCAGACAAGCAAATTTAAAAACGGACAAAAGGTAAGAACAGGGAATTCAAAGAAGTCAAAATGGGGCCGGGCACAGTGGCTTACGCCTGTAATGCCAGCACTTTGGAAGGCCGAGGTGGGTAGATAACTTGAGGTGAGGGTTTCAAGACCATCTGGCCAAAAAGATGAACCATCCCCACTAAATATACAAAAATTAGCCGGGCATGGTGACATGCACCTGTAATCTCAGCTACTCAGGAGGCTGAGGCCGGAGAATCGCTTGAACCTGGGAGGCGGACATTGCAGTGAGCCAAGGTCATGCCACTGCACTCCAGCCTGGACGACAGAGTGAGACTCTCTGTCTCCAAGAAAAAAGTCAAAATGGTTAACAAAAGTAGAAGATGCTCAGACTTCCCACTCACCAGATAAAGTCAAGCTAAAACAAGTAGTTATCACTCAACCACATATCAAACTGGCAAAAAAAAAAAAAAAGTCTAAAAATAGTGTCAGTTCAAATTGTGTCCTCTCCTCCCCCAGCGCGACTGTCTTGGGAGATAGGGCCTCTAAAGAGCTAATTGAGGTTAAACAAGGTCATTAGAATGTGGCCCTAAACTGACGGGACTGGTGTCCTCATAAGAAGAAACAGAAGCGATCTCTTTCTCTGCATGCACAGAGAAAAGGCTATATGGAGACATGGAGAACATGTCCGTCTGCAAGCCAGCAAGCCAGGCCTCATCAGAAACCAACCCTATTTGCATCTTGATCTTGGACTTCCAGCCTCCAGAACTGTGAGAAAAGGAATGTGTGTTGTTTAATTCCCAGTCTGTGGTATCTTGTGAGGACAACCCTAGCTGACTGATACAGCTCAGTACTCGGCAGTGCTGGGGAACATGGGGAGACAGGTATAGTCATTTCTTATTGGAGCACGTGTAGACCACATGGCCATTTTAGAGAGGATTCTGGCAGTTTTGGTTAAATTGAGTTTATCTCTACCTCAGGACCCAGCCACTCTCCTTCTGGGTATATCCCAGAGAAATTCTCCCACAGGCTGTAACAGGGACACGTGCAAGGAGGTTCATCTCAGTGTACTTTATAATCGTGGAGAGTTAGAGACAACCTGCATGTTCATCCAGAGGGGAACAGCCAAATAAACTGGGGTGGATGAATCTTATGGCTCTTTCTGCACCAGCTGAAGCAACATAGATGTCAACAGCATAGTGCTGAGTGAAACCAGTAAAAAAAAACAGAATGGGATACATATGGCAATACAATTTATGTAAATTAAAGTACCGAACATACAAGGACACAGGCATATTTAAATATATCCATTAAACACACTGCAGTGCCTGCCAAGGCAGTAGAGATACAGGAGTGAGAATAAGGGATAAAGGGGGAAATAAGAAAATAAAACAAAAGGGGGACCTTGAAGTGGTTTGTGCCAATGAGGATGTGCTAGAAGTTGGCATATAATCAACACAACCTCAATTTTCTGTACTTGAGGTCTAAGAAAAAAAGAGGGTAAGTGACTAACCTGAAGTCACCCAGCAGGTTAGCGGTGGAGCCCAAATGGCACCTTCCCACCTCCCCGACCCTGTGGGCAGTAGGCAGAGCCCGGGGCTTAGCTTACTTCTTGCCAGGGTGGATTTGTTGTCTCTGTGGGCTTGGGCCAGGCCAGGCCAAGGCTGCTTGTGCGGTGCCAAGGGCAAGGCCAGCAACCCGAGGAGGATGAGGAGCCTCCAGAGTGGACACATCGTAGGGTCTGGGACCTGCAGATGTCAAGAGTGTCAGATGGGGCCTGGGCAGATGGCTTTGAGGGTGGCAGTCTGGAGGGATGGGCTCATAGTTTTCTGTAGAAAGATGACATCAGAATTAGCCCCCAGCATGCTGTGGGGAGGGGGTGCACCGGACCCTGGCAGCTGCCACCAGGGCTTGCTCACATTGGGAGAGCAACAGGTGGAACCCTGGGGGGAGGCCAGGGCTCCAGAGGAAGGCCTTGTTGCTTGGAGACACTCACCAGAGCCTATTGTTGGGTCATCCAACAGGAGTCCTCTCCCAGACTCTGGCACAGGCTGGGTGTTGGTGACTCTTTAGTGAACCAATGAATGAATACATTTGAGTAAGGATGGCTAACCCCAGGCTCTCCAATTGGGCTAGGACTTTCTTAAGGGCAAGACCAACCTCTTCAATCTCTACCATGACACTTGCTTGTCAGAAACTGAGTGCTAATGAATGTTTGTTGAGTGACCAAACAACTGAATTGATAAGTGGAGATGGCGAATCTCTGAATCTCCTCCAAGTTATGAGTTTCTTGAGGGCAGGGTATGAGTCTAATTAATCCTCATATCTACAGTGCCTCCTGTGTTTGCCGCATGGTAAGTACTGGTGAATGTTTGTTAATGCTACAAATGAATGAATGACTGGATGGATGGATCTTATCTGTCTGGATAAGATTTACAGTCTTGAAGCCAAAGCAGCAGGTTGACCTTGGAGCCCTGGGATTGGGATTCAGAGAGAATTCAGTTTAAGTCCCCTGTCCTCACTCTCAGGAAATGGTGCCAAGTCCATCTAGTTGCTCCAGTCCCAGCCCGTGGAGTTGCCCTTTCTTCCCCTTTTCCTATCTCCCACAACCCATCTGTCAGGAGATTCTGCTGACACTTCCAGAACATGACCACATCTCACAACTACTCCTCAGCCACCATCAGCTTGGTCTGAATTATTGCCAGTGGGTCCTGGCTGGTTTCCCAGCATTTAACTGTGCCCGCCTACAATCTCTTCCACACAGCAGCCTGGACAGTCATTTTAAGACGTAAGATAGGCCGGGTGCGGTGGCTCATGCCTATAATCCCAGCACTTTGGGAGGCCGAAGCGGGCATATCAGGAGGTCAGGAGTTCAAGACCAGCCTGGCCAACATGGTGAAACCCCGTCTCTACCAAAAATACAAAAATTAGCCGGGTGTGGTGGTACACGTCTGTAGTCCCAGCTACCTGGGAGGCTGAGACAGGAGAACTGCTTGAACCTGGGAGGCGGAGGTTGCAGTGAGCCAAGATCACACCACACTGCACTCTGCACTCTAGCCTGGCAACAGAGCAAGACTCCATCCAAAAAAAAAAAAAAAGATGTAAGGTAGACCATGCCACTCCTCTGCTCAAAACCCTCCAGCATTTCCTACTGCACACAGAGCAAAAGCCACATTCCACACAACACCTCCCAGGCCCAGGAGGGTCCCTGCATCCTCTTGGACCGCACTGCCTGCAGCTCTCCCTTGCCCACTATACTGCAGCAGCACAGGTCTCGGGGGTCTGGGCCCCACCATGCCATTGCTGTGAGCTCTGAGACAAAGGCATTTGTCACTGTCCCTGTGCTGTTTCCCCATACTGCGGGGGACGTAGAGGGCCTCATGTGGATGAGGGATGGGAACGTCCTTTGCAAATTTCACAGAAGCCTTGGGGCTATTCTTGGGCAATTTACTGTGGTGTTGTAAGAGACCGTACTGAGAAAGCCTTGGTTCAGGGTGTTGGCTTTCCCTATTTGAGGTCCTTTCTCAGAGTTCATGCTTCCCTTGGGGATGTTTGTAGAATATCACTTACTTCAAAATGTATTTTTCTAGCCTTCCTGGTCTTATGTAAGTGGTTGGAATTTTTTTTTTTTTTTGTCAAGAAAACAGAAGAGTGGGCACTGTCGGGAGGAACAAATCTGTTGTCCTTGGCTCTTTGGACATCTTAACACGGGGCAGGGGCTGTTGGTCCCTCCTCATCACAGGCTGTGGTTCTCAGGGCCACAGAGCCTAATGAAAGGACAGCGTGGAGGGTATAGATTTTCAGAGCTTGATGCATGACAAGAGAGAGCGGATTTGGAGGGATGAGAAGACCCTGCTCAGGGGCCGGGTACTGGATTTGAAGCCAACTCAGTGCAGGATCACATGCAGTCCAGAGCATGTGCTTTGGGGTCACGCAGACCAGGGTTCAACTCCTGACTCTGTCTCTTGGCAAACTCAGTTCCCAGGTCTGTAAAAGGATCACAGGGCAGACCTCAGAGCTATAGTGAGGATTAAAGCGAATCATGTTTGGGCCAGTGCTCCCAAACCATGTTATTATGATGATCCTCCTCCTTGTCCTTACTCCTCTGAGTCTTCCTCATCTGTAAACCAGGGAAGCTGATGGAGTCAGTGACACGGAGCATGAGAGTCCCGAGATGGTTCCTGGGACATGTGTGCAATGAATGCGGGAGTCACCTCTATCAAGTACTTTCATGAATGAAATGCAACTGCAGAAGGCAGGCAGGAATGATAGAGAGGCTGAGATGGCAGTGACGATGTGATGGTCCTGGAGTGAGCTTGAGCGTGGTTGTTCACATGGTGGACTTTGCTGTCATTCATTCAATGAATAAAACCACTAAAATCATTGAGCACTGAGTGCCAGGAGCCGTGGGCTCTGGGGATCCCACAGAGAGTGGTCAGGCAGGGCCCTTGTCCTCATGGAGCTCACATACCAGTGGGGAGACACACAGTCTTCAATTATCCCTGCAACTGAGCATAGGATTATGAAGTATGGCCCAGCGGTGAAGGAGGTGGGAGGTACTGTGGGAGGGCACAGTGAGGGGATACCTGGTCAATGGGGGAAAAGGGATGTCAGAGAAAAGACCTCCCTGAGGAGGTGGAGTTTCAGCTGACATTCAAGGGAAAAAGCCCAAGTTGGCTGGGCACCCCACGCTGGTGCTCTCAGGGAGGATGGTGGTGGAGTGAGGACTGCTCCTTAATGAGCAACTACCTGGAGGTTGGTGGAGCTGGTGTTTCTCCGTTGGGACCCGTTCCCTGTGCTAAGCCTGCTCTGTGGTCTATCTTATGCCGTCCTCATGCCACAAAGGTGAGGAGACAGAGACCCAGAGAAACCCAGCGGCTGCCTAAGCTCCCAGCCAGGAAGAGGCTGAGCTGGCATTCCAGCGGGCTCTCTTGCCTTCCCCAGCACTGCCTCAGATACTGTTTTCCTTAGACCCTGGAGCTGTGGAACATCACTGAGCCTCACGCATTAGCAGCCTCTTTCCGTATTCCAAATAGCTTTCCCTAAAACAAGCTTCTTTACCTTCTTGGGGGACATTTTGAAAATGCACTGGAAGTTTTGGTTTGTCTTTTAGAAAAAAAAATGCACCAAGCTAAAAAATGTTGCACACAGTACCAGGATTGCCATGGACCTCTTAAGGCATGCTCATGGGTTCAATGGTAAAACACTTGCTCTCCTGGGAAATTGGCTTTCAAGGAGTTTGACTTTGAAAAAAATTCATTTATCCATCCACCTAACCATTGTTTACTGCGGGCCAACTGTGTGCCTGGCACTGTGCTTGACTCTAGGGAATAACAGTCACCTTGTTCACCAGCAGCTTATCATCTGGCGAGGGAATCAGAACAAGGTGAAATAAACAAGAAACCAAATAACCGGCCGGGTGCGGTGGCTCAAGCCTGTAATCCCAGCACTTTGGGAGGCTGAGACGGCGGATCGCGAGGTCAGGAGATCGAGACTATCCTGGCTAACCCGGTGAAACCCCGTCTCTACTAAAAAATACAAAAAAACTAGCCGGGCGAGGTGGCGGGCGCCTGTAGTCCCAGCTACTGGGGAGGCTGAGGCAGGAGAATGGCGTTAACCTGGGAGACGGAGCTTGCAGTGAGCCAAGATCCGGCCACTGCACTCCAGCCTGGGCGACAGAGCGAGACTCCGTCTCAAAAAAAAAAAAAAGAAAGAAATCAAATAACCATAAATTATATTAAGGGGAAAAAGCTTAGTGTGAGATTGGAAATAGCAAGGAGGCCACATTAGACCGGGGCTAGGGAAGGTCTCAGGTGACATTCGAGCAGAGACCAGGAGGAGAGGAGGTGATGGAGCCAGCCTTGAGTATCAAAATGTGGAAGGGGAGCCAGGCAGAGGGAACCATGATGGCAAAGGCCCTCAGGTGGGAAAGGGCTCAGCAGGTTGGAGGAAGAAAGGAAGACAGTAGTGGCTGGATCTACGGGGTGAGAAGTCTGTACCCATGTGCCCAGGGAGAGGGCCTGTCTCCCATCCCTGGCTGTAGGAAGAAGCTGTCCAGTGGGACAAGGAGGCAGGAACCTCCCCTGGCAGAATTCTGGGCCAAGCAGGCTTATGCACACCTGTGATCTCCAACGGCCAATTGGGGTGTCCACTTCCTCTCCTTGGGGCCCTAAGGGAATTCCAGGTCCCTAGCAAAAGGCAGAGGTCCCCAAACTCCAGGGAACAGCAGAAGGCAGAAGCATTAAATGCAGATTTCTGAATCTGATTTAGAAGGGGCTGGCGGAGGTGCTGGGAGCTGCCTTTGGAATGAACACCCTAGAGAGATGATGCAGGGGGTTCAGTCCATACTTCGAGAATTACTCTTCTAAGGAATGGAATTCATTATTCATCTAGTCATTCGTTCATTCCACTCTTTATGTATATAATATATACATAAAGAATGGAACATATATATACACACATATATAACCGTTTTTGCAGAGGCACAGAAATGTTAAGTAAAATCCCCAAATCTACCCAGCTGGGGAGGGGTGGGGCTCGGATGGGAACCAGGTAGCCAGGCCTGCAGGAGGGAGCTCAGAGGAGCTGCTGCTCATTCCCCACCAACTGCTCCATCCCACACCCCATTCTGCTGCTCAACATGATCCTCAGCCCTGCTTTCCCCAGCCACAGGCATTGCAAGGAGAGGCAGGAAGAATAGTAAGGGTAGACCCATCTTGAACCCTGACTCTGGAGTCACTTGTCTAAGGACAAATCAACCCACGTATCCTCCCCTGCTTTCCAGACTTTCGTTATCATGGCCAGACCCACCACTGTCTCTGGCTACGTTGCCCCTATCCACATGGCGCTGTGTAAGGTGGACAATTTGCAGTTCAGAATTGCTAAAAATTTATTGTGGGAAGATTACAGGGAATCAGCACAGAGGTTCTGGTGAGGATTTACAGGGAAATAACCTCCATACCCAGAGAAGCAGGGGATCTTTGGGTCCAGGGTGGGTCATGCAGTTCCAGGCATCAGCTGAATAATCAACACCATCTACGCAGGTGGTGTCCTGGAGTGTGGAGAACATTCCAGGGAGAAGACTAGGATGCAGAAGCTGATTCTGTGTGAAATAATCCAGGTATTAGTAAATTTCACACCCTTTTTTCCGGTCAGAACTGACAGCCTTTCCCACTTCCTGCCCTCTCCCTCCGTGCTGGTATGACTGCTGTCCGTGGTGCTGAAGTCTATTCCTGTAGGGACACCCATCCACTGCCTCTCTCTGGATAACGTTTTCTCATTGTTTCCCTGGACTTCCTTTCATCAATTAAGGTGGCTCTTCCTCGTCACCTTGGCCTACTTCACAGCACAATAATACAAAATATCACCAGGTGCCCTAGTTAATCAAAAGACATATTTCTTACTTTTAATATTGGCAACTCAGTCACATGTATAAAACACTTTATAGGCTAAACCAAATACGTCTGTGAGCTGAATATAATATGGGGGGGTCACAGATTTGGGACTTCTGTGCTAAGTGACTGCCTAGATATATTGGCAGGAGCACCTGAGATGCCCTAGACCTTTCAACGTTTTGCAACTGCCAGCCAATTAACTTAGAGAGAGCTGCACTGTCCAATAGGGTAGCCACTAGTCACGCATGGATATCAGCATTTGAAATGCAGCTAGTCCACACTGAAATATGCTGTAGGTATAAAATACACATCAGATCAAAGACTTACCACAAAAATAACATGTAAAATATTTTATTACTTTTATATTCATTCCATGTTAAAATGATAATATTTTGGATATAAACCAGTAAGTTTAATATAATCTGTAAATATAAACCAGTAAGTTTAATATAATCTGTTTCTTTTTCCTTTCAAAGATGGCTTTGCTAGAAAATTCAAAATTACATGTGTGTCTCCTGTTATATTTCCATTGGATAACAATGGTTTAGAGTATGACATAACTAAGCCAATTAACTCAAGGATATAGATTCCATTATGGTGTTGGCCACTTAATTTTTTATGTCCCCGTCATGGACTGTACCTTATTACAACTCGATTCATCACATGTGACCTTGTTCTCACAAAGCATGTGTACAGCACAGCTTATTACATGCTTATCCTTCCTCCTCAGAGGAGGATACCTCTATCCCCCGTGACTCTTACGAGCAGTCACCCAGAGCTTCTCCCCATTGCCCAGAGCATCAGACCCTTTCCTGCTTCTGTGTACTTGCACATGCTGTATCCTCTGCTTATAATGTCTTTTCCCACCAAAAGAGTCTTTATCATTTTTCAATACCCAGTTTAAATCTTGCCTCTTCTGCAAAGACTCCTGGAAGTCTCCTGGCAAGGCTACTGGGTCTTGCCTGTCTACTTCCATAGAACCTTAACTGATCACCTCAGTGCACAAGAAATTGCCTATTTATTTGTTTTATCTCTTGCTAGGCTGGGGGATCTTGAGATCAGGGGCCATGTGTGATTCATTTTTGTAATCCTGGAACTTAGGATAAAACAGGGAATAAGATGAAGTCCCTGATTTCATGAGTTGTACATTATTTTGGGAGGGGTAGAGAAAAGATACAGATAATACAGTAGGAAGTAAGATAATAATGACTGTTATGAGGAAAAATAAAACAGGGAAGAGAGTGGTGGATGTGCCATTTTTGAGAGACTTGAGATAGTGACACCTGAGCAGAGTGTATTCAGCACAGAATTGTTGCAAATACATACATGATAAATGAATGAATAATGACATCTCCTTTTATAGAAACTCCCTTCCTTTTATCTGCCAGATATCACTCTTGTAAAGATGTCTCCTAAAACTGAGCTCCCTGCACACTCCAGCCCATGTCAACCTCCTTTCTTTACTTCAAAAAGGCAAGTTCCTTCATTCCTGCTTCAGGGACTTTGCACGTGTTCATCCTCTTGCTTGTGATACTTTTCTCCTGGGTCTTGGCACAACTCCTACTGCCTGATCATTCAGGGCTCAGCCGAAATATCTGTTCCCCAAAGAGCCTCTGTCTGACCATATTAATTTGATGCCTCTCTCTGTCCCCACCTCAGTTACTTTTGTCCACATCCTCCTGCTTTGTTTTCTTCTGAATACCCACCATCCTCTGGAATTTAGTTGACTAAATTTTATTTCTTTGTTCGCTGTTAGTATTCCCAACTAGGATACAAGCTTCAGGAAATCAGATTCCTTGTCCATCTCCTTCACTGCTGTATTCCTAACATGTAGAATAGTGTCTAGCATATAGTAGAGGCTTAACTACAATTTAATAAATGAATGAGTAACACACTTATAATGACCCTAAAGGCCAAAGGTCATCACTAAGGAATGGAAATATGCTCTGGTTTCTCACCGGATTGGTACACAAGTAGCTCCTTCACTTTGGGGACATTTAGATGGTGACTTGGTACTTTTCCTGCAGCAGGACCAGATCTAGAATGCAAAACAGATACCTCAGACAGTGGGGGTGGGGGAGGATCAGAGAGACCAGGGAGGTTTCCCCGTTGGAGCAGCACTGGGAGCAGAATGGGGAGGGGGAATGAGCCCAAGGTGTGGAGACAGAAGTCTGAGGCTGGAAGCTCTGATTTGCTGCTGGCTGTCTTGAATGATTTCGTGGACAGTTCTGGATACTGCATGGATACTGCATGGATAACCATGCAGTATAGTGACTACCAGTGTGAGCTCTGTAGCTGGAGGATGTGGGTTCACTCTGGCTCTGACACTTTCTTCCATGGAAACATGGGCAAACATTTTGATCTTCCTTTGTTTCTGTTTCCTTATCTTTAAAATGCAGATAGTGATAATACCTAGTTCATGGAGTTGTGTGGACTGATCAAGTTAACATATGTAAAGTCCACAAAGAGCCTGGCACATAGTAAAGCACCTAATATGCATTTAGATTTAATTGTTATTATTTTTTGCTAAGCAATCTTGGATAAATTGCTTAAAGTTCTTGGATCTTGGTTTCCTTATCTGTAGATCAGGAACAACCACTTCCTTCCAAGCTAATCACTTAAGAGCTCCTACATTGGAATGAGACAGTGGAGAAAGGTGCCATTACTGAAGCTGGAGTCTCACTTCATCTGGTCATCTCTCTGAAGCGATGGCCCAATAGCAGAGTGAAGGTGTTGGTTGAGCTGTCCCATTCATTTGTATGGGCCTGGGATCACAAGCTTTGGGAATTTTTACGCTCATCCAGATTAGTTGCCTCAAGCTTCCTACCTCATAAGTAGTGAGTTCTGGCCGGGCGTGGTGGCTCACACCTGTAATCCCAGCACTTTGGGAGGCCAAGGTGGGTGGATCACTTGAGGTCAGGAGTTAAAGACCAGCCTGGCCAATACAGTGAAACTCTGTCTCTACTAAAGATACAAAAATTAGCCAGGTGTGGTGATGCATGCCTGTAATCCCAGCTATTTGGGAGGCCAAGGCAGAAGAATTACTTGAACTCTGGAGGCAGAGGTTGCAGTGAGCTGAGATTGCACCACTGCACTCCAGCCTGGGGAACAGAGTGAAACTCCATTTCAAAAAGCGAAAAAAAAAAAAAAAAAAAAAAGTAGTGAGTTCCCGGTCAATGAAGGTATATAAGCATAGGTCAGAAAATTGCTTGCTGGGAGAGCCACTCGAGAGAACTTTAGAAACTCCGGCATCTAGCACTTGGCAGGAATAGTGAATATTCAGTGAATGAAGGCATATACCTTTCAATTCAGCTTTTTTTTTTTTTTTTTTTTTTCTGGTGGGGGAGGTTTGGAGTCCTGATGGGGGCCTGAGCTGCTGGGATTCAATCTTGCATTTTTTGCTTTGAATTCTAGCAGATATGAAAACTCTGGATGCTTGAGGTAGAGACATCTGAAAGGAGGCAGTCTTTGTCTCGGCTGAAACCAGACCAATTTCCTGCCCGTCAATCAACATCATAAAAGTTTAGAGGAGAATAAAGGGAGAGTTGGGCAGATTTTCTCCCCTGGAGAAGCCTTCATTCATATCTTAGCTGCTCTAGGCTGAGGACAAGAATAGAATTGAAACAAGCATGTCCTTAGCTAAAGATGCACATTCAATTGCTAGTGCAGGCACAGTGCTTCATGTTGGCACACTGGGCCCCCTCAGTAAATGTCAGCTGAGTTTATTAAGGTTGTGATTATTAGGGACCATTCTACTTCAGCAGGAAAGAGATTTTTGGTCTAGGAGAAGTGCCAGGGTGAGGTAAGGGGAAATGAGATACACAGGGTGACAGAGGGGTCTCAGACTTCTTCTAGAGTGTTCCTGTCCCTTCCCACCTCCAGCACTTACTAATCAATTCTTTAACCACATGCTGCTCCAGGTTGTAGAGCCATTTATTAATCACGGGACACACCTGAAAGACAAGGAAATAGGCAAAAGTCAGGAGGAGGGCTCCATTAATAAAGCCTAAATAGGAGTGAGCAAGGCAAGTTCTCCTAAGCCAACCCATTCTGGGGACAACCAAGTAGATGGGTTTTGGGGACAGGCTGCCCTAGGGTCACAAGCCAGCTCAGGCTGCCCGAGGGTCACAAGCCAACTCAGCCACTTGGCAGCTGTATGGCTTGAGTAAGTCATTGGCCCTGCCTGGGACTGTTTCTTAAATCTGGAAAATGAAGGTGATATTGTCACCTGGAGTATGAGATTGTTTGGAGGATGAGATAAGAAAATTTGGATACTTAGCATAGTGTTTGAGTGCTTAGTGAATGTTAATTTTGTGATTACTTATCCCCATTTTATGGATAAGGAAACTGAGTTTTGGAGAGAATTATCAACTCCCTTCTGGTCACACGGATGCTGATTTTGACCTGAAGAATTAAAGAATGTCTGTTAAATGCTTCACCGGTGACCGATTGCAGAATGGGAGCTTAATAGATGCCACTCCATCTCTCCCTAGCTCTCCTTCCTGGAAGATTTCCTCCCACTTCATCAAGAAGATCCAATCCCTCGTTATCTGAGTCTCAGCTCAAAAACGGAAGTAATCTGGGTTTGCATACTTACCTTTTGTCCCAGATCATGGGCTACTATGTTTTTCAGGTTTCTCTCTATGTTTGCCACAATAAATTTTGCTGCTGGGGCGAGTCTAAATGAAGAGGCAGAAAATACGCAGAACAGATTAACTTCTCTCGGATTCCTTTCTCCACATCACTTCTTTGCTCAATGACCGTGAACTTCTTCACCCAGCCATGTCCTACTGCTCCAGTCCACACTCTAGGGCTCCTTAAAATTAATCGTCCAATTTAAGTCACCTTTCCCTTATCATTGTTACCCACCATTATCTTCTCTGTGACTATTTTGCATCTCCCTCTGGAGATGCCTTCTTCAAATTCTTGTTACGCTCAGCCAACTGGTTTCCTTCAGAAAGCTCTTCCTGACCATCCTGGCTAATTCTGAGTTCTCTCTTTCCTTCTCACTTTCTCATTTCTCTGATTACCTGATGCTACAGTGGAACTTACCTCTTCTGCCGGAGGGCCAGTGCTTTCATGGAAGGAACAGTATAACATCGTTCTTTAATTGGGAGACAGGAGAAAGAAGCAGGAAATAGCATAAAGGTGTCCTTGTGTTCTGTGTTCCTGACTCAGTCTCTAATCCTTAACATGTGAGGATAAATCTGTCCTATTCTCAGGCAAAGGGTTTATGTCTTTATTTTTTAAAGAGTGTGCATAGAAATCAGCTATTATCAAAAAAAAAAAAAAAAAAAAAAAAAAAAAAAAAAAAAAAAGAAATCAGCTATTATCTACTGCTTCCAAACTTAGGTCTCAGATTCCTCACAAAGGAGGGCCATGTTTTCTTTAGTACATCACGGGAGAGAGAGGTATTTGCAGAGTTTTCAGAATGGGAGATGGGCTGTGAATCTGGCCTGGTTCTCATTTATGTCTGAGCATGTCAGGAGGACAGGACCAGGTGTGCAGAAAACATTCCACACCCAGAGCTTTCCTAAAACAGTGAGCAACTGAGATGAATCAAAATAGAGAATTCGTGAAAGAGGAAAACAAGATAGAAAATGGACTGGTGATGACCACTGGATTCAGCTAAATGTAGATATCAGCCTTAATTTAAACACACAAACAAATAAACAAACTTTTAAAAGGGCTAGGTGTGGTGGCTCATGCCTGTAATCCCAGCACTTTGAGAGGCTGAGGCAGGTAGATCACTTGGGTGCCAGAGTTTGAGACCAGCCTGGGAGACATGGTGAAACTCTGTCTCTACAAAAAACATGAAAATTAGCCAGGCATGTTGGCCTGCACCTGTAATCTCAGCTACTCAGGAGGCCTAGATGGGAGGATCGCCTGAGCTGGGGAGGTGGAGCTTGCAGTGAGCCAAGATTATACCATCATTGCACTTAAGCCTGGGCAACTGAGTGAGACCCCATTTCAAAAAAATATTTAAAAGGAAGACTTTTGAAAAAGGATTACAAATTTAGAAGTAAACACTAAAACTCTAGTTAACAAAAGGACAAAATCTCTGAAGACAGTTTCTTTGAAGAAGAAATATCAGAGACTAAGAAATGATGAAATCTTTTTCTACTGGTAGTCAAAGTAATGAAAATAATAGCATTTGTGGGATTTTCCTCCTAGTGAAAAGAAGATCTTGTCTTAACGTAGCTCAGAATAATCATATTCAGCACTTTTCCCAGCACCAAGCAGGCTGAAATAAATGAGTAAGAATGAGAGCCATCTATAGCAGATGCTTGGGGAAGGTATATATGTATAAAAGAATAAATGTTGTGAAAAGAGAATAATTGGGATTTATTGTATATGGGACAAAATTGCCCAATATCAGCTAGAGACATGCCACTTGGTTCAGTTCCATTGGTAAGGTATTTGGTGAGCGGTTTGGCAGTGCTTAAAACTTAGAAGTTGTAGAACTGTGTATACTTTTGGAATAATCTTAAAAATCTACAATAAGAAAATAATTCTATTTTTGGAAAATTTTCCTATATCAAAATGTTCTGGGTTATTTATGATAGCAAAATGTTTGTCTTTTTAATTAATTTAATGTTTTCGAGACAGGGTCTTGCTTGTTGCCCCAGCTGGAGTGCAGTGGCATGCTTGTGACTTGCTGCCACCTCAACCTCCTGGGCTCAAGTGATCCTCCCACCTCAGCCTCCCTAGTAGCTGGGACTATAGGCACCTACCACCACACGTGGCTAATTTATATATTTTTTGTATAGACAGGGTTTTGCTATGTTGCCCAGGCTGGTCTTGAACTCCTGGGCTCAAGCTGTCCACCTGCCTTGGCCTCCCAAAGTGCTGAGATTACAGGCATGAGCCACCTCACTAGGCCCAAAAAGTTTAGAAATAACCTATCAACAAATGGCCAAGCAATCCTTTTTTTTTTTTTTTTTCTCAGTCCTATTTGGTAAGTCTCTTTTCATGTCAATAGAATTATTACTTTTGTAAAAAACAAAATTTTAAAGGCACAGAAAGTCCTATTTATTATACACACATCACCATACACACAAAAGCCTAATTTTGTAGGGTATTGTTTTTCTGGTGACATCTTTCAGGTGAAACCTCACTGGGAATATCATCATAACCAGCTGGACACAGAGAAAGACAGATGGAGAACTCACTGGGCTCCAGTTTGGATCCAGATAGCCTCAGGCAAGAGCTTGCAGTTCCCAAAGGCAAGTTCATATCTGCCACCTACATTCTTCTCCAAACGAATCTGGACTTTTATATCTGACTGCATATTAGCTGTGAAGGGCTTCAAGGTCAGTAGCCTGTGGGAGGGAAGAGGTAAGGCAGGTGGGAGAGAAGCTCAGAGCTCACTACATCCCCATTTGTTTCTAGAACTAGGTTCCCCATGTTGCCACAGAATCTTCAAAACCACCCTGTTAAGGTCATTTTCTCATTTTTCAAGAGGCCATTCAGTCCTGGAGAATGGGAATGGCTTTCTCCAAGTCATGCATCCAGCCAGTGGCTAAGTCAGAGGGTTCTGCACTCAGGGAATCTAATACTTGCTATCTCTGGCTCTGGGGACAGTTAGGAAGGAAAATATTGATCCTAAGTATGGCATCTTATCAAAACTAGGAAGCTGCATCTGACCTTGGAAAGTCCTTTTCTAGAGGTCTCAGAATCCATTGCCTTGATGACCAGGCTTGAAATGGCAATGAATGAAGTAGACCGGCAGTTAGTTTCACAGGGAGAGGTAAAGGCTGTGGTGAACTGGAGAATGCCTGGCCTCTGCAGATGCACCATGCAAACCAGACAAAATTTATCAGTGGGCCAGATGCATCTCCTGGGGTGATCTCTAGGCAATAGTGTCACAGAATTGGGGTCCAGAGGTGATTCTGTGTTCTTGTTTTCAGTTACATTCAATCAGAACTAAGCGGACTCACGAAGTCCAAATAAATGAAGGTGGGGGCTGTCTGGAAGAGGTAGGGGGAGGAAATCTGCTCAACCCTTCTGCTTTCCCCAGAGGGGCCCCAAGCTTGGAGCACTCAAGTATTCTGCAGGCCTCTCATTCTACACATGGGGTGACTCAGGCCCAGAGAGGGTGGATGTTTTGCTCTAACCACACAGCGAGTCTGTTGCTGAGTCCTTTGGTTAGGGCTCCTGCCCACAACCCCCGACTCCTGTGCAAAAGCCGATGGAACCTGCGAGACTCATAGCTGTGACTTACTGCACGATCAACTCAGATATGAATGGTACTCGTACAGTGGCCTCCTTTCTTTGAGGGGTGCTCTCGATGGAGACTTGGAGGAGTTGAGGATTTTTCACCTGTATCCTGGGTGAAGAAACAGCACAACACAGGGAGGCTGTGGCTCCTGCTGCAGGTGGACCTCACTTTGTGCAATGGCAGGTCCCTTGCAGAGAAGAAGTTGAATATAGGCAAAGATGGTTACTCATTCATTAACCAGGTAGTTTATTGCAAAGCTACTATGTGTTATAAGCACTGGAAATATATCTCCGAGCAAAAAGAAGCTCTTATCTTAATGCATCTCAGAATAATCATGTTCAGCACTTTGCCCAGCACCAAGCAGGCTGGAATCAATGAGTGAATAAGACTGAAAGCCATATACAGCAGATGCTTGGAGCAGGTATGTATGTATAGGAGAATAAATCCAGTAAATAAATACATACAGAAAGTGATAGGCATGGTGAAAAAAAAGGCCCTACAGGATCAGGACAATGGAAGGTAATATTGGGAAGAGTGGAATTTCAGACAGGGTAGTCAGGGAAGGTTTATCAAAGGAGTTGACGTTTGGGCAGAGTCACGAATGAAGTGAGAATGAGTCGTGCAGAGAGTCAGGAGAAGGAAAGGACAGGCTTAAGACAGAGCAAGGCTGGGTGCATGGCTCATGCCTGTAATCCCAGCACTTTGAGAGGCCAAGGCAGGAGATCAATTAAGTCTGAGAAGTCAAGGTTACAGTGAGCCGTGATTGTGCCACTGCACTCCAGCCTGGGTGACAGAGCAATACCTTGTCTCGAAAACAAAACAAAGGAAAACAAAAAATCAACCAACCAAACAAAAAATTAGCTGGGCATGGTGGCATGTGTCTGTGGTCCCAGCTACTCAGGAAGCTGAGGCAGGAGGGTGGCGTGAGCCCAGGAGGTTGAGGCTGCAGTGAGCTGTGGTCACACCACTCACTGAACTCCAGCCTGGGAGACAGAGCGAGACCCTATCTCAAAACAATAATAATAGGAAAAATAATAAAGAAGGCAGAGCAAGTGCAAAAGCCCTGAGGCTGAAATGTGGCTTGTGGCTTGTGTGTTTGAGGAACAGCAACAGGCTTTGTGTGGCTAGCAGGCAGAGAGTGAGGCGAGACTAGTAGAAGAGGTGAGCGAGGTAGCCAGGGCCAGATTGCGTGGAGCCTTGAGGACCAGTGGTAAGAACTTTGGACTTGGTTTTGAGGGCGAAGATAAGACATTGGAGGGTTTGGACAAGGGAGTTACAGGGTTGGCTCTGCTTCTTAGAAAAATTTTTCTGGATACTGGCAGAACAGAATGGAGGAGATGAGGGCTGGTGGGTAGAAGCAGGAGAATCCGTGGCTGTAAGTCAAGCGGGGAGATAATGGTGGCTCAGATCACCAGAGGTGGGAAAAAAAGTGGTAAGATACCTGGCTGTGATTTGAAGGCAGAAGTGACAGGGAGGATTTGGCAACAGGCTGGAAGCAGGTGCAAGGGAGACAGAGGAGCCAAGGGAGGACATCATGATTTTTGGCCAGAGCAACTGGACGGATGGAGTTGTCATTAGGTAAGATGGGCTGGGCAGTGAGAGGCACAGGTTGGGGCAGGGATGAAGGTGGGAGTCAGCAGTTGAGTTTTGGACATGTTGAGTTTAAGAAGCTTGTGAGACAAGGGACCCAGGTCTTTTATACTCTGGTGGCCAGTCTAACCCTAAAGCCCAGCATCATCTAGTATTAGGATTATCACATTCTTGCTGTTGTTTATTACCTGTGATTGGATGCTTACTGAGGAGAGGAAGATGTGCAAGCATTTTACACATATTATTTCACTTAATGTTCACAACAATCCCATGGGGGTAGATGCTATTATTCCCCACTGAACAGGGCAGATGTTGAGGCTCAGAGAAAGGGGGAGATTGGTGATGCTGTCACAGCTGGTGAGCAGCCATCCTCTTCCCAGACAAGGAGACTGGATCCCTGTGTCTTTAGCCCGTCCCCTACCCTCCTGCAGTGGGAGTTTCTCCCAACCAGGGGATCTCAGGCCATCAGAGTTGGAAAGGCTCTTTGCAAGGGAAGGGCCTCTGCGAGGTCAGGAAATGTGGGGAGAGCTCTAACTATCCAACAAACCAGGACAGCCTGGATTGGGGGTGGTTGGTGATCAGAGACCACTCACCTAACAGTGTCGATCTCATTGGTGAGTGGAGGTCCCAAGATGTTCAGGAGGCCTGATACACCGTCGAAGGCACTACTCAATGATTTCTGGAGGCCGATTGTCTGCAGGCTGGGAAGAAAGTCTGCCCTGAGGAGTCCTTGAGTCAAATCTGTAAAGAATGTCCCACCCCCAAATCCATGTAGACATTTAGATGCCAAAGATCCTCAGATATAACCCTGACTTCTGAGCATGTCCCCTATGTGGCTCTGACTTGTCGATCAGCTATTTCTGGCTTGCTGGGCTCTGGGCCAACTTCCAGACATAATCATCCAGCAAATATTCACAGGGGCCTACTATGCACCTGGGCCATGCACCCAGTCTGTTCACCACCCTGGGCACCACACTGATGGAGCTGGCATTCTTACGGGGCTGAGGAGAGACAGATGAAAAAGTGGAGGATAAAGGGACAGGCAGGATTCAGGTGCAAACAAGTGCTGTGAAGGGGTTGGTTTCAAAGTATTTAGCAACGAGCTCAACAGGGGCACTGGCCATAACTCTGGACCCAGGTCCTGGGGTCCCTGGGCTGTGCCAGGTGTTAACTGCATAGTTGTTTAGTTCATGGGGAAGCTAGAGTTCTGGGGGCGAAGCTGGGATGGTTGGGGCAATGGGGAGCACCTGGAGAGTCTGTAAGCAGGAAGTATTTCCCAAATAGTATAACCCAAAATTTCAATATTTTAACCATGATGACCGTGCCGCTGAATATCAGTCCATCCTATGACGAAAAAATAAAAGGCAGGGTGAGGGATTCATTTATGCAGGAGGTCAAGGAAGGGCTTTCTGCAAATGTGGCATTTGAGCAGAGACCTGAAGGAAGGGAGGCAGCCATGTTGACAGGTAGGGGAAGAATGTTCCAGGCAGAGGGAACAGCAGGTACAAAGGCTGGGACAGGGACCAGTCCATGCAGAGCTGGTTCCTTTGATGGTGGGTCTTGATAGATAAAGCACAGCAAGGAGACAGGAAAGAGGGGGCTCTCGGAAAATGAGGATTAAACGATGTTGCAGTCAGGACAGCGAACAATTAATAGTGTTAATTGTGTCCCAGGCACTTTGCTAATGAGAACTTCACTGGCATTGGCTCAGGGTTCTGCATGATCCAGAGCAGGACAGTCTCACCATTAAGGAGCTGGGAAGAAACTCCAGCCAGGACCTCCTGTGCAGTGGATGAGGCAAGCAGCCCACAGAGGAGGACGAAGAGGCCGGAGACATTCAGCATCTTGGGTTAGGTCCCTGTGGAGGATCAGGGCAAAGAGGTCATTTGCAAGGACACTTTCCGAGAGAGTCTTCCCAGAGCTTAGGTCTGACGTGGCCACAGAACTCATGTGGACCCATTCACCTATGTCCATTTTACAGATTGGTCGACTGAGGCTCAGAGAGGGACCTGCTTTTCCTCAGAGTTTAGAGCAAGAAACGGAGGGTCCAAGGGATGAACTCACTTGCCCAAGGCCACACAACCTGTATTTATGCCCAAAAGCTGGACATACGGTTTTTCCCGCAGGGACACTGCCTTCCCCAGCAGGGCTGCTCACGGCTGCTACAAGAGGCTGCATAATGATAGAGTTATGACAATGGTCTCTGAAGTCCCCCACCTGTTAGCAGCTGTGGGATTGTGGGATTTAGCGCAAGTTGCTTCACCACACGATGTTATGCAGGACACACTCTCCTCATTTTACAGTGAAATGGTGGTGGTGATATGCCCTGGCTTCAGACAGACATACCCGGGATGGAATCCCAGCTCTGCCACCTACCTGCTGGATACCTGAGGCTTTCCTCATCTGGAAATTGCAGAGGATACAAACGCATACCTTCCTCTTGCCCTTGTTGTAAGCACTTAGCTCAGCACCTTGCACATTGTAAGTGCTTCACAAATGGTCACCACTGTGCCGATGCGTCATTATGATCATGATTTTCACTTGACATTTTCAAGGGCTGACCTCCCTGAGCTGGTGGGAGAGAGTAGGTTCTGCAGCACGGACAAGAAGGGCCCAGGCTGAGGGACCAGGGCTGGAGTATGTGGACACTACAGGCCCATCTACTGTGCCCGTTTAAACGGTGCATTCCCTGGACTGGGAGTGGCCCTTGGGACCTTGACACACACTCCACCCCTCCCGGAAAGGAGGTGCATGCAGGTGTTCGTGTGGCTTCCTGGGACTTCAACCAAATGCCAGTGCAAATGGCCCCACTGGGACCTGAGACTAACAGGTAGAGGCTGATAGGGGACAACTCTCTCCTTAGACCCTTGACAGATTCTAAGGAGACTCTCAGCCCAGTCCCTGGTCACTTTTCTCATGTAAATTCATAACCCATTTGGTTTAGCATTTTATTTTATTTTATTTATTTATTTTGAGACAGAGTCTCACTCTGTTGCCCAGGCTGGAGTGCAGTGTCGTGTGATCTCAGCTCACTGCAACCTCTACCTCTTGGGATCAAGCAATTCTCCTGCCTCAGCTTCCCAAGTAGCTGGGATCACAGGCACCCACCACCACGCCCAGCTAATTTTTTCATATTTTTTAGTAGAGACAGGGTTTCTTTTTTTTTTTTTTTTTTTTTTTTGAGGCGGAGTCTCGCTTTGTTGCCCGGGACTGGAGTGCAGTGGCCAGATCTCAGCTCACTGCAAGCTCCGCCTCCTGGGTTTACGCCATTCTCCTGCCTCAACCTCCCCAGTAGCTGGGACTACAGGCGCCCGCCACCTCGCCCGGCTAGTTTTTGTATTTTAATAGAGACGGGGTTTCACCGTGTTAGCCAGGATGGTCTCGATCTCCTGACCTCGTGATCCGCCCGTCTCGGCCTCCCAAAGTGCTGGGATTACAGGCTTGAGCCACCGCTCCCGGCGAGACAGGGTTTCACCATGTTGGCCAGGCTGGTTTCGAACTCCTGACCTTAGATGATCCATCCGACCTGGCCTCCCAAAGTGCTAGGATTACAGGCGTGAACCACCTCATGGTTTAACATTTTAATTTGGGTGATCTGTTTTTAGGCAAGTAGAAAAATTAGAAAATAAAGATATGTACAAAGACAGAAAAAGTAGATAAAAATAAGTTCACAGAGATAACTTCTGTTGTGTCTTTTTTTGGCAGTTTTTCTTTCCATAGGTATGCATTCACGTAACATGATGAGAAACAAGGATTGGCCTGTCATGCTTCTACAGAAGCATTTATTTAAGTAGCAGCACATCAGGACTGTCTACCTCCTCGTCTGCAGAATTTTCTAAGGTATGTATTGACCGATGTTCATGGAATGTCTCCTCTTTTGGGCAATTTTCATGTTTTTACCCCAGATGGCACCGGCAGGAACATCCTTAGGTGTTTTTCTGCATTTCCCTGCCACATTATAACCCGTGAAGCATTTTCCAGAAATAACCAACCCTGAAGTTCTTTGTGTGTGTGTGTGTGTGTGTGTGTGTGTGTGTGTGTGTGTGCGTGTGTGGTGTTTTGTTTTGTTTTTGAGATGGAGTTTCGCTCTGTCACCAAGGCTGGAGTGCAGTGGCGCAATCTCAGCTCACTGCAACCTCTGTGCAAGCCATCACAGCTGGCTAATTTTTTTTTTTTTTTTTAATTTTAGTGGAGACGGGGTTTCACCGTGTTGCCCAGACTGGTCGTGAACTCCTGAGCTCAGGTAATCTGTCCCCGTCAGCCTCCCAAAGTACTGGGATTACAAGCGTCAGCCACCACGCCTGGCCTGTTTTTATAAATATGGAAGCATTCTCTGTGTTCATCCTTCTCACCCTATCCCTGAACCACACTGAGGGTTCACAGTCCTTGTGAAATCTACACTCAAGTTCCATCTGCAGAGTTCTGGTTTTGATCACGACAGAGTATCTTGCATCAGACTAACCCTCCCAACTAGAGTCAACTATAAGAGATGGAAATCTATAAAAACAAAGGAGGACATCCATGAGCAACTACACGGGCACAATTTGAAATGCTGTGATTCTTGAGAAAGAGCCATCATTCAAGGTGGGCTCCATATTCACCCCAGCTTTTGCTTGAGGTCATTTTCCAACATATCAACCAGAGTCCAAGCAAAAAGAGTCTTACAGGGATGAGGAGACAAAAATTGGAATTTGGGGCCACCAAAGTAGCTGGGACTTGAGGGGCAAAATCCCAAAGAGGAAGGTCTCCAGGGAAGGAGCCTTGAAATC
This sequence comes from Rhinopithecus roxellana, assembly GCF_007565055.1. Lineage (NCBI taxonomy): Eukaryota > Metazoa > Chordata > Mammalia > Primates > Cercopithecidae > Rhinopithecus > Rhinopithecus roxellana. The sequence goes on along the minus strand of NC_044561.1, from coordinate 105,480,065 downwards.
TCAACTTTTAAGCTGCGCCCTTGCAGGGTGGGACTCTCAGGCTTGAGGCAGAAAACAGCAGCGGAAAGTTAAAAAGCTGAACAGAGACATCAGCACCTCCACTGTGTGATGCTGGGGAAGGAAGCGCTGGTTGGAGGTGGGCCTCTTTGATGGGAGGGACCTTGGTACACATCTTAAGCTCTCAGTGAAGACACAAAAGACTTTGCTCTAGGAGAAAGGGCCAAACCCTAGAAATAGTCTCCCTCTAAAAGTAAGAACAAGACCAAAATGGTTCTATCTAATAAAACACAAAGCTAAGCCAAGGCAAGGTCATGATCCATTTCTGCTCTATCTTTCTGCCATCTTCATTTCTGGAAAAAAGATAATGTCATTTCACTATCATGTTCAGCATCCAATAAAAATTTACAAGGCATGCATGCTTAAAAAATGACCAAGGGACTAAAGGCCAAGAAATTAAAATATACAATATAATAAATCCACAGGCAAGTCAAATATTCCAATACTGAGCAGACAGCAGGGCAAGAAACCAACAGAGGATGAGGAGGCCCGAGACCTTCAGCGTCTTGGGGCAGTACCCGTGGGATACCAGGTAAGTAGAGTCAGCTTCAGGGTCACTCTGAGAAGTTCTCTATGGAGCTAAAAGAGATTGGGGGGGGGGAGCAAAGGAGTCATTTGGACTCATTCCTACCCACCCAACACCCATTTTTTTTTTTTTTTTTTTGAGATGGAATCTTGCTCCATCACCCAGGCTGGAGTCAGTGGCATGATTTCAGCTCACTGCAACGGCCGCCTCCCAGGTTCAAGCGATTCTCCTGCCTCAACCTCTTGAGTAGCTGAGACTACAGGCGTGCGCCATCATGCCTGGCTAATTTTTGTATTTTTAGAAGACATGGGTTTCACCATATTGGCCAGCCTGATCTCGAACTCCTGACCTCGTGATCCTCCCACCTCAGCCTCCCAAAGTTCTGGGATTACAGGCATGAGCCACTGCACCCAGCCCAATACCCATTTTACCGATGGGACACAGAGGCTCGGATCAGGGTTAAGTTTTCCTAAGGCCGGCTGTAGTTAGTGGCTAGCACCTGGCTCTCCCGCCTGTTAGTTTTTTATACTTTAATCTGCATCTCACTCAAAAAGGTTACTAGGAGAATTCAGCAAGCATTTTGAAAATTGTTTAGCCTAGTGCCACTAAATAGAAGTTAATTTTGAATTTGCAAATTAAAGTTCCTCTTTATCCCTCCCTGATTCTGACAGTAAGTACCCTTGGAAGACTCACAGACAGTCTGAAGGAGGGGAGGGTGGCCGGGAAGCATCTTTCCTGCTGGGTGCTGGAGGAGTGCCCTGATTCCTTACAACATCCCAATCCTATGAGACAGTTATTGACATGCCTCCTTTAAAGAGCAGGAAATGGAAGCTTGGAGAGCTGAGGGCACATGCCCATTCTTCCCTCTTTATTTATAGAATCCTTTTATTTTTGAGGGAAGAAATGTGCTTAACAAAGAAATTATCTTTCCCAAACTTCTTTGCAACCAGGGATGGTCCATGAGATATAAATGGAAATTGTGGGTCGGGGCTTCTTAAAACCTTCTCTAGAGTGACTGACCCAGCTGCAAAGTCATGCTTTTGTTTTCCTCTCCTGCCTTTTCCTGATTACATGTAAGACATGATGACTGAAGCCCAGCAGTTATCTTACTAGAAGGAAGATGAAAGCCACATGCTAGGGGTAGCCAAGGAAGGAGATGGCAGGCTCCGCCAGCCTAACCCTGGGCTTCTCATCATGACTGAAGCCATGATTTTTCATATTCTGTGCTAGAACCAAACACAATTTGTAACTGGTAACATGTATCAAAAGCTTTAGTCTGGTTCAGCATCTGATGAAAAGGCAGGTTGGAGAGTGCCATTGCCTTGTGCTTACCTGGATTTCTCTGGTGTACTGTCGAGACACTCTGGCCTCTGTAGGTTGATTCTCGATGACTCTGTAGGGGGGCAGACTGTATAAATGGCAAGTGATCCCATGGCTGGGGGAGACGTGGCACTGGGTGATGGACAGCTAGGAAGCTGATGGAAAGCCCTTGATTTTACCACGTCTATCCAATACCTCCAAAGCAAACATGCCTGCCTGGAAGGCCCGGGAAAATGTCAACAACATATTTGAATCTGTACATCATGAATGCCATCAAATGGAGAGGTGCAGAGAGTATGGAGAGCACCGAGAGGGGCTGCAAGCGGGAAGACGGTGTGCAGGAGTCACATTCACATCCCTGCCCTGCTCTGAGCTGCTTTTCTCATCTGTACAATAAGCGAGATGGGTCTGGTGACTCTGAGAAAGGAAGCGGCTCGGTCTTCTATGAGTGGGGAGGCAGAGGATGTCCTAGCTTCAGTCTACTGGTCTGTGGTCCCAGACCCTTGAGCTCCAGCATGGCGCTGCCCATTTCTTGCTGTTTGATGCTGGACAGCTCCCAAGCCCTCTCCGGATCTCCGCCTCTCCACCTATAAAAATAACAGCTCACATTGACAGGCAATTTTCACAAACGCATCCTTATCATGCAAGAACTAATTCACCTGATTTTACAGATAAGGAAACTAAGACTCAAGAGAAGACAAATCTTGCCCAAGGTCCTAGAGCTAGTGTATAATAGAATCAGGATTTGAATCTAGTTCTACCTTCTATGAAAGCTTGTAACCTTCACACTACATCACAATTTCCTCCTTTTAGAGCAGAGCTGTGGCTTCCTTGTGGGGTAGGGGTAACTGTTCTCTATCTTACTGAAGAGGTTTGTTCCTTGAAGACTTGAGAACAGATATGCTCAACCATTTGAAAGGTTGGGACCCCACTAAAGCCTTAATTGCAAAGATGTCTTAAAACACGTGCATGGTTTGAATGCATGTGTCCCTCCAAAATTCGTATGTTGGAACTTAAACCCCAGAGCAGTGGTATTAAGAGGTGGGGCCTGTTGGGAATCAATTAAGTCATAAAGGTTCTGTACTCATGCATAGGACAGTGTCCTTATAAAGGTGGCCTCAGATAGCTGCCTAGCCCCTCCACTTCTCGTTTGCCATGGGAGGACATAACATTTGTCCCTTTTTGCTCTTTTGTCCTTTCTCTCTTGTGATTGCAGTGAGAAGGTGTCATCTTGGAAGCAGAGAGAAAGCCTTTACCAGACACCAACTCTGCTGGCATTTTGATCTTGGACTTCCAGCCTCCAGAACTGTGAGACGTAAATTTCTATTATTTATAAATTGCTCAGTCTAAGGTATTTTGTTATTGCAGCAGGAACAGGCTGTACTTTTTTGATGGTGGGAACAGGTCTTGCCCTCTTCCCCTCTCAGTCCCTCCAGTCCCTGCAACAAGTGTAGCAGGAACACATTCCTTGCATGCTGAGGTTGCAGAGGCACTGCCTAGGTCATCTCTGAATTGCTCAGCACAGGCTTGGCTCAGCTAGATACTCAACAACCTCCCTATTTTTTTTGAAAATGCATTTTTTTTCTTGCATGCACTAACACAGAAGTAAGTCACATCTAACAAATAGACTTCTGTCAAATTTTGGCATCTCTTTTCAGTTTTTTTCTCCGTTCCACTTTTTTGCATCATTGTGATTCCAGCTAAGCAAATTCTTAGATCTGTATTTCCACCCAGCTGGAAACTACAGTTATTTTTCCATTTTTAAAAAATGCCCAGAAAACAAGTCTGTTGAGTTGGTGTAACAATTGACTCCCCTAATTTGAGAACTTTGCCTTTTCCAGTGTGATGAAATTTATTCTACTCGCATTCACAGAGCAAATATTTATAGTAAAGGTTTCCATCTGCTGGCAAAGATGTAGTGAAATATGTACACGCTATCATCGTAGTGTAAACAGAAAGATCCAGTTTGGTAAATATTTCATGATGTGTTCCTGGGGTCACAAAATGTTCCAAGGCATAGAGTTAACAGTTTGGATCCTGAAATGTTATCCTGTATGAATCAAGCAAACATTGGAGAGATCCATATGAATGGGCAGCATTGATTTAACTGAATAAAGGCTTCAAAAGAGCCTGCACTAGAGTTGAGTGCTTTACTCTCTGGATAACTTCATGTCCACTTAGGTTGTGCCTTCATTCTTCCCACATATCCCCTTGTGGTAGATGTCCCTCTCCCTCCCAAAGCATCCTCCTCTTCCCCAAAGCCTCCTTCATGGGACATCACCACCTCCAGGAAGCCCTCACCACATCCCCATTTTTAAGTTCTGGGCTTGGTGAGAAAGAAGCCAGAGCTGGCCCCAGGGAGGCTCAGAGAGGGGAAACTCCCCCACTCCACATTGGCCACATCGGTCATCAGTGGGTCCTGGTGATCTTGGCCCTACTCCCTCCACAGCCTGGCGCCATGCACCTAGAAGCCATGCGTTTGGTCCATGGTCCATCAATTTTGTCCTCCATTATCTGTCTCTGGTTAACAGAAAATAATGCAGGTCTCCCATACCCCCTAATCCTGGTTTGCTAGAGTTTTCCTGCTTACTCACCCATTCAGCTGCCCAGAGATGGTGTCTGTGTACAGTCAAGAAGAGGCTCATTCATTTATTCGCTCGTTCATTCATTCATTCATTCATCATGGGTTATTTGCTAGCACCTTTGCTAGGCACTGGAGCTGTTGAGGAATGAAGCACCTGCCCTCAGGCAGATAGGCAGAGGGGTGAACGAGAAGCGTGGAAGCCACGCTGTTAAGAACTGATGATTTTTGAGTGTTCTCTCTGCATTGGACGCTGGTGACAAGGTAGCTTGGTTAGACCTGCATGTCGAGAAATACAGTGTCTCATTTTTGGAAACATTAAGGAGCAGTCCCCGCTCAGCTGGGTGGTGACTCCTGAGCAGTGGAGGATTTAACCGGCAGGTGAGGGAGAAGGAAAGGTGTCCTAGGTGGTTGGGACAGCATGGACTAAGGCTTGGCACTGACCCGAGTTAGTTACTGCCCAAAAGAAGCCCCGACTTTTGAGCACCTCCTTGTGTATTTTCTGTGGGATTGGATTGCCACAAATTATAGGCAGTAAGGAAAATTCCCATCCTTCATCTTTTGCTAGCGGGAAAAGCTATGGAGGAGATGAACTTCCGATTAAACGCCATTTTGCCTCTGACCAGCCATGTGGCCTCAGGCAAGTCACTTCACCTCTCTGACCCTGAGTTGCCACACCTAACCAAAGACTCATTCACTGGATCACTGAGAAAAAATCCGAATTCAATGAGATAAAGGTGTATGAGGTCCACTACAGGATTTTTTTCCCCACCTGACCACTTCCGCAGGTTTTAAAATTTAATACATTGTAATCAAATAGTAGCAGCAGTAAATAAACACTTTGAAAAACAAGCAAATATCCCCTTGTATCTGGAAGAATACTAAGTCAAAGTATTCTACATGATAGAAGGGAGACAACTGCCAATGTCCATAGTTAGACAATTCAAGGACATCTTGGAAATTTCTTTTTGTTCTTTTCTTTTTTTTTCTTTTTCTTTTCTTTTCTTTCCTTTTCTTCTTTTCTTTTCTTTTCTTTTCTTTTCTCTCACCCTCCCTTCCTTCCTTCCTTCCTTCTTTCCTTCCTTCCTTCCTTCCTTCCTTCCTTCCTTCCTTCCTTCCTTCCTTCCTTCCTTCCTTCCTTCCTTCCTTCCTTCCTTTCTTCCTCCCTTCCTTTGGCACAGTCTCACTCTGTCACCCAGGTTATAGTGCAGTGGCACGATCTCAGCTCACTGCAACCTCTGCCTCCCGGGTTCAAGCGATCCTTCTGCCTCAGCCTCCCAAGTTGCTGGGATTACAGACATGCGCCACCTTGCCCGGCTAGTTTTTGTATCTTTAGTAGAGACAGAGTTTCACCATGTTGGCCAGGCTGGTCTCGAACTCCTGGCCTCAAGTGATCTGCCACCCTTGACCTCCCAAAGTGCTGGGATTACAGGTGTGAGCCACTGCGCCCAGCCCAACTTGGACATTTCTTTTTTTTTTTTTTTTTTTTTTTGAGACAGAGTCTCGCTCTGCCTCCCAGGCTGGAGTGCAATGGCCGGATCTCAGCTCACTGCAAGCCCTGCCTCCTGGGTTTACGCCATTCTCCTGCCTCAGCCTCCCAAGTAGCTGGGACTATAGGTGCCCGCCACGTTGCCCGGCTAGTTTTTTGTATTTTTTAGTAGAGACGGGGTTTCACCGTGTTAGCCAGGATGGTCTTGATCTCCTGACCTCGTGATCCGCCCGTCTCGGCCTCCCAAAGTGCTGGGATTACAGGCTTGAGCCACCGCGCCCGGCCCAACTTGGACATTTCTAAAGCCATTTCCAAAAAATCAATGGCGACAGGTTGGGACACAGCTACTTCAAAGGGTAAAATGTCTATATCTACATTGGTTTTTATTAACAGAGATAAAGTTGTACCTGTATAGCATGACATTCTTGTCTTTAGCTTTAAAAGAAAAAAAGCCTTTTCCATTGGCACCAGTTTGAAATATTTCCAAAATAAGGCTCCCTTAAAATGGATTAGTACAGTACTTATTCATATGACAGAGTTCATCCATGTAGTAAAAAGACAAATACAGGCTGGGCACGGTGGCTCACACCTGTAATTCCAGCACTTTGGGAGGTCAAGGCAGGTGGATCATGAGGTCAGGAGATCGAGACCATCCTGGCCAACAGGTGAAACGCCATCTCTACTAAAAATACAAAACTTAGCTGGGTGTGGTGGCATGTGCCTGTAATCCCAGCTACTCAGAAGGCTAAGGCAGCAGAATTGCTTGAACCTGGGAGGAGAAGGTTGCAGTGAGCCGAGATGGCGCCCCTGCACTCCAGTCTGGTGACAGAGCAAGACTCCATCTCAAAAAAAAAAAGAAAAAAAAAAAAAAAGAAAAAGACAAATACAGGGCTTCGTGGGCTTTGTTTGTTTGTTTGTTTGGTTAATTGTACAAAATGAGAGAGAAATACTCACAAGCATGATCTGTTTAACAACTGTTTAACTCTTAGGTACATCAGAATGCAAAATATAGAATGCCCTAAAAGAGACTGACCAACAGGCATATGAAATTGCAGTGAAGCCTGGGATCAGCTCAGTTCCTGCTGTCCCTTCAGCATTCCTATGAGGAGGTCTTTCTCTCCTCCTGGAGCACAGACCTTCGACCTAATAGAAAGGAACCTCAGAAAGGCAAGGCATTCTGATAAAACACTCCTCCAGCCTTTACATGGGACATTTTATTTTTAATTTAAAAGGATCAACCGGCCTTGGTCCGCCTTAGGAAGGGAGGTATCACTTAGGTGAAGATATCTGGGGAAACTTTAAATACCTAGCTGCCTCTTCGCATTTAAATCAGATTGACTTCAGCGGTTCTTACAAAGAATTCCGCATACCTATTCAGAGCAGTCACTCGAGTTTTGGTTCTCTTTTACATAGCTGCATTTGGAGACACTCTATGTAAGGCATGTTTAGAAAAAGAGAAACACGGCCGGGCGCGGTGGCTCAGGCCTGTAATCCCAGCACTATGGGAGGCCGAGGCGGCGGATCACTTGAGGTCAGGAGTTCGAGACCAGTCTGGCCAACATGGTGAAACCCTGTCTCTACTAAAAATACAAAAAATTAGCCGGGCATGGTGGTGGGCGCCTATAACTCCAGTCTCGGCAACAGAGCAAGACTCTAGTCTCAAAAACAAAAACAAAACAAACAAAAAAACCCCCACTTATACCTGGAACAGATATTCTTTCAAATAACTTAGTCTTGTTGGTCAAGGCCGTTCCCAGATATCACTGCCTGTTGGCAGGGGGTTCCCAGATATCACTACCTGTTAGCAGGGGGTTCCCAGATATCACTGCCTGTTGGCAGGGGGTTCCCAGATATCACTGGCTGTTAGCAGGAGGTTCCCAGATATCACTGCCTGTTAGCAGGGGGTTCCCAGAGATCACTGGCTGTTAGCGGGGGTTCCCAGAGATCACTGGCTGTTAACGGGGGGTTCCCAGAGATCACTGCCTGTTAGCGGGGGGTTCCCAGAGATCACTGCCTGTTAGCGGGGAGTTCCCAGAGATCACTGCCTGTTAGCAGAGAGTTCCCAGATATCACTGGCTGTTAGCGGAGAGTTCCCAGATATCACTGGCTGTTAGCAGGGGGTTCACAGATATCACTGAGTGTCAGCGGGGGGTTCCCAGAGCTGCTGTAGAGACGGTGTTTCTGCTGGAGGGTGTCCAGGTTCTTGGCATCTTGAACAAAGAATTGGACAAAACGCACAAATAAAGCAAGAAAGGAATGAAGAAATTTATTGAAAAGAAAGTGCACTCCACAGTGTGGGAGCAGAGCGGAACACAGGAGCTCAAAGGCCCTGTTACAGAGTTTTTGTGAGTTAAAAAACCCTGTACTTGGGGTACGCCCTGTGTAAATGAAGATGATGAAGTAAAGTTACCAAGTCATTTACTCAGTGTAGGCCCTGTGGAGAGGGTATTTCCTGTCCTAGCTGAAGTGTGCATTGGCCTTGCATTCCCTGCCTCCAGACCCTATTTTCCTGCCTCATCAGGGCTAATGGGTAGTGTGCTTTGGTCAGTAAAGGTGAGCAGTGCCGTTCTGGAACCTTCCCGCCCGTCTGCTCATCCTTGCTCATCTGAACATAGCGGTCAATTAGATGAATCCACACTTGCCGCAAAGGACAGAGTGCAATCTGAATTTCCCATCTTGGTATTTGATTGGAAGATTAGTTGGTCCAGCTGATGTTTTAACAGATATTGTTAATAGGTCATCTGAATGGGAGCTGTCTCTAATCAAGGAAGTTCCTTCTGGTGCCTCTTTTAATTTATCTTTGGCTCCATGGACATATTTCCCCAGTACCATCCTGTGGGAGCTCCTGCAGGGCCTTTCCAGACACGCACCACCTTCGGGCACAGCTCCTCAGCGACCCCGTGATCTCCCTGCTGGCTCTGCATCCCTTCCTTGCCATTCCTGGAGGGCTTGAGACACCGCAGGGTCATGGGAGCAGGGTCACTGTGGCAAAGACAGGTGGCCACTCGGGCTGGCTGGGGTCAGAGAAGGGTTTGTGTGCTTCCTGAATGTCAGTGGGAATCCCAAAAGGAGTCCCTCTGGGGTATCTAAAATGTAGAGGAGGGGTAGGGGACGGGGTTCTTTCTCCCCAGGTCCTAAAACACAGATGGCAAAGTCCTTCACAGATATGGTCACCCACAAATTGCCTAACCCGGGCTCCCCAGCTGCAAGGGTGGAGAATCCTGAGGCTGTGTCCCAGGGTCCTGGCCCTCACTGTCCTCAGCCCATACCAGTTGCCTACTACAGGGTTTCTTAACACTAGTGACATTTTAGGTTGGATGCTTCCATTGTGAGGGGCTGTCCTGTGTACTGTGGAATGGTTAGCACCACCCCTGGCCTCTGCTCACATGCTCTCCTGGAGTAGCACACACCTCATCCATTTGTGACAACTGAAAATATTGCCAGTGTGAAAGGAAGATATCTTGGGATCCCCAAATCACTAAGCTAAAAGGAAAATTCGAGCTGGAAACTGCTGAGGGCAAACCTGCCTCCCATTCTATTCAAAGTCCCTCTGCTCACTGAAATAGATGCATATTGTGACTGCCTCCTTTGGAAAGGCTAATCAGAAACTCCAAAGAATGGAACCATTTGTCTCACCTACCTATGATCTCGAAGCTCCTTCCCTGCTTTGAGTTGTCTCGTTTTTCCCGGTTTTCCGGACAGAACCAATGTACTTTTTACATATATTGATTGATGTCTCATATATCCCTAAATTGAATAAAACCAAGCTGTGCTCCGATCACCTTGGGCGCATGTTGTCAGGGCCTTCTGAGGCTGTCATAGGCGCACATCCTCAACGTTGGTAAAATAAACTTTCTAAATTAACTGAGACCTGTCTCAAATTTTCAGGGTTCATACCAGGCATTACCAACTGTTCCCTGGAGGGCAAAGTCATCATCAGTCTAATACAGTGTCTGGCATGTAGTAGAAACTTAACAAATGTCTATTCTTTCCTTCCCTCTTCAGTTATGGAAGAAACATTAACTTTTGTTGTCAGAGTAGGAAGAACTTTCGGGGATATGGAAACAGGGCTCCGAGAGGGGAAGTTGGCTGCCTAATGGTCACACAGCATGTGACTGGAAGAATGAATTAGGTACAATGTAGACAAAGCAGACTTAGCAAAAAGACACCAACATAGTGGTTTAAATAAGCAAGTTCATTCCTTTCTCCCTTAAGAGCCCAGAGCTGAGTGGTCTGGGGCTGCTGGAGCAGCTGTGGTGTTCTCAACACAGGGCTTCCACCTCTGGGTCCAGGGCAGTTGCTCCAATTGCTCCCATTTCTAACTGCAGAGGAGGGAGAATGCCAGGAGGAAGTTGAGGGAATCCCCTTCCTTTTAAAGCACAAAGTGGAATTTGCATAATTAGTTCTGCTTATATGCCATTGGCCAGACCTTAGTCACATGGCCACAGTTAGCTGCAAGGGAGGCTGGGAGATGTATAGTCTCTGGCTGGGGTCCATATGTCTAGCCAAATCTTGGGGAGAGAAGAATGCACACTGGGAGTTAGTTAGCAGTCCTCCCTCATAGAAACAAGGTAGAAACTCAAGATCTCCTTGGGCCACGATTCTTCTACCATATTTTTATCGGTCAGTCAACAAACTTGAGCATGGCAGTTGTAACAGTAGTTTCAGGGTATAGAGGCCAACATTCATCCTGTGCTTATTTGATATGAGGCCCTGGTTAAACACTTTCCACTCACTGACTCCTCATTTAATCCTCACAAGCCTAGTGAGGCAGATTTTCTATTAATTCCATTTGACAGGTGAGAAAGCTGAAGTTAAGTAACTTGCCCAAGGTCACACTGCTAGAAAGTGGCAGGGACTGACTTGAACTCAGATCTGCCTAAGTCCTCAGTTTCACCCTGTGTCAAGCAACTCGCAGTCATAACCAGAGCTGAGGTCTTCAGCAGAGGGGCTCAGGAGGAGATTCAGCTTGCTGGTCCAAGGCCCTCTAGGCAACTTCAAGGAATCAAAGGGCCCCCGTAGGCCACCTGACTCCGTGAGACTGCCTTCATCAGAGAGGAAGCCCTCGAGTGAATTAGCAGCTGGGTGTTGGCTTCTGTGTGGCCTTGGCTTCTCTGAGTTTGAGTTTCTCGTGGAGACAAGAGCCTTCCCTGCCTCCTAGAGTTGTGCAGAGTAATGAGATGGCTGCTTGGCAAAATTGGCAAAGGTTCCTGGGGCTGGGTTCCCTACTGGAAAGGAGAGCCTGCTGGGATCACGAGGCGACAGCGTGCATTAGGGTGTGGCCCGTGTTCCATCTCTGCTGAGGCCAACGCGATTGTGGGAACGGGCAGTGTCCTGCCCCTTCTAGAACAAAGGAAGAGCCAAGGGTCCACACATGGGGGAGAAGAATAGCACCCAGAGCACCCCTTCTGTCCTGGGCCAGGGAAGTGGAGCCTGCTGGAGACTGGCAAGAGTAGTGGCCAAAGTGTCTGGAAGCCAGGATGTCACCTCTCTGAGCCTGGGCCCTCTTTATGCCTCAGTGTCTTCATTTGTAGTAAATCCAGGGGTCCTACAGCTGTGGATTCAAAGCCCGGCTCTGCCCCCTTGCTCACTGTGTGACCCGGAGGAGTCACTTTGCTTCCGTCAGCCTCAGAGTTCTCTGTCAAATGGGTGTGATAATGGCTCTCCTGGTGCATGGGTGTGGTAAGGAATCAATAGAGCCCGCATGCCGCACAAAGGCAGCCCCCCATGACGCGTTGTTGTGAGCAGTGTGATGCTGTCTCTGCCACAGCCTGGTGCAGCATGGGCCGAGCTGCATTCTGGGGTGTGGATGGAGGGGCCTTGGGTGGAGGGAGAAGCTGGTCTCCATAGGATAGGTGAGCATCCCAGGGTTCTCGACCTCACTAGGGAAGCTGGACCTCCAGGCAGCCTGGCAGGTGGGTGCACAGGCTCTCAGGTGATGGGAGGGGTGGGTGAGGGCGCTACAGACTGAGAACTCTCAGGACCACCTGGAAAAGACATCTCTGCTCCCGTGGGGCCCCTAGAGGCTAGTGGGGCCAACAGGGCAGGTGGAGATGGGGCCACAGGCCTCTGAGCCTGCATCACTGTGCCTTATACTCTTGACTCCAGTCAGGCTAGGTGTCCCCTGATTCTCCAAGAATCCTCAGGGCCCTTGGAGAGGAATGGAGGAAAGCGTTGGGTGGGACTATTCCCAGAATGTGACTTTCCAGTTCCCACTGCCTGTCTGGCACAGAGTAGGTGCTCACTACATACCTGTTGAATGCGTGAATGGATAGATTGGGGTCTGCCATCGCCACAGACTGCCTGTGAGACTTGGGCTAGTTTGTTGCCTCTCTGTGTCTCCGTGGCCCCCTTTATAGAACCAGGAGATGGGGCTGGATATTCTCGCTGAGACTTCTAGCTCTGGATCCAGGTCTCTCCCACCCTAGTTGCAGTCCCCAACCTCCCTCCCCAATTCCCACCAACAAATCCCAAATGGAGGGAACACAACTAACCACACAGAAGGGTCCAGAAATGGGCCTTTATTGCCAGGGGCAGGAGAGTATGTGTAGAAACTGCTGTTCTGACTGTGAGCAGGAGGGGCATCTGGGAAGGTCCCTCTGGTGGGACTTAGGCTTTCATGCTGGTTAGGTGGTGGCAGCAGCTTCCCAGAGGGAGATGCTATAAGGGGGTGGGGCAAGCCACTGGGAACCAATCTGGAATGAGACCACAGGGGGTTAGGACATTTGCAGCTAGGCTGCCCTTATACCCATCTGTCATCCACTGGGCACTTGATGGGACCCAAGTTGACCTGGCTCCAGTGTCCCAGCTCTTTCCCATAATACCCCATGTGGTTTAAGTCCTGGGAGGAAGAAACTGGCACTTGTGGTTTGGGGTCTTTCATTGGCACCTAGCACTGACTCCTCTACACTCCCCTCACCCTCCTTCAGAACAATGGCAGATGTGAAAAGATTGATTGCAGGCCACCACTGGAGCCAGGTTCAGGGCCCAATATGTGATCAGAATCATGGATCCATTTGAGACCAAGGTTAGGGCTCAGTCTGTGACCAAGACTAAGGCTCAGTCAATAACTGGCATCAAAGCTCGATCTGTGACTAGGATCCAGGTTCAGTCTAGGGCCAGAATCATAGTTCAGTGATTAAGGCTCAGTGTTTAGAGTGTGACCAGATTCAGGCCCTAGCCAGCGCTCAGTCTATGACTGAGATGAAGGCACAGTCTTCTAACACAAAAAGAAGGGAAGCCACACTTGGCTTTTCTTCACCATAGGCCCCTGTGCACTGGGGCTCAGAGCCTGGCTCCTCACCAGCAGGCATCACAGTGGTCCTCGTCATTCATCCTCTTCAGATGTGGGTTTGCAGCTGGGTTTCCTGCTGAAGATTATCTGAAACCAAATCAATAGCAGGTCTTAGTGTCTGTCTCTGGAAAATTGAATAGAGACCAGACTCCAAAAAATGCCGCTCTCCGGCAGGTCACCTGACAGCTGTGGGACCCCAGGGATGTCACTACAGCTCTCTGAGCTTCAGTTTGTTCATCTGTAGAGTGGATACAATGACTGTACCCATCCCACAGGGTTGTTGCAAGGATCCAGTGAGATAGTGTGTACGGAGCACCAAGTGACTGCCTAAGGGACTAGACTTGCGGCTATTTCCTTTCTTTTTTTTTTTTTCTTTTTAATTTTTTTTTGAGACAAGGTCTTGCTCTGTCACCCAGACTGGAGTGCAGTGGCACGATCTCGGCTCATTGCAACCTCTGCCTCCTGGGTTCAAGCAGTGCTTGTGCCTCAGCGTCCCAAGTAGCTGGGATTACAGGCACTCGCCACCAACCCTGGCTAATTTTTGTATTTTTAGTTGAGACGGAGTTTCGCCATGTTGGCCAAGCTGGTCTTGAACTCCTGACCTCAAGTGATCCGCCCACCTCAGCCTCCCAAAGTGCTGGGATTACAGGTGTGAGCCACCGTTCCTGGCTGATTTGTGGCTATATTCATAGAAGGGTCACCTCCAGGGTCTTGACACCTTTACTTACTCCATTTCTCCCCAGCAACCTCAGCCATGCCTGTAGACCCAAAAGCCAAAGAGACCCCCCAAGTGCCTGTGGAGGGGAAGCCACAGCTCCCAATTTGCTTAGGACAGTGGGTTCTTCTGCTTCTCCAGGGTCTCCTGACCAGAACTGCTTATGCGGTGGGCACAGAGCTCCAGGCCTGCCTCGGAAGGTCCTCACTTCCCCACTGACTTACCAATGATCTGCTGAATGAATTCCACATCCAGGGAGTGGAGGAAGATGCGGATCAGTGGGCATATCTGACAGCCGGAGAGAGGAGGAAGAGGACGGTCAGGAGAAGGAGGAAGAACAGACCATTCTCCTCCGCTGGAAACAAACTGCTCGCCTGCTCGCCACCCACAGAGGAGCTCATTTCTAGGGATCTTAGGACCTTTAAACTTTAGGATTTTATTTTGTTTTATTGTTTTTTTTTTTTTTGAGACGGGGTCTCACTGTCTTGCCCAGGCTGGAATGCAGTGGTACAATCTCTGCTCACTGCAACCTCTGCCTCCTGGGTTCAAGTGATTCGCCTGCCTCAGTCTCCCAAGAGACTGGGACATGTGCCTGTAAACCCCAGGGACATGGAAACTCCTTTCTAACTACAGACAGAGCCACATGGATCATCACTTAGAATCCCACATCCGACCAGTGGCTCACCCCAGGGCCTCATGAGATTCTCAGCAGAGACCTTATACGTTCACTCATTCAACCCATATTTACAGAGCACCAACTATGTACCAGGAACCTAGCTGGGCCCTGGTACCGAATGAGCGAAGTACAAACATCCCCTAACCTGGCATCTAAACATGCATGACTAATTTTTGTGTTTTTAGTAGAGACAGGGCTCCACCATGTTGGCCAGGCTGGTCTTGAACTCCTGACCTCAAGTGATCTGCCCACCTTGACCTTCCAAAGAGCTGGGATTACAGGCATGAGCCACCGCGCCTGGCCTGAACTTTAGAATTTTAGAACAATGGGATCCCAGCAGTCTTAAATCTGGAAACCCTAGGGTGTTAGAATCCTAAAACCTTAGAATACTAGAATTCTAGGACCTCAGAAATCTACATTCTAGAGTGTTGACATCCCCATGTTGTTGAGCTTTGGAACCCTGGAATTTTAAAGGGACAAATGGTGCCCTGAGGCATTTGCCCTGAGGTTGTAGAGCAGAGTATCTCATGCTGTTGTGTGTACACAGTTCCCTGCAGACTGCAATTCGGCAGGTCTGGGGTGGGGCCTGAGATTCCACATTCCTATCAAGCGCCCAGCCGAGGCTGAAGCTGGTGGAGGACCACACTTGGAATATAAATAAACTCCGGTTCAGTGGGTCACAGAGCCATCTGAAGGATTTTTCTTTTATAAACCCACATTCCTGGGTCCCCTTCCAGAATGACTGATTTAGACTCTCTGCAACCGTGGGCCTAGGAATCCTGCACATGGTACCTATGGTTCTGGATGATGCATAGATGGAAAAAAAAAATTAAAACTATTTTATAAGTCTGTGTTTAGTTTTTCCATTGATTGATATGTGATATTAATTTTCTATTTGTGATAGGGATATAAAGTTTTATTTTTAAAAATAAATGCTTCTAAAGAAATGTATTTAAGTAAAATTGTGTTGAAGATGTTAGCTGCAAAAGCATATTGGTAGTGAATGGATATGTTGAGTGGCTCAAGTTTGGGTCCTGGCAATTTCAGCTGATGTCAGGCCTCTGTTCTCCCCTGCTACCCCCCAGGCTGATTAGTAGAGGAGGAAGTTCCAGCTGACCTCCCAAGGAGAAGCTTTCACCTCTAAAGGAAAAGTGCCCAGAGGATACAGCCAGGCCTGCAAATTCCCCAAAATGCCATGACCAGGCCTGGATCTGGGCCCCAAGGAGTAGGAGACTTACCTCCTTCTGCACCAGGAAGGATATGGTGCTTTTCAGTGTGTTGGTCACTCTATTCACGACGTTGTTGATGATTTGGCTGTGGCTGCAAACACAAGGAACTGTTAAAGCCTAGTCAAGTGGGCAAGAGATGGGGGAAACTGCCAAGAAGCTAGGGGGGAGACACTATGGAGTCAGATAAACCCCAGGGACATGGAAACTCCTTTCTAACTACAGACAGAGCCACATGGATCGTCACTTAGAATCCCACATCTGACCAGCGGCTCACCCCAGGGCCTCATGAGATTCTCAGCACAGAGACCTTATTCGTTCGTTCATTCAACCCATATTTACAGAGCACCAACTATGCACCAGGAACCTAGCTGGGCCCTGGTACCGAATGAGCGAAGTACAGACATCCCCTAACCTGGTACCTAAACATTAACGGTCCAAACATACCCTAATGTGGTACCTAAACAATTCTTGCCAAGGTTGGCTCCTCCCACCTTCAACTCTCAGTATAACCGCCACCTCCTCAGGGCAGCCCTCCCTGACTACTTATCTAAGAGAGTGCTTTGCTCTGTGCAGGACTCATATTTCCCTGGAGCGTTCTTTACTGATGGACTGAATTTGGGTTAGATTTGATCCAAAGTGCAAAGAAAAGCCCTGAGAAGATTCGGAGCCATAGAGCGGTGTCATTTCACAGATGTGGACACAGAACCAGGGCAGCTTAGCTTTCCCTTAGGTAAGCTCTGCAAGAACAGGGACCTTGTTTGTCATTACCAATCAGTTCTCCAGAGCCCAGAATGGTGCCTGCCCAATACACTTTTTTTTTTTTTTTTTTTTTTTTTTTGAGACAAGGTCTTGCTCTGTCACCCAGACTGGAGTGCAGTGGCACGATCTCGGCTCATTGCAACCTCTGCCTCCTGGGTTCAAGCAGTGCTTGTGCCTCAGCGTCCCAAGTAGCTGGGATTACAGGCACTCGCCACCAACCCTGGCTAATTTTTGTATTTTTAGTTGAGACGGAGTTTCGCCATGTTGGCCAAGCTGGTCTTGAACTCCTGACCTCAAGTGATCCGCCCACCTCAGCCTCCAAAAGTGCTGGGATTACCAGTGTGGAGCCACCGTGCCCAGTCTCAATATATTTTTGGCTGAAAGAATGAAAGAAGTGAACATGCAATTAAATATACATTGAGAACTTGTGACAAGTGCTTTAAAGGTAAGAGTAGACTCTTACGAGAGAGAATAGGAGGAGCCCTGTGAAGGCCCTGCAGGATGCAGCAGTTCACTGAAGCAGAGTGAGAAGAAGGTGCTCTAGGCAGCCAGAGTATCCCATGCAAAGGTCTCGAGCTGGGAAAGAGCCTATCTGAGGCACGGCATAAAGGCCACTGTATCTGGGCACAGTGAGTAAGGGGAGGGTGCAGGGATACAAGGGTGGGGCCAGATCAAACAGAGCCTACATGACCATGGGGAGTACTTGGGATTGAACCACAAGTGCAAAGAAAGGCCCTGGAAGGATCTGGAGCTGCAGAGTGGTGCCATCTCACAGATGTGGGCACAGACCCAGTGCAGCCAGACTCCGGTCTCTGAATTTACATCCCAGCCTTTGCAACTCACATCAGGCTATGGAAACCTTTGATTTTCAGGGTTCTTTGGGCAACCTGTGTTCAGATCCCTCAGTGCAGGGCAAGTGGAGTGTCCTCTGCTCATGGCCATCGGGGCTGAGAGCTGAGGACCCAGCCTTGCTCCTGGCCAAGGCCAAGTAGCCCCAGCCCTCAGCTTCTGGGTCGCTCTTCCTCTCCCAGTCATCGGCCAGTGTCACTCTTTTTCCCTCCACCCTCTTGCCTGAGTCAGACCTGCTCTTTCAAGCACAGAGCTTAAGATGTAGATTTTGTGGATTAAAAGGGATCAATGATTTAAATGGGGAGGATTAAGTTTTCAAGATCTCCTTTCAGGAAATTTCCACTGGGTGGAGAACAATTTGGGGACAATCTGAAATTAGAGCCCATGGCAGGCACTTACTCTCCCCTCTCCTTCCTTCTGGAGGCAAGAAGGTAAATATAATTTTATTATTATTATTATTGAGGGACATTACATAACAATAAAGGGGACAATTCTCCAAGAAGTCATAACAATCCTAATGTGCATGCACCTAACAACAGAGCTCCAAACGGTATGAAGCAGAAACTGACAGAGTGGAAAGGTGAAATGAACAAATTAATGATTACAGTGGGGAGCTCAACACTCCAGTCTCAGTAATGGAGAGAACCAGCCAGGAGAGAGGCAGCATGTTCCAGGCTGCATGCTAAATATTCGTATTTTCTTATCTGGTCATCTCAGAAGCCTATGAGTAGTTATTATGAACACCCCCAGTTTACAGATGTGAAAACAGGCTTAGAGGATCAAGTTGGTGATAAAGTTACAAGTTAGTGGCAGAGCTGATGTTTAAACCAAGGTCAACATGACCCCAGAGCTTGAACACTTTCACCACGAGGCCTCTTCTTATGTATAGGACTAGAGTTGAAATTAGGGGTCCTCAAGTTCCCTGAGAGCCCAACTCTGCTCAGATGACGGGACTTACTTGTCCAGCAAGGAAAGTGAGATGCTGGTTGGGTCACTGGCGCATTCTCCCAGGACGGCAACAGACTGATGTGTCTGGGGATCAGTTTCAATGCTGACTGCAGTCAGGAGGTCCAAGGAAGCTTGCAGGTTGATAATCTGGCCAATGATGGGCCTGTAGGAAGTAAGATGCACAGTGAACAGAGTCTAGAAGGTCCTGCCTGTTGCCCAGTTGGGTTCCTCCACCTGTGTGGACATAAGTCAGAATGTCTATGTGTAATGTCAACATGGCCCAGGTAATATCAACATGGTCCATATCCTCTGTGAAATTTACATGTTTATATGAGGGACTTCTTCTCCTGGCCACTTGGGTTTAGGTCGTATGAATTTTTTATACAACATTACACCAATAGGTAAAATAATAATAGTTAATATTTATTGACAACAATTTATGTGTAGGTACTTTAAAATGTATTTTACCTGGATTCGTTTATTACTCTCCCTATTTTCTGAATGAGGAAACCTTGGTACAGAGAGGTTAAGTAACTTTCCCAAGATCTCATAGCTAAATGATGGATGGCACCATTAGTGCATGTAGTTTACAGAAGTGCTTTCACACATGCTCCTTTCTTGTCTATCTCCTTTAAAATTAAAATTTTTTAATTTTCGTGAGACAGGGTCTCACTGTGTCACCCAGGCTGGAGTGCACTGGTGCAATCAGGGCTCACTGCAGCCTCGACCTCTCGGGCTCAAGCAATCCTCCTGCCTCAGCCTCCCAAGTAGCTGGGACTGCAGGCGTGCACCGCCACACCTGGTTAATTTTTGTATTTTTTGCAGAGACAGGGTTTTGTCATATTGTCCAGGCTGGTCACGAACTCCTGAGCTCAAGCGATCCTCTCACCTCAGCTTCCCAAATTGCTGGGATTACAGGTATAAGCCACCACTCTCAGCTAAAATTAAAAGAGTTTAAACTTATATTTTGCACACACACACTTTATTATACAGTGTGTATTGCTGTATGAATTTTTCTGTAATGGTCACTGCAATTTAGAGAGAATCTTGAGAGACAAAATAATGCCGGAGGAAATTTTGCCAAGGAATAATAAATGTTTGTTTTCTCAACTTTTCAAATTTTAAAACTAGATAAATGTCATGATTTCAAAACTACATTCAATGGAGCATTATTTTTAAAAGACCCTTGGTTATGGCTAGAGTTCTCTAGAGCATTTTAAGGATTGAGATCTTAGACCCAGAAGGGTCCTCTCACTCACAGACTGGGAAACTGAAGCCCAAGGTCACCCAGTAGCGGGAGGAGGTGCCCGATTCCCAGGTTGGGCATCCATCGGCCAGGTTGCACTGCCTTTCCCAAATCTCAGATTCTAGCGCATACTCACAAGGCCGCAGTGACATTCGCGGTGACAGGGAAGCTCAGGTTAAGGCCTTTGCCATCATCGATTGGTTCAGCTTTGACATCCAGGATGAGGGAGTCGCTGATTTTCAACCTGTGTAAAACCCATAATTCACCCATGTCACTCCTTGTAACAGCCACTTGCCAAGCACTTCCCTGAGCTAAGCGTTTGGGCCTCGTCAGCCTTGCCTTCTTTAGTCTTCACTGTAGCCCTGTTCAGAGGTTTGATTCTCTCCAATTTTATGGCACAGCACACCGAGGCTCAAGGCTGGTATGATTTTTCCCCCAGATCTCCAGGGGAGTAAGTGCCAGAGGCAGATTTTGAGACCAGAACTGTCTGACTTTAAAAGTTCATGAGTGGGGCCGGGCACGGTGGCTCACGCCTGTCATCCCAGCACTTTGGGAGGCAGAGGCGGGCGAATCACCTGAGGTCGGGAGTTCGAGACCAGCCTGTCCAACAGGGAGAAACCTCATCTCTACTAAATATACAAAATCAGCTGGGTGTGGTGGTGCATGCCTGTAATCCCAGCTACTCAGAAGGCTGAGGCAGGAGAATCGCTTGAACCCGGGAGGTTATGGTGAGCCAAGATCGTGCCATTGTACTCCAGCCTGGGCAACAAGAGCGAAACCTCGTCTCAAAATAATAATAATAATAATAATAACATAAAAAGTTTATGAGTGGATCCACTGCCTGGGGTTATGTGGTGAAGACTCCAGTTTCCCTTCCTCTAAAGGGATCTGGGCTTTTAACCCCGGTTATATATGGAAAAGAAAAGTTTTATTCCTTGGAAAGGGACTTTGTGTACCAGCAAACAGGTAGAGGTAAGGATGAATATAACCTTCACCCTGACCCTGAAATTAAAGAACATGGAAGCCCAAACCCGTAAGACACCCAGATTGACCTTGTAGCCCTGCCTCTAATTTACTCAAGCTCTGGTGGGTCTGACCTCGCTCAGACCACCTTGGCTCTGTGGGAGGGGAATGAGGCTTGTCTTCATCTTAAACTTACCTCCTCAAAGATATGTTTTCCCTTTTCTTAGAGCAAAGATCTCCACCCTGAAGCACCAACTCACCCCAAAGTGTTCGTATTAGTTGGAAGCAGCTTAGAAATGACATTGTTCCACAATTTCTCAGGTTCCTGGGCCTTCTGCTTGGCCAGTTGCCAAGCACTGGATTTCTGAAGCACCCCTAGGTCGACCTTCAGTTTCTCAAGGACATCTGCCAAAAACAATCGCCATTTTGTGTCATGCACCCCTTACGAAGTAGCCACGATGCTCCAGGTACCGGGTAAGACTGTTTGCCTATGTTACTTCATTTAATCTTTATAACAACTCAGTGAGGTAGATATTGTCATTGTCTGCTTTTTTACAGCTAAGGAAATAAAGGCTCAAGATGGTTAAGAAGTGTGTCTAGCCACACAGCCAGGGAGCTCTTTTTCCTTCATGCTGCCTCCGTACTGTTAATAATATGTTCTGATTATTTGTCAACAGAGCAATCAACCAATTGGCCAGGCGATTGATATTGATTGTACGCCAGCGTCTAGGAGTGACTTATGGGTCTATTGTGTTAAGTGAGATGCTCATGTGAGTTTGAAAAACTAGAAAGAATGAGAGAATACACTCAAGAAATGAAAAATCTAGAATCAAGGAGAAAAAATGGCTCCAATCCATGAAACTGGCAAATGAGAGTCCCAGAATGACAGCTTTGCAGCAGGCCCACAAAGCAATGATTCTTTTTTTTTTTTTTTTATTTTACTTTAAGTTCCAGGATACATGTGCAGAATGTGCAGGTTTGTTACATAGGTATACATGTGCCATGGTAGTGAGCTGCACCTATCAACCCGTCATCTAGGTTTCAAGCCCCACATACATTAGGTATTTGTCCTAATTCTCTCCCTCTCCTTGCCCCTGAGCCCCCAAAAGGCCCCAGTGTGTGTTGTTCCCCTCCCTGCATCCATGTGTTCTCATTGTTAAACTCCCATTTATGAGTGAGAACATGCGGTGCTTGGTTTTTTGTTCCTGTGTTAGTTTGCTGAGGATGATGGCTTCCAGCTTCATCCATGTCCCTACAAAGGACATGATCTCATCCTTTTTTATGGCTGCATAGTATTCCACGGTGTATATGTACCACATTTTCTTTATCCAGTCTATCATTGATGGGCATTTGGGTTGGTTCCATGTCTTTGCTATTGTAAATAGTGCTGCAGTAAACATATGTGTACATGTGTCTTTACAGTAGAATGATTTATATTCCTTTGGGTATATATCCAGTAATGGGATTGCTGGGTCAAATGGTATTTCTGGTTTTAGATCCTTGAGGAATAGCCACACTGTCTTCCTTAATGGTTGAACTAATTTACAGTCCCACCAATAGGGTAAAAGTGTTCCTATATTTCCACAGCCTTGCCAGCATCTATTGTTTCCTGACTTTTTAATAATTGCCATTCTTAATGGTGTGAGATGGTATTTCATTGTGGTTTTGATTTGCATTTCTCTAATGATCAGTGATGATGAGCTTTTTTCCCTATGTTTTTTGGCCACATAAATGTCTTCTTTTGAGAAGTGTCTGTTCATATCCTTTGCACAATTTCTGATGGGGTTGTTTGTTCTTTTCTTGTAAGTTTGTTTAAGTTTCTTGTAGATTCTGGATATTAGACCTTTGTCAGATGGGTAGAGTGCAAAAATGTTCTCCCATTCTACAGATTGCCTGTTCACTCTAATGCTAGTTTCTTTTGCTGTGCAGAAGCTTTTCAGTTTAATTAGATCCCATTTGTCAATTTTCCATGCTCATGGATAGGAAGAATCAATATCATGAAAATGGCCATACTGCCCAAAGTAATTTACAGATTCAATCTGTTCCCATTGAACTACCATTGACTTTCTTCACAGAATTAGAAAAAACTACTTTAAATTTCATATGGAATCAAAAAAGAGCCCATATAGCAAGACGATCCTAAGCAAAAAGAACAAAACTGGAGGCATCATGCTACCTGGCTTCAAACTATACTACAAGGATACAGTAAGCAAAACAGCAGGTCACTGGTACCAAAACAGACATATAGATCAATGGAACAGAACAGAGACTTCAGAAATAACACCACACATCTACAACCATCTGATCTTCAACAAACCTCACAAAAGCAAGCAGTGGGGAAAGGATTCCCTATTTGATAAATGGTTCTGGGAAAACTGGCTAGCCATATGCAGAAAACTGAAACTGGACCCTTTCCTTACATCTTATTCAAAAGTTAACTCAAGATGGTTTAAAGACATAAATGTAAAACCCAAAACCATAAAAACCCTAGAAGGAAACGTAGGCAATACCATTCAAGACATAGACATGGGCAAAAACTTCATGACACCAAAAGCATGAAGAAAGAAAAGAAAGAAAGCAGTAATTCTTATAGGGGGAGGAGGGCAAAGTGTCTTTATGATAGGTCTCTGGAGAACTTAGAGGAGTGCAAAGTGAAATAAGTTATAGCTTTTCATCTGTGAGACAGGCAGAACATTTAAAGTTGTCCAGACCCACTGCTGGAAAAGGGGTGGGAAAAAAGGCACTCTCGTAGACTGTTGGAGACAGTGTTAACATAGGAGATTATTTGTCAACAGCATAGTTTTTGAACTTTTGAAATCCCACTTGTAGGAATTTATCTTATGCACATATTGGCAAACGTTTATCAGGATATAATATATAAAAGGATATTCATTGTGGCATTGCTTGTTTCTAGAAAGATAAACGAATGAGCCAGGAATTGAATAGCCACTTTTCTCAGTAAGCCACCCATAAAGAGTAGCCCCTGGTGGCAGCCTCTGGTAATGCAGGCATAGTGTTTAGGAGGCTAATTTAGGTGACACTGTTCACAACCCTCATTGATTTACCTTTAAGAGTATTGTCAACTGTCTCAAGTCCATCCTGAAGAATAGGTTTCAGCTCATCCACGACATTGCTTAGGTCACTGCCAAGATTGCCAAGAAGAGACTCGGAGGTCCCAGTGAGCACGCCGCATAGGAGAACAAGTTTCCAAAGCTGAAGCATCTTTTGTCTTGACACCTGGACAGTCATGGGAAGAACAAAGTGAGAATTGTCCAGAGGGAAATGGTCTCTTCAGTGAGTTCCCATCACTCTTAACATTTAACATTCCATTAAGATAGATGTAGTTATTTCCTGTTTTACAAATGGGCAACCAAGGTCAGAAAGCTACAGCAACTTGCCCGGAGACACACAGCCAGTAAGTGAAGGAGCTGGGATTTGAAAAGTCAGGCTTGACTCCAAGCCCATACTCTTGGTTCCTTTTCATACGCTGTCTTCTCTGCCTAAAATATTTTTCTTCTTCTTTACTTTTCCACTTAGGTCAATTCCTATATCATGCCCTCTGTGAAGCCTACTGTAGGCCCCTCCTCAGATTCTAGGTTGGGGGAGTCCCACCTTGCTGTCTTCATTATCCTGTTCAAGGTCCTGGGTAACACTTCCCTGATTATTTGACCACCTTTCCTACCAGGCTGTGAACTCCACAGGGGAAGGACTGTGACTTATTTCACTGTCAAATCCTCAGGCGCCAGTAAAAAGCCTGCACCTAGTACAGTACAGTAAATGAATAAATATTTGTTGAATAAAAGTATGAACAAATCAGTGGAGACCACCTCGTGAACCTGCATTGTTCATTAGTTTGACGCTTATTTTAATATAATCTATAGATCTCTAAATTTGTTCTGATTTGCTATGTCTTGATACCTGGACCGTCATGGGAGGAACAGGAGTAAGAATTGCCCAGAGGGAAATGGAATCTTTAGTGAGTACCCATCACTAAGTTGCTATTTGGAGCAAATTTAGAGATATATTGATTATCTGTGCTATATGCAAAATATTAGCTAACCCAAGCAATCCCACCCCTCTGCCTCTTGCCCCCAAAGCCTTCTGAAGACCACCATGTGTGGTGCCAGTGGGGGAAGCACACCACTCACAGGTTTAGAGGAGGATGCTCATGAAATCCTTGCCCCCTGCACAGTCTGCTGGGATTCTGCTGAATGGTGGTGGCTCTTATATGGTGGAGATGGGATGGAAGGCTGCCCACAGAAGCAAGCCTTGGTTCTGGGATCATCCAAGGACACTCCAAGGAAAATACTCCTCTCAGGATGAGCAGAGAGAGAGATTTCCAACCCAAAGGTCACCCAGGATGTTTGAATTGAAATGGATGGCTATGAAGAGGGCTTTCTGCCAAGACTAAGACCAGGTCCTCATGGAGCCTGCAGCTACCAAGGGGGTGGTCCTTGGTCCTAGTGGGTGAGGACTGGGGAGAGACTGAGAATGAATGAATTGGAGAATGTCCTGGCAGGAGGACCCACAATGACCATTCAGTCTAACTCCGTCATCACTTGGAAACTGAGGCTCAGAGAGGGGAAGCTACCAGCCTGGGGTCATTCAGCAAGACAGGGACAGAGATGGGTCTAGAATTGTGGCCCACAAGGAGTCAGACAGTCTCCCAGTGCACAGTATCCTGCCTCCAGGGGTCTGCACCCGGCAGGTGCAGCAGATGCCTGGCAGCTGCTTATGCTGACACTGGGCTGGGTGTCCCTAAAGGGCACTTTAGATGCACTTTCCTGTTATTCCTTATGAAAACTCCATAAGGCAGGTTTTCAGAGTTCCATTTTCCAGTTAAGGAAGCTGAAGTTCAAAGAGGGAGGTGGCTTGTCGACACTTGCAAGGACAGGAGCCAGGCATTTGGGTCCCCAGGGAAGACCCTTCCACCCATATCAGGCTGAGGTCAGTTAGCAAAGAGGGAGAGTCCCTGGGCCTGAATATCCTGCTTTTGCTTCGGCCACTGATGTTTGGGTTGGTTGTAACGCCTGCTGCATTGGGCCTGTGTCAACCCGGAACAGCACAGGAAACTCGGGTGGGTGCCCACTTGGCCTCAGGCTGGGAAGGACTGGCACAGAGCACAGGGTCACTATGGGTCTCTGCCCTTCTGCTTACCCACCTGCAACTCAGCAAGGACCTTGGGGGGTGAGGGGCGTCCTCAAAATGACGCAACCAGGCAAAGGTTGGGACAAGACCGGTGGCTCCAGGAACTGACTGTTCCTACGCTGACCGTGGCTCCGCTGTTATAGCACAGAGTTGGGCGGCTGCAGGGAGAAGGTGATGGCTAGGCCTCAAGAGCCCAGACCATTAGAGCACTGCTGCGGTCTTGCCCGTGGTCTTGAATGGTTGTCACACCTCCTTCCCTGGCTGCCTGACACTGGGTTCTGCACACGTCTGAGCCCCGCTCTTCCCTCAGTTGTGAAGCACAGAGCCAAGGGCTGTGCTGAAATCTTGTGAAGGCAGTTTGTTCCAGCCCAGGAATACAGTCCAGGGTGCTGAGCATGATGCAGTGACCTCGAGACCTGGTGTTGGCCTAGGCCTCAGTTGCCTCATCTGTAAAATGGGTAAACATCCTGTTCCTGGATCTCAGAGGCATAGTGGACAGGCAAGGACCTAGGAAATCAAAGCGATGGTGAGGGACTTTGAGGGCGGTGCTCAGAGCCTGGCACTGGGCTTGGGCTCTCCCGGGCTTGAATACTTGCTCTGCTGGTTGCTGGCTATGTGACCTGGGCCAGAGACTGCACCTTGCTGAGTCTCAGGCTCCTTATCTGTGAAATGGGACTAAGAACAGTGCTCACCTCATGAGCGTGCTATGAGGTCAAAGTGGGGGAACACCCATGAAGGCTTAGCATAGGGTAGGCCCTTGATGCACGGCGACAGCAAAGATGGTGAAGATGATGCTGATGAATATGTGCACATATGGTCCCAGATTACCATGGTTTGACTTCAATAATTCCACTTTACTACGGGTTTATTGGAACATAACATTATAAAATGAGGACCATCTGGCCGAGTGCAGTGGTTCATGCCTGTAATCCCAGCACTTTGGGAGGCCGAGGCGGGCGGATCACCTGAGATCAGGAATTCGAGACCAGCCTGGCCAACATGGTGAAACCCCGTCTCTACTAAAAATACAAAATCTAGCTGGGCGTGGTGGTGGGCACCTGTAATCCCAGCCACTCTGGAGGCTGAGGCAGGAGAATCACTTGAACCCAGGGGGTGGATGTTGCAGTGAGCCAAGATTGTGCCCCTTCACTGCAGCCTGGGCAAAAGAGTGAAACTCTGTCTCAAACAAACAAACAAAAATAAAATAAAATGAGGAGCATCTGTCATAAGATTAATATTATATAATATATAATACAGGGTCTTTGGTGGGTGGGGAGTTTGGGACCCTCAGAGGTCACCCGTGGTTCAGGCTGGCCGGTCTGAGTCCTTCCGGAAAGAGAAGCAATGCCACCTCCTCCTGTGTGCTCCTCCTCCTCCTCCTCTTCCCTCTCCAGGTTACACAAAGTCTTCTCACATGGAAGATGTTTGCCTTTTAGGGACAAAGGCCCCAGCCATGAGGGTCGCAAGATGAATTTCTTACTGAAAATTCCCAGCGAGGCATTAAAGACTAGCTGTGCCAAGACTAGGACATCCTACCCCTGGCATGACTGCTAATCCCCAGCTGGGGCAGCTTCCTGGTCCCACTGGCTCAGCCTTAACCTCTAAGCTGGTATCTTTTTCCATACATGGCTCAGTGCCCTGGCTAGAAAGAGCCTAAGAGGTCACGCAGCCTACTGAGACCAGAGAAGGCGAGTGACAGGGCTGCGGTTGCACAAGGGGCCAGCCAGGCTGGGGGATGCTCAGCTAACCAGGCTCTGCCCCACTGACCTTCCTTCTCCCCAGCGACAGAAGCAGTCCCCACCCCTTCTCCAGATAACAAACACACAGATGTGCACTCCCATCGCACCCATCAAAGATAATTGCCTTATTTTGCCAGTAAAATTGCTGAAAGGCTTGTCACCATTTTGCTTGTGAAATCAGTCAGGTACGAATCATCCATCCAATTTCTAGTAGGTCCTAGGTTGTCACACTTGAACCGCCTACTCAGGAATTCTTGGCAAATAGGAAAGATCAGAGCAACAAAATGTGTTCACACGTTACTGTCCTTCTTATGACTGCTCAATAGAGCAACTAACAAAGTTGTCACAGTGTTACAGTCTGAAGGCCTTTAATTCAACTTTTACTAATTTTGACTTTGCTGGGGTTTACTTTCTGATTTTGGAGGTGACAATTGTTTTCTTTCAGCTCTCAAGTATTTTCCTCAGTCCCGGATTCCACATCTGGACACTAATAGACCCCCCTCAGGTCCTGCCCCTAGAATATGGGGAGCCGCCTCCTATGGACTGACTGATGGAGGGGCCTTGCCCCACTGCAGGCTGGTGTCATCTTCCTTCTGTCCCATGGAATGGTCCCTGAATGCTTCACCCAACACTCCCAGAGAAAATTTAAAGGAGTTTTCACCGGGTCAGTGTCCTCCCCTGGGTCCTTTGAAGTCTGGGCACCTTGTCTTGTTCGCTTTGGTTCCCCCAGAGCTGGAACAGGGTCTGGTCTACAGCAGGAGTCAAATGATGTTTGTGGCAGGAAAGAAGAGAGAAAGAAAGGAAAAAGAGGGAGAGGGAAGGAGGAAAAAAGAGAGAGGAAGGAAAGAGGGAGGGAAAGAAGAAGGAAAGAGAGAGAAGGAGGGAGGAGAGAAAGACAGGAAAGGGAAGGAGAGAGGGAAGGAAGAAAGAGAGAGAGGGGATGTGGAGAGAGAAGAAGAGAGGGAGGAGAAGAGAAAGAGAAGAAGGGAGGGAGGGAGGCCAGCCACGTCCCACCAGTTCCACTCTCTGAGGGCAAGACCACATCATCTCCAAGGTCCCAGTACCCAGCCCAGGGTCTGGTTCAGCTCATGGGCATTGACTTCCTGTCTTCCCCAGGTGGGTGGGCCTCTTGACATGAGTGAGCTCTCTGGGTCCCTCCCTGTTCTCACCTCACTCCCTGGAATTTGGTCCCTCAATCTGTCTGTGCCCTGTCTCATCTTCCAGATCCTCCTGGCTAAAGTGGGCCTGGCCCTGCACCTAGTCATCTGTCCATTTATTTATTGTTCATTCACTTTACAAGGGCAAATTATTTTCTGCTGGAACCACTCATGCGTTTGACAACCCTTTGGTGGACACCCCAAGCCCTGTGATGAGTCAAAGATGTCTGAAGCTCAGTCCTTGTCCCAGAGACAAGCCACCTCCAGGGCAGTAGGTGAGCTGCTTCGATCGGCTCATGTCTGGCAAGAAGGCATTTACTCCTCCCAGCAACCAGAGGCAGGGACTGTCTTATTCCTATTTTATAAACAAGGAAACTGAGGCACAGAGCGGTAATGTGTATTGCCCAAGGTCACACACCTAGTAAGTGGCAGAGCTGGGATTTGAACTCAGAAAGCCTGACTCCGGAGTCCATGCTCTGAGCCACTCACAGTGCACTGCCATTTGTATACATATATATTTTTTTAAACAAAGTCCATCTTGGCTCACTGCAACCTCCACCTCCCGGGTTCAAGTGATTCTCCTGCCTCAGCCACCTGAGTAGCTGGGATTACAAGCAAGCACTACCATGTCCGGCTAATTTTTGTAGTTTTAATAGAGATGGGGTTTTACCTTTTGGCCAGGCTGGTCTCGAACACCTGACTTCAGGTAATCCACCCGCCTCAGCCTCCCAAAGTGCTGGGAATACAGGCAAGAGCCACCATGCCTGGCAGCACTGCCATGTATATTCTAATCGTCAGAATCCCCCCTGGGCTGTGTGGGTCCTTCTGATTCATCCGCATTGCGCCAGCACCCCCAGCCCCAAGCCTGTGTCCGGGGAATCCCTTCATAAAAGCTTGTTGGTTGAAGGCATGTGAGTTAGCCCTTTCTCCTCCGCTGGACTGGGGCTCCTTAAGGTTGGGGACCATGATTCTGACATCTGTGTGTCCCCGGCAGCAGCCTGGGGCCTGGCTTTTGGTGGATCCCAATAAACACCACAATTAATTAAAGTGAAAAAAGCAAGTTAATCCACAGACTGAACAGATGAATGTAGGAGATGAGACCCAGAATCAGCAAGAAGAGTCCTTCCTTCCCCCAACCCACCCATCCTGTCATTCATTCATTCCTCACACACGTACGGAGCATCTTACCTGGGTCCTGCCCCATGTGGGGTTCTGGGCCCCACAGAGCCACCTCACATGTGTCCACCCTCAGACCCCACCGGCAGGGGCAGAGGCCAACACGCACACTGACAATTACTTTCCACAAAGCAGGTATGGTTCTTGCAAGTGTTCCGTGCATCGACGGCCCGAAGCAAACAGGCAGCTGCTGTCCCTGGCACAGTGCCCCGCCCTGGTGAAGGTCCTTCCTTTAAGCACTGAATGGGGTCGAACTGACTTTGGGAGTGGAAAGAGGAAATGCTATGACACTGTGGGGTAGGTGGAGACAGATCATATAGACGACAAAGGATGGGAGGATTCCAAAATGTGGGTAAGTCTGGGTGTGTTTGTCTTGCAGGGGCTTTGGGTCACCAACCAGACCTCAGTTTGGGTCCTAACCATGCTGCTTTCTAACTGTGTGACTCTGGAAAAGTGACATTGCCTCTCTGGGCCTCCATTCCCTCATTTGCAAAATGGTGACCGTGATCATCCGCCCGACACAGCTGATCTGGGACTTAAGCCTGGAAAAGAGTCAGCCCAGTAGCAGGCACATCATAAGCGCTCACTAAAGATAATTCAGAAGTGCCATGCCCAGCAGCAGGATTAAGGGTGGGAAAGAGGGCAGAGCCTCACTCCAGGCTCTGCCACTGACCAGCTGTGTGATATTAGGCAAGGCACGGCCGCTCTGTGAGACAGGGTCTTCTGCTCTCTAAAATCGGTGCTAATCCTGGCCAGTAGGGACTGGGGAGGCGTTAAATAAAAGGGGGAATGCAGAGTCCTGGAGCATCGTGTGGTGGCCACTCTATCAAAAGGGGGGGATCAAAACCATGGGAGAGGCTGGGCAAGGTGGCTCATGCCTGTAATCCCAGCACTTTGGGAGGCCAAGGCGGGTGGATCACCTCAGGTCAGGAGTTCGAAACTAACCTGGCCAACATGGTGAAATCCTGTCTCTACTAAAAGTACAAAAATTAGCTGGGCGTGGTGGCAGGTGCCTGTAGTCCCAGCTACTTGGGAGGCTGAGGCAGGGGCATCACTTGAACCTGGGAGGCAGAGGTTGAGGTGAGCCAAGATCTCACCATTGTACTCCAGCCTAGGCAACAGAGCAAGACTCTGTCTCAAAAAAGAAAAAAAAACAAAAAATCCCAAACCATGGGAGAAGTACCATAGCTCCTTGTCTTTTCTTCCAGGGCCCTCAAAGGACTTGTGTCTGTGGGGTCTTGGCTTACCACCTCTGTCAGACTTCTCTGTTTCTGCTAGACAATTCCCAAAGCCTCCTCTTTGGCCTCCCAGAATTTCTTTGCATCAACTCTTCCCAGTGCCAAGGACCAGGTCTGAGGATGTCACCCCCCTGCAAATTCTCCCCATCCTGCAAGCACCTCTTATATAAAGCCTTCATTGAGTCACCCAGCTGACCTTTTCTCACGTTCTGCCTTGTCAGTTTTGAACAGGTCTCTTCCTTGCCTACACACCCACAGCTGTCTCTCCTCCATTGTCAATTCCGGGAGGCCAAGTTCTGTCTGGGGTTCATCTCTGGTTTCCCACTATGGCTTGCCAATAAACTGAAATGTTTGTCAGTTGCATTTGTCAGGATTCTTTGGGTTATATTTGTAATTGAAAACACAACCCAAACTGACTTAGATGTGAAAGAGAGTCATTGGCTCATGTAACTAGCAGGTCCACAGATTTCAGGCATGGCTGAATCTAGGTGCTCAAAAGAAATCTCCAGGCCTCTGTTTCTTTCCATGACTTGGCTTGGCTTTCTTCTCAAACTGACATCCCCCCAAGAGGTGGCAGAGATGGCCACCAACAGCTTCACGTCCACATTCTGTCTTAACAGTCTAGCAGAAAGAGAGTATGTCTTTTTTTAACATCTCTTCAAAAGTTCTAGTACTGATTCCCATTGGTCCTGCTGAGGTTACATGCTGAGTACTGAACCAATCAGAGTGGCCAGAGTGAAGGAAGCCACTGGTTGGCCAATTTGCAAATATCACATCTGCAAAGAAGGCAGAGGTAGAATGGTCAGAGGAGGAGGAGGAGAGCTAGGGGAGGAAGGCCAAGGGAAGAACTGATTTCATGGAGGAGGAAGTGGTATGTGTGCTATGATCAAGATGAGGCTGACCTCAACTATGGTCCACTGGCTTCCTCTACCTGGTGACCACAGAGGACCTGGTAAAGGCGAGTTTGGTGGGGTGACCAGTGGAAACAAGATGGGTAGTGGGGTGGATGTATCCAAAATGAGCATGCTGTTCAAAGGGTGGCCCATGGACCATTGGCCTCTCCCTAGTTCAGACCAACTGCCCTAGAACCTGCATCTTAACAAGAGTCCAGGTGGCTCATGTGTGTGTTCAAGGTGGAGAAGCACAGCTCTAAGGAACTTTGACTGCAAAGGGGACGAGAGAGCGAAGGAGGTTGGTGGAGGGAATGTGTAGTTACAGGTGGAACCTTTATTCTTCCTGAGAAGGGAGGGACTTGAGGAAGTTAGGTGTGTGTTCTTAACAGTGGAAAATGTGGGAGGAGGGGATATGTTTTATTTAACTTTCTGTTCACCATGTAAAACTTAATATGTTGTAGGACACTTGCAAATTTGCAGGTCAGATTCACATCAAATGGGACCTGGCTATGTTTACTGCCTGAAAGAATGAGTGTCGTGGTGGTGATATTTCCCAAGAGCCTCCCACAGTGGATCCTGTGGTGACCCAAGTCCTCGCCATCCATCTGAGCATTTATTGCTGGACCAAGAACACAGGTGCCCTGGGCCTGTGGAGACTCAGGAACCCTGAAGGCCGGCTCCACTTGCTTCTTCTCTCCCTTCCTGGTGCCACCCTCAGGCTCCACATGACTCTCCCCACAGCCTGCAGGGCCCTCATGTTGTTCACAAAGACGGTCCTGACAAAAAGGTTGAGAAAACAAATGTTGTCGTATGTGTCATCAGCCATGCACCCAAGTGACACTAGGGATGCCCAGCATGAACTGAGCTCTGGGTGGCTTTGGCTGGGGCATGGGGAGACACACAGGAGCTTAGGGTCCTCCTCTTGCTGCAGGGCCCACCCCCCAGCCCCAGGAGCCTCCTGGATATGGCTTCTTGGCTGTTGTACTGCAGTTTCCTCCAGAGAACCAAGGGGTCGTGAAGGAGCTCCACTTCAAGCACCCCAATCCCTGTGGTACTAGTGGGGAAACAGGCCAGAGGGCATGGGAGACTCAGCCAAGACATAGTAGGGTCCCCCCTGCTCCCAGCTCCAGACACCCACCACCTCCTGCAGCGCCTACTCGCTGCCAGAGGACCTGGGTGTGAAGCCCAGCTCTGCCTCCTTCCATCTGTGCGGAAGTGGGCTAGGCAGCAGTTAACCTCACTGAGCCTCAGTTTCCTCATCTGCAAAATGAATATGTTTGAACAGCTGCTTCTTAGGGTGAGTAAAGGGCTGAATGAAATGATCCATGGCTGGGCACAGGATAAACAATCCACAAAGAGCTAAGGTCTATTCAAAATATTATTGCTATCATTGGCCCCATTTTTCCCCTTTGGAGCCTGAGGCACAGAGAGGTTGTGTGCCCTGGTAGGCCGAAGAGCTGGGATTTGAGCCTGTTCTGATTCTGACTCCCCTGTCCATCCATGCAGTCCCATCACCACTTTGAACCTCAGTCTCCTCATGTCTAAAATAGAGATAATGATACTGCTGACCTTGAGAGGTCGCTGTGAAAATCACATGCGATCCTGAAAGCCAGATGCCCAGCACAGCGCCTGGCATAAAAAATCAAAATCAAAATCAAATGCTGCTTTATGCAAATATCCTTCAAGTCTAACAAGTGTGAGAAACATGGATTAGCATGGTCACAACTCCACCTTGTGGCAAAATCTGAGACCTGTGCCTGCCCTCACCCCCATCCATCTGCCCGGGAGCCCTGCCTGTGCCCAGGCCATTCCTGCTGCTCCCTGTGTGTGGCCAGAAGCGGGGGAGAGACACGGAAGACCACGCAGTGTCCAGCCTCTGTGACTGTGCTTGTCTACAGGGAACAGGGAGAGGCAGAGAGTGTGACTGCGGGTTCTCACAGCCCCTTCCTTGCAAGTCCCCCCTCCACACCTTAGCTCAAGCTGCCTGTTCCCTCTGCCTGGTAGTATGTAGACAATCCACCAGTGCTCATATTCATTTAACAGTCCAGGAAACTGAGGCCAGTGAGGTGAGCTGCCTGGCCCACTTCTGCACAGCTGGAAGTACAGAGAGCTGAGCTTCACACCCAGGTCCTCTGACAGCGGGCAGGAGCTGCAGGAGGGGGTAGGTGACCAGAGCCTCAGGCAGGGGGCACCCTACGGTGTCTTGGCTGAGTCTTACAAGCCCTTCTGGTCTCAGTTTCCCCCACTGGTACCACAGGGATTGGGGTGTTTGAAATGGAGCTGCTTTACCACCCTCTGGTTCTCTGGAGGAAAGATAGAGTGCAGAGATGTGGTTAATTGGAAATGCAAGGCCCAATGGTTCCAGGTAACTTTACATTTAGCGGTCATTTCCTTTCATTCTTTTTCTTTTTCTTTTCTTTTTTTGAGACAAGGTCTCACTCTGTCACCCAGGCTCTGAGCGTAGGCTTTCTTCATGCATTTTCTCACAATTTTCCTATAAATCGGTGCCATTCTCATTCCCATTTTGTGGAAGAGGAACCTGAGATTCCTAGTCATTGGAAGGGTAGAATTTGAACTCAGGTTTACCTGACCCTTAAGCCTGTCCCTTTCACTGCCACACCAAAGAGCCACGACAGGGGTCACCTACTTCCCAGCACACAACTGCATCATGGGAGTTTCATGCAATTAAAGGATTCAGTGCTTCAATCCTGTGGACCCGCAGGCTCAGCACCTCTGCTCATTCCCACCCATTGCCAAGGTCTCGGAGTTCCCAGGACCTCTAAGGCCAGGATTCTGACCTTCCGAAATTCTAAATGTGTACTTTTCTTTATTTCCCTTGGCAGGTCCTGAAGTGAACCTCACTCATCGAGAAAGTGGCTTGGGAGTACCTTGTTTATGCAGGAGAGGAAAGCAGAGCACAGAGATGTGGTTAACTGGAAATGCAGAGAATCCAAGGGTTTCAGGTAACCTTACATTTAGTACCAATTTCCTTCAGGTTTTTTTTTTTTTTTTTTTTTTTGAGACAGACTCTTGCTCTGTCACCCAAGCTGCAGTGCAGTGGTGCAATCGTGGCTCACTGCAGCCTTGACTCCCTGGGCTCAGGCCATCCTCCCACCTCAGCCTCCCAAGTAAGTAGCTGGGACTACAGGCACATACCACCACACCCAGCTAATTTTTGTGTTTTCTGTAGAGATAAGATGTTGCCATGTTGCCCAGGCTGGCCTCAAACTCTTGGGCTCAAGTGATCCTCCTGCCTCAGTCTCCTGAAGTGCTGTGGTTACAGGCAGGAGCCACTGTGCCTGGCCTCTATTTCCTTTAGTTCTAAAAGACTTAGAGTCAGGCTTGCAACCTGGCTTCATACATCTTACTGCACTGCCATTGTCCTGCTGGATGGAACGTCTCATCAGCTTCAGATGGTCCTCAAGAACACTCAAACCCTAAGCTATAAATCCGATCATCTGTCTGACGTGGGAGGGGCATTCACTGTCGGTCCTTCCCCTGTCAGTCACCGTTCCTTTAGTCTGATTCTTAGAGGCTCTTCTACCTCCATCAGCTCCATGCTGAATTACCTTCCCTTGGGAAGTTTCCCAGCTTATCAGCTTTGGGCATATCCAAACGTAAGCTCTAATGAAAGAACTATTTGTAGTTTGACTGTGGGAAATCATTGGTGGGTAGATTAAGGTCACAGCCACCTAGATGGGGTCAGAGAGTCCCACAGTGATGCTCCAGTGTTTGAACATCCTTACCATAGTCCTGGGAGGGTCCCAGGCTCATCCTAGAAATAGGAAGACTGCTGGGTCATTGCAATTGACAGCACAGAAGACATTAGAAGATGCCACCATGAGAAGGACCTGTTGTGGCCAAGGTTTTGCCCTGCTTTCCACCTTCCCAACACTCATTATTGAAGGAAAGGCCTTTGGAGACTGGGCACACTTTACAGATGAGAGGAGAGAGGCCCAGAGAGGGTGGGGCTGGCATAATTTCTCCCAGAGAGTTAGTGTCTGAACCGGGTCTTGAACCTAGGTCTCAGGATCCCCGGCTTAGGGCTCCTTCTGCTCACCTTTTCTGGCTTTCACCATAATGTTGGAGAAGTCCCAGAGAAACAGCAAGAGGGCTTAAGACCTTCCCTGGTTC
This sequence comes from Rhinopithecus roxellana, assembly GCF_007565055.1. NCBI lineage: Eukaryota > Metazoa > Chordata > Mammalia > Primates > Cercopithecidae > Rhinopithecus > Rhinopithecus roxellana. The sequence continues at coordinate 105,443,928 of NC_044561.1, read as the reverse complement.
CCCAGGGGAACAATAGGCTTCCCCGCCTGCTTGGAGGAGAGGGGTGTCCCATCTTTTCCCCTGCCTCCTGCCTGGGACTCAGCCTCAGTGAGAAACTGAGAAGTGGTGCAAGGCACCCTATAATGGCAGTTAGTCCAGAAGTTTGGTCCAGGACAACTCTCCTTCTTTGCCTACGTCCCTCTGCTCTTACCCCAACAGTAAGCATAGGGGATGTGGGAAATGACATGGAAGCACAATGATTTTTAAAGAATTCCTCCAGACTCAGAAATCAGTTCTGGAAAGCTTCTCACAATAGAGCAGTGGGCTATCCCAGGAATTCCAGCCCTGTATTCTTCACTAAAAAGTGGCATAGCCCAGGAACGTAGCCGTAATACCAAAACCATGATAACCACAACGTTTCACTTTAACACCAAGGGAAGGGGCCAGTCCTGAGCCCGATGGTAACGCCTTCATTATGGAGGCGTTATTTCAATAACAGACCACAGTAGTGAAATATTTTAGGAATTTTACTATAATAGTCTTCCCACAGCACTGATTGTTATGGAGTGGGAAATTTCAGCAATTTCACTAGAAGACTAGTCACCCTGGAGTGCATGATCACGGGAAGCTAATGATAAAGCCCTTCACTGCACAGTAGGTCAGTTCAGGAGACCCACCCTAACACTGATCACTGTGGAGTGGGCTATCCCATGAACCTAACACTGGTCACTGTGGAGTGGGCTATCCCATGAACCTAACACTGGCCACTATGGGATGGATACTGCAGAGATCCCTCAATAACAAGAATGGAATAGGATGGCCCTAGAATGCATTGTAACAGTAATCACCGTGGTGTGGGCTATCTCAGGAACCACACCGCAACCCTGATCACCATGTAATTGACTATTCAGAAACCGCGCTTTGGTGCTATTGATCAAGGCACAAATTCTGTGTCAGGTAGGTTCTCTGTGGCCCTACGATTTTACACCAACATTTGAGAAAGGACTGTTCTGCCCTGAAGAGGGAGGCAGGACTGGGGGACAGTGAGGCATATATGAGAAAATAAAACTTACTTTCAAGCAGCCAGTTAATGAAAGAGCCGGGGAAGTATTTGTCCTGGGAAAAAAACCAGATAACCCACATTAGTTGAGCACCTATTGTATGCTAGACTCTGTGCCTCTCATTTAATCCTCACAACAACCTTGCGATATAAGAATTATGGACAAGGAAAGAAGACTCACAGATGGCTCTGCCCCAAGATCCCTGAAGGTTCCACTTTGTGGAACAAAACACATTATCTGTAATTCAAGAATTCTCATGAGTTAGAGGGGCTGGCAGGATTATGCTAAGGCTTGGGAGAAGCTGAGAAGGAAGGGAAGCAGGCCCACCATGGACCTAAAACCCCCGCATATTATGATGCCAAGTAACTCACTTAATTTAACATTTTAAACTAAGGGCAGGCTGGGCATGGTGGCTCAAGCCTGTAATCCCAGCACTTCGGGAAGCTGAGGCAGGGGGATCACCTGAGGTCAGGAGTTCGAGACCAGCCTGGCCAACACGGTGAAACCCTGACTCTACTAAAAATACAAAAATTAGCTGGGCGTGGTGGTGGGTGCCTGTAATTCCAGCTATTTGGGAGGCTAAGGCAGGAAAATCACTTGAACCCGGGAGGTAGAGGTGCAGTGAGCCTTGATTGCACCGCTCCAGCCTGGGTGACAGAGTGAGACTCCATCTCAAAAATTAATAAATACTAAAAATAAAATAATAAAATAAGGGCAAAGAGGAATAAACCACTAGTGTTTGAGCTCCTAGTCTGTTCTAGATAAATAACCATGCATTTTCTCATCTAATCATCATATTATATTCCACACACACTAGAATACCATTGATTAAGATATGTGTTATTTAATGTGCCACTAAGAAATTTTTAAATTGCCAATTAAATTATGAAATGCCATTGAATATACAAAGCATTCCAATTTAAGAAATTTACAATGTAAGGGAAATGCGTGTCTTGCAAGTGATGAACTATGTTAGCTTTGTGTGGGGAATGCTAATCATCCTCAGCTGATGGAGGAAGAAACCGAGGCTTAGAAAAGTGAGGGGATTTGCCCAGGGTTGCACAGTCAAGCAGAAGCAGAGCCTGCCTGGATCTGAAGCCGTGGCACATACTCCCTCTTTTAAGGGGACAGCTGCGGGCACATTTGCCTGGGAGACTCAAGTGAGTGAAGGGGCACCATTGCTAGTCTCAGATGTGAAGAAAATCTCAGAGGCAAATCCCAGAACATTCCTCAGGAGAGAAGCAGCTGGTCCTACATGAAAGTCCAGGCGGTAATACTGCTGAGACAACAGGGGTATTTGGGAGAGAGGAGAGGTGGTCCCCAAATAATCCCAGTGAGTGGACATCTGGTGGAGACAGAGGGAGACAGGGGGCGACGGGAAGGGTGGACAAGAGAAACATAAGAGATAAGTCAACTGAGTTGGAGACTTATAAAGCTCATTCATTTCCCCTGTCATCCATAGATTTATGCAGGAGAGGGAGATGATTCCCAAACTGTTACATTGCAGCTAGAAGGCCCACTGTCTTCTGACACAGACAGTGGAGCGTTCTCAACTTGGCATGTTGTAATCCGTCTCTCTTCCTTGTCCAGCCACAAAGCTCTCCTTACTGCCTGCCTAATCAACGTCTTTCTACACATCTTCCCATCCATCCACGCAGCCACCAAATTTTCCTTTTTTCTTCCTTCTTTCCTTTTCATTCATCCATCTCTATAGCTTTTTTCCTTCACCCATTCATTAATCTGTCTATTATTTATCCATCCACCTAGCCATCATTCATCTTCCCACACATCCAGTAATAAATCTTTACTTCATTCATTCACTCACCTATCCATCCACCATTTATGTACACTTTAATCCATTCATCCTCCTATTCATCCTTCCTTCTTTCCTTCTTTCTTTTTTCTTTTTTTTTCTTTTTGAGACGGAGTCTAGCTTTGTTGTCCAGGCTGGAGTGCGGTGGCCGATCTCGGCTCACTGCAAGCTCCGCCTCCCGGGTTCACGCCATTCTCCTGCCTCAGCCTCTGAGTAGCTGGAACTACAGGCGCCCGCCACCACGCCCGGCTAATTTTTTGTATTTTTAATAGAGATGGGGTTTCACCATGTTAGCCAGGATGGTCTCGATCTCCTGACCTCGTGATTTGCCCGCCTCGGCCTCCCAAAGTGCTAGGATTACAGGCGTGAGCCACCGCGCCCGGCCGCTTCTTTCTTTCCTTTCATACTTTTATCCAGCTTTCTCCCTTTGCTTCTCTCATCCATCCATCCACATATTCTTCATCTTTTATCCATCTAAGTTGCCTTCCTTCCTTCCTTCCTTTTTCTTCCTCTCTCCCTCCCTCCCTCTCTCCCCTCCCTTCCTTTGTTCTCCATCCATCATTTCATGTCCATACTTCCTTCCTTCTATTTGACTATCACTCATCCACCCTTCTATCCATGCATTCTTCCATTCATCTTTTCATTTTTCTATTTTATCATTCATTCATACTTCTGTCCATCCACATTTCTTCCTTTCATCTCCAGTTCATATGCCAACAAAATTGACATGGTGGGTCTACTCTGCGCCCAAGAAGGACTGAGACAAATACGAGAGAGTACAACAAAGTCTCCACCCTTAACAAGCTTCTGGTCTAGATAAAGACACAGCCAAGAAACAGAGAGTTACTATGCTATATGATGAGTAACAGATGGGTGTGCACGGTCCTGCAGAAGTCCTTAGGAGGGAGTCCTTCTGCCTGGAGAGATCTGCAAAGGCTTTGGAAGCACAGATCATTGGAGTCACACCTTGAAGGGGTAAAAGAGTTTTCCAGGCACAGAAAGAGGCTGTAGGAAGTCTCCAAGAGCAAAGTCATTGTGTCTCAAAAGGGGCTGGCATATGTGGGGGTGACTGAGGCCAACCAGCTGGAACAGCAAGAGGAAAGTCAAGACTAAGGCTGGATGGAGCAGTTGCAGGAGAGACCTCAACTGCCAGCCTTGGGGGTGTGCCTTTGATCCTCCTGCTCATCTGCAGAAGATTTTGATCAGAGGTTGATCCAGAAAAATTTCTCTGGCAGCCACGAAGGGGAGAAAGCAGGAGTGGGTGAAGAGGGTATGCAATGGTCTAAACAGATTTGGTCTCAAACCATTGGCACAACTCACTTTTCAGAAGGTTCAACTGTTGATTGATGATGTAGAACCAGAACCACTGGGCACAGCTGAAATACAGACGAACAGAGGTCTCGGTGAGAGGAGCCTTGGGCCACCCTTCCAGCCCAGCTGCTTCTGCCTGGCTGTGTGACCCTAGATAGATCCCATCCCTCCATGGGCCTCCAGGTCCCCATCAAGGGACTAAATCAACCTAATCCAGTCTGAGCTCTGCCATTTTCTACATGATAGAAATATCATCATGTTACCACCATCAACATTAACCATTTCATTCAGGGTTTCTCAGTGTTGGCACTATTGACATTTTGGACCAGATCATTCTCTGTCATGCGTGGCTGTCCTGTGCCCTGTAGGATGTTAACTAGCATCCCTGGCTTCTACCCACTAGATGCCAGGAGCACTCCCCTAGTTGTGACAACCAAAAATGTCTCCAGACACTGCCAACATCCCTTGGCATGCAAACATACCTTGAACTGAGAACCAATGTTTTAATCAGTTTGAGTTCCACTCAGCAATGAACTATATAACAATGATAACAGCTAACACTTATATAGTGTCCTTGGGCAAGTCACTCCACCTCTCTGAGCCTTTTTTCTCATCTCAAAAATGGAGGGAATTATAGTCTACACCTCATAACATGGCCATATGGGGGACAAAATTATAAGTCTCAAATATTTAATTATTATAGCACTCTCTTTTTTTTTTTTTTTTTTTTTTTTGAGATGGGGTCTCGCTCTATCGCCCAGGCTGGAGTGCAGTGGCACGATCTCAGGTCACTTCAATCTCCACCTCCCTAGTTCAAGTGATTCTCCTGCCTCGCCCTCCTGAGTAGCTGGAATGACAGGCACCCATCACAATGCCAGGCTCATTTTTATATTTTCAGTAGAGACGGGGTTTGACCATGTTGGCCAGGCTGGTCTTGAACTCCTGACCTCAAGTGATCTGCCCTTTTTGGCATCCCAAAGTGTTGGGATTACAGGCGTGAGCCATGGCACCCAGCCAATTATAGCATATTCTTATAAGCCTCAAATGCATTAATTCAATGTTTGACAAAATTAAAGAACAGAAGCACAAATCAGTAGATGTGATGGCATTTTAATGAGAAATTTTTAAGAAAAAGACTTGACAAAATCCTTTTGTGAGTGCATCCTAAGAGCTAATTATTACCTTTAGTTAAAAGATAAGGGAGTAAGTTGGAGATTCACATAATAGTTAGTGTAAGAGAACTAAGGATAAATAGCTTTATTCAGTTGGGGTAAATGCTTTAGGCGAAATTTATATTTATTCTCTAGCTTGTCATCATAAAATTGGATTTCTGGCTGGGTTGCTAAGAAGGTCAGGAAAACATTGTTCATACCTCCTCATATTCCCTTCCTTTGCCACTGGAGTCCAGCTTCCACTTGCATCTGTCTATTGGAGCCTCCAAAACCGGCTTTTCCTGCCTGTGCATAGGCCGGAAATACCATGGAATCAATGCTCCCAGGAGCAGCCCTCAGCCAAAGACTGATGGTTAGTTGGTGTATAAATACCCCAGCTCCCTCACCCTTGGGTGGGGTAATTCTAAGGCATGTTCTATGCACTGAACCAGGCTTTCCCAAGGAGACTAAGCTCCAGTGCTCATAATGGTAACTGGCTTGATATCACACCATAAGAGCTGCCTCCTCTTCCCTGTCTCTCATCTTCACTCGCATACTTGTGCTTCCTGGGACGACCTCCCAAATAAACTGCTTGCATTCAAACCCTTGTTTCAGTGTCTGCTCCTGAAGGAATCCAAACCTGGTCAGTAGGACACAGTGCTCTTTTTCAAAAAAATTTCTTAAGTTATTTTGCAAGCACTACAACGTATACCCTTAATCCAAGCATATTTGTGATGGAGACACTGCGTTTATTAGACAGACTGTTGTAGGGAATTGCGATCGTTCGTTTAAGTTGTAAACCCATGTTTGCCAGAAGAAGTTGATTGTTTACCAACCTTGTAATAATGAACTTGCTGGTGGATATCTCATTGATCAAATTGTAACCAGTAAACAGACGCTGAATTCTCTTGATAAGAAAATATCTGTATGCCTTTCTCTTTGGAGAATAAATTTATCAGATGAGATTAAATGATTCTATCAGATTCCTTTGTAACACAATGCAAATCTCTGTCTTCCACAGGTGTAAACTACTTGGTATATAGTTGTCCCTCATGATATGTCCCTTTCTCTCCCCCTTGCCCAGCATCAGGAACCCATAAAAAGGACAGGAAAGCAAAACTCTGGGAGGCTAGAGAGCCCAGGAATAAACCTGGCATGGCTGCCTCTCCCACCTTGGCTACCCCTCCATACTTCAGCTGCAAAGGGTCTGCGTAGTTTCCCTTTTCAAATTTACCATGTTGGGTAGGGAGGTATCCAGGATCCATTTCAACGTGGTCTCCATCACTGCAGAGAGCAGGCTGGGGAGTAGGAACATTAGAAATAATAACAATTATAGCTAAAGGTTACAAAAGGTTTCCTTTGCTCTAGGGAGTAGTCTAAGTTCATGGCATATGTTAACTCAAACTGCCTGCATAGTTAAAAACACAGATTGCTTGAATCCCAGCGTCACTATTTCCTGACTGTATGACCTTGTCCAATTTATATAACCTCTCTGTGCCTCTTATATATAAAATGTAAAATACGGTTGTTGTGAAGACTAAATGAGTGAAAGAAATTGGCTGGAGGGCATTCAACCCATCACCACAGGGTACCTGCCTTCTCTTAAACAAGGGGTGTCTCATATTCTTTGTGACTTGACCTAAGGCACTTAGAGGGCACTTCTCCTTAGAAATCAGATTCTAAAATAGAGACTGTAGAATGGCAGGCTGCAGGCCACACGAGGCCCATAGGTGTGTTTTCTTTTGCAAAAATAGTCTTTTAAATTTTTACAGTGAGGTTTCAGAATTTACTTTCCAGTCTCTTCAAAATACAGAAAACTGGCAAGACTGGGCCAGCCTTCACATATGGCCATGGTCAACTGGAGCCAAGGAGGGGCTACCTGCTTCAGATGAGACATGTGCTGTCCAACTTGCTACAGTCCCTACCACTCTCTATTGCATCCCAAAAATTGAAATTGAACTCAAATGTTGTATTTCTTTAAACTGGACCCCGCTTACTAATTTATGCTACCTTCCTACCCCTAATAGGCATTTGAGCATGTGACGCATGTTCTAAGGCATTGAATTCAGAATCTGGGAGTTAGAAAGGATCTCAGAGATCATGCAGATGAACTCTCAGGCTAGCCTGCCTACCTTGTTAAACCCATGATGAAACTGAACTGTAGCACTCCTGATTCACAGCACCTCCCTGAGGCTTATCGCATCCTTCTCAACCACGAAATAATGACCTTAGAAATCATCATGGTGACTGGGTCCCCAGCCCAGCCTCTGGACGCTTTTTTAGAGAATGATCTGTTTGAAATAGAGTGCTACAGAACCTGGTTAACCCTGAGCTCACGGCTCTTAAATTAAGTAAGCATGTGTTTTTAGACCTCATCTCGTGAGCCAAACTTAGGTTTTCAAGGTAGTCTACTAAAGTCTTTTCAGGGTAGTCTACTAAAGTTTTCAGGGTAGTCTACTAAAGTCTACTAAAGTCCATCATTTGTTCTGTTTATACTTCAGTCCATCCCTCTATCCATCCTTGCCTCCATCCATTTATCTACTCATCCATCCTTCATTCATCCATCCAGCCACCATCCATCCATCCATCTGTCTATCCATCCATCCTCCCAGCCACCCCTCCTCCTATCCGCACTTTCATTCATTTATTCATTTAACCATCCACCCATCTTTCTCCGTCTTGTTCTCCAGGAACAACACAGTGTCTACCTGGCTCCATATTTGTTGAATAAATAAATGATGAGTCTAAGGCAGCCTCTGCTCCTATAGAGCTCATGCAGGCATATGCAGACAATTACAACACAGAGTGGGAAGTGATTTGACAGTGATCCTGTCCAGGATCTCTCTATGTAAGCGCAAAAAAGTGAGCATGCCAGATTCCCTATAGGCAGGGGCACTATCAAGGAAGGCGTGTGCTTTCAGAAAGAAGGTATTCCTCCTGCTTAGAAATCTAACCTCCCTGGTAGAGAAACCCGGGCAGGAGAGAGGACTCTGAAATAAGAAAAGAGGTATTCTGGTGGCATAGTTTTCTGGAATTCTGGCCCCAGTAAGCCTGGTGATCACTACAGCATGGCACTGTCCCCGCACTGCACCCTGCAGGGCACTCAGCTCTCCCTGCACTGTACCTACCCTGCTCCCATGTGGATCCTAGTGAAGACTGGCTGGCAGTTCTGCAAGTCAAGAGAGATTTGGCCCAGCTTGGTCTGGGAGAGCACAAAGGGAGCCATGATGTTCATGTCCACTGTGGAGCCACTGAGGAAGCCAAGCAACCTGTGCACACAGCAGGAGGGCTGGCTGAGCTGAGCCCAGAGACCCACCAGAGGGAGGGCCCAGCAAGAATGGCCTGGGATGTCACCTGCCGGGGTGCACCCAGAGTTCCAGGACAAATCACTGGGCTCTTCTTCTCCACCTCTGTTATGTAAGCAACACTCTCCTCCCAGAGCAGGTGTCTGGAGATGTTCTAAAGGCTTTTCTCAAACTCAGAAACAGGTATTGGCATTTGTGGGTGAGAGAGGTGGCCCATATACAAAAATTTTTAAATGATGCCTGCTGTTCAGTATGTATTTTTATATTTATTTATTTATTGACAGAGTCTTGCTCTGTTGCCCAGGCTGGAGTGCAGCAGTGTGATCACGTCTCACTGCAGCCTTGATCTTCTGGGCTCAAGCAATTCTCCCACCTCAGCCTCCCGAGTAGTTGGGACTATGGGTGCCCACCATCACGCCCGGCTAATTTTTAAATTTTATGTAGAAACGGGGTTTCACCATGCTGCCCAGACTGCTCTCAAACTCCTGGGCTCAAGGGATCCTCCCACCTTGGCCTCCCAAAGTCCTGGAATTATAGGCATGAGCCACCACATCCAGCCTTGATTTATTTTTGACTGCATATAGAAAGTGAGTTAACGAAATGCTTTAGTTTGTTTTTGAATATGGAATACATTGTTGTGGTTTAAAATTCAGAAGACGGAAAAATGTACGATGAAAAGCCTGCCTCCACCAATGTCTCCCAGCCGCCCAGCAACCCTGTTGTGATCACACACCTCACCAATGCTTTTCTTCCTTCCTTCCTTCCTTCCTTCCTTCCTTCCTTCCTTCCTTCCTTCCTTCCTTCCTTCCTTCCTTCCTTCCTTCCCTCCTCTTTCTTTCCTTCTCTCTTTCTTTCCTTCCCTCTTTCTTTGTGTGTTCTGTGTCTATGCTTACCCAACCAGTGGTTTTCACGCATCCTTCTGGAGATATATGGAATTCTAGGGAATTGGCAATGTTCCTAAGGGATCCCAGTTTTCCTGAGGGAATCCTGGTGCTGGCTGAGAGAAGTGTCACCATTTCTCTGGAAATGCCAATCATTGCACCAGAATTCTCCCTTCCCGCAGGGCACCCAGAGTCCTCGGAGCATCCCAGGCTGGATCTGGAATCTGCACCGGGGCTTCAGGGCAGGTCCCAGCTCTGCCATTGACCAGTCGTGGGACTGACTCTTCTCTGTCTCAGATTTCCCCTCAGCGCTGGCCTTAGCACCTGCTCCCTGAGGGACAAGGAAAGCAACTTGCAACCTGTGAAGGGCGGTACCCATTGAAGGGGCTGTTGGTCTTTCTGTCACCATTCACAACCTCAGCGTGACTCTTCCTGGAACCCTCTTGGGGGTTTGAGGAACGTGAGAGCAGGAGGAGGCTGCAGCCCAGAGAGGCCGAGAGGCTCAGCCACATCACACAGCACTGACCCCAGTGGGCCTCTCCTGATCCCCCCTGCCATCCCTCTCAGGTACCCTGGCTCTATCCAGTGCCCTCTGAGTGCCACTAGTATGGGAACGGGAGTCAGCCACAAGGTGGCTGGGACATTGCCCGGGGATGGCTGGCTGGCCTCCTGTCTGCCTGCAGGCTTTTCAGCTGTTTCATACTTTATTCAGCAGGAGAAAGAAAAACAGCCCCACCAGGGTGGGGTGATGCTAGGCCTGAGGGACAGGACAGCAGGGCCAGGGTGAATCAGGGAGAGAGTGCTCACGGCCAAGGAGCCAGGCCTTCCCATGCTTGAAGCTTGGTTTGCACCAGCGGAAAAGCAGGCATCTGGCGGCTGGAGAGCTCCCTGTGGGAGGGCTGGCCAGAGGGTGGTCTGCTGGGGATGGGGCAGGCTGTCCCGGCCAGCGCCCCCACCTCCAGGGAGCTCTTCCCTGGAGTTTGATGCAGAGTCCTGGTGGACGCTCCATTTCTCTGGCTGTTCATAGCCTTCTGTGATTTATGCCAGGCATATTTCTACAGCCTTTGGAGGAAACACCATGCTTTACGGTGAGAGCAACCTCTGTGTTTTGTTCAGACTTCCTTAAAACCATGTGCCCCTCACACCATTTTTATTGAAGCAGGACAGGCATACATAAAGGGCCCATGCCATAGGCAGAGGGCTGCAGGGATTTGTGCAAAGTGAAACTTCCTAGGGGTTAGGGACTAATCTTCCCCCCCCCCCCGCCAGCACCCCAAATTTGTATGTTGAAGTCCTAATCCCCCATATTTCAGAATGTGACTGATTTCAGAGATAGTGTCTTTAACGGGGTAATTAATCCATTTAAAACGAGCTCATGAGGTGGGGCCTAGTCCAGTATGACTGGTGTCTTTACAAGAAGAGATGAGGACACAGACACACACAGAGGAAAGGCCATGGGAAGACAGAGCGAAGAGCCAGGGAGAGAGGCCTTGGAATGAAACCGGCCCTGCCAACACCTGGAGCCTGGATTTCTAGCCTTCAAAACAATGAGAAAAATAAACACCTATTGTTTAAGCCACCCAGTCTGGAGTAGTTTGTTATTGCAGCCTGAGCAGGCTAACATGCCATGCAACCAGCATCCAAGCAAAACATATGGCATCGTCCACATCCCCAGAGTCCCACTTAGGCCCCTCCCAGTCTCTAACTCTCCCCTAAAGGTAACTCCAGTACCATTCTCACGTCCCACACTGCAGATTCATTTGGCTGGGCTCTGAATGTTACGTAAATGGAATCGTGCAGAACGTGCCTTTTTGTGCCTGGTTCTTTCACTCAGCATCACTGTTGTGTGATTCATCTGTATGGTTGTGTGCAGGCCTTGTTTGTTCATATTAAATGCCTGAGTGTGCTCCATTGTGTAAGTTACCACAATGTCATTATTCCGTCTACTGTTGATGGGTGTTTGGGCAGTTTCCAGTTTGGGGCTTATGTACAGTGCTGCTGCAAAGCTTCTGGTGCCTTTTGGTGAATGTGTGTGCATATTGCTGTTGTGTGTGTACCCAGGAGTAGAATGGTTGGATCCTGCGGTTGTGAGTATTCAGTTCCAGTAGACACTGCCAAGCAGTTTTCCACATACACCGTCTGACACTCTCACCAGCAATGAAGGCAAGTTCTGATCACCAGCACTTGGCATTTCCCATCTTTTACACTTTAGCCATTCTGGTGGTATCACATGACCCTCACCCGTTTGCAAGTTGACATCTCAAATTTTCAGCATGAGTTTAAGTAGTTGCCAATTTTATTTTCAGGGGATAGCAAATATTGACATTTAAAAGGAATACATTTATATTTCTTTATATACATTTATACATGTATCCAATGGACTACAAATTCCACAGTGGTTTGAGTTCCACCTTCATCCATTTAAAAACATGTGAACTGGTAGGGCATGGTGGCTCACGCCTGTAATCCCAGCACTTTGGGAGGCCAAGGTGGGCGGATCACCCAAGGTCAGGAGTTCGAGACCAGCCTTGCCAACATGGTGAAACCCCATCTCTACTAAAAATACAAAACTTTAGCTGGGTGTGGTGGTGCATGCCTGTAGTCCCAGCTACTTGTGAGGCTGAGGCAGGAGAATCACTTGAACCCGGGAGACGGAGGTTGCAGTAAGCCAAGATCGTGCCACTGCACTCCAGCCTGGGTGACAGAGTGAGACTCCATCTCAAATAAGAAGAAAACCAAAACAACAACAACAAAAACATGTGAACAAGTTCTTTAACAGTCCGAAATTTTGTAGCATTTCTTTTTCTCCTTGAATTTGTATTTGCATTGCACAAAAAACGCTGTTCTCCACAGAGTGTTAGTCTAATGTAATAAATGTTTATGCTTGAAAGTCTGATGTTGATTAAACTCATTCATCCATTCCTTCATTTGCTCATTCCTCCATTCATCTAACTACAGTGTATTGAACGTCTGCTACAAGCCAGGCTCTGTACTGGGGACACCAGGTGAACATAACAGACCAAAGTTCCTGTTCTCATATAACTGACATTTTAGTTGATGTATAAACAAAACAAATAAGTATAACAGTTATTGGTGGAGTGAGGGGGAGGAAGGCAGGGCAGGAGAAAAGAGTTGAGGGAAAGTGGGAGAAACTTTAGATACAGAGGTCAGAGAAGGCCTCCCTGAGAAGGTGACTTAGAGTGAAGACTGCAGAGGGTGAGAGAGGCAGCCATGATTCTATCTAAGGTTGACCAGTCCAGGCAGAGGGACAGTACATGCAAAGGCCCTGGGGTGGGGAAGGTGCTGGTGCATTACAGGAATAGTTAGGAGGCCAGCAAAGCTGATGTGAAGCTCACAAATGGAAAAAGAACAGAGAATGAGGTTGGACAGGGAAAGAGAGAGGTGTAATTTTCTGCATCAGAAATATGTATCTTTGTTGGTGTGGATGCGGTGAACAGAGAACACTTCTACACTGCTGGTGGGAATGTAAACAGTACAACCACTAAGGAAAACAGCATAGAGATTCCTTAAAGGACTAAAAGTTGAACTACCATTTGATCCAGCAATCCCACTACTGGGTATGTACCCAGAGGAAGATAAGTCATTATGTGTAAAGACACTTGCACATGCATGTCTATAGCAGCACAATTCACAATTGCAAAAAATGTGGAACCAACCCAAATGCCCATCAATCAATGAGTGAATAAAGAAACTGTGGTGTATGTATATATATACACACATATATATATACACGATGGAATACTACTCAGCCATCGAAAGGAGTGAATTAATAGCATTCACAGCAACCTAGAAGGGATTGGAGATTATTATTCTAAGTAAAGTTACTCAGGAATGGAAAACCAAACATTGTATGTTCTCACTTATAAGTGGGAGCTAAACTATGAGGATGCAAAGGCATAAGAATGACTTTGGTGGCCGGGTGCGGTGGTCATGCCTGTAATCCCAGCACTTTGGGTGGCCTAGGCGGGCAGATCATGAGGTCAGGAGATTGAGACCATCCTGGCCAACATCGTGAAACCCCATCTCTACTAAAAATACAAAAATTAGCCGGGCGTTGGCGGTGCTTGCCTGTAGTCTCAGCTAAGTGGGAGGCTGAAGCCGGAAAACTGCTTGACCCCGGGAAGCGGAGGTTGCAGTGAGCCAAGATTGTACCATTGCACTCCAGCCTGTGCAACAGAGCAAAAAAAAAAAAAAAAAAAAAAAAAAAAAGACTACAAATCAGGTCCAATGTATACTGTTTGGGTGATGGGTGCACCAAAATCTCACAAATCACCACTAAAGAACTTACTCTTGTAACTAAATGCCATTCCCCTAAAACCTATGGAAATACAAAAATAAAAAAAAAAAATTAAAAAATATGTATCTTGACTAAATTTTTTTCAAATATCTTTTGACCAGTGGATATTATGTATTTAAAATAATCTTTTAGATTGTTACTATTAATAGGGATATACAATTTATCAAAACAAATTTTAATAATAATTAAACACAAAGTAATATTGATTTGGAAATGGTTGTGTTAAGGGAATGGATTGGGCTTTTTTCCAATCAGTTCTTTTAACAAATTTATAATTTGCTTATTGCTAGAAGAAGGCAGTGTTTAGCAATCGTCAGAGACCTAAAGTTCATTTTTAGAGACCTAAGCGCTCTTAAAAAACATCTGCTTATTTGTTTAGCAAATACGGGTAATCAGATAAGAATGAACAGAGTTTTGGTAAAACAGTGTTGCTCAATTCTTTGAACTGCTTTCAGTGTAAATGCCAAAAATCATGTGATGATGTTTTATCAAAAACTGTTTTGCAACAATTCCGGCAGATTGATACTAGCAGCAGCAACAACACTCCTCTTTTGTTGAAAGCAAATTGAAAACCACCTGGCTTGCTTCCTGGCCAGCCCTGGAGGTTGAGCCCCCAGGCCATGCACTTGAGTAGGGGCTGGGGACAAAGACAGAAATGTTAAGAAGGAGAAAGTTTCAGTGGTAGCTTGTATCTGTAATCCCAGCACTTCGGGAGGCCTAGGTGGAAGAATCGCTTAAGGCCAGGAGTGGGCAGGCTGCCTGGACAACACAGTGAGACCCTATCTCTAGAAAAAATATATTAGCTGGATGTGGTGGCTCATGCCTATAATCCCAGCTACTGAGGAGGCTGAGGTGGGAGGATTGCTGGAGCCCACGAGTTCAACTCTGCAGTGATTTATGATCACACCACTGCACTCCAGTCCAAGTGTCAGAGCGAGTTCCTGTATTTAAATTTATTTATTTATTTATTTTTGAGACACGGTCTCACTCTGTCACCCAGGCTGGAGTGCAGTGGCATGATCTCAGCTCACTGTGGCCCTGACTTCCCGGGCTCCAGCGATCCTCCCACCTCAACCTCCTGAGTAGCTGGTACCACAGGTGTGCATCACCAACGCCCAGCTAAGTTTTGTATTTTTGGTAAAGATGGGGTTTCGCCATGATGCCCAGGCTGGTCTCAAACTCCTGAGCTCAAGTGATCTGCCCACCTCAGCCTTCCAAAATGTTGGAATTATCCCTGTACTTAAAAGAAAAAACTGGAGAAAGAATGTTTGTGGAAAGAAAGATGGGAAAAGAGAAGCCACTCTTAAAAGGAAGATTCTTGGAAAAGAGAACACAAGAATGCTGACACTGTGGAAATGGATTCATTTAAATAATCCTATATTCCAATCCGTGGACAGTTTTCTTGTA
The DNA here is from genome assembly GCF_007565055.1 of Rhinopithecus roxellana. Taxonomy (NCBI): domain Eukaryota; kingdom Metazoa; phylum Chordata; class Mammalia; order Primates; family Cercopithecidae; genus Rhinopithecus; species Rhinopithecus roxellana. The sequence goes on along the minus strand of NC_044561.1, from coordinate 105,428,702 downwards.
TCCCTGCTCCAATCTTCTGGATTAAAGATGGTCAAGGCATCTATGGACACTGGGTTTAAATCCTGAGTCTCCCGTTTATGAGCAGTGTGCTCTTGAAATGGTCAACTAACTTGACTAAACCTCAATTTCTCACCTGTAAAATGAGGACAAGAATAAAAAAGTAAAGAAATAGGGAAATATAGGGCTTGGCCACATGGCACCCAGCACATGGCAAGTGCTCGGAACATTTGGGCTGCGACTGTGATCATCCCGTCCATCTTCCTTTAGTAGGGTGCTATCACCATGGTTGCCGCCTTATCCTCATTAAGTAGGGGCAGTCTTGGAGGCAAAAGGGTCTGAGGGGCAGGGCTTCCACGCCCCACCCTCCTGCTACCCAAGCAGTTCCACCTTCATTTGTTTTTCTATCAGGGAGCCCAGCAACCCCCATCTGAAGCTGCGGCTATGCTGTGTCTTATATTAGGTGAATTGCAGCAGGGATACAAGAAAACTGTCCATGGGTTTGAGTACAGGATTATTCAAGTGTCAGTTTCAATGCTGATAGTGCAACATGGACGGACTCCTAACCTCACCCCCACCTCCTCTGGCCACTTTCCAGGACCCCACCTATGGCTGGATTTAAATTTCCCCCCATAATCTCTGTGGCTTAGGTTAGGATCTGGCACTCTGACATCAGGACAACCTGCATTCAAAACTTAGCTCTGCTCATCATGCACCAGGTGACCTCAGGTCCCCTCTCTGTGCCTTAATTTCCTCATCTGTAAAGTAGAGGTAATGGTTGTTCCTGCTTTGAGGAGCTGTTGTGATGGCTAAATGAAAGTATGCCAGGAGCTTATCACTAAGCTGGGCACCGAGTAGACGCAATCCATTGTTGCTGTAATGATCAGAGGAAAGAGCCCTGCAGGCGAGATCAGGAGGCCTGAATCACCCTCCCAACACCCATCCTTTCCCCACCAGGTCACCTTCCCATGCTTCAGTTCTCCCACTTGAGAAATGGGAATTCGAATCTCTGCTTTCTCTCTCAGTTCCCAGATGAAGGTCAAATGAGATTGCAACCACAACATGCTTTATAACCCTTCTGTGGGGCAGGGGACTGCCCAAGTCTGGGGAGGAGCGTGGGAACCTACTCCTGGATCCCTGGCAGTACCCTGGAGAAATAATAGACCCCCAGGGGTTAGTGGCTGGAGGTGGGGGGCAATCACAGCCTTGGCAAAGATTTCCAGGTCTACACTTGGCCCCCAAAATAGTAGAGTTGCCTAAATTCAGAGGACAATAGGGAAGGGAGGCTGTCCACGTAACCACGTAACCTGGCATATAGTACTTGCTCAATAAATGCTCATTGGATGAAGTATCAGATGCTCAGATCTGTGACCCATGACAGGGCAGATCTGGGCAAAGACAGGAGCTGGGAGTCTTTTCGGGTCCAGAAACCAGGAAAAAAGGTCCAGAACCAGAACAGTGACAACAAAAGGGTCCCAGCAACTTGAAGTGGAGGGCGCTGTGGCAAGTCTGGGTGAGGACAAGAGAAAGTGGAGGAGGACGGACAGGGCCATGGCAGGGTGGCCTGAGTGACTGGGAGGGAGGTGCAGAATCCCCCAGGGGGCAGATACATGGCATCTGGTGAGGACAACAGGTGAGATGTTAGCATTCAGGTGGGGCGGGGAGGGAGGCAGGTCTGGAGTCAGCTCAGGGCTCAGCACAAGTGTTCCTTAGAGCTGGGCCCCTGTGGCTCCCTTTGGGCAAATGCCTGGCTTGTTTTTATCAAACCCAGGCCATGCCAGTTTCTGTATTCACCCTTTTCTGAGTCACCTTTTGCCTGGAAAGTGGCCGGGCTGGGAGTTAACAGCTGAGCTGACTGTCACACTTGGCTCATACCTTCAGCAGGGGAGAGAGACAGACTCTTGGGGTTTGGGGGATCCCGTGGAACACCCTGGACTTAGAGGTGGGCATCAAATTCCTGGTTCTACAATCAACTCCATCACCTGCTTGCTGTGTGCCTCTTGCCTTCTCCAAGCCTCAATTTCCCTGACTGCCTAAAGGCAAGAGTGGACTAAAGCAATGTTTCTCCAACTGTCTCTCCCAACCCAGCTGCATCAGACCCACCTATGCAGCTTATTAAACTTGGATTCCAGTTCCCCATTCTGGAACTACTGAGGCAGAAGATCTGGGGAGTGGGGCCCTGGGGATCTGCAATTTTTTTACCTGCTTCCCTGGGCTTCTATGATGAAGTGAGAGAAACTTTGATGATGACTCAGAGTCTTGGTCCTGACCCTGCCATACTAATCCTGGTATGTGGCCCTTTGATGTCCTGGGCCTCAGTTTCCACATCTCTAAAATAGAAAAGGCAAAAATTAAAGGTGTTCTGGGGGGAAGCAGGAAGGGACTTGCATTTCTTGAGCGCCATCCAGATGCCCAGCCCTCCATGCTGGGGACTTCTAAGCTGATGGTGTCAGTGAACCACAGACACCCGCTCTGCTCCAGAATCATGTGCAAAATGGAAAGTTTAATCATTTAAGAGCAAGCATTGGTGACATTGGCAGGGTGCCTGCATCCAGTCAGAGAACCTCAGGCATGGCAGAAAGAAGGTGGTAGCTTGGGGTTTGGCAGTGGGGACACCTCAGGGATCCAGGCAGTAGCACTCATTTCACTCAAGGAGGTCTTATAAAATGAAATGCCAATGTCCACTTGATCAGACCCCCTGCCCTCCCCCCAGGTGTCTCCCCTCGTCCTCCGAGGCCCTGACTCCAGCCTTTCTCACTCCAGTCTACTTTGTCCATCTCAGCATATCCAATACCAACATCAGCCTCCTCTCCTCCCCAAGAAACTTCCGTAGCTCCCCACTGTCTTCAGGAGAAAACCCAAACTCTTCAGCCAGTCTTCCAAGTATCCATGCATCCATGATCTGGCACCAATTTACTATACCCATCTCCTGCAGGAAATAATCCAAACTCTTCAGCCAGCCTTCCAGGCATCCATTCATCCATGATCTGGCACCAATTTACTATACCCATCTCCTGCAGAAAAAATTCCAAACTATTCAGCCAGCCTTCCAGGCATCCATGCATCCATGATCTGGCACCAATTTATTATTCCCATCTCCTGTTGCTCACATGTTGTTATGAGACTAGTCCTTTTTTTCCCCAAACCCTCTTGTTTTTCCTACTTCTGTGCCTCTACTCGCTATGAGGCAGTGAAAGAGAACAGGTTCTAGGGTCATACTCAGGGCCATGTCCCAGCTGCTCCACTTGCTTGCTAGCTGGATGAACCTGAGCTGGTCGCTTAAGCTCTCTGAGCCTCACATCCTCATCTGAAGTGAGGATAAGACTCCTTATTGCCCAGGATGGCTGTGAGAGTTTTGCAAAATAATCAATGGGTATATTAGTCTGTTTTCATGTTGCTGATAAAGACATACCCAAGACTGGGAAGAAAAAGAGGTTTAATTGGACTTACAGCTCCACATGGAATCCACCTCAGAATCATGGTAGAAGGTGAAAGGCAATTCTTACATGGTGGCGGCAAGAGAGAATGAGGAAGAAGCAAAAGTGGAAACCCTTGATAAACCCATCAGACCTCATGAGACTTATTCACTATCATGAGAATAGCATGGGAAAGACCAGACCCCATGATTCAATTACCTCCCCCCGGATCCCTCCCACAACACATAGGAATTCTGGGAGATACAATTCAAGTTGAGATTGTGGTGGGGACACATTCAAACTGTATCATTCAGCCCCTGGCCCCTCCAAATCTCATGTCCTCACATTTCAAAACCAACCATGCCATCCCAACAGTCCCGCAAAGTCTTAACTCATTTCAGCCTTAACCCAAAAGTTCACAGTCCAAAGTCTCATCTGAGACAAGGCAAGTCTCTTCTGCCTATGAGCCTGTAAAATCAAAAGCAAGCTAGTTACTTCCTAGATGCAATGGGGACACAGGCATTGGGTGAATACAGCCATCCCGAATGGGAGAAATTGGCCAAGACAAAGGGGTTGCACGGTCCATGTAGGTCTGAAATCCAGTGGTGAAGTCAAATTTCAAAGCTCCAAAATGATCTCCTTTGACTCCATATCTCGCATCCAGGTCACATTGATGGAAGAAGTGGGTTCCCATGGTCTTGGGCAGCTCTGCCCCTGTGGCTTTGCAGGGTACAGCCTCCCTCCCAGTTGCTTTCATGGGCTGGCATTGAGTGTCTGTGGCTTTTCGAGGTGCATGATGCAAGCTGTCAGTGGATCTACCATTCTGGGGTTTGGAGGACGGTGGCCCTCTTCTCACAGCTCCACTAGGCAGTGCCACAGTAAAGACTCTGTGTGGGGGCAGTGACCCCACATTTCCCTTCTGCACTGCCCTAGCAGAGGTTCTCCATGAGGGCACTGCCCCTACAGCAAACTTTTGCCTGAGCATCCAGGCATTTCCATACATCTGAAATCTAGGCGGAGGTTCTGAAACCTCAATTCTTGACTTCTGTGCAGGCTCAACACCATGTGGAAGCTGCCAAGGGTTGGGTTCCCACCCTCTGAAGCCACAGGCCAAGCTGTATGTTGGCCCCTTTCAGCCACAGCTGGAGTGGCTGGGGCATAAGACACCAAGTCCCGGCCGCGCGCAGTGGCTCAAGCCTGTAGTCCCAGCACTTTGGGAGGCTGAGACGGGTGGATCACGAGGTCAGGAGATCGAGACCATCCTGGCTAACACGGTGAAACCCCGTCTCTACTAAAAAATACAAAAAAATTAGCCGGCCAAGGTGGCGGGCGCCTGTAGTCCCAGCTACTCGGGAGGCTGAGGCAGGAGAATGGCCTGAACCTGGGAGGCGGAGCTTGCAGTGAGCTGAGATCCAGCCACAGCACTCCAGCCTGGGCGGCAGAGCGAGACTCTGTCTCAAAAAAAAAAAAAAAAAGACACCAAGTCCCCAGGCTGCACACAGCACGGGGACCCTGGGCCCAGCCCACGAAACCATTTTTTCCTCCTGAGACTCTGGGCTGTGATGGAAGGGGCTGCCATGAAGTTCTCTGACATGACCTGGAGACATTTTCCCCATGGTCTTGGGATTAACATTAGGCTCCTTGCTACTTATACAAATTTCTGCAATCAGCTTGAATTTCTCCCCAGAAAATGGGTTTTTCTTTTCTATCACATAATCAAGCTGCAAATTTTCCAAACTTTTATGCTCTGCTTCCCTTATAAATCTGAATGCCTTTAGCAGTACCCAAGTCACCTCTTAAATGCTGTGCTTCTTAGAAATTTCTTCCTCCAGATACCCTAAATCATCTTTCTCAAGTTCAAAGTGCCACAAATCTCTGGGGGCAGGGGCAAAATACTGCCAGTCTCTTTGCTAAAACATAACAAGAGTTACCTTTACTTCAATTCCCAACAAGTTCCTCATCTCCACCTGAAACCACCTCAGCCTGGACCTTATTGTCCACATTGCTACCAGCATTTTGGGCAAAGCCATTCAACAAGTCTCTAGAAAGTTCCAGACTTTCCCACATTTTCCTGTCTTCCTCTGAGCCCTCCAAACTATTGCAACCTCTGCCTATTACCCAGTCGCAAAGTTGCTTCCACATTTTTGAAAACCTTTCAGCAACACACCACTCTGTAGGTACCAATTTACTGTATTAGTCTGTTTTCACACTGCTGATAAAGACATACTTGAGACTGGGAAGAAAAAGAGGTTTAATCGAACTTAGAGTTCCACATGGCTGGGGCTGGGGAGGCCTCAGAATCATGGTGGAAGGTGAAAGGCACTGCTTACATGGCAGTGGCAAGAGAGAATGAGGAAACAGCAAAAGCAGAAACCCCTGAAAAACCCATTAAATCTCGTGAGACTTATTCACTATTATGGGAATAGCACAGGAAAGACCGGCCCCCATGATTCAATTACCTCCCTTTGGGTCCCTTCCACAACATGTGGGAATTCTGGGAGATGCAATTCAAGTTGAAATTGTGGGGGGGACACAGCCAAACCATATCAATGGGCAATGCCTGGCACTGCTGTTGTACTTGCCAGGCAATTAATAAACACTAGCTCCTTCCCATTTATCCTCTCTGTCACACCTGACCTGTGTCTGTGAATTTACACTCAAGAGGTCACTTCACCTAATCCAAAGACTAACCCACTAACACCAGAAGGCACAAGGATTTTCTCACCCGAGCAGCCCCTAGGTGGAGCTGTGGGTGCTGCCTTGTCCAGGATTCCCAAGTCACTGGGAGAGGATCCTGGCTGGGAGCACAGGGCAGAAGAGGTCTTGGAAAGTCTTTACTCAGAGAGGCTCTCTTGAGCTGGGGCCGCACTGACACTAGTGAGGGCTACACTGAAGGGAAGGCCTCAGCGCAGTGCCTGGCTGCAATCCCCAGAGGGAATAACTGGGTTGTTTTGGTGCCCTTTGGGAATTTCTTTTTTATTAAAAAAAAAATCAATTTCTGTGGTAATTTTTTAAAGAAAATACAAATTTGCTAAAAGAAAAAAAGAAAAGAAATCAACATCACCCTCTGAGATAACCATCACAAGAATGATGGTGTATGTTCTTCCAGAAGCTTTTCCGTGCACATACAGGTAAACTTGGGTAAAATTTTCCCTAAATAAAAATGGGATTATGCCCTGCGCAGTGTTTTTATAAACTCTTTTTTCATGTACCAATGTATTACCAATACGTTTCTGTGTCTTTTGTTAACAGTGATAGAGTACTCCACCGCATACATTGAACATAATTATTCTAACTATCCTCCTCCTGTTGTGCATTAGTTGTTCTTCATGTTTACGAACCACTCTGGGATTGACACCCTGGGCTTTCAACTTTGTTCACCTGGTTCACTCACTATCAACTAGAGAGCCTGTGGTGAATTAAAGATGATCACACATTCTTTGCCACCCATTCCATTGCTGGGTGGAGTCCACTTCCTGTCTCCTTGAATCTGGGCTGACTCATGGGCTGTTTTGACAAAAATAATAGTAGAAGCGACATTGTATAATTTCCAAGCCTAGGCCTTAAGAAATCTGTAGCTTTCACCTTCGCCATTCTGGAATGTCTTTGTTTTGAACCCAGCCACCATATTAAGAGGAAACTTAAGCAGTTATATGGAGGAGAACAGAGGCTCCCTAGCCAAGAGTCCCAGCTGAGCTCCTAACCAGTGGCTGACAAAACTACCAGCTGTGTGAGTGAGGTCATTTGGACTGTTCAGCTATCCCAGTGCCCCAGCCAACGCCACACTTAGAACTGCTTGGTTAAACCACAGAAGCATGCAAAATAATAAAGAGTTAGGTTTGTTAAGCTACTGAATATCGAGGTGGCTTGTGATGCAGTAGTACATAAGAAACCAAGTATTTCCTGGGAATCACCAGCCTGCTGCTTCTGGGGGATGCTCTTTGTCTTCTGAACCTCACTTGCCTCATCTCAGAAATAGGAGGACAGGAGTAGCATAGTACTCTTTCTAGTAGTCAGCGTACAACTAAGACTACTGGTGTGGGATTGAAGGTCAGGGTGGCGAAGCTGAGAAGAAACAAAGTGAACCACTTCAGAGATGCTAGGGTCACTGAAAATGAGATATGAATAATACTGGGTGGTTGCAAGAGAATGGAAAATTCCAGGCAGCAATTTCACACGACTGGTGAAATCAAACTGTTGAAATAGCTGCGGAGGGTATGGGCTGATAAGATGATGAAAAATGGTGTGCACCAAGCTGGCTAAGACCAACTGAACCAAACATGGCGCTGGATTTGACCTAGGTTTCACCTAGGCCCTCATTATATGCTCATTAACATACGAAATTACACACCCTCCAGCACCATGACAGTTCCAGGAACACCCATATTTGGTGTAAAAATGAATGGCACCACAGTTTCAAGAAACATCCACCTTTTTTCAGGAATATTTATGAATATTCCACCCCTTGATTAAAGAAACCCACACAGGTAGCAGCCTCAAACCCCCTCACATGACTCTCTTAAGGGCACCTGCACTCCCTTTTTTTCGAGTGCGTACTTTTCACTTTGCAATGAATCTCCATACTTCCACTATTTTCTGACTCATCCTTGAATTCCTTCTTGCAATGGTGTCAAGAGCCTGGATGCTGGCTGGAGTCAAGGTCCCACTGGCATTTGGGGACCTTCCCCAGCCCACCGGTATCATCAGGGTTCTATGCCATTGTGATAAGACTGATGAAGTGGCCACTTTGATGAACCTGGAAGGGCTCTTGTGACCACCTCGACTAACTATGTATAAGCAGAAATGACACGTGACTTCCAAAAACAGATCACAAAAGTACCATGTGGCTTTCATTTTGCTCCCTTGGGATACTTGCTCTTGGAACCCAGTACACAGAGGGGCCATGTGCAGGTGTCCCGGCTGACAGCCAACATCAACCAGGAACCAGCAGGCAGGTGAGTGAAGAAACCTCGAAATGATTCCAGCCCCAGCTGTCAAATTAACCCCAGTAGTCTGAGTCTTCCCAGCTGAGGCCCTCAGACATCTTGGAGCAGAGGTGAGCTGTTCTGACCCACAGAAGCTGTGAGGAAGCTAAAAATGTATTTTGTGTTATTAAATTTTGAGATGGTTTGTTACTCAGGATTAATAGCAGAAACATCTACTAAGTGAAGTCTTTAGGAGGCTGTTCAAGTTTGTTATGTCATCTACAACTGAATTAAGACATTAGCGGAGATACATGGCATATTCTGGCATGAAATCTGCTGCCGCACAAGGCTTCCGGGAGCCCAGAACACTCGCAGGCAGACAGGGGAATCCTGACATTTTAAGGAGCATCTCTGGTTATCAGTGAAACCTCAGTATCATCCCAAACTGGTGCAGATGCTCAGTGAGGCTTTTCTTGTGTTTAAATTTAAAACAACCATTCACTTGGTTTTGTCATGGTCAATGCAGGGTGCAGTGATAGTTTGATCCACTGTCACGAGCAGTAGAATGGAGCAGTGTGGTCTGAGCCCCGGACCATCAGGCTGGGTGTTAAGGCCCCTCTCCTGAGTCAGCAGCACTAATCACATCCTGCTTCACCCCTCTTCCCCAGAATTCCGAGCCTTGCTGACCATCCACCGTCATCTGGGCACTCAGCCCCATGCTGCTCTGCCCAAATTCTCATCTGGCCCAATCCAGTCTCTTCCTCCTTCCCTAGTCTCCCAAATCCTTCCATTTTTTCACATTACAAGAACACATGAGCATGTCATTTGACTTTTGAGAAATCAGACCCAATGGAAAATGAAATCGGTTATTTAATTTATTTCTCTATCTATCTATCTATCTATCTATCTATCTATCTATCTATCTATCTATTTTGAGATGGTGTCTCACACTCTCCTCCAGTCTAGAGTGCAGTGGCACGATCTTGACTCATTGCAACCTCTGCCTCTCGGGTTCAAGCAATTCTCCTGCCTCAGCCTCTCAAGTAGCTGGGATTACAGGGGCATGCCACCACACCTGGCTAATTTTTGTATTTTTAGTAGAGACAGGGTTTCGCCATGTTGGGCAGGCTGGTCTTAAACTGACCTCAGGCGATCCACCCAGCTTGGTCTCCCAAAGTGCTGGGATTACAGGCACGAGCCACCGTGCCTGGCTGAAATGAGTTACTTATAATGCCAAAACTTTTTTTTAGGGTAGGAGGGCCCCGTGGAGGGCTTCACTTTCCCTTCCTCAGCAGAGGACTAGGGAGAGGTGGGCTGGGGAGATGGGGGAAGACCCTGTAGGACCTTGTAGGCAGTGGTGAGGGTCTAGATTTTGCTCTGGGCCCATGAAAAGCTCATGGAAGGAAAACCTGGGGAGGAAGGTGATTGAATCCGCAGTTTTAAAAATCCAGCCCTGTTACAGCTGAGTGGCAAATGGATGGTAGAGAGGTAGGAGATCACCAGGACTTGTTTTCCAAGCACTGGTCATAACCTTGGTCATGACCCTGCTAATCAGAGCAGGATTTGATCAAAACAGGGTGCAGTGGGGAAGCCAGGGAAAACCAGCAGACGGCCACGAAAGCCACTCTAGTTGCCCTCACTGCTCATTAGCATAAGGACACTCCCACAAGGCCATGACAGTTTACAAATGACATGGCAATGGGCCATGGCACCAACTCAGAAGTTACCTTAATTGGTTCCAGAAACTTCCAGCTCTTTTCCCAGAAAGTTCCAAATAACCCACCTCTTAACTAGCCTATAATTAAAAGTGGGTAGACATACAGCTGCCAACAGCCCAACCGCTGCTCCTCTGGGCACACTGCCTGTGGGGAAGCCCTGCTCTTCAAGGAGCAGTACCTCTGCTGCTGCTGTGCACTGCTGCTTCAATAAAAGCTGCTGTCTAACACCACCAGCTTGCCCTTGAATTCTTTCCTGGAAGAAGCCAAGAACCCTCCTGGGATAAGCCTCAATTCTGGGGCTCACCTGCCCTGTATCAGTCAGGGCAGAAGTGGAAGATAGGGGAGCAGTGGGGAGGCTGGAGCAGCGGCCCAGGGGAGAGATGATGGGAGTGAAACCAGGGTGGTGCAGAGATGGAAACAAATGGATGAATTCATGAGGATTTATAGCAGGTGGTTCTAACACAGCAGAAGGAGAAAGAGGTCAGCCATGACAGGAATGGAGCAGCCTCCTTCCCAAGCACCACCCACTAAGTCAGGACTTCCTCCCCTTTAGCACTTCCCTGGGCAGGAAGTCCCACCTTACTTCTCTCTGAGCCCCTTCCTCCTCCAAGGGGTTAGTTAGGGTTTGGGCATTACCAAGGAGACCAGGAGGGACCTAGACCCAGGAAGCTGCGGAGGGAAGGATGGTGGGCTGTGAAGGCCCTCAGAGGGGTCTCTGATGATGTGTTTCCTCCTGTTTCCTCCTCAGAGATGCCTTCCCTGACCACCCAGTGGTGCCACCTCCCGTCCCCTTCCCTCCCCGATATGAGTCCCTGTTTATTCCCTTTACAGCTCTTATGACAATCTCAAATGGCCTCTGTTTATTGATTTACTTATTATTGTTTACTTAGGTTGTAATTACTTAATGTCTGTCTCATGGATTAGAAACTAACCTTCATGAGGACAGAAACCCTGTGTCCCTTGTCAAGTGTAGAAATCCCAGTCCCTAAACAATTGCTAGACAGTCAGTGAATTCAAGACTGGATGGATGATGAAGCCAGAAATCTAATATTGAACCCTACAGCCCAGTAGCTTAGATTCCTGATATTTAAGTAAAAGAAAACAAATGAGATATGAAAAAAGAGTCTTTTTAAAAATCACTAGGAGGAAAAAAAATCCTTAATTATGTAAAAGGGACTTCAGTATTTCTGCACGCCCTCAAGGCTGGGATCAAATAACTCTCCTAAACTGCCCTGAATGTGCCCTATGGCTCTACAGGGAGATGTGGCACTGTCCCTAGGAGGGGGCCCCTGGGCACTGTCTTCATCAGGAGACATGCCAAGGACTTCTCCTTGTCCTCAGTTTACCTCTGACTAGACCAAGGGGTTCCACATGCTCACACTTTATTTTATTGAGCACCTACTGCGTGTCAGCCTCAGTGTTAAGCACCTCAGAAATACCTGACCTTATTTAATATCCTCACACTCATTTTGGAGCATAATAATTATTACTATTATCCATTTTACAGATGGGAAAATTGAGATTCAGGAAGGCTAAGGACCTCATCAAGTCACACAACCAAGTGACAGAGTTGGGATTTGAACCTCATCCTCCCTACTCCAAAATTCCTGCACTTTAATGACCTCCTGATGCCAGAGTTGAGAGTAGTGAGGTATGAAGCTGTCCTTCAGGGGACCCTCTCTGTAGAATGCTGTGTGGTTGTTTTAATGTGAAGAGACAGGCTGGTTCCCCTGCTGTCCTCAGAGGGACCATCCTCCCCCCAGTTGTAGCTACAACTGCCAAGTGCCCAGGCGCAGCCAAAGAGGGAAAAGTCCCCAAACCACCCAGACCCTGAGGGAGGGTCCTTCATGGAAACTCGTCACAAGTGCAGGGAAAGTGGAGTCTTTTATTGAGAGTGGGAATATTCAACCTGCTGTCGGGATGGGGTCTGAGAGGCCTCCAGCCCTAAGGTGACTCTCCTCCTCCTGGCAGGCTGACTATGGAAGGGAATCTTTGCCAACAGGGTAGTTGCTGGACGATTTCTCAGGGTTGGGGCAAGGGAGGAAGAGGGTTGGGGGTCCAGGGAGGGACCTGTCATGGAGGCTGAGGGGACTCTGGGCAGGGGTCTGTTTCCAGGCTGAGCCTCTCTGGGACTGGTTCCGGCTTCTTCCAGCTGCAGCAGCATCTCTGCCTCTGTCACTCATGCGTTCAGCACCAGAAGGTCCTTGGATGGCAGAACAGAGTAGCTGGTGATGGGTGGGGTGGCTCTGGCTAGAGCCTTGCTACTTACCTGCCTACGGATCTGGCCGGCCATGTTTCCAGGAAGCAGTAACTCTGAACAGCGGAGATAAAGGGGTCATGCAGGCCCCAGGAGCACCCGGCTGTGTCATTATCCGGCCCTGTACAGAGGACCTTGGGAAAGACAGTTTCCATCCCCTTATTCCCCAAAATAAGAGAAGTAGGCCTGAGTTCCTCTTCACAGTCTTCCAAGATCCAGTTTTCATAATCAAAAAAAAAAAAAATTCTTTGGCCAAGTGTGGTGACTCAGGCCTGTAATCCCAACACTTTGGGAGACTGAGGCGGGCGGATCACCTGAGGTCAGGAGTTCGAGACCAGCCTAGCCAATGTGGTGAAACCCCATCTCTACTAAAAATACAAAAATTAGCCCGGCACGGTGGCGCACACCTGTAATCCCAGCTACTTGGGAGGCTGAGACATGAGAATCGCCTGAACCCGGGAGGTGGAGGTTACAGCGAGCCGAGATCACGCCACTGCACTCTAGCCTGGGCGACAAGAGCAAAACTCCATTTCAAAAAAAAAAAACTTCAATAATATAGGTAATACAAGTAAGAGATGATAACCCATAGACCAAAAGAATTATTCATGAGTCTCTAGCGACAGAAATAAATAATTAAACGAATACATAAATACATGGAGGAGAAGGGACAGCTCTTCCTTGGTAGAATTCCAACTGACACATGTCAAAGGAACTAGAGAAGCAGAATATCACCATTAGGCACACACCACAGTCATGACAGTTGCAGGCAAAACCATGAACATTGAATGGCAAAAATTAGTGGGAGAAAGTCTAACGAGAAACAGGATATTCGCATGGTCTCCAGGTACCTCCTCACAAGGGATTGATTAGTTACGAAGGGAAAAATAGTAATTTTACAGTGAAGAAACACCTTAAGCAAGCACCCACAGTGAACACCTCCAGGAATAAGTCACATGGACATCGGTACCCGCTGAAAGGATGCACTGGGGACTGTGTCACTTCTGTGGTGCCCTTGCCAAAAAATATAAAACTTCAATCCAATCGTGAAAAAAGTGTCCATCAATTCCAGGGCACATTGCACAAAACAGGCCAGACTCATCGGAAATGTCAAGGTCATGAAACACAAGGAAAAGGTGAGGAACTGTCCCGCCTTGGAGGACTCTACAGAGACGTGACAACTGAATGTAAGAGGGGGTCCTCGGCTAGACCCTGAACCAGACCAAAGGCAATAGAAAGGAAACTGGCGAATACATCTGCAGATTCTTCACCACTTTGTACCAATGTTAATTTCTGGGTTTTGATTATGGTATTCTGGTTATGTAAGATGTTAACATTAGGGGAAGCTGGGAGAAGGGTACTCTGGAACTCTCTGTACTATGTTTGCAACTTTTCTGTGTGCCTAAAATTATTTCAAAATAAAAAGTCAAAATAAATGGCTAAGACCTATATAATCATAATCATAATCATAATCATAATCATAATAGCAGCTGCCACTTACAGGGGAGCCTACAGGGCCAAGCCTGGGACTGAGGTTTTCTTTAAACCTTTCAAACACAATACCCATTACGCATTTATTACAGGCATTTGTGCTATCTTACTATTCTGGAATAAGGTTCACAGATTCTATAACCTGTGTATACATGTATTTCAAAAACCAGTATAATTCCTTTACCAGAATATAAAGGATAAAAAAGGTAAGTCATTTATAATAAAATACTATGTATTTTGATATGAAAATATGCACACATTCAGGAAAGAAACATTCATCCCCATCAATTTCAAAAAGGCCCTGGGGGCCAGGGAGGGTGCAGTACAGCCCCACCAAGAGCCATTGGTTTGAGCTGCTTCACACTGTTTCCGTGGAAACTCTAATTCTCACCAGCTGGGTGACCTTGAGCAAGTGGCCTACCCTCTCTGATACTCAAGTCATTCATCTATTAAGTGAGGGCAAACATCAACCAGAGCTGTGATAAGGCCAAATCCATGAAAAACTATGCATGGGGCACTGAATATCTCAGTAAATAGTAGAGATGATGATGATGATGAAGGTAAACCTGTGCCAATCCTGTTTGTGTTTCCTAACCCCTTTGTTGAAGTGAATAATAACATTTTATAATAAAATGCTGTATCTCATTTAATTTATCACCACAAACTGTATGAGGTGGCCATTATTGTTCCCCATTTTCGGATGAGAAAACTGAGACTCAAAGCAATGCTGAGGTCCTGTAGGATCTCAAGAGACGGGGTCAGGGCAGGGGACTGTCCCAGAGCCAGCATCTGACCCCTGCCCACACTGCCCACCAAAGGTCATTGTCCACCTCCCTTGACTGCCCCCGCAATGTGGGAAGGGGGCTGTTCCCTGAGTCTGAGCCTGTCACGAACGTGAGGGACAAATGTGAGGGGCAATTTCCTTTGGCAAAGAAATTGTCAATTTGGTGCAAAGGCCCCATTCATTCCCTTTCTGAGAGTTTGTTCCAAGGAACTGAATCTAGAATCAAGAAACAGTTTGTGCATTGAGATGTTCACTGCAGCATCCTTTATCATAGTGATGGTATTTATAATGGTGGACATTTCCAGAAATGCTTATTATCTGCCAGGCCTGTGCAAGGCACGTTACACACAGAATCTCATTTTCTCCTACCCTTATGGGTAGGTACTAGGATTAGCCCCTTTTTATAGAGGAAATAAATGGGGGCTTGGAGAGGTTACCCAGCTGGAAACTGGCAGAGTTAGGATTTGAACCCGGGTCACTGGGTTCCAAGCCCTCGTTCTTTAACCCCAATGCTACTGATTCCCTGAGCAAAGCCATGTTTAAAAATAAAACTTCAGAAAGACTGGAATGAAAAGCAGCAAAATGTTCTCAAGAGTAATTGCTGGAATATATATATATATATATATAGATGCATACATGTTTGTTTAATCTTTTCCATATTTTCCAAATTTTAGATATTGACCACAGGTGGTTTTTATTGTGGAAACAAGAGCCCCTGCATGTGAACTTCAAAGCACCTGCCATGATTATAATTAGCCAATTACTTCAGGAATATTACTCAAAGGCCATCTCCCCACTGGACTGAGAGAGCTTTGCAAGGGCCAGGGTTGTCCTTGTTCACTGCTGGATCCCCAGCCTCCTGCACAGTGCCTGGCAGACAGTAGGTGCTCAATAAAAGTTGCTCCAAGAAACTACATCACATTCAATTTTGGGCAAACCCTTTACTGCCGTGAGCCTCAGTTCTCCCATCTGTAAGACGGCAACAGTGATGCCTGTGGTGAGGGCTAAATGAGACTGTGAATGTGAGAGTGTCTTTAAGGATCCTTGACAGCTCCGTTTCTTGTTCCCTCAGCCCCATACTCGGAAGGAAGAGGGCCCTGTTTCCTCTCCTTCCCTCCTCTTCTTTTCCTCTTCCCAGTTCCTAGCCTGAATGCAGTGGTCAAAGGTGATGAGCAAAGGGCAGGGAGGGAAAGCAGAATGGAGCTCCATCTCCTCTTACCTCCAACACGTCAATGTCTGCATTGGTAAAGTCAATGTTGAGGATTTTGGGGAGAGGGATGCCGGAACCCAGCAGAGCTGTAAAATAAAAAACAGTCAGACATCGTCAGTGGTCCAAGAGGTGGTGGTCTCACCAGAAGCTGGCAGTATTTGTAAGAAGATTGGCAATTTCTTTTTTCTTTTTTAGAGACAGAGTCTCGCTCTGTTGCCCAGGCTGGAGTGCAATGGCATAATCTCAGCTCACTGCCACCTCCACCTCCCAAATTCAAGAGATTCTCCTGCCTCAGCCTCCCAAGTAGCTGGGATTATAGGCACACGCCAACACATCTAATTTTTGCTCTTTTTTTTTTTTTTTTTCAGTAGGGACAAGGTTTCACTACGTAGGCCAGGTTGATCTTGAACTCCTGACCTCACGTGATCTGCCCTCACCTCAGCCTCCCAAAGTGCTGAGATTACAGGCATGAGCCATGGCGCCCACGCCTGGCAATTCTTTCTTTCTTTCATTTATTTATTTATTTATTTATTTATTTATTTATTTATTTGAGACTGAGTCTTGCTCTGTCGTCCAGGCTGGAGTGCAGTGGCGTGATCTCAGCTCACTGCAACATCCACCTCCCGGGTTCAAGTGATTCTGCTACCTCAGCCTCCCAAGTAGCTGGGACTACAGGCATGCGCCACCACACCTGGCTGATTTTTGTGTTTTTAGTAGAGATGGGGTTTCACCATATTGGTCAGGCTGGTCTTGAACTCCTGACCTCGTGATCCACTCGCCTCGGCCTCCCAAAGTCTTGGGATTACAGGTGTGAGGTACTGCTCCTGGCCCTGGCAATTTCTTTTATGCCTCTAGGCCTTTGTCCTTGCAGTTCCTCCTGCCTGGCGCACATTCTCTCACCCTAGCATCCGTGGTGAGTTCTGAGCCCTCTCTGAGACTGTTCAGATGTTACCTCCTCTGCAAGGCCTTCTGGACCCCAAACGACTCTAGGCTCCTGCAGCACCCCCATCCCAACTCTGAACTTCTCTGTTAGAGAAACCATAAAATATTAATTCTCTGTTTCTGTATCTGTCACTCCCACCACATTGTGAGTTCCTTGAAGGCAAGAACTGTGATTCCTTGGGAGGCTGAGGTGGATGGATCACTTGAGGTCAGGAGTTTGAGACCAGCCTGGTCAACATGGCAAAAACCCGTCTCTACTAAAAATACAAAAATTAGCTCGGCGTGGTGGTGCACAGTTGTAATCCCAGCTGCTCAGGAGGCTAAGGCAGGAGAATCTCTTAAACTCGGGAGGCAGAGATTGCAGTGAGCTGAGATCACGCCACTGCACCGTAGCCTGGGCCACAGAGTGAGACTCCATCTCAAAAAATAAATAAATAAATAAATAAATAAATAAATAAATAAATAAATAAATAAAAAAGAACTGTGTCCCCAGCATCACCCAGCTCTCTGCCTGGTCTGCCTGGTCATAGAGGAGACAGCAAATGTTTGCCGAGTGAAGTAATGGAAAGGTGCACGTGGAGCCCCAACCATTGACTCTGCCATGAGATGTGCTGTTTGTTTTCAGATTGTCAGAGCCTAAGTAAACCTGCTAATTACTGTTCTGGAAAGAGAGCAGGAAGAGAGAAAAAGAAGTGGGATAGGAAAGAGTGGATGGGGAAGTAAATTAAGTGAAATTTAATAGACTTCCCTATTCCAGCAGGACTTTTCAAAAAGCTAAAGACATTGTGAATCTACCCTGCAGGAGTATCTTCAGCACTTCCCAAATTAGGTTGGCCATGGAATCCTTCTTGCAGGGTATTTTGTGGGACTGCTTTACGGAGCTCACTTTGGGGACTATGGACCTAGTCTAAGATCTCATTTTGAAAATGGTGAATTGCATTTCAGTATGATTAAAAGATTCACCCCCAAGTTCACACCACTCTTAGTGATTAAGCCATGTAAGAGGCTCCATCTCTTCCCTTCCAGGTCAGCCCAGCCCAGCTCCTGACCCCGTCGTCTCTCACGGAGGAACCACCACTTTCCCCACCAGTGAGACTCAGCGTCCTCTGGCCACAGGGCCCAGAACAAGGGTTAGTTTGACATCAAGATGGCTCCAAAAGAACCCCCTTTGGTGTAGCTGATGACATCAGCTGGGACGTGCCAGCCCTCCTTGTCTTCTCATCCAGGAAGCAGGAGTGGGAGAGAGTCTGGGGCCCAGTGGCCTGAGGGATTGGGCAGTTTCCCAGTCCCAGAATGTGAGTAGCCGATGACCCCCATAGTTCAACAAGCAGCCTTCCCAGTAACATTCCTGAGACACCACAGAGAGCAAAGCAAGCTCAGTCTACTCTGCTTATAAAGTTGGGCAAGAAAACCTCCTAACTTGATATGGCCACCTAGCGGGGCAGATTCGGGACTAGGAAGGAGGTTGGGGATGTCGGTGAGAGCAACTTTAGCTTTATCTGTGCCAATGGAACTTTTCAAAATGAGAATGTATTCCTGTAGTTCCTTTATAATTAAAAATAAATAAGTTTTTAATGTGAGTCAGAAAATATCTCAATCACATGGGAAAAAATGGAGAAAAAAGAGTTTAGAAGGAAATATACTCAGATGTTGAGATTCATTGCCTCTGTGAGGTGAGTTTTTTAAATTGTTTTATACTTTCTAAAATTTGCACACATACAATGTCCATACATAATCGGAATTTTCATAAGTAATCAGAAAAATAAAACAATCAGCCAAACAAGAAAGACACAAATAAGGAATGTGCTGGAACTTTGGGGGCCTCATTTGGATCTGGAGGCTTTCATCAACACACTTCAAAGGAAGTGCTCAGAAATACTATTGAGGTAGGATAGATGCACATCCAGCATGCCCAACAAGCCAGTATCCCCCAGTACCCAAGCCACAAGCTCCCAGAGGTGCAGGCATCCACTCTCACCGTTCATTGTGGGCATGAATGCCAGGTCAAAAATCTTCTCCACCAGCACCTCCATGAGGCCAATCTGCAGAGGAAGAAGGAGGACTGAGCCTGGGCAAGGGCTTTGCTCAGCTCCAGAGGGCCCCTTGGGTCTGCTCCCCTGGCTCAAGGTGGAGACACAGAGCTGCTCTGGGAAAGTCTAGGTTCTGGCAGTCAGAACCCCTGGGACCCCAGAATTTCTCATGGGCAGACTTAAGGTGCCCCCCGTCCACTTGCACATTGTGCAGATGGGCAGACTGAGGCCCAGCGTGGGCGCTGGTCCAAGGCCCCTATGAAGCAGGCATTGAGGGAGGCCTAGTTCCTCCCCTGGGAGGCACAGAGCACAGGGTTCAGGGTGGCCTGGCCCCGATGGTACCATCATGGCATCACGGAAGGCCCAATGGCCCTGGGCCAACACCGCGGGTTCCCATCCCAGCTCAGCCTCCATGGGCCTCTGGGCAGGCTCCTTCACCCTCTAACCCTCAGCTTCCTCAGCTGTAAAATGGGTCAGTGAGCTGAGTTTGCAAGGATGAGGTGAGGATGGTGAGTAGATCACGTAAAACTCCTGGCCTCGAGCCTTTTCATATGTTATCTCCCTTAACTTCTCTAAGCCTTGGTTTCCACATCTGAAAACGGGAGTGAGTAACCCTTGCCTCATAGGGTGGTTATAAAAATCAGACTTAAGCCCCTATATGTAAAATGCTGGACATTCCAATCTGCACATGGTGAGGGCATGGACTCACTTTCCAGCAGTGCCTTTTCTTAGCTCTGTTGCCTTGGGCAAGTCACTTGAACTTACCTTCCTTATTTGCAAGAATGGGTATAATAATAATACCAAAATCATAATAAGGTGGTAAGGATTAAATGAGAAAGCCTCATTAAAAGAGAAAAAAGCATAACTCAGTGCCTAGGGCACATCTTGATAGCTTCATATTCATTAATTTCACACCGTCAGCCCCTTTCTTCGCTTGGAGTCCAGAGATTTCAGTTCTAGTCCCAACTCTTCCCCAACCAGCTGGGAAGCCTTGGGCGGTTTCTCCCTATAAAATGAAGCTGGCAAGACCAGCTTCACAGGCTGCAGCTTTTTGGGTTAGAAATCTATAAAATAAGCAACACAATGAATGGGTTTGACTTTTTCTGCACATGTGGAAATCTCATCCAAGCTTGTCCCAGAAAGCTAGCAGATGCTTAGCTGTCTATAAAAAGCAGAGGTGAGCCGTGGGGGAGAAGGAGTGTTTCTGAAGCCTTAGGTGGGGGTGGGGCACCCAAGAGTAAACAAACAGATAAAACAGGACCCAACCGAGAATGTGAGCCTCTCCGATTCCTGGACCCTTGGAAAAGCAGAATTCCACAACCCAGGGCCAAGAAGGGAAGAAGGGAGGTTAGGAATGAACTCAGCTTTTATTCATTTTGTAGATGGGGAAACGGAAGCGCAGAGTGGGTTGATACCGCTCAAGGTCACACAGGAGTCCGTGGGCTCCTAACTCCAGGAGGAAAGGGGTCCTGTAGGACAAGCCTGCCTCTGTGCCTCCCCACCCTGAAGTGGAGCGATTTGGGCCAACCGGCCCCCCATGGGGCAGCCAGTTAACATGGGACAGCACCCGAGGCAGAGTAGAAGGAGCTGCAGTCTGTCCTCTACCCCTCCTTGCCTTGTGGGCCTCAGTTTCTCCATCTGTCCATTTGCATAATGAGGGCTGATAGTGTAGACGGGAGCCCTTTGGAATGAACAAACTCCCTGTGCCCCGCCAGCCTCACGGGAACACCATTCCCAGAACGCCGGTCCTGGGCTCCTTCCCAGAAGATCTCGCCCTGGGACCTGAGCATGGTACTTACATCAAAGTTGCCCACACTTGAGGTTCTGAGGTTGAGGCTGGTCCTGTAGATGAAGAAAACAGCCTGTGAGAAGCAGAGATTGCCTGAAAATCATAAGGCTCTTGCATTGCAACAAATCGTGAGAACCCCTCCCCTAACCTCACGATCACTCTCCATCTGCAGCGATTTAATAAGAACAATGCTGGCTCTTACATGCTGAGCGCTAACTACACATCAGACACCATGCTCAGGGCTTCATGCACCACACAGAGAAGGCTCAAATCATAGCTTTGCCACCTACTAGCTTTGTGACCTTAGTCAAAGTACTTTACCTTTCTTTGCCTCAGTTTCTTCACCTGCAAAGTGGGTAGCTGCTAGGACTAAAGGGGACATTCCTGTAAAGCGCTGCTCCAGAGGCCCTGCCATATGCTCATGAGTGATCGCCACCACCTCGTGTAATCCTTCCAGCCATCCAGTGGAGCAGGAGCCTGAGGCTCCAGGGTAGCTTACTGCAGCCACAGAGCCAGGAGGGATAGCCCAGGCCACGCACCCTGAACCTGCACTCTCGCTATTGTGCTGTTCTGAGACGGGGGGCTGAGGCCGGGGTTTGAGGTCTTGCTCTGCTCTGTAAGGGTCACCGTCTTGCTGCACCTGAATCTTGCTGCAACTGACAGTCCTACGTGAGAGAGGCCAGACCAGGCTTGCCCATGGGGCGGAAATCTTTCGGGGCTTTTCAGAAGCATCAGCTCAGTATCCAGCAGGAGGGAAATAAAGGCACCTTCTAAGGAAAGAAGACTCTCCACTTTAGACATGTTTTCTTCTTCCTGACCTCATCACCCAGCCCTCTCTCCCCCTCAGGCACTGCACCCCACAGTATCTGTGCCCTTTTCCTCTCTGCAAAGCTTGCCTGTGCTGCTGTCTCTGCAGGAAACCCCCAACTCTTACACAGCTGGCTCCTACTCCTTATCCAGGCCGCAGGCTGATTCTTGCCTCCTTGGGAACTCCTGGATGTCTCGGATGTGCACTATTTTAATCATGAGTAACTGCCATTTGTGGGCTTAAGAAATATTGGTTGTAAAAGAAAAGCTTACAATGATCTAGTCACATGCTAAAAATTTTACATATGACCTCATTTCATCTTGAAATGGAAATAATGATAGTACTTATTTCCATAGGCTGGTATCAAGAATTAAAAGAAGGCTGGGTGCAGTGGCTCATGCCCATAATCCCAAAACTTTGGAAGGCTGAGGCGGGCAGATCACTTGAGCCCAGAAGTTCAAGACCAGGCTGGCCAACAGGGTGAAACCCTGTCTCTACTAGAAATACAAAAATTAGTGGGGTGTGGTGGCGCATGCCTGTAAGCCCAGCTACTTGGGAGGCTGAGGTAGGAGGATCGCTTGAGCTGGGGAGGTCAAGGCTGCAGTGAGCTGTGACTGCACACTAGCCTGGGCAACAGAGTGAGCCCCCGGCTCAAAAGAAAAGAAAAAGAAAGAATTAAATGAAGACACACCTAGGACTTAGCCAAATACCTGGCACACAGAAAGCATCCAATGAATAATAACTATTCTTTTTATGACTCTTATGAGGTAGTGACTATTATCCCCATTTGCAGATGAGAAAGCTGAGGCTCACAGGTGGAGTTGGTTGGCCAATATCACACAGCCCGTTAGTGGTCACGTCAGGATTTGAACCCATATTGCTTGGCTCCAAAGCACATGATGGTACCCAGCCAATGCAGCAGGTCACACGAAACTGTGTTGGCTCGCAGCACCTCTATGTACTTGCTGGGTGGCCCTGGGTCAGTAAATCCACTGTGTCCAGCCTTAGTTTTTTCCCTACAAAGGGAGAATAATAGCCCTGACTTCCACTGGGACCATCGGAGGGGAGAAACAAGATAATACATACACTTCCAGTACATAGAGCAGAGCCTGGTACGTCCTCATCACCAGCACCCTCCTCCTCCCCGTCCTCCTCCTCCTCGTCATCATTGTTACTTAGAGACAGGGTCTTGCTCTGTTGCCCAGGCTGGAGTGCAGTGGCACCATTATAGCTCACCACAACCTTGAGCCCCTGAGCTCCTGAGCTCCTGCCTTAGCCTCCTGACTAGCTGGGATTACAGGCACATGATACTACGCCCGGCGAATTTTTTCTAGGGC
Organism: Rhinopithecus roxellana; assembly: GCF_007565055.1. Lineage (NCBI taxonomy): Eukaryota > Metazoa > Chordata > Mammalia > Primates > Cercopithecidae > Rhinopithecus > Rhinopithecus roxellana. Next base: position 105,406,001 of record NC_044561.1, on the reverse strand, counting down.
AACAGGTGTGCACCTATGCCCAGCTAATTTTTCTATTTTTGTAGAGATGTTGTCTTGCTGTGTTTCTCAGTCTAGTCTCAAACTCCTGGCCTCAGTCAATCCTCCAGCCTCGGCCTCCCACAGCACTGAGACTACAGGCATGAGCTACTGTGCCCACCCCCTAGCATCATTATTATTACTGACATTGTTGATTTTGGCAGTAGTTTCTTTCTAAGTTCATGGCTTCACCCATCTTGCCTGGCTTGTGACAACGGTCTTGACAGGCATGAGCCATTGTTACCTTTGCCGCTCCTTGGGTTTACCCAGCCCTGATGGCCACACAGGAGACCTCTACCCACTCCCTGGTGGCTCCTCCGTGAGCAGCACCAGCACCACCAGGACCCCAAGGCAGCATAGCCCCTTACTTGTTCAGCTTGGCATGAATCATGAGTTTATCTCCTTCTACGGAAAATGAGGCCAAGAGTTCTGTGTCCTGGAGGGAAAGGAAAGGAGAAAGACGTCACTGCCATCATGTCTTGGCCAGTGCTTGCGGAGGGCTCACTGTGTGCTCTGTGCTAGCTAGGGCTTCGTTAATCCTGAGCATGATGGCAGGTTGTTCCCCGAGGCCTGGGTCAGACCTCCTTTTATAAGCATGAGACTCCTGGCTAACACTCACCATGTAATGGATTTGCACCCCCTCTGGAGGGAAGGAGTTTGGAATAATAAGTTGCCAACATTAACTATCATTTGCAAGTGAGTCACAGTAAGGGCTGAGTGAACACTTCTCAGTAAGGCAAATGTTACAGGATCCCCATGATTTATAGGGGGTGTTTACCAGGTGTCTCTGGTAAACAGAGAGTGGGGAGTGGCTCACTCCTCAGAGTGGGTGGGGAGTGGCTCGTAGCCTATGAAACTCACTTTAGATGATGAGATTGGGCATCACCACTGCCAATCATAACTGTCTCATCCCCCAGGAGAGGACATAAAAGGCTCAGGCTCATCTCTCTCTCTCTCTCCAAGTAGAGGCCTTTTTGTAGGAAAATCCCTTTTTCCTTCCCTGTCTCCCACCCAAAATAAATTGAATTTAAAAGTTGGCTTCATGAGAAAACAGTAAGCTTCCAACAGATTCAGGTGATGTTATTAGATAACAAAGACCACAATGATTGGCCTGATGAAGAACTGGGGGCTCTGGGTGCACATGGCAGGGGTGTAAGCTGGTGTGGGAAATGGTGTTTTGAACTGAGGACTGAAGGGCATGTAGGACTTGGACAGATGGAAAGAGGGTGGGAGAGTAATCCAGGCAGTGGGGAGGGCATGGGCAAAGGCCCGGAAGCAGGGAAGAGGTTGGCATTAGAGAGGCAGACAAGAGGCCAGAGAGCAAGGAGGTAAAAGGGTTCGTGAGGCTGCAGTGAAATGGGGCCAAACCAGGCAGAGCTGTGGACTGGGGAGAAGTCAGGGCCGCATCCCTGGGACAGCAGGAGTCACTGCAGGGTGCCGGGCTGGCTCATACAAACCTCTGGGCTGCTGATGGAAAATCTCCACACAGTAGAGGCTGATGGATGGAGGATAGATTGGGACAGTCATTCCCACTCATGGGCTAGAATCGACCTTTTAAACCTCCTGTCTTATAAGGCCCAGACAAGAACCCCCACACTCTGTGGCTTGGCATGCTCCAGCCTGGAGCACCTGGTTCCCAACTAGAGGTGGCTCATTTGGTCTCGAGCTCTGGGAGTAGGAGGGACTAGCAGAAAGACAGCAGGTGGGACCAAAGTCCCAAGTGTCTGAGTCTGAAGCCTGAAGCGTTAACTATGGAGGGGGAAATGGCATTTAACACAGCTTAACACATTCCTCTGAGCAGTGTTTACTGAGCATCTACTATGTGCTAGGCCTTAAGCTAGACTGCAGCCTAGGGTCTCACCACAGAGTGAGACTCTGCCTCAAAGAGAAAAAAACAAAATAAGGAAGTAAGGGAGTGACCATGCAGATACCTGATACCTGGGGGAAGAGCATCCTAGGCAGAGGAAACAGCATGTGCAAAAGTCCTGAGGTCAGACAGTGCCTGACATGCTGAAGGAACACTGAGGAGCTCAGAGGTGATGAGGGGGTGGTCGTGAGGACTTTGTGGGCCATTGTCAGGAGATGGGCTTTTATTTCAGAATTGAAGGAATGCAGAGGAGAAACATGGTTCACTTTTTTTTTTTTTTTTTTTTGAGATGGAGTCTTGCTCTGTCGTCCAGGCTGGAGCACAGTGGTGCAGTCTCGGCTCACTGCAGCCTCCGCCTCCCGTGTTCAAGTGATTTTCCTACCTCAACCTCCTGAGTAGCCAGGATTACAGGCGTGTGCCACCATGGTCCAGCTAATTTTTGTATTTTTAGTAGAGACAGAGTTTCACCATGTTGACAGGCTGGTCTCAAACTCCTGGCCTCAAGTGATCCACCCACCTCAGCCTCTGAAAGAGCTGGGTTTACAAGTGTGAGCCACTATGCCCAGCCATGGTTCACATTTTAAGAGGATCCCTTTCTATGAAATAATTGTGAAAATTGTTGTATTTGTATCTGTCCCCTGCTAGGTACCAGGGACAAGAGAGAAGGCACCATATGTCTCGTTTACCCTTTCCCCAGCGTCAAGTAGAAAGCATAACACATAGTAGGTGCTCAATAAATATTGCCGAATGAATGACCAAGACTGGCTTGGCCACACACTGGGGTATATATAACCTGTGAGAATAATATGAGCTAACACTTTGGCAGCCTTTCAGGTATGTCAGGCACTGCTCTGAGCATCTTACTCAGATGGCCTTACTGCCATCCCTCTGTGGCAGAGGAGAAAATCAGTCTTAATTTCATTCAATCATCATGTGGTATTTTTTCTCCATGTTACAAATGAGAAAACTGGGGCTCAGAGGGAAATGGCAAGGAAATTGTGCAAGGCTGGCAAGAGAGTTAAGATTCCAGTCCAGAGACAGAGAGTGACTTGCCCAAAGTCACATAGCTGGAAGTGGTAAAGGCTAGATTTGGGTTAGCGCCTCTGGCCCCAAAGTTGGGCCCATAGTCATAAAGGTGGAAATAGAGGGGATTTGAAGGGGTCTTTGGGCTCCGGGAGACCATGTGGTCCTGTCTTGAGGCCCAGTTTGGGGCCACCAGTACCTCCAGACACTCACCACGTCAATGAGGCAGATGGTAGTCTCCACGTCGCTGGGCAGGGAGACCATGACCTCGGCAGTGGCCAGCACCTTCACCAGCGCCTTGTCCTTCTGCAGCGTCACAGATGGTGGGTTCGGCACCTGGATCCTGATGATAAGTGGGCAGGACTCGGGGTACTGCTGGAACACCTGTGGGCAGGCACCAGGCCAGGTGGGCGGGGCCCTTAGCATAGGAGGTACCCAGGGGGTTATCAGCCAACCTCTAAACACAGAGCACCAGGGTCTCATGTTGCTTGGGTTCAGCGAACAAACCACAGGCCAAGCCACTGTGAGAACTGGACAAGGAACTGCCCTCTCTGAGCCTTGCACATGGGGTCACTATGAGAAATAACTGTGATCATGCCGGCAAAATTCAGGCTCAATGCCTCACACCTGGAAATGCTCCAAACTTGGTACTGAGTGAAATGGGGTCTCCCAGGGATGCCGGCCAGGTGCTGAATGGACATTCTTAATTTCATTCAGTTATTGCAACAACCCATGGGGTAATTTTTTTCCTCCACATTACAGATGAGAAAATGGGGCCTCAGAGGGAAATGCCAAGGAAATTGTCCAAGGCCAGGAGGAAAGTGAAGATTCCAGTGCACGTCTGTGGGCTCGGAGCCCAGGCCCTCCCACTGCCTCTGAACACTGTTCCTGAAATGAGGAGTCCACGCCTGGGGAATCCCACAGGGAGGTCCCAGGCAAGGGACTGGCTGCCCCTGGGCCTAGACTGCTGGAGGGACTTGAGCTTGTTTGCTGCAGTTTGATTCCCTGAAAACTAATTTACTAAAGGGACAATTCACAAAATGGCAGTTTGCCACATTTGCCAAATAGTTGACTTATCAAAAATACATACTTCAAGGAATACACTTCTTAAATATGTTAACTGACCATAGAGAAATGGGCAAAACCACAATATTGCTTTCAAAAGAAATAGAAAGAAGTCCCCTCCCCTGGTGACTCTGTGCAGCCCAGGTCTCCAGGACACATTGCTCTGTCCAGCCTGAATTCCCCCTGCTGCAGGCCCAGCACCACTGAGGACTGAGTCCCTCTTCTACCCCAGCTCTGCTACCGCCTCATCATGTGACCCCTCTGAGCCTCTGTTTCCCCATCTGTAAATGGTGTGCTCCTCCTCTCTGGTCCTGTGGATAGAGGGAACAATTAGAACCAAATGAAGAAGTATATTCTGACTGGGCGCTGTGGCTCATGCCTGTACTCCCAGCACTTTGGGAGGCTGAGGTGGGCAGATCACTTGAGGTCAGGAGTTCGAGACCAGCCTGGCCAACATGGCAAAACCCTGTCTCTACTCAAAATGCAAAATTAGCCAGGCATGATGGTGAGCACCTGTAATCCCAGCTACTCAGGAGGCTGAGGCAGGGGAATTGCTTGAACCCAGGAGGCGGAGTTTGCAGAGAGCCAAGATTGTGCCACTGCATTCCAGCCTGGGCAACACAACAAGACTCTGTCTCAAAAAAAGAAAGAAAACGTATACTCTAAAAAACAATTTCATAAGCTGTAAAGTGCAGTGCACATAGGAAGTGACCCATTGAGTAAAAGGTCCAGTGGATTGAGGGGTCCACCCGCTAGCTGGAGCTGCCACTGTTACCACCTTAGAGAATGATGTGTCTGGTGTTCAATTTGCAGCCACATGAGGGCAATAGTGAGCACGTGTTGAGTTTGGTCTTCCCCTAGAGCCTTTGAATTCCACCCAGGACTAAACAGGGCAGGCAGAAAAGAGGTGAAAAACGTCTAAAAAGGCTATAGATTGCAGCTGTCCTTCGCACCTGCATGACACTTATTAGGTACAGAGCACTTTGCTTCCAGGTGCAAGGTAATAGGCCCAGAACCAGACATGGGACCAGAACTGGGGTGGGAAAGGCCTTTGTTCCAACTCTATATGGTCACTAATTAGACAAAAGCACACTTGCTCTTTTTTTAGAAGAAATAATTTGTAATTATTAACAACAGTAATAATAGTTCATGTTGATCAAATGCCTGTTCCTTGCCTTGGTGCAGACTCCAGGTCCACAGCCACCCTCTGAAGTGAACATGTTTACCTTGTTTTTCCAGATGAGAAAACTGAGGTTCAGAGAGAGGAATTGTGTGCCTAAGGTCATATGACTGGGATGTGCTGACTCATGTCTGCCTGTTCCAAAGGGCTGGCTCTTCCCTCTAAGTTACTGTGCACCTGAGTGTGCCTGGCCCGTGTTGACACCTTTATATGCATTATCTCATTTACCTTCCTGTGATAACCTATGGAATAGGTATCAGCAGCCTTTTTTGGCAGATGAGGAAGCTAAGGCTCAGAGATGTTAATACTCTTCCCCAAAGTCACACAGCAAGGGAAGTGGCCAGGCTAGGATTAGGCCTATGCAGGCTGCACCACCCATAGAATTCAGGGTCTTTCCACCTCAACCCTCTGTGTCCCCCTCCCCACCCATGGTAGTCTAGCCTGCAAGCCCTTATCACTGTCACTGCACTCCCAAGCACTGAGCATCTTCCCTTCCAATCCAGTTTCTCAAACAACAAGATAGAGAATGAGGCTGAAGGCAATGGGAACTGCCCACCTTACATACCTTGGGGATCAGGGCTCCCAGTGTGGCTGTGGTAAGTGGAGGAAGCTCTTCAAACTACAGGACAAGAAGAAGGGCCATGTGAGTCCTGGAGGCTATCGGTACAGACAGAAATTGCTAATACAGTGATTAAACTCCTCCTACTTGCTTTACGACACCGAGCAGGGCATCTTCTCTCTCTTAAAGACCCTTGGGGAGGTCCTGCCTATCCAGCCATCATCGCATACATAGATCATCGTAGCTGGTTTGTGATTAAGTGGCCTGGGCTGACTTAAGCTAACCAAAGAGTGTCTCAAAGAACAGCAGGCAAAACCTGAATGTTTCTCCTCTAAAAATGTTATTCTTGGCTGAGAACAGTGGCTCATGCCTATAATCCCAGCACTTTGGGAGGCCAAGGTGGGTGGATCACTTGAGGTCAGGAGTTCGAGACCAGCCTGGCCAACATGGTGAAAACCCCACCTCTACTAAAAATACAAAAGTTAGCTGGGCATGATGGCACATGCCTGGAATCCCAGCTACTCAGGAGGCTGAGGCAGGAGAATTGCTTGAACCCAGGAGATGGAGATTGCAGTGAGCCGACATTGCGACACTGCACTACAGCCTGGGTGACAGAGCAAGCCTCTGTCTCAAAAAATATATATTATTCCTTATTAAAACAAGGAGAGCAGCATCAAGTCCATTTGCATAACGCAGGGTCCACTGAATTCATGACCTCTGCCACATCCTTGAACCACCTGTACTATTATTTACTTAGCATCTTCTTTAAATTGGCTTACTTCTTAAGACCTCAAATACTCAAAATGGGAAGCCAGTACACTTGACACAAAGAGAGGGCCACTGTAAAACCAAATACAATAAAAACAAAACAATACCATTACCTTCTGCATGGATATCATTGTCTGTGGAGAGCTTTGGGCATGAGCTCTGTTCTCTCTTAGTTAAAAAGGGGACAATGACAAGTGCAAGAGAGGGCTAACTATATACGGACACCAAGTGGAGACTTTCTTTTAATGGAAGCAAATGTTGGCATCATTTGTATGATGGTTTTGTGGAGAATGTCTTCTTCTTAGGAGATACACAGTGAAGTTTATGGAATGAAATGTCATGATGTCTCCGAAAACTCAAATTGCTCAACAACAGATAGGATAGATGGGTAGACAGACAGACAGGCAGACAGAGAGAAAGACAGACAGATAGATTGATAATGGGTGAGTGGGTGGATGGATATATAAATGGATGGATGGATTGGTGGATGGATGGATGGATAGATGAATGGATGAAGGAATGAATAAATGGGTGGATAGATGGGCGGATGGTTGGGTGGATGGATAGATAAATGGATAGATAGATAGGTGGATAGATTAGTGAATATGGATGAGTGGGTTGATGGGTAAATGGGTGGGTGGGTGAGTGGACATGTAGATGGATGGATAGATGGATGGGTTGATGGATGGATGGGTGGGTTGAGAGTAGATGGATGGATGGGTTGATGGTGGATGGGTGGGTGGATGAGTGGATAGGTGGATGGATGGATAGATGGATGGGTTGATGGATAGGTGGGTGGATTGATGAGTAGATGGATGGATGAGTTGATGAGTAAATGGGTGGGTGTGTGAGTGGATAGGTGGATGGATGGATAGATGGATGGGCTGATGGATGGATGGGTGGATTGATGAGTAGATGGATGGATGAGTTGATGAGTAAATGGGTGGGTGTGTGAGTGGATAGGTGGATAGATGATAGATGGATGGGTTGATGGATGGATGGGTGGGTTGATGAGTGGATGGATGAATGAATTGATGGTGGATGGGTGGGTGAGTGAGTGGATAGGTGGATGGATGGATAAACAGATTGATGGATAGATGGATGAATTGGTGCATGAATGGGTGGGTGGTTTGATTGGTGAATGGGTGGATGGGTGGGTGGGTGGATGGATGGATAGATAGAGGGATTGGTGGATACATAGATGGATATATGAATGAATGGAAGGGTGGGTGGAAGGATAAATAGATAGAAGTATGGGTGGATGAATGGGTGGGTGGATAGGTGGGTTGATGGATGGAGGAGTGGGTGGGTAGGAGGGTGAGTGGACACATAGGTAGATATGAAGCAACTGTGGCAAAATTTTAACTAGTGGATCTAAGTGAAGGATATATGTCCATCAGTTGTAGCATTTTGCAACTTTTCTGAAAGCTTGAAAGTTTTTGAAAGAGAAAGTTTGGAAAGAAAATGACTCTGGAGCATGCCTAAGGGTGATATTTTGTTATGTATCATTTTGTTACTTATGTATTAGTGTTTAGCAAATGAAAACATTCTAAACATTTATATTGAGGTACATATATGTGAATATATGTTACGCTTTTAAAAAACAATTGAAATAAAATTAAATAAAATTGAATAGGGAGCAACTTTCTCATCGTGAGATTTGGTCTGTGGACCACCTGAAATCCTCCCAAGCACCACACTTTGGCCAGCACTGACATAACTAATGCACACCCATGAGCTGGAGGTGAGTCAAGGGGTGGACCATCTACAGTTCTCACTTCGCAGCAAATTCCCCAAGTGTGGGGATTGAGAAGGGTCACTGGCAGCTGTGTGCTCCCCACCCACCTCCCCCCGGTGGGGCTGTGACTCACCATGCCATTGGTGACGTCCAGGTCTAGAGCACATTGCTTCTGCAGCAGAGTCAGCACTGAGCCCAGGAAGTCGGCAGACATGGCCAGCTGGGACTTGGTGTTGTCACCCATGGGAGGCAGCTCTGGCATCGGTTTGGGAGACACAGCTGGCCGCCCCAGTGGGTAGTCGATGAGCCCTCCTCCAGCTTCCCCAACCAGCGTCTGGGGGAGAAGAGAAGAAAGGGGTCATGCGGAGGGAGAAGATGGAAAGAAGGGAACTGAAGGCTGGAGTGAGGCCCTGAATCTGCCTCCAGGCAGCCATTTTTGGTTAAACCCACTGAGTCTGAGTGGCTCTTTGATGTATGGTCCCAACTCTCCTCCCGTTTATGATGCAATGGAACATTTTGCAGTTCCTGTTTCATGGTCACTTACAATTACAGCCACGGTATGACAGATCCTCTCCAAACTCAGCCCTGCAGTGATGAACTAGCATGTGTATGCATCTGCACAATGTATATCTACCCTCCAAAGACCAGACTCCTCTCCACAGCCTATAAGGTGCTGGGTGATCTGCTCCATGAGACCTCTCCAGCCTCCAAGCCACTCTACCTCTCACCTTCCCTCTGTACAGCCACCAGGGCCTTGTCAGTCTCCCCGCAGCACCACCACCCCAACCATGGGGCCTTCCCACAGGGTATTTTCTTCCCCACATTCTTCTCTTGTTAAGTTCCACTCATCTGGCAGCTCTCAGTTGAAATGTCACCTCCTCCAGGAAGCCCTCCTTGACCTCCCTGGGTGGACCACATATCCCCTGCTTTAAGCTCTGATAGCCTCGGATCCTTGATCACTGTGCTCATGATTTAGAACTGTATATTTGTTTCAGTGATTTTTTTTAATGGTCTGTCCTCTCTGAAACATTCTAATCTCCATCAGGGCAGATACTTTGTCTTGTTCATCACTGTACCTCCAGCACTCAGCTCAGAGGCTGGCATACAGTGGGTGACCAATGAATCTCTCTTGAACAGATGTATGTTTATGAATATATTAGGTGTGCATGCACAGGGGCTGGAAATATATATGCATGCACAGGTGCGCCTGTATACACGGGGGCACGGACGTGCACCTGCATCTCTGTATCTGCTGGAGCAAGTATGGAGGCGTCTGTGTCCGTGAAGCCTAGGGAAAGTACATATGTGTGTGTGCCCCATACAAAATTAGGGGCCGGATGCGGGCCAGTGCTGGAGAAGCCAGCTTATACCAGCTCACAAGGTCAGATTTCACACATCTCTTCCCAATTCTGCATTCACTGACATCACGTTGGTAACTTGAAGCTGTCCATGGTGGAAGTTTTGATACCATGGAAACTGGGCAATGCTACAAATCAGGACTTTTTTTAAAAAACCATGGAGAGCTGATGGTTAAATGCTTACTAGCATACCTCTGGCCACATTTATTCCTCCAGCACACCCAGTCCCATAGCAGCAGCTCTTTTAGCACCTAGTAGTTTGATTACCTGGGTTCAGATCCCAGGTCCACATTTATTAGCTGTGTGACCTTGGGCAAGGGATTTAACCTCTCTGTGCCTCAGTTTCCTCAATAAGAAGTGCCTCCCTCATATGGTTGCTGTGAGGATAGGCTGAGTTAATCGTCACAAAGCATGCAGAACGTGCCTGGCACACAGTAAGCATTTGGAATGCTGGCTATGATTATGTTTTCTAACACAGCTCTGAGAAGGCCTTCTTTTAATCAGAAAGGGTCCTGTCAAGTGTTGCTTCCCAGGCATTCAGCAGAAGCCCTGGGAGGGCCTCGCTGATACTCCTGCCTTTGGGAGGAGGGCCACCACACTTTGCCCTGAACCCCAGACACTCACGTTGAGGTCCAGCTCCAGGAATTCCCCGGTCACAAGCGGGAGGCTGGAGAAGGTGTATTGGACGCTTCCCAATATCCCCAGAGGAATCAGAGCTGCGGGCAAAGGAGAGGGTCACTGGGAGGTCCCCTCACCATCCAGATGCCTTCCCTCTTTGTACACTGGGGCTGGGGGTGGACAAGTTAGGCCCAGGCTCCAGCTCCAGACACCATGAAAAGAGCAAAAATTCTGGGTTTAAATCCCAGTTCTGCCTCTTCCTTGCTGTGTGAACCCAAGCAAGTCATTGCACTTCTTTGAACCTCAGTTGCCTCCTCTATAAAATGGGTTTACTGTAACCTCTGGGACTATGTTGGCAGGGGGAGGGGGGTGCAATGATATCTTGGATGTTGATAAGCTTTGTAAACTCTGAAGTGCTGTGCACCAGGGAAGGAATTTAGGGGTTCCACAATGCAGTGCTTAGTTGAATCTGTCATTTCCTTGACTGTGTAATGAACAGTTCCAGCTTCTGGGCTTTTCCTTCCTCATCTCTGGCCACAAAGGGAAGGAGATTTTCCTGTCTTGGAAAGCCATTCTCAAACTGCCTAGAGTCCCAGAGAAATGGGAGCACTATCAGAGAGGGCTGCCCTGTGTGGCTGTGGAGGCTGTGCACTGCACAACTCAAGGCACTGCCATTCCACTGTAATCCATGTGAAAGGAGGTCCCTGGAATGGTGCACTGCACAAATGGCACAGCCATACAGGGTGGGCTTGCTTTCAGGAATGTGACTCAGAAATCCAGAGTCTGAGATGGTGGTGGAGCCTGGTTCTAAGGCCCTGGTCAGTCTCCACAGTGTGTCTCCTACTAGTCACTCTCCAACCCCTCTGTGAATTGAGAGATTTGAGAGATGAGAAAACTGGGAAGAGTCTCTCCAAGTTCACACAGCGGCCGGGGCAGAGCTGGGGCTCAAACCCAGCTTCCTGACTCCCAGGACAGAGCATTACCTCCCAGACCCCGGTGGAAGCTCCTCTTTCTGGTACTCAGGGGGGTGTTTAGGAGCAAGAGTGAAAGCCAGGTGGCACCTCCCTTGTGGCATTAGCCACATGTCACTTCCAGGGCCTAACTAAGGGCAGGTCTGTGGCTCCCACCATGTTGAGCCCTCCTCCCAGAAAGGACCCGGTCCTTAGTGCCTTCCCCAGGGCTGCACTTGTAGATGTTGGCCAGTGAAGCAAAGCAGGAATGACTTACAATCCACGAGGCCCAGCTGGTCGTTGACAAGACCCAGTACCACATCCACGATGGGGCAGAGCTGCAGGGAAGAAACAGCACAAAGCCTTGGTGACATTGCAGGGAGTCAGAGCAAGGGAGCTGGGGATGCAAGAGTAACGATAGCTAAAATTTACCGACTGCTTGCTCTGTGCCAGGCACTGTCCTCGCCACAGCCCTGTGGGGAAGGCTGTCTCTAATTCCCACTTACAGATGGGAAAATTGAGGTTCAGAAAGGTGATGCAACGTGTCACCCAGTTAGGAAGTGCCCAAGCCAGGATTCAAACCTGGAACGATGCAATTCTCAAGCTCCCTCTCCTTAGCCCTTCACTAATCTGCCCCTTCGTATTCCTCAGGGTCTTTCCCAGACCCTCCAAAAATATGCCCCAGGCCCTGGCTCTCTCTGTCCCTCTGGGTTACCTGCAGGCCCCCAGGAATGGAGGCTGGACTATGGCCCCTTGGTCTGGGGAAAGCCTGTGCCCCTTGCTCCCATCCTGGGACAGCTTCTTACCAAGTCAGGGAGGACGCCGGCCAGGACTCGGTTCACTAAATTGTCCACGAGGTTGGGGAGAAGCCTAAGGAGACAGGAGCGGGAGGAGGTCAAGGCTTGCAGCCATGCAGGCCTCACCAAGGCTGTCCACCCTGCGGGTCACTCGTCCAGGCTCTGAACAGTGAGAACCTCGGAGTGCTGGCAAATTGTTCTGAAAGCTGGGAGGACAGAGTACATTCACCTTGGACTGACTAGACAGGCCACCCAGGCAAATCGTTGGACTTTTCATGAATTCATGCATTTATTCATTCGATAAACGAAGTGTCTGGACCTTTACAATGGGTCAGGCCCAGGCTGTAATGTTGCTGATTTTCAACTGCAAAAGTCAGTCCCACCTGCTGATCTGACCTTCAAATGGGCCATTTGCTGCAACCTTGTATTGTCCTCGCCAAGCGAAAATGAATGTGTTTATTTATGTAAGCATCTAACTCAGTATCTAGTACATAGTAGGTGCTCAATAAATGTTTATGGAAGGAAGGGAAGGAGAAATACTGGCCAATAAAATGCACTCATGTGGTCCACAAGAGAGGATGGATAGTTGGTGCTAAAAAAATTGGGAGAGGTGATCCATTTTACAGACAAGGAGGCCGAGGTCCACAGAAGTAACCCACGCAGCTCTCTTTTTTTTTGAGACAGAGTCTCAGTTTGTTGCCCAGGCTGGAGTGTAGTGGTAGAATCTCTGCTCACTGCAGCCTTGAACTCCTGGGCTCGAGAAATCCTCCTGCCTCAGCCTCCTGAGTATCTGGGACTACAGGTGCACACAACTGCGCCCAGCTCTTAACTAACCCTCCCAAGCTGTTAGTTAAGGAGGAAAATCAATGATAGACAAGACATATAGATGGACAGACAGATTTTTGGTCTAAGAATTTGTTTCCAGGGGCCTGCAGTGATAAGGAGATGAAGGAAGCATGACCATCCTACACCAAAGTGTCCCTGACAGCTGAACCTCTTGAGAACTGCTTTCCGCCTCTCACCTCCGAACACTGCCTGGGTCCCCGCTTCTGAGGTTGTGGCTGATTGTTCAGTGCTGCGCCAATTCAGCAAAGCAAAGAATTTCTTGAGATAAAGCCCGAATTAGAATGTTTCTCCCAAAGCTAATTATGCATTTCTCCCTTTTAAGTGGATTCACCTTGAGGGGCTTATCCTGGTTCCACCTCTCCTTAGATGATAGGGGCCTTAAGAATATATATGTGTGTGTATGCATGCGTGCTTTTGTGTGTGTGTGTGTGTGTGTGTGTGTCGAGGGGATAGTTGGACTTTGCTTTATGTACATTCAGGGCACAAACTCTTTTCCTCTTCCGGGAAATTATCCAACAGGTTCATCAACCCTCCTGTGAAATGACATATGTAAAAGGTTAATCATTTTGACCTTACTTGTCAGGGCACAAGATTAGACAAATTATATCCAACAATAGAGGACCGGCCAAATAAGCGATGGCTCATCCAGGCAATGGAATATTACGCAGTTGTAAAAAGTTAAACAAGGAAGCTCTCAACGTTTAGATGCAGAAAATTCTCCCAATAGGGTAAATGAAAAAAAGCCAAGTATAAAACAGTATTTATAGTATGTGCCCCTTTGCATAAAAGGAGGGGGAGAGATGAGACTCTAGGTTCATATTTGTTTCATGTGTACAAAGAAATTGGAAGGAGAGTTGAGAGATGAATAACTGGTGAGCTTGGTGGGAGGCAGGCAGAAGGAGGCGGGATAGGAGGAAGCCCTGTGCTCTGTACTTTTTGTCACTTTATGTTTGTGAACCATGTATTACCACGTATATACTTCCTAGTGAAAATGTGAATTTAAAAATCTGTGAGGTTTCCATGGTTTCCCTCACCCTCCTCTCCTTGCCTGGGCCCTGGGAACTGATTTTCTTTGCCTTCATTCTCTCTGAAGCAGAAGTAAAGCCTCCGAGAAGCCCACAAGAATCAGAAGGTTTGGGGTTCAAGTTGCACAATGAGTTTGAAGGGCTGGGGGTACTGGGTCAGAAGATGGATAATAATGGAGAGGAAGAAGCGGGGTCGGAGGCCTCCAAGAGAGAAGCCAAAGAAGAGGGCAGGGAGTGGAGAGAAAGAGACTCTGCTCTGAGGGTGTCCTCATCCAGGACCACCACCGGGGGACAGCATGCTGGCCAGTACACGGACACTTGACACCACTTTGCCAGAGGGTGGAGACTTGGACATTTCGTAAGGAGCGTGTCATAGGAAAACTCTCATCCCCTCACCAGGGTTGAATTCGGCAGAACCAAGAGGGAAATGCTCCTGCAATCTGGGGCACCAATGCACACACAACCCCTGTTGGACGTATGTACATCAGCTCTCAAGAGGCCCCAGCTGATGCACTGTTTTCCATTCATTATCTCAATTCCCGAAGGAAAAAGAATTACCCCATTTCACAGATGAAGAAACTGGAGCTCAGAGAGGGCAACAGAGCTACCCAAAATCACAAAGCAAGGAACCGTGGGACTGAGGTGTGAGTCTCGGGCATGCCCCTGACCATTCAGATCGAAGCCTTTTCAAAGCTGGAAAGAATGTGTGTCAGCAATGACATCTTTTCCGGGCTGGTCGAAGGCCCCATCCTGGGTTTGGAGGTGCAGCCCATGAATTCCCATCAGGCATGTACCAGGTCAGGGACAGAGGTGACCGTGCAGCTGGCTCAGCGTGAGTACTCACCACCCCACAGCAACATCGTCCTGCCCACCCCAGTGCCTGTGGGTAGGTGAATGGCATGTTGTGTGCCAAAGACAGACCACTCCAGCAACCCCCAAGGCACTCCACTGCTGACTGGCACTCACCCTCGCAGCAGCTTGACTTTGATGCCCCCTAGGAGGGTGTCACATCGCTCAATGACCAGCCGAGGATAACCCATGCGTTCCATGGTCAACCGGACCTTGGCCGTGATGTTCACTTCCACTGCGATGTCCAGGAAGCCAATGAGACTGGAGAAGGCCAAGGGGCCAGGGAGACCTTGAGTCACCCCCAAGCCGCCAGGAGCCCTCCCGTACCCAGGCCTGTCCTTGCTGTTCCTGCCGTCTGTTACGAAACTTGTTCATCTGTAAGGAACCCAAACCAGAAGTCTTCCCTGGTCCCTCAAGTCACATGTGAACAAGTCTATCTGCCCCTCAGCCCATGAGCTTCAAAGCCTGGGCACGGGGCTCAGCACACACTCTGGTTTCCAAGGTGACCCCCAATCGCCTAGCTTGGTGAACACGACCTCATCCCACAGGGATAAGTCCACACAGAAGCCCACCCTCTGAGGTCCTCTAGTCAGCACCTAGTGCATGGAAGGCCATATTCCAGGAGGCATTTTGCTTGCCTTTCCCCACTTACAGCCACGGTCACCTGGAAAAGGGGGTGACCTCATTATCGTATTGCCAGTGAAGACACTGAGGTGACACTGGGGAACTGGCCCAAGGTCACACAGCTTATGAGAGAGTCAGGATTTGAACCCAAGCTATCATCTGACTCCAGCCTCCCAGATTTACTTATTTATTTAGTTATTTTGAGATGGAGTTTCTCTCTTCTTGCCCAGGCTGGAGTGTAATGGCGAGGTCTCGGCTCACTGCAACCTCCGCCTCCTGGATTCAAGCAATTCTCCTGCCTCAGCCGCCCAAGTAGCTGCAACTACAGGGCACCTGCCACCATGCGCATCCCATTTTTGTATTTTTAGTACAGACGGGGTTTCACCATGTTGGCCAGGCTGGTCTCGAATTCCTGACCTTAGGTGATCCACCTGCCTCAGCTTCCCAAAGTGCTGGGATGACAGGCATAAGCCACCACACCTGGCCCAGCCTCCCAGATCTTAACCACTGCGCTAGGCTGTTTTCACAGCTGACAGATGGCCTCTGGTCCAAGTCTGTGGGCATGCGCCGGCAAAAGTTTAGGTCTTCCTAGCCTCTGTGTTACGGATACAGAGGCTGGGCCATAGAGTGGTGGGACCCCTCTAGGGCTAAGGGCACACACCTCTTCCCGTTGATGGCCACACAGGTGTACAAACTCAGGTAGACACCCACGCCGGGCAGGAGCCGCACAGACACTTTAGGGAGGGTCAGCTCCACGATTCGCAGCCTGCTCGGGACACAGAGCTGTGAGAAGAACTACCACCCGCTCACCGAGCACCCTCCCCTACACCCCTTTTCTCTGCTCCCCATCTGTTCCTCCTGATTCTAAAGACACTAGACACCCGCAGTTCAAGGACAGAATGTGGAAAACAGAAAAATTAAGGCAAAAATGCCACGACCCGTAATCCCAATGCCCAGAGGCCCGCTGTGTGCATTCCATATATTTCCTTGGAATCTTTTCTGCATGTCAAGATGCCATTCCCTCCCTCTGCTCATCCCTGCCCCTCTTGCCTGGTTCCCTTCTATACATGTAAGTTCCTCTTGCTTAATTCCCTCCTATACATTTTTCAGATTTCAACTTAAGGTCCTCTTCCTCCAGGAAGCCTCCCTTGACCTCCCTAGGTAGGTGAGCTGCCCTGTTATAGAGATTCTTATTTCTCCATGAACTTCTTGCCACTGTCGACACTGTATGTTTATTTTTAGGCTTCTTATCAATGCCCACGTACCCCATCAGCCTGAAAGCTCCATGGAGACAGGGAATGTATCTTTTCTTGGTTTACCATTGGGTCATGTCCCCAGTGCCAACACAGTACCCTGCACATAGTAGGAGCTCTAAATAGTTGTTAAATTAAATGTTGACTATGAGGAGCAGGCTGAGCATAACAGAACTTATGATATATATGTGTAGTTTTAAAATCCTCTGGGTCTTTTCCACTACACTGTATTACTATGACCATTCTACAGATGAGGAAACTGAGACTCAGAGAGATGATATCAATGGCCCAAAGTGACACACAAACATGAAAAGTTGAACTGGGTCTCAAACTTAGGACTGTTTCATGCCAAGACCCAAACCATGTAACTTGGGGCTCTTAAGACGTCCAATCCTGAGGCCAAGCCCTGAAGTGTGTGGGGCTCTGAAGACCTTCCCTCCCACAACTCCAGGTTCAGGGAGTGATCATCCCCGTTTGGAGGTGCATGGGGGCTTTCTGGAGAGAACCTGTCCCCTCCTTACCCTGTGATGCCTTGCACGGTGCTGAGGATGCCACCCTCGCCGAGCACGCCCAGGACACCCCCTCCTCCAAGAAGTCCTCCGTCACCAAGGAGACTGCCTCCACCGAGCAGGCCACCTTGGCCTACCAGGATGCCATCGGCTGCCAGCATGCCTCCAGTGCCCAGCAAACCACCTGGGCCCAGCGCCCCAGTGGCAACTCCAGGTGGGATTTCTCCAGGCCGCAGCTCTCGCCGGTGAAGCCTGCCCACAGGTGCCGCCCCCTCAGCTGACCTGTATCGCCTGAGGCCCCTGTGGCTGCCATATGCATTCTCGGCACTGCGATAGCCGCTCTTTTGGAGGTCCCTGATGCTTTCATCGGTCTCAGGGATCTCACCGTATCGGTATTGGACCCCCAGCTGAGCAGTGTTGTCTTTGGTCCCAATGTGACCATACTCGTAATAATCACCAAGCTGTTTGCCGTTGGTATATACTGGGGGGGGTCCTTGGACAGGGAAGTCATTGTAGGGAATACCACCAACACCTCGGGGTAATTCAGTGCGTCTGTAGTCATTGTAATGGTGTTGGCCACCACCCAGAAGACCACCACCACTGCCACCCAACAGCCCCCCAACACTGCCACCCAGCAACCCCCCACCACTACCACCCAGCAGCCCTCCACCACTGCTGCCACTGCCACCCCTTCCACCCCCACCACCAAGCAGTCCCCCCAGGACACCACCTCCCCCACCACCTCCACTTCTGCTTCCACCAAGCAGACCGCCCAGGAGAGGCCCATCACCATCACCACGGGCTTTACCCAAGGGCACCTCTCTCAGGGCTGAGTGGAGAGTATTGCTTCGCTGCAGGGTGCCCGAAATGGCTGCAGAGAGACAAGGGCATCAGTCCAGGGTTCCTCCCTTCTTTCCACTTCCAGCCCCCAGGCAGCACCTCGCAGTGTTGCTCAGTTCCGTGGGCCTCACTTTTCCCACCAGCGAAGTGCAGAGGCTGAACAGGAAGACTTCTCCAGGCTGATCTAGCCCTGGCATCCTGGCCAGCTCATTTTCTGCTGGGTTTTGTCTGGTCTCACTTTAACTAGATCTGGACATCAGCCAGCCAGCCCTTCATGGATTTTCTTCATCGCCCTCCCTTCTAAGTGCTCTGCTCTTTACAACTTTAAAAAATCAACTTCAGGCCAGGCGCAGCAGCTCATACCTGTAATCCCAGCACTTTGAGAGATCGAGGCGGGTGGATCATGAGGTCAGGAGTTCAAGACCAGCCTGGCCAAGATGGTGAAACCCCATCTCTACTAAAAATACAAAAATTAGCCAGGTGTGGTGGAGGGCACCTGTAATCCCAGCTATTCAGGAGGCTGAGGTAGGAGAATCACTTGAAGCAGGGAGGCAGAGGTTGCAGTGAGCCGAGATCGTACCACTGCGCTCCAGCCTGGGCAACAAGAGTGAAACCCCATCTCAAAAAACAAAACAACAACAACAACAAAAAACTTTCTTATGTATTATCGCAACTGATTCCTGGGAAATAGCCAAGGCCAGAAGTGTCCCCATCTGGTGGACTGAAAGACTGAGGCCTGTGAGGTGCTCAGAGATCACTTAGATAGGAAATAATCTCATTTTTTAAAGCTCGTGATAGCCTGGGATGAGTGTTGAGGGAGAAAGTATGAAAGTATGTCCTCACATGCCAGATGACAAAAGCGAGCTCCTAAGAATTGGAAGCAGGAATAATCATAGCTCCTACTTTTGAGGGACTTCTAAGTCCCAGGAGCTGTGCTAAGTTTTCAAAGGTCATTTCATTTTATTCTCGTATCAGCTCTCTGAGATAGAGACCATAATTACACCTATTTTACAGATAAAGAAACTGAGGCTCAGGGAACTCAAGTTACGAACTTAAAGTCACACAGTCAGGATTTGAACCCCACAAAGGCTGATCCAGGGCCCTTAATCACTGTTCTCTATTGCCTCTAAAGAATAAGCATAAAGTCACCAGTATGGTGCTTGGCACATAGTAGGTGCTCAGGAAATGGTAGCCAAAAGAAAAAGGGGAAGCTAAGGCCCAGAGAGTAGAATTCACCCAGCCACCCGACGTGGACTCTGCCAGGAGGAGGAGATCCCTGGGTATTTCAGAGTTGGCAGAGCTGCCCTGCTTGCCCCGTGCCAACCCTCACCCCTTCGGAGCTGGACTCACCACTGCTCAGCACATCTTTGGTCACCCTGAGGACCGTGTTTGTCTCTTGGCGGGTGCCACACACAGCCGCCACAGACAGTGCAGCCACACACCACGCTGTCCACATGCTGGCACTGCTTCCCTGAGGAGGAGAAAGTGCAGATGCGGATGTGGCTAGACGCCACCATCCTGGCTGGCAGGTGGCACTAGGCAGCCCTAGCCAAGAGTTATCTCAGGACCCTGGGACCCAGAGAAGGGGGAAGCCAGCCAAAGTCACACAGTAAGGCATGGTCCAGAATTCCAGATACCACCTTTTGAGTTTTTCAGATGGAAATGAATCTTGTGACATAAAGCAGACCCATTAAACATACTGTTTCAGAGAATGGATGTCTAATTAACTCCCACGATGGGACTGACAAATTGAGCATCAGGTAGATGGGTAATGGGGATTCCAACCAAAACACCAAACTGGGAGCAGGTAGGCTCTGAGGAACTCTCTCCGGCATCCACCTATCTATTCGCTCACTCATCTATTCCTCTATTCATTCTCCCCCTTCTTAGTTATTCTTTTATCCATTCATATGTTCAACCTACTATCTTTCCATCTGTCTATTATCCATCTGTCATGCAAACACCCAGCAAGCCATATATCCATCCATCCAACCAACCATCCATCCAACCACCCATCCATCCATCCACCCATCCATTCACTCGTCTACTCATTCTCCTCCCTCCATTTATTCATCCGTCCACCCATCCAACCATCCATCCGTCCATCCATCCATCCACCCATCCATTCACTTATCTACTCATTCTCCTCCCTCCATTTATTCATCTGTCCACCCATCCAACCATCCATCCATCCATCCACCCATCCATTCACTCATCTACTCATTCTCCTCCCTCCATTTATTCATCCGTCCACCCATCCAACCATCCATCCATCTTCCCATATATCTATCATCCATCTGTCATCCAAACAGCTGGCAAGCCATATATCCTCCCCCATCCATCCATCCATCCATCCATCCATCCATCCAAACATCCATCCACCCATCCATCCATTCATCTTTCCATCAGTTTATCTACTCATCAACACATTCATCTAGCCACCCTTCCACCCATCCAGCTCACCAACAAACACTCTTCCCATCTCTTTGGAGGAGTCAGTTCTACACCATGTGGTTAATATTAACGACTCTGAGTCAGAGATATCTGGGTCCTAATGCTTAGGAAAGAGACTTTACCTTTTTGAACCTCTGCTCCCAAATCACAAACAAGCTGTATCTCATACATAGTAGACACTCAATAAAAAGCAGCTATTGTTACTACTTTGGGACTATTATTTCAGACACCTAAGAAGTGGGTGAGGAATGTTATGAGATTGGTGAGGTGAAACATGCATTTTGGAATGAGCTGCATAGCCTCTGGGAAGCTTCCTTTTGCTCTTTTCATGCCCTCACCCACTTCTTTCACTCCATCAGCCCCAGCTACACACCCACAAGCCTCAGAGAATCAGCACAGGGCATGGCCTCTCATCTGAGCCAAAAATTGTTGATTTCAGCCACCTCTGTTTAGGTACCTTCTCCTCTTTTTTCTGTCTTCATTTCTCTTGGACCTCACAGAGTCCCCAGATTCTTTCCCCACTCCTATCTGCTCCCAGAAGAATATTAGAGGCATTCATTTACACTAGAATATAAAGGTTATGTGCAAGAATTTTTTTTTCTGGCTTCCTCACCTCATCCCAACCTCATTTTCTAGAGACTGTGTCAACGTGTTAAATTTAAATATTTTATGAAGGCACCAATGGAAGGATTTCTGGCATCAGCAAACAGCTGAGGAGTCTCCAGGAGGTAGCAAGGACCCTCGGTACCCATTATCCCTGGGAAAGGTGGAGGCAGCTCTGCTCACGCATGTAATTGGCATGACCCAGGCCTTTCTGCTGATTCCCAAGAGACTCTCCTGACTAGGCCCATGCTACAGACAAGACACCTGAACTTGGAGAGGGGCCATCCTGGTGGATCTCCAGGCTGGGACTCTCTCCTTATTACCTTCCCAGGCCTCTGCCTCCCCTGCCGGACACTGAGTAGAGAAGGGGCGCCTCCTTACCCCCAGGAGGTCCCTGCCGCTGAGTCTTGAGAGGTCCCGTTCCCCAGCCCCTCTGCTTTTGGCTGAGTCTGGTCACAGATCAGACTTATATAGCAGCCTGAGCCTGAGCCCGGACCCCAGAGAGGGAAATACCATGTAATTACAAGAGACCGGAATTCAGATTTGCTCTGCAAATTGGGCATTGAGCCCCAAAACCACAAGGGTTTGTGGTTTGTGGCTAGTTCCAAGACCTGCACTCAGCCCCAGATGGTGTCACATGAGCTGGGTTTTATCAACCCTTGGGCTGAACACGTTCCCGGAGACCCCAGCTAGGCCCCAAGCTTGGGAAACTGGAAGCACCCCCAGATGCATCTAGTTTCTAACTCTAAGCAGGCACTAGCCATTCCAGATGATCTGGGTAGACAGGAGGTGCCCAGGCTGGACTCAGCACCAGGATGACCCAGGTCCAAACCCTGCTCAGCCCCCAACTCACTGTAGGACCTTGGGCCAGCCACTTCCCTCCTCTGAGCATCACATTCTTTCCATCTGGTAAGTGAGTTTAATACCAGCCTCACAGGGCTGATTTTAGGACTAAGGGAGACGAATATGAATCCAGCTCCTCAAACTTGGGACTGGTGCATGAATACGCATTTTTTTTTATCAGAAAAACATTCCTCACTCATTTCTTAGGGGTCTGAAATAATAGTCCC
This sequence comes from Rhinopithecus roxellana, assembly GCF_007565055.1. Classification (NCBI taxonomy): domain Eukaryota; kingdom Metazoa; phylum Chordata; class Mammalia; order Primates; family Cercopithecidae; genus Rhinopithecus; species Rhinopithecus roxellana. The sequence continues at coordinate 105,383,969 of NC_044561.1, read as the reverse complement.
AAAGTAATAACAATAGCTGCTGTTTATTGAGTATTTACTATGTACGAGATACAACAAGGTTTTTCCCAACTATTTCCTCATGAAATGTTCACACCTACAGCAAAGTTGAAGGAATTGTACAGTGGACACACATGGTTGCCACGTTGTTCCCACCAACGATACCCACCATTTACATTCTTGTCACATTTGCATCCGTTTGTCCATCTTTTATTTTCTGTGCATTTGAAAGTTGCAGACATCAGTATACTACCACTAAACACTTCACCCTGCATGCCATTCGGATTCTTTCTTTATATCTTTAAATACAGTGAAATGCGCAAAACTTAAATGTTCATTTGCTGAGTTTTGACCATTTTTTACCGTTATGCAGCCCACACTCCTATCACAATATAGAACATTTCCACTACCCCAGAATGTTCCGCCTGCCTTTTCCCAGTTGCACCCTCCAAAACCTGCTGGGACACAGCCCAGACCACTTCACTTGGCATCCAAGGCTTCCCTGCCGCCTCTCCAGCACACAGCCAGCTTCTCATCTTCACACAGAGCTGCTCATTCCTTCCATCCCCTCCTCATCACCCCCTGGCTTCCCTGCCTCTGGGCCTTTGCACGTGCAATCTCTGCTGTCTACAAAACCCTCTCCAGATTCTAAGGGTCAAAAGGTCAACAGTTGTAGGAAGCTTCCCCCAGCCCCTACACTCCCTCTGGCCCATCCAGAGACCCCTGGGGCCCATAGTGAGGTGTTCTTTCTCCAGGCGAACCAGCTATGGGCCCCACTCCTAGGCCAGCATAGGCATAGATGCCAGTGTAACAAATGAACAAGTGAATGAATGAATTAACTCATCTTTTGCTCTCCAATGGACTGAGTGCTCCCTGAGGCCTCCTTGCTTCCCACCCCACAGCCCCCACCCAGGCCCTACCTCCATGTTTAATCAATGCCACCTCCTCCCTGCGCCAACCCTGCCTGTCTGCTAATTCTGAGAGGCAGGGAAACATTTCTCTCTCCACCAAGGCCTGCTTTCAAGTCAAACCGAGAATAAACGTGCTTCGCCCCTGACTCCCCAAGGAGATGCCTCCTCCTTCCTCCCTGGTGGCAGTGGGGGCTCTGAAGCAGGCGTCTTTGATATAGGTCCTGCCAAGCTCGGCCAATGTCACCCCTCACTTCTTCTGTGCCACTGGGCCAACCCCGCCTTGGAACTCAGTTTCCCCATCTGCAGTGTGTGCACTGATGGAACCATTAAGAGCACAGGCTCTGGAGCTGGCTGCTGGGCTTGACTTCTGCTGCCGGTTCTCGCTGTTTCCTTGGTTGTAAGAGGGTGATTGGAACCAGCCTGACCTGCAGAGCTCTGGGAACAGGGTCTTGCACACAGCTGGGCTCAGCGAGTGGCATTTGCATCCTTACCATCCTGGGTCCCACATGGCAGCAAGTCTGGAGGGCCATGAGGGCATGAGGAAGTAGCTTCAGCCCAGACCACCTCATTACCTCCTGTGCAGGCTGGAGGGGTTCCTGGAATGGGAAATAGGGACTCCAAAAGTCACACACTCCTGCGTTCCCACATCCACCTGCCCTTTCAGCCTCAGCAATCACTTCTCCCTGGCCTCTGCTGGGCCACCTGCAAAAGGGGCACAATCACACTTTCCCAGGAGGGTTTTGAGAATTACATCGGAAATGCGTGGAATGTCCCTGGAGCCTCGGATTTCCGTAAACAGCAGCCCCCTTTCGTTTCCCCTTGATGAAAGCAGGCACTGAGTAGGGGTAAGTTGTGCCTGGTCTGCTAGGAGCATAAACTTGTGACAATGATTTTCCTTCTCTGTGCCTCAGTCTGCACCCCTGTAAAATGAGGAAACTAGAAAGGACATTTCAAAATGATGCTACTCATCTGAGTAACTCAGCTCCTGGGTCTTCCCTGTTTAAAGTCTTTGTGGTTCCCCATTGCCTGGCACTTAGTAAGTGTGATAAAAATGTTTGTGATACAAATATATTACCGTTTTAAATGGAATACAATGCAAAGAGGGCAACTGTGCCTTTCCCCACTCCCAAGAGGACAGAACCAATGCACACTATAAACTGTAGAGTGCGGTGCACACATGAATGTGGTGCCAGTCACCCAAGGCTCTGTGCCCATTCTCAGTCCTCAGGCCAGCCTGTCCCCTGGGTCCTTCCTGGCCACCTTGAGAGGATTAGGGCAGCCCTGGCGCCGGGGAGATCACCTGGGCTTAGCTTCCAAAAGGCACCTTTGTCTGGAGCTGGAAGGACATAGTGGGGGACGGCTGGAAGGACATCCAGATTCCCTGGGAAGTGACTCACCCCCAAGGTACACAGGGGCGAGGGAGTCACACTGGGCTACTGAGATTAGAAAACAGATCCAGACCCACCACCAACCCTCCACTCCGCCCCTGCCCCCCTGCCATGCACTCTCAGCCCTCCAGGGCTGCAAGGGGCTTCCTTCAGTCTTGCTTGATTCCTCACCGTAAGGGCGGAGTTCGGAGACTGGGGTCCAGAGGCAGGGGTGGGTACTAGGTTCAAACTTTGACCTTGTCATTACCTAGCTGTGGGGCCTTGCGCATATCACTTAACTTCTCTATGCCTCAGTTTCCTCAACTGTATAATGAAGGTGAAGACAGTTCCTGAAAAGCAGGGCTGATTCAAGAAGCTGATGACATGACGTACCTAGAGCACTTAGAACAACGTCTGGCACTTAGTAAGCGTGCAATAAATACAGCAAGAACTTTCTGGCATAGCAGTGACATCTTGAGTCAGAGGGGTCTGGTTCAAATCCTGCTTCTGCCACTTAGAAGTTGGCTGATTCCATTTCTCTGAGCTTCAGTTTCCTTATATGTAGAACAGGGTGATAATACCCACCCATCCCGGGGGCTGTGAAGTTAAGTGCACTAAGGAATGCTAAGCATCTGACCTAGCATCCAGCACACAGTAAGCGCTCATCAGAGGTTAACTGCTCTCACGTCTACTCTCTGCAGCTGCAGGACTCACCATGATGAAGCAGACACTGTCCCTGACCCTGAGGAGCTCTTGGGCAAGTGGCAGAGTGAGACTGAGGCAGCGCCCAGTGTGGCCCATGCAGTACCGGGCCCTGCCGCCACATGCGGAGGCGCTGTCCTGTGTATGAAGGATGGCACGGGTTTGCCAGGTACATTTGGAGGAGAGCGAATGTTCCAGGAAGAGGGAAGAGCCGTGCAAAGACCTGGCTGCACATTGCTACTTGTTTTCCAGGTGCCAGGCACTCTTCTCAGAACTTTACAAGGATTGTCTGGTTTCATCCCCAGATGACCCGTGAGTGAATACTATAACAGTCCCACTTCGCAGATGAGGAGCCTGAGGCACAGAGACAGCTCTGTTCCCTCTGCATGCTCCAGGAGGAATCAGCTGAGGTCAGGTCACAGGCAGCCTTAAATGCCAAGCCTCGGAGCTTGGAGACTTTCCTGTTGGCATCAAGAATCCAGCCACTGCAGGGCTGTCAGTAACAGTGAGAGATGGTCAGAGGAGGTCAAGGATGGGCAGGACAGGAATGGGATGGAAGAGAGAAGGGTGGGAGTCAGGGAAGGGTGTTCCTTGTGAGAGATGAGGAGGGACAGCTGGATCTGTGCATGGAGAGGAGATAGAATAATGCAACTGTAATAAGAGCTAACTGAACCTGGGGGCTTCTTATGGATGGGTCACCATCCTGAGTGCTGGTTTAATCCTCAAAGCCATAATAGAACATCCTCAAGTTACTGATGAAGAAACTGAGGCTCAAGGAGATGAAATGACTTGCCTGAAGCCACATGGCTAACCAGAAGCCAGGTTGGGATTTGAACATGGGCAGCTATCTCAAGCCACTGATTTAACCATGATGGGAATCAGTAGCACTGGAAGTGTCTGGAAATCAGACACAGGAAGATAAACCCGAGCATGTCACCTGGCACTGGCATGTAGCAGGCACCAATAAATGTAGGGTGGATGAATGAAAAGCAAGGAGGAGAAAAGGGAAAGAGGAAGGGAAGGAGGAAGGGAAGGAAGGAAGAAGGGGGGAAGATGGATGGATGGATGGATGGATGGATGGATGGATGGATGAGAGAATGGATGGATGGATGCATGAGTGGATGGATGGATGGATGGATGGATGATGGATGGATGGATGGACGGATGGATGAAAGGATGGATGGGTGGGTGGGTGGATAGAATAATGGATGGGTAAAAAGTCAGATGGGAGGGTGGATGGATGGACGAATAGGAGGCTAAATGGGAAGGTGAGTGGATGGATGGATAGAGGAGCAGTTGGATTGGAAGGTAGATGGATAAATGGATGGATGGGAGGCTGGATGGGAGGGGAGATGGATGGATGCATGCATGGATGGATGGATGGATGGATGGATGGATGGATGGATGGACGGACGGATGGCTAGCTGGTCGGCTGAATGAACGAGTGGTGGACAAACCTTCAGATGAGCTCCAAGTCTACCCTGCCTATCACCTAGCCTCAAATCCTCTGAGCCAGTGATCGAAACCTGGTTGGCACTTCTTCACTCAGGCCATCCATAAGTGCCAACTTGGGGGCATTTTTCACCAAAGGGGCCCATCTTGAGCAATGGGGAGAAGCCTAGGACCTAGAGGCAGGACCCTTATTCTCTCATCCCAACTCTGCTGTGTGTGGGTCGGGGCCAGCCAAGCCCTGCTCTAGCTTCAGTCTTCCCATCTGTACCAAGAGCGTTTGGCACAGCTCTTTTCTGAGCTGTGTCCATGTCAGATGTGCAGCCAGTAGGGACCCCCCCACCCCCGACACACCACAGGGCAAGAACAAGTCTCACTCATCCTTGCTTCCTGGGGTGCTAGTGCCTCTTCTCCCTGGAAAGCTCCTATTCTCCCTTCAAAATTCAGCTCCGATGTCACTTCTGATAAGCATCCCAAAGTCAGAAACAGAGAAAAACGCAGACTCAGAAAGAGAGAGAGAGAAAGGTAAAAGCATTTAGAAAGAGAGAGATAGAGGCCGGAGGGAAGGCACAGAGAGGAGGGCAGAACAGGACACAGGGGCTGTCCAGGCCAACAAGGTCAGTTAGGGACTCAAAGCTACAATGTGAAGGCCCTGAGTCCCCTCACCTCCTAGAAGCTCCTACCTGGAGCTAAGGAGGGCACTGGAGGCAAAGGCCAAGGCAAGTCCTGTGTGACTGGGGAATAAACCAGCCAGGAGATACCGAGATAGAGGAGTCATTTATTGAAAGCTCAGGGCTTGATACTGAGGTCCCAGAGCTCTCTCTGAGGCAGTTCTATGATTACCCAGGCAGTTTCTACCCCAGACTTGGAGTAGTGCTGCAGGGCCAGAGGGCATTTTTACTGTCACCAACACCAGCTAGAGACTGGGAGGGAAATTGACGCAGAGTGGACAGGTGGTCTCTAGTAGTCAACAGGGAGGGCTGGTGGCCATGTCTCAGCCTCAGGATGCTACGGTCAGCACAACAGCATTCTGTAAGGAAGAACCACTCTTGGTTACGCCCCTGAGTCTCTGCAATGCCCCATCCCTGCAGCCATCTTTACCCCCCTGCCCTGGGATTGGTTCTGTACCTGGAACACAGCAAGCACTCATTAAATGAATAAATTAATATGAACAAATGACATCCAGTGTGGGACAGGCTCTGACTTGAGGACTTAATAGACTCAAGTTTAAGTGCCATTTCTGCTATTAATTTACTGTGTGATCTTGGGCCAGAAATCTGACCTAGTTCAGCCTTGGTCCTCATCTGAGAAATGGGTACAGAACTCTCTGCTCTGCTCCCCTCCTAGAGCTATTCCACCACCCAGAGTTGTGCTGGTTTGAAAAGGATTGTGAGGCCATATCAATATTCCACAAGAAAAAATGTCATGATCCACTGGTCATATCTGCTGCAGACACAAGATAAGGGAGAGACAGCATATGTATTTGTTGCTGTTGGACCAGGGGAACTGTGATTCTGTGAGTAAATCTTAGGTTCCATTCTAGAGGCCAGACATGTGTCTGAATCCAATGGGAAAGAACTCCGTGATTGATTGATGATGCCTGCCATGGGCAAGTAATGGAGGAGTGGTAGCACACACGTCATATATTTGCCACTCCTAAGTTAGGTAATTTGTAACTCACTGAGAAATTTAGAAAATGCGTCAGGGACAGACAAGAGGATGAAGCAAAGCACTCCCCTCATGAGTTTCAAGTAGGGCTTTCCAGAGACAAGCTTAAGGCCCATCTGCACCATATCTGCAGAGAAGACTCACCTCTATGACCTCCAGAACTGAATTGGAAAAACTGATGTTAAGAACCTTAGGCAGGGGAATTCCAACATCCAGGGCCACTGTGAAGAGAGAATCGTTGAAAACAAAGGTATGTTGGTGGGGAGGTCTTGGACTCTAGGGACTCTTGGACCCTGCTGACCCTATTCCATCACTTTCACTAGCCAGCCAGTTCTCTTCTCAGGGAATCAGCTTCTTATTGGCAAACTCCTACTTATCCTCCTACACCCAAACAAAAATGTCCCTATTCTGTGTTGTGTCAGTGGTGCCCCTGTATCCAGCCTCCTAAAGGCTTCATCAATCCCTTACACATTCTGGGTCATCTATATTCTAATCTTTTGTTTATATGATTATTTCCTACGAGACTGTGGGAGCTTAAGGCAGGACTGAGGTCAGATCAGCTTTGAAGCCCATAGGCTGGCATGATGTAGGTGCTAATCAATGTTATTTAAATGGAAAAATTGGTGCCTCAGTATCTGCATCTTGCAAATGAGGATCGACCTCTCTCTGGCCTCAGTGCCCCCATCAGAAGCATAAAGAGAGGCAGCAGACTAGACAATCCCAAATTTGGACACTCCATGTGTCCAAGAGAGCAAAAGCTGCCATACCGTTAAGCTTTGGTGCATACACTACCCGGACCACATGGCTGAGCCATTCTTCTAAACGCGATTCCTGCAACAGAACACACAGGGTGGTGCAGGTGGTGTTCTGGGGTGTGGCTTTGCAGGCAGCAGTACCCCCTTCCCAGAGAGAGAAACCCGGGGACCCAGCT